>NW_027131139.1:1200000-1800000 GCF_026122565.2 Emydura macquarii macquarii
GAAATGTCATTAGCAAGCTCCTGGTTGTGCCAAGTTCCTTAATGAAAATATTAAATAAATCAGTCCTTGAACTCCACTAGTAACTTGTCTCCAGCCTGATAGTTCCTCTTTTTAACCCAACCTGTTGTCTTCTCTACTTTAGCCAGTTCTCTACCCACCTTACAATTCTTGTATTAATCCCTATCTTCTCTAGTTTAACTAATTTCCCACGTTGTACAATATGAAATGCTTTACTGAAGTCAGGTACATTAGATCTACCATATTTCCCTTGTCAAACAAATCAACTGTCAAAAAAGACATCATATCAGTCTGGCATGATCTACCTTTGGTAAACCCGTGTTGCATTTGTCTGATTTTTCCATGTCTTTCCTTCAGAATTGGTTCTAAAGCCTTGCATACAACTGAGGTCAGATTATCAGGTCTGTAGTTGCCACGGTCACTTTTTTCCATTTCTTAAATCTAGGTATGACTTTTGCTATTTTCCAGTTAAACAACGTTGCCTCATAGATTCATTAAAAATCCCTGGTACAGGACTTGTGTGCCAGATCTTTCAGTATTCTGAAATGGATATTATCTGTCCTCCTCTTCCCCCATTTTGAGCACATTAAACTCTTGGAGTTTTGCTTCCACCTTGGATTTGGAAACTTCCATTTCTATACACTCCTTCTCATCAGCCATTCTGCCTCTGCCCCCATATTCTACATTATCATCCTTACTGAAAACAGAATCAAAATAGTCATTTGGTTTTGGGGCCATACCTAGCTCATCTTTAATCTCTACCCATCCTTGCTGCGTAGTAGCCCCACTTTCTCTCTTCTTGATCTCTTTTTATTTATATATCTAAAATACAACTTCTTATTTTGTTTTTAATTTCCTTTCCAAGATCTAACTCAGCTTGACTTTGGCAATTCTCACTTTATTCCTATACTTTCTGTTTCCCAAGGTATAGCTTTCTTTGCAGATCAGTCCCTTCTTTCATTCCTTGTAGGCTCTCTGCTTATACCTAATATTCATCACCACCCTCTGCCAAATTTCAAATTCCTGCTGCCATTCGCAAAGGTGAGCGAGTTGCTTTAAAGTGGAGATCACTACATCTCCAGTCTAATTTGTATAGTCCCTTTTCCAGAGGCAATACCCAGGATGCACTGCATGTAGCTAGGGCTTAGATTCGGCCTTTATTCCACATCTTTGTTTCCTTTTTCTTCCCTCTCCATCTGTCTTTTCCTTCTCTTTCTCTCTCCTTTTGTCATCCCCCCTCCCCCTGCTCTCTCTCCTGATTTGTAAGCAGAACTGCCAGCGGGGTGAGAGGATCGTGTGATTCATCCAAGCAATTTCTCCTGAGCTCCGTCAGGGGCTTGCCCTTCTAGCTAAGAGCACTCTCCTAGGAAGGGCTTATCCGTAATCCTGTGGCTCTGGAGAGATCGCTTAGCCCATAGAAAGATTCCTGCCCCTGTGCTCTGGGATATAGAAACTGGTTTTCCTTTGCCAGTGGAGCAAAACTCAAGAGTCCCACTTGAGCCTGCAGCCACACTCTAGACTAGAGAATGAAAGAAACTGCCCAGGTCCATGTTTACCTTTGCTCTCCATTTGACTGTGTGGCTACAAAGTCAAGTGACAGAACCATGCATTCCCTCAGTGGAGGAGGGAGGGGACCCGCTCCTGGTATGTCCCCTTTAATGCTGTGTGCGTGTAGGAAGCTGTTGAAAGTTTGAGGAAGTGTAGTCACCTCAGTGTGTGCAGCCAGGCCCCTCTCCAGCGCTGCTCGCTTGGGCTCTCTGCTTCACACAGGAATTCTCACTTTCCAGGGCTGAAGTTGTTGCCAACAGAGCTGAAGCCCAACGGATTGCCAAGGTGACTCCCTCAACTGGGATTCACTTACATGTAGCTCACACTCTAGCTCCCCTAGGCCTCTCTGAGCCAGCTGGGTCAGTGCAGTGATGGGTCAGGCCAGGTTTCTCCAGGCTCGATTGGGCAGTGGGCTGAGGTGATCTGCACTGCTGTGCGCTATTCTCCTTGCAGCGAGGACACGAGATTTTTGGCTTTGCCGGGTGAGGTTAACCTGAGTAAATGGCTTTTTAAAAATCAATATTTTTTTAAAATCTGTATTTAAGCCACATATCTTGTGAATAAATTTTTGGGAGGAAAGGGCAAGCGGGGGAAATCCTGTACAGGTCATTGAGGTGGGATCTGGGACACCTGCACGGAACAGCACTGCAGCGTAATGCCAGAAAACTGTTGATTATAAAAATTGAGAGAGGAGTTCTCCAACCCAAGCTTGCTTGGCGACTGCTTTACATTCTCTGCTTTGCAATAACTTCTTAATGACTAGCAGAACAAAACCGAGCTCTTTCATTCCTAGGTTTTCTGCTGTGGCTCTTCTCACCTGTGACTTTTCTCCTTGTTACTTGGAAAAGGAATATGGACATTCCTCTCTGTCCAGTTTCTTATGCTGTGCCTTTCACCGTGGTCTCTGAATTCCTTCCAGGCCAGCATGAGAAGCGACAAGTTAGCATCTCTCATGTTGCAGTTTTCCTCTCCTCGGGGTGGGGAAATTGCTTGTGGATTTTTTTTTAATGTCTGCTGTATTCTGTGTTTTTAACTAATAAGGGCAGGTCAAAGATGCAGGCCTTGCACTTGGAGCAGAAGGTTTGAGGTGGGGTTCCTAGATCTCAGTGGAGTTTGTTCCACAGTCTCAGACAGCCCTGGGGAAGTTCCATCTCCTGCAAGGATGAGTCTTTCCCTTGCAGTGCTGCCTGAGGAGTACGGATGTTGACTGGGGCAGGGCTGTTATCCCCATTGCACAGATGGAAAACAGACAGTGACTTGCTCAAGGTGGCACCAGGAGTCTGTGGAAGAGTAGGGAATCGAATCTGGGTCTCTCAAATCTCCGACTAGTGTCGGAACTGCTGGACCAGCCTTCCAGTCCTGTTGAAATAGCATGCACAGCTGAGTCCTTGGACTCAAGCTGTTGTGGATTTTGGGATGCCATCCCTGGAGCTGTAATGACTTTCCTCTTTTCATTTTTTGTGAGGTTGCCAATGTGGAAGCTCTCTCATTACCCTTACTGGACTATGGGCAGCTCAGTGCAGACTGAGGCCATTTAGCCAGAAGCTTTTCCTGTGCCAAGGAGAGATCATCCACAGTGAGGGAATCTCTCCCCTCACCAGCTAGTTCCTGTTGGATCATGGGGGTTGCTGATGTCTTCGGGGGGCAGCACAGTTTCTGAGCTGCTCACTGATTGGGTCCAACTAAGTTTCTGCTTCCCCTAATTAGAAGGCTTAACAGTGAAGGGAGAATAGGGCCTCTACACAACAGGTGGGTCCAGGAATCTGGCTCCCGGAACCTCTGCCTTAGGGAAGTCTGAAGCCATGTTGTGTGCCTGTACTTTGGCAAAGCCCATAACCCATAAGCCTAAATACACAAAAGCAGCATGCATGAAGTACAGGCACAGGTGAGTAACCTTAGTATTGCCCCTTAAAGCCTCCCTCCCACCCACCCCCCACACTAAAGACCATTCCAACTTTCTGTCTTTAGAAAAAGACCCTGTTACAGACACAGCTGATGTCTTGTCACTGGCTCCTTTTTATTGAACACTGTGATAAGGAACATGCTCCATCACTCAAAACATGGATCCAGTCTGCTCTAGTTTCACCTTAATGTATAGGGCTGGCTGCCAGAGTCTGTGGCCCATGTGATGCTAGGTCTGGCTTGAAGATATAATGGAGCCTTCTGGTCTTTAAAACCTGTGCTGCTCCTTGGAGCACCAAAACCAGGTGAATTTGCTTTTATGTGCATATTCATAAATGGATCATCCACATAATTTACTGAGCTGCCTAATTCTTTTATATTAGACACAGGCCACTAGTGACTTCTTTCTTCTCTAAGAAAAGCTTCTTTCCCTCCCTCCTTTTCACCAAATGGAACATTTTAATCAGGTCTCACATTCTCTGGTCTGCTAGAAGACTGACATTTACAGCACATTATAGCATCTCTTAACATGAAAATATTTTTGTTTGCCTTGTGTCAGAGTTCCTCTTCATGTTCCCTAATGAGACAGAAGAAAATGGATGATGGTTTTTGCAGTGGTGACAGCTTTATTTTAAAGGTTGCATCTCTGTTTCCATTGTAAACCTCTTCATCCCTTGGTAACAATATCACACATTTATCTTTTTATTCTTGGCCTTGACCTGTTGCTTATTTTCCTTTTTAAATTTATTTGTTTTCCTCTATAGAAAGCTTGAGCAGTGGCTGGGAGCTCTGGCTCTACCCACTGCCTGTGGAGGCAGGGAGCTCCAGATTCTTTCCCCTGCCCTCCCCCCCCCCATGGTGGCTGGGAGCTCCGGGTCCCCGCACCGCCGGCAGCGGCAGGCAGCTCCAGGTGCCCCTGCCACCCTTGAGAGCTCCAGCCCCTCTGTCCCAGGGCTGAAGCAGTAAATTTCACAGAGGTCGCTAGAAGAAATGGAATCCGTGACATAATCTTATCCTTAATGATACAGTATGTCATCCTCCCTCTGCCCCCATGTGCCCCGATATTTTACTGTTGTGATCTAGTCACCCTACATGGAATGTAAAGTTGACTAGAGCCCAGCATGGATACAAAATTTGTATCCGCATCTGATCTGCGATCCGCAGAAATGGTGCGCAGATACAAAGCGGATATTTGCAGGGCTCTAGAGATGACTCCCGATGGCTAGGGAGCCAGAACATTGGTTCAGGGACTTGTGTAAAACCCAGTTTGAGCCTGATTTTACTGCAGCTGTGCCTTTCATTTATTTCTTTATTTTGTCAGAAAACCAAAAGAAAACAATGTGCCCGGATCTCTCTTGCTCTGCACCTTGTAGGTCACTTATACCAAAGAATACCACTATGTGCCCTTTGCACAGGTGTAAATAACTGCATGGGGTTCTGGGCAAAGGAGAATCAGATCCAGAGAAAGTAAAAAGAGAAAATCAAGGTGACAGAATGCAGAAACTACCACGATGCTGTGCTAAGGCTGTAACCTTGAACACAAAGTTAGCAAATGCAAATGTTCAATTTCTGACTGAAACGACCCACATGCCGCTACTGCTCCTGGTTAAATGGCCAAGTAATACAAGATGTCTCTTTATGATGAGATCAAAATTTGCCTGATAAAGGTAGTAGTGTTGATATAACAGACTTAGACTCCTGTAAGGCCTTTGACTTGGTGCTTCATGACAATTTGATTAAGAAACCAGGACAACACCAAATCAACATGGCAAACATTTAAATTTGATTAAAAACTGGCCAACTGACAAGTTTCAGAGTGTAACTGTAAACCGGGAATTGACATCATGCGGGTGTATATCTAGTGGGGTCCTGTAGAGTTCAGTTTCCTATTTAACATTAAAAAAAACCCTTTTTATCAATGATCTGGAAGAAAACAATATAAAATCATCACTGATAAAGGTTGCAGATGATGTAAAGACTAGGGGAGTGGTAAATAATAGTGTGCTATAGATCACTTGGTAAGCTGGGCACACAGGCAAACAATATGCTTTTTAATATGGTCAAATGTAAATATATGAATTTTGGAACAAAGAATGTAGACCATACTTACAAGATAGGGGGGCTGTATCTTGGGAAACAGGGACTCTGAAAAGGATTTGGTGGTCATGGTGGATAATCAGCTGAACACATGCTCCTAGTGGAATGCTGTTGCCAAAAGAGCTAATGCTATCCTTGGATGCATAAACAGGGAAATACTAAGCAGAAGTAGAGAGGTTGTATTACCTCTGTATTTGGCACCAGTGGAACTGCTGTTGGAATCCTGTGACCAGTTCTGGTGCCCACAATTCAAGAAGGATGTTGATAAATTGGAGAAGAGTCAGAGAAGAGCCATGAGAAATATTAACGGATTAGAAAACAGTCAGTTTATCTTAACAAAATAAGATTAAAGGATGACTTGATCATGGTTTATAAGCACCTACATGGAGAACAAATGTTTGATAAGAGTGCTCTTCAGTCTAGCAGAGAAAGGTTTGTCATGATCCAATGGCTGGCAGGTGAAGCTAGACACATTATTTCTAGTCTAAATTTGCAAATTTCAACAGTGACGATAATTAAACATTGGAATAATTTACCAAGGTCTGTGTTGGATTCTGTTCCTGGAAATCTTTAAATCAAAGCTGATGATTTTTTAAAAGGTGTGCTCTAGTTCACACAGGAATGTATTTAGGGAAGTCCTATGGTCTGTGATAAACAAGAGGTCAGATGAGACAAATCACAGTGCTCCTCTCTGGAGTTAATCTGTGAATATATTTAATATACACTGGGCCAGATCTTCAGCTAGTGTAAATCAGCATAGCTCCAATGAAATCAGTGGAGCTGCATCTGTTCACACTCACTGAGGTTCTGCCCAAGTGCTTGCAATGTAACCACTTTCCCATTGTTGTTCTGACTCTCTGTTCAGATCATTATTGAATGAATGTAGGTTTTTGCATGTAACAGACATTTGGTGGTAAAAACAACTCACAAAACTTTGTAGTGTAGCTGCCACAGAATGATTGTGATGTGCCACCCAGAGGTGGCTGCATGACTGATCCCTGTGTGACTGATAGCAAAGTGCTTTGGGAAACATGAGATTAATGGCGCTTTGCAAGTGTATTTTGTGTTATTTGATTCACCTACAATGATTTTATTAAACTTACGATAATTTAATATGTTAGCTGTTTTAGTGGCTTGATTTTAATTTTAATTCTAATAGCAACACTGCTCTTTACAATTTCTTATGAATAATAAAGTAATCTTGTAAATAAGAATGTAATCCTCTGATCTTTTAATATCCGTAGGCCAGTAAGAATATGTTTATATAAGGTGTTTCATATGGAAGATACTAAAGCATTTTACAGACCTGTGTATAATTTTGCTTCATACACTACAAAGGCAGCCCCCTCTGGAATGGGGAAGTGTCAGCTTGTTTAATGTCAACACTTACACAACCAATTTAGGACAAGAAGTGAAGAAGAATACTATGTCCAGTAGAAGGTCCAGGAGGGCAGGATTTAGGTATGAGATAATCACTTATAGAGGTTTGGCCAGGATGCACAGTGGAATTAATGGTCTGTTATTGCAAAAACGCAACAGGACTTCTGATAATGGACTGATCGGAACCTCCATTTTTAAGTCTCATCCAAGAGATTTGCTAGTTTCCATAAAACTGGTTACTGACCCAGAGCTCCCTGATTGTCCTCATTAAAACGAGTCTGTATCTAGATGAGCTGGTTATCAGCATTACCGCTGTTTGTGGGGGTGGGAGGGTAGGAAGGAGCCATGCATCGTGGTCCTTGAACATCCAACCAACAGAATCAAGCAGCAGTTGATAAAATGCTTATTCATTGCAATGCTAGTCTTTGGCAAAGTGACTCAGAAGTGGGGTAAGTGCTCGAGGTTTGTCAGCCGGCTCTGCTCGTGGGGGATCCCTTCCCAAACCCTTCTTTCTCTCTGTTGATGAGCAGCCCGGCATGCCCACAGCCAGGAGGGTCCCTGAGGCGGAGGAAAGGGTTTTAATCTTGCTGTTGGTTACGATTGTCTGAGTTTACTAAGCACTTGCCATGCCCGTCTTTTAGCCTCTATAAATAGCCACCCACCCACAGCACCCAAGAGCAGGTGCATGCCTCATGTTGTCACTCACGCTAACCAGGGCGCATTTAAAAATAAGCTGCTGGGGGCGTTCTGGGCAGAGGCTTTGGATCCTCTTGCCGCCTTTCCCTCTCAAGAGCCTTTCAAACTAGGATGTTCCCAGCTCTCTTGCCTAGCAGCTCCATGTTATGAGGCTATTCAGCGACGTTACACGGTCACTCCATTCCTCTCAGAAAGCCATGGTAGGAAGGTGCTTGCTAGCTGGAAAGGGGCTATGCCTGTCATTTGCAGCTGGCCAGAAAACATGAGGCTAGTATGTAGGATTAGCCACGCTAGATCAGACCATTGGCCTTGGCAAGCTCATCTTGCCTCTGATAGAGACCCAGGCCAGATGCCTCCCAGAAGGGCAAACCATTCCTCAACCCAGCCTAGCTGACTGTGCAGGGTTGAAGGGTGGTAGTGGGGGACATGGAGTAACTTCCTCCTGACCCCTGCAGTGTAGAGCTAATACCTGAAGTGCAGGATCCGATTAATCCTGTTTTTGTAGCTTTGCGATCTGTTCTTGGTCATACAATTTACCCTCTTCTTAAAATCCAGCTGCAGCATTGCTCCCTGACATCCTGGAGTGCTGCATTCTGAGAAGAGTTCTTCAGACACCTTCCTTGTCATGACAAGCTGCACAACGTTCACTGGGGCCTGTGTTGAACAAATAGCAGCTGATGAAAAAGAGCTGCTTTTAAACATTAAATTAATTCTAATTAATTAACAATAATTTAACGTATCTAAACTAGAGCAAGGTGCAATATATCCCATGCTGTTTCTGCCACTTCTCTCATTTCACCTCAAGTAATGGATCTTTTTTTTTCCAGTTTGCTTTTCAGCATGAAGTGTTTTTATTGGTACCATGGAAGGCATAATAACTGTTCAGATTCTCCTTCCTTACATTGTATCCAAAATCTGCTGTCTCTTGTTTCTAGTATAGGTTGTGTCCTCAATCACTGTGTCCTCTTGTCACACCATGCATACTATCCACTGGGTCCCAGGCAGCTCTGGGCTATGGAGCTGGAGGTGCCCATGCAGAGCAAAGGCCATAAAACCCTTTCCCTTTCAGGTCTGGTGCAGGATTTTGTAAACAGAGGCAGATGCCAAGTAGCCAGGGGAGCAAATGCCTTTACTGGGTCCATTTGGTAGATATAAGAAGAAACCGTTTTGTCCCATTTATACCCTGGAAAGGGAAGGGACTTTGGTGCGGGATGGGAGTCCTAGGACATCCACATGCAGACACTTGGCTACAATCGAATGAAATAACTGTTTCATGGCAACTCTTTGGGTTGACTAGGGATGATTATAACCAAAATGAAATTTCACAGTAAGCCACTTCTTGGAAGTTAGTCAATTGCGACTGTCCTCTCCTACCATTTTATAAGGCATAGTATTCGTGCTGTGATACCAGGGGGATGGATGCTAGGCAGCACTCTACAGTGAATATTACTTGGATATCCAAAAACAGCATGGGATGACAGGTGTCCTATTTGTTTGAGTTAATGAACATGGGGTTGCTTGGATGAAACAAAAAAAGGTAGGGCTGGAAGGGACCTCAGGAGTTCATTTCGTCCCTCCCCATCATGCAGAGGCAGGATTAAGTGAAGCTAGTTCATCCGTGACAGACGCTTGCCTAATCTATCCTTTAAAAAATCTCTGATGACTGGGATTCCATAACCTGCCTAGCTAATCTATTCCTGTGAAGTTAAGAGCCATAAAAATCAGCCCCAAACCCATGCTTTTTATGAGAATTTGAGGATGTGATGTAAACAGGGAAATTACTTGGTAGGATTGGGCAAAATTTATATACTTGAGACCCAACTGGATTTCTGTTATGGAAGATTATTCTAAATTTATTTCCTAATGGTATTGATATCACTGGAGAAATATGAATAATTTATTGTGTACATTCCCAGACAAAGCTATGTTAAAATAGAGGTAAGGTTGTGACTGCATCTCAGTAATTTTAGGGTAATATTAGAGGGTGGAATAGTTATTTTTTGGTTTAAAAAAAGGACCATGTTAACTCCTGTTAACATTGTGTCTTCAACGTGTATGGATTTCTTTTACATTTAAGGTAGGACATGCACAGTGAGGGCAATAACCATGTGTTTATGATAAAGGAATTTTAGTATTTAGTCTCAGATTAGTTGGAAATAATTTGTAAGAGACATTAGATTTCCCAGTCCTTTCATGGTCTCACTACAGGTAGGATACATGAACTTTAAATACTTTTAAAAATTTTAACTTTTAGGGTCAGACTTGCCAGGACGCTCTGGCTGCCTTATGCCACGCTGGAGCAGCGCAAACAACCAGCCTGTACTTGGCTATTCTTGCATCTGCTTTGTATCACTAGAGCAGTGCACAGCACCGTAGCTTTCCCTTCCCTCCTGTATCACACTAATCCTGTGCAAACACAGCCCCCCATGTGCACATCTTCCGAATTTCCCCTCCATTTTGCACTTCCCACACCGCTGTTCACACAAACTCTCATTTCCCTTCCTTCCTGCACTCCATGTTGCTCTGACGCAATGAGTAGTTTTTTAAAAGAAATATTTAGAAGTAATGGTCATTTAATTGCATAAAGGAAAGTGTGTCAGCCAAGGCTAGCAAAAAAGTTGTACTGCAAAAAATTTCATGGAAATGTTAAAAATGAGAGTGAAGCTATGCTGATTGAGTTGAGGAGCCTTCTTCAAAATGGCCAGCATCTGCCATTCTTCTTAATGGGAGTCATGGTGGACCCCCCAGCACAGGAGACACCATCTTTGCCCAGGACAGCGTGGCGTCACTCCTAGGAACAATGGAAGGTGGTAAACATTTTTGGAAGAGGGCAGTTCTTCATGGAATTCTCCGTGGGAAAATATTATTCTTCAGCCTCTGCTGAAGGAACAACTTTAAGCTATGAAAAATAAAGGGCATAAATTGACCATGAATGTTAAAAATATTTCTTCAAATGTAGCCTAGGAAAAAGATTTTAGTGAGTTTTAACTTTCTGTGGGGAACCTGAACAGTCTGATATTTCATCACTGAGATCATAGGGGACAAAAAGTCTGACTCTGAGTGTTACATTTCTCGAAAGACCTGTTTTTAGTTAATTTTCATTCATAATGGGAATCATTTAAGAACGCCTTACTCAATGCCAAAAAGCCACAATCTTACAGCTGAGGAAGAAGGCTATATTGGTTTAAAAAAAAACTGGTTTAAGGGGAAGTGAAGACAGCTATAAAATATATATATATATATATATATAAAACAAATGGAAGAAAGCGGAAATTGATAGTAATGAATATAAATCAGAAGGTGTAGAATATTGATACGGGGAGCAAAGGGACACAAGGAGAAATCTATGGCCAGTAAAGTTATGGACCATCATTGGAGTATTTTAAATATATTAGGAACAAAAATAATTCCTGACAATGGTATTGGTCCACTACTAGATGGAAATGGTAGAATTCTCAATAACAATGCAGAAAAGGCAGAAATGTTCAATAACTATTTCTGTTCTATATTTGGGGGGGAAAACAGGTGATAGTCTCATCGTTTGGTGATAACGCTCTTTCCATTCCACTAGTATCTCTGGAAGAAGTTAAACAGAAGCTACTAAAGTCAGACATTTTTATTTCAGCAGGTTGCACTTAAGAGTTTTAAAAGGGTTGTCTGAGGAGCTCACTGGACCATTAATGTTGATTTTCAATAAGTCTTAGAGCACTGGGGAAGCTACAGAAGATTGGAAGAAAGCTAATGTCATGCCAATTTTTTAAAAGAGTAAACAGGGTTATTGTAGGTCTGTCAGCCTGACATGGATCCTGAGCAAGATAATGGAGCAGCTGATATGGGACTCGATTAATAAAGAGTTGAAGGAGGGTAATGTAATTAATGCAAATCAACATGGATTTATGGAAAATAGATCCTGTCAAACTAACTTGATATCTTTTTTTTGATGTGATTGCAAGTTTGGTTGATAAAAATAACAGTGTTGAGGTGGTTGATTTGGTACCAGACAACATTCTGATTAAAAAACTAGAACAATGTAAATTTAACATTGTATATCTTAAATGGATTAAGAACTGGCTAATGGGTGGATAGGCCTTAATGTAATTGTAAATAGGGAATAGTCATTGATTGGGTGGGGTCCCACAGGCATTGGTTCTTGGCCTTTCGCTATTGAACATTTTTATCTATGACCTGGAAGAGAACCTAGAATCGTCATTAATAAAGTATGCAGATGACACACAAATTGGAGGAGTGGTAAATAATGAAGAGGGCAGGTCACTGATTCACAGCAATTTAGAATGCTTGGTAAACTGGACGCAAGCCAACAACATGTGTTTTAATACAGCTAGATGTTAATGAATACATCTAGGAACAAAGACTGTCGGCCATGCTGACAGAATGGGGGACGCTATCCTGGGAAGCTGTGACTCTGAAAAGATTTGGGATAATCAGCTGAATGTGAGCTCCCAGTGTGATGCTGTGACCAAAAGAGCTAATGTGATCGTGGGATGCATAAACGGGAATGTTCAGTAGGAGCAGAAAGGTTATTTCACCTCTGTATTTGGCACTGGTGTGACCGCTGCTGGACTGCTTTGTCCTGTTCTGGTGCCTCCATTAGACTCCAAGAGAAGGTTAAGGGGTGACTTGATTACAGTGTATAAATACCTACACGTGGAATAATTATTTAATAATGAGCTCTTCAACCTAGCAGAGAATTGCATGATCCAATGGCTGGAAGTTGAATGCTAGATAAATCCAGACTGGAAATAAGGTGTACGTTTTTAATGGTGAGACTCATTAATCATTGGAAAAATTTATCAAGTATCCTGGGGGAGTCTCCATCACTGGCCATTTTAAAATCAAGATGGGATTTTTTTTCTAAAAGATCTATGCTAGGAATTATTTTGGGGAAGTTCTCTAGCCTATGTTATCCAGGAGATCAGACTAGATGATCACAGTGGTCCCTTCTGGCCTTGGGATCTATAAATCTATAAACTAATTAATGGATTTACTTGTGAATTCTCAGAGCTTTAATTCTATGCTCAGAGAGGCAGCACAGTACTTTTGGGGAGATACCATACATAACATAAAAAGAATCTCAGCTTTTATACTCAGCTCAGCGTTAACTGTGCAGTAATAACTGACACCTTCTTAATATCTCCCCTGGAGTCAAATATCAGTGAGATAAATCTGAGAGATTGTGGAGACGGGTTCTTTCTTCCCCATCTGGTGAGAATGCTCTAATGTGCAAGTTTGCTGGAGGGTCCTAAGAACTCATAGCACTGATAACATATTGTACTCCCAACAGCTAACGAGCTGCATTAATTGAGTTTTGAGACAATCAAAGGCACATTTCAATGCCAGTGACTCTTCTTGCTCGGTCAGAGGCTTAGTCCAATTGTATGTCATATCGTATTTGAGAATGGTCTTGAAATGGGACAGAGCCACCACTTCAAAAGGCAATGTGATGTCAGAGGAACAGCCTCAGACTCTTAGGGGATGAATTCTCATCCAGAATCAGTAACTGTTGATCACTGCTTGAAGAGAGCCGCAAAGAAGCCATTTGCAGCAACGCAATCTTGGGACTAGTTCTACTATGACCCTATCCCTAGAATAGTCCCAGATCTGCTGTAAATTATGACAGATAGTAACAGCCCCCAACAGACCGCATTAGGGGATTGCTCCAGCACAGCATTCTGTGGTCATGCCCTGGGACACCATGTGTAAGACCTGGCTTACTGCGCCACTCAGGGATTTTCCCATGCCAGCTAAATATGCAGCTGGATGGCTACACTAGCTTTCTGGCTCCTCTGCACTGCCAGGGTGGTACAAAGAGGCGAGAGCAGAGCCCAGGAGCTAATCCTGTGTACTTAGTCTCGCTCAGTCAAATGAAATCTGTCGAGTAGGATCCTTGCTCAGCAAGAACTTGGAACTAACGAGATCTCAATTTTGTTTGACTTGTGTGCCATGGCATGCATGTAAACTGCACTTTTGGGTGGCTTATAAGCAGTTACATATCGCTGCTTGATTATTCAGTGGCAGAGAGGAGAGCTTTATAAGCCCTGACAGCAACAAACAAAACCCAGAAAAGGAACTCAAGAGGGACCCTCAGGCACACCACAGCTATCAGGCACGATGAGATCTCAACTGAACCGTGGAGTCTGTCACCAGCTGATGGTTTTGAATACAGTTCAAGGCAAGTCAGTTCCCAGCAGCCTAACACTACCCCAAGGACCCAGTTCTGCTTCCAGTGCAGTCACTGGTAAGACAGGAGGGTCTTCACTGGTGCAGTCAGGCCTTGTGCTAACAGGGTCCTGTGACCGATGAGGCTGCTAAGAGTGTCAGTGAAATTTGGCGTGAAAGAGAATAGGAGTCTGAATTGGCTGCACTCAGCGCCAGTAGAATCAGAGCAACAGCTTTACCAGAGCAACGACCATGCTGTGCAAACTGATGGAAAATTCACAGAGATTCAGTCAAATCAGATGAGTTTATAGCTGAGTCTGCATGGCTTTCAAACACCTTGGGTAGAAAATGTCAGCACCCAGCAGCTAATGAAAGGACCAGGGATGTCTCTACCACATCATTTAAAGCTTGTTTAAAGTTGGATGGAACAATTCAGGATTCTTCTTCGAATAGTGTCCCTATGGGTGCTCCAGTCCTGTGCTGCTTGCAGTCCTGTGCTTGCAGTCCTGTGCTGCTGATCAGAGAGCTTTGATAGGAGTGTCCGTTCGGCCCATGCGCTGTTTTCCCCCTCATGCCCCACCACACGCAGGTGAATCCCTCGCAGTTCCTTCACAATTGCCCCCGGCTAGAGACTGAGCCATTAGCAGTCCATTTGTGGATCGTTATCTCTATTCTCTTTCCTTAGCATTTTCAGTAGCTGGTTAATCACCTTCTCTTTTAGTTGTAGATTTCTTTATTTTCTCTCCAAAAGAGAAAGAAGAGACTTTGTTTTTCTCCTTTATCTGGGGACCCTTCCCCCAGCACAGGGTATGCCTGGCTCACCGGACTTCAAGACTTGTCCCTCCTGTAAGGAGGCCATCCTTGTGGCAGATAAACATTCCTGCTATCCCCGCTGCCTCGGGGAAGGCCACGTTTCTCAGAAGTGTGGTTTCTGTCACCATCTCAAACCCAGTCTCAGAAGGACAGGGAGCTGAGACAAAAACTTACGCTGATGGAGGCAGCCTTTCAGCCTCCCCTGGACCCTCACCAGGAATCACTCAGAAGATGCGACTCTTCCCCACCACCATCAACATCCAGGGACTGTGGATCAAAGAAAACATCCGCCCACCCCTCTCATTAGTTCCAGAGGGGTGGCTGTGTTAGTCTGTATACAGCAAAAACAACGAGAGTCCTGTAGCACTTTAAAGACTAACAAATTTAATTTCTGCAGGCATAAGCTTTCGTGGGCTGTAACCCACTTTGTCAGATGTAAGGAATAGAAATCAGATTGGAGGTATATATATACATCCAAGGATAAGTAAACACAATGGGGAAGGTAGATAAAAGCAAAGTCCATTCAGTTGGAGTAGTTGAGGCCTATTCCTATTGATTAGGAGGTGAGAATGTGTGAACAGTGACAATTACTACTTGTAATGAGAGAACCATTCCAAGTTCCGATTCAGACCTAGTTTGATTGTGTCAAGTTTGCAGATGATTTCTAGCTCAGCAGTTTCTCTTTGAAGTCTGTTTTTGAAGTTTTTTTTGTAGAAGTATGGCAACTTTCAAGTCAGTGACAGAATGCCCTGGGAGATTGAAGTGCTCTCCGACTGGTTTATGGATGTTGTTATTTTTTATGTCTGATTTGCGTCCATTTATTCTTTTGCGTAGTGACAATCTGGTTTGGCCAATGTACATGGCAGAGGGGCATTGCTGGCACATGATGGCATATATTACATTAGTAGATGTGCAGGTGAATGAGCCCTTTATGGTGTGGCTGATGTGGTTAGGACCAGTGATGGTGTCACTAGAGTCGATGTGTGGGCAGAGCTGGCAGCAGGGTTTGTTGCAGGGATAGGTTCCTGGATTGGTCTTCTCGTAGGGTGTACGGTTGCTGGTGAGTATTTGCTTCAGGTTGGGGGGCTGTCTGTAAGCAAAGATAGGTCTGCCTCCCACAGCTTGAGCGAGTGAGGGATCATCTGCTATGATAGGTTGTAGATCCTTAATGATGTGTTGGAGAGATTTTAACTGGGGACTGCAGGTGATGGCCAGTGGTGTTCTGTTGTTTTCTTTGTTGGGTCTGTCCTGTAGTAGGTGACTTCTGGGTACCCGTCTGGCTCTGTCAATTTGTTTCTTCACCTCTCCAGGTGGGTATTGTAGTTTTAAGAATGTTTTATGGAGATCCTGTAGGTGTTTGTCTCTGTCTGAGGGATCGGAGCAAATCTGGTTGTATCTTAAGGCTTGACTGTAGACAATGGATCGTGTAATGTGTCCAGGGTGAAAGCTGGAGGCATGAAGATATGTATTGTAGTCAGTTGGTTTTCGGTATAGGGTGGTATTAATGTGACCATCATTTAGAGAGCAATGAGCCCCCCCCAAAAAATCACTGGCACGCTCGGGTATCATCAGTACCAAGACAGTCCAAACACGGTACCCATAGCTCACAAGGGTCTGGAGTGGCAGGTACTATTGTGTCTATGACCATCAGGTCTTTAAGAGCCAAGCCAACGGTACCACTGGATAAGGACAAAGTTAGGGAGCACATTACTAAGAAGATGCTGCCAGTATGAACTACCTTCGGCACCATCCTCAGTGAGCCACCCAACCTCGGAGCACTCAGTGTGGGCAAGATCCCCCATTCTGTCCGTACCACCACTGGCACCACAAGAGTTCCGACACTCAAGAGAACTCATGGTATCTGATACACCAGAGTCTCCCCTGCTCGACTCTGGTACCGAGTCTTCTCCAGACACAGGAATCTTCTCCAGCACCGTGCCATGCACTTCCACTTTCTAGTGGTGACTCAAACAGTGAACCAGAGCAGGTAGTCTCTCACCGCTCCTCCCATGCTCCCTATGGTGCCTGTTATCAACTGGGGGCTCTTCAGTCATACCGTCAGCCTGCTCCTCCACCACCATGTTTCAGTCAGCCATGGGTACCATCACCAGGCACTATGCCACCATCCCAGTGGCCCTACTGGGATCCCTGGGTGGCTTATCGACCTCACACCTCTCTGGCTTCCAGGTTGACTCACCGTGAGCCCCTGAGATGTCACACCATACAGAACTCAGAACCTCCGGAGGAGATCATGGAGGAACAGGAGGGCAGATTTAAGGAGGAAGTCACGCCAAGAACCAACATCTCTTCCTCCTCTCCAGACAAGGCAGTGATTCCCCCTCCACCATCCTTAGCCAACGATTTCCGGCTTTTTCAGGATTTGGCTAAATGGTTGCAGATACCCTTGGCGGAGGTGAAAGAAACCCATCACAAGCTCCTTGACATCTTGCATTAATCCTTTTCCTCCAGAATAGCCTTCCCTATCAATGAGGCCCTTCTGGTTCTGGCCAAGACTATATGGCAAACCCCAGCATCAGTTATGTCTACTTGTAAATGGGCTGATAAAAAATATTATGTCCCAGCTAGGAAGATGGAATTTCTTTTTTTACATTTCTTCCTCCCCCCAGTTCTAATGTCGTGGATGCGGTAAACTCCTGGGGCCGCCAACACCAAATGGGAACCAGCCCCTATGATAGGGATTGGAAAAGCCTTGACCTCTTCGGGAGAAATGCCTACTCATCTGCAACATTGCAATTTAGAATTGCATATTATCAAGTTTTAATTGCGAAGTATAACTACAACAATTATACAAAACTCAGCACATTTATTGATCAGCTCCTAGAGTCACACCATGATCAGTTCCAAGCCATTGTCAATGAGGGGCAACAAGTGGCCAAAATAGCATTCCAGTCAGCCCTTGATGCAGCCGACACAGCAGCCTGGTCCATTTCTACTGTGGTGATTATACGGCAAGCATCTGGTTGCACCTATCTGACTTCTCTGAGGAAGTGCAGACCACTGTAGAAGAACATCCCTTCAAAGGCACCAAATTGTTCACTGAAAAGACTGATGTGTCCCTCCATACCCTTAAAGATTCCAGGGCCACTCTCCGCTCATTAGGGATCTATGCTCCTGGACAAAAAAGGAAGTTTACTCCACAATGCAAATCCTGCACTTCGCAATTTCCAACCCAGTGTTTCTATGAGCCTCAGAAGAAAAATCCAGATTTTCCAAGATGTAAGCCTTCAGGCCCACACCCTTCCGTATCACAACTGTCTACCTCAAAACATCAGTTTGACGTGTTGGTGGAGGCGTCAACAGACCACTCCCTGCAACTCCAACTGCAACTGATCAACCCATTGCACCCAATTGGATGGCATCTTGCTCCGTTCCACAACAACTGGGAATGTATAACATCAGACTGATGGGTCCTGGAAATCCTCTGCCATGGGTATTCCATTCACTTCACCTTCCTCTCTCTCCCCTCAGCATCCTTCCCCCTACCTCTTCAAGGATCCTTCTCAAAAAAGTTTATTATGGCAAGAAATGGATCTCCTTCTCCGGTTAGGAGCCATAGAGCCAGTATCTCAACATCTACGAGGCAAAGGTTTTTACTCCCCTTATTTCCAGATACACAAGAAGAAGGGAGGTTGGAGACTCGTACTGGACCTTAGAGATCTTAACAAATTTGTCAAAGCTCAAAAATGCAGGATGGTCACACTAGCAGCAGTCATTCCATCTCTGGGACAAGGAGATTGGTTTTCAGCCCTTGGCCTACAGAATGCCTATTTCCACATATCAACCCTACCTTCACATAGATGATTTCTCAGATTTACCCTGGGCTAGGACCACTACCAATACAGAGTGCTCCCTTTGGTCTCTCATTGGCTCTGAGAGTATTTTCTCCAAGGTCCTCTCCATAGTGGCTGCTCACCTACACTCCCAGGGGATCATTATCTACACCTACCTGGGTGATTGTCTCCTCAGAGCCCGCTGCTTCAATAAGGCCTGCTGCGTTACCAAAACCACAGCAGACTTCACAGAACTGGATCTACGGATCAATGTCCGAAAATCAACCTTCATCCCTGTACAGTGCCTAGAGTTCATAGGGGCTGACCTCAACTCGTTACAGGCCAAAGCTCTCCTGCCACAGCACAGGTTCCACACCTTGGCCACACTCCTAGAGAGAGTACAAAACCGCCCTCAAACATCAGTCAAACACTGCTTCCAACTCCTGGACATATGGCAGCAGGTATAGCCGTGCTACCTTGTGCCAGACTTCATGTGTGGTGCTTCCAGATGTTGTTCAGCTCAGTCTATAGACTGAACAGAGACAGATTAGACAAACCTCTGTCACTAACCACCAGGGTCAAAGGCTTCTGGGACTGGTGGGAAAAATCCAGCAAATGTTTGCAAGGGAATCTCCTTTTTGCAAACTTCCCCATCATTAATTCTCACCACCAAAGCATCACTCATAGGATGGGGCGCATATCTAAACGGCCTTACCACACAAAGCAGATGGTTGTCCACATAGATGTCCCTCTATCCACATCAACCTCCTCAAACTCAGAGCAGTCAGGAATGCCTGCACCCATTTCCTCCCACTGATCATGGAAACACACAGGAGTCGTAACAGACAACATAGCATGTATGTACTACATAAAGTGGTAGGGAGGGGCCAGGTTGCCCTCCCTTTGCGCAGAGGCACTAAAGTTATGGAACTGGTGCATTTCCCACATCACATTATCAGCGGCCTTCCTTCCAGGAGTAAAAAACTCGATAGCAGACAGTCTCAGTTGCAAGTTCCCACACAACCATGAATGGGAGATAAACCTGGCAGTGCTTCATGACCTATTCAGACACTGACTACTGACCTGTTTTCCACTTAACTGATCAAGAAATGCCCACATTACTTCTCCAGGGCAGGGTTTAGGAGAACACTCCTTGGGGGACACACTCCTTCTTCCGTGGGACAGGGACCTTCTCCATGTCTTTCTCCCATTTCCCCTACTGTTCAAAGTCCTATTAAAAATAAAAAGAGAAGGACCATACGTCATACTGATTGCTCGCACCTGACTGAGACAGAGTTGGTACCCCTACCTGTCACAACGGGCAACATGCCTGCCGATCTCTCTCTGATCTACGCCATGCCTCCTGCCGCAGAATGAAGGATGCACTCTACATCCCAACTTGTGGATATGGCGCCTCAAGGCTTGGCTTCTTCATGGTTCCTCACATAGAAAGATCCTACTGAGAGGAGGTATAGGAAGTGTTGCTTCATAGTAGACAATCCACTATACATCATACTTACTTGCAGAAGTGGTCCAGGTTTCAGGTTTGGTGTAATTCCTAACAAATTTCCCCAACATCTGCTACCCTCCCAGTGGTCCTAGACTATTACTGACTCTTAAAAAAAAATCTGGGCTATCCCTCAGTTCACTCAGAGTTCATCTAGCAGCTATAGTGGCTTTCCATCGGACAACTCGAGGGATACTCTGTGCTCTCACACCTGACCAGAAAACATTTCCTCAAGGGTATAGTAAACCTTTTTCCTCAACCCAGACATCCTACCCCAACATGGGACCTGAACCTGGTGCTAAAAAGCCAGCTAGACCTCCCTTTGAACCCCTGGCTACTTGTTCAATCACACACCTATCAATGAAGACTGCCTTCCTGGTGGCAATCACCTCTGCAAGGAAAATAGGGGAAACAGCAGCACTGATGGCACACACACACCCCCATACAATATTCTTTTGGGACAAGGTCACACTCAGCCTGCACCTGAAGTTTATCCCCAAGGTGATGTCCCTCTTTCACATAAATCAACTGATTCACTTCCTGACCTTTTACCCCAAGCCTCACTATGATAACAGGGAGGCTATACTGCACACACTAGATGTTAGGAAAGCACTGGGCTTTTATCTGGATGGGACGAAGGCTTTTAGGAAGTCTCCTAAACTTTTCCTTTCTATTGCGGAAAGATCTAAGGGCTCAGCTATATCAGCCCAGAGACTCTCCAGATGGGTCTTGAACTGTATTAAACAAAGCAATCAGATTTGTGCAACATAACACCTCCATCTGGTATTCGCATTCACTCTACAAGGCCAGTTTCCTCCTCAGTCCTCTTCCACTGTAGAGTGGCAACCTGGGCATCTGCACATACCTTCACAGAATGTCATGTGATTACCGGAGACTCCGCTTCCGATGCTTTCTTCGGTTCCAAAATATTGTCATCTGTAACGGACTCGACTCCAAAGCCCCAGCCTTCCAGTGGGGATACTGCTTGGGATCACCCATAGGGACTCTACTAGAAGAAGTAGTAGTTACCATGTGCAGTTATGATGGTTCTTCAAGATGTGTGTCCCTGAGGGTGCTCTACAACCCACTCTCCTCCTCTCTACTTCAGAGTTCTTGTCAAGGACAAGAAGTAACTGGGGTGGGGTTCACCCACGCACGCTGGTTAGCCTCGTGGTGGGGCACGAGGGGAGGACAGTGCATGTGCAAGCCAATGAACTAAAGTTATCCGATCAGCAGCGCAGGGATGCAAGTGCACCTACATAGAGCACCCATAGAGAGACCCATCTTGAAGAACCATCATTACTGCACAAGATGAGTAACTTCCTCATTCCAAGGATGAACTTGTGATATCTTAGAATGTGGTTGCTGGAAAACAGCAAGCTAGGAATAAGATTTAAAAGAGATGTTGCGGCTCTCTGTATTGTATTATCAGCTACAAATACCAAAGAATGGATACAGAGAACCTGTGAAGTATGGTGAAGGAAAACAAAAATTTGTGGTGGGAGAGAGTATAAACAGAAGACTGAGTGGCTATGCACTCTGAAATCAACATTGAGCGTGTGCATGAAGTAATTGCAAACATCGTTACAGATGGCAGTGCAAGAGCTGCTGAAGTATTAACGGATCTTTCTGCATGTAAGTTTGTCTTGAGCCTGCAGTCGCAGTGCAAAGTGACTCCTCCCTTTAGCGAGAATACTTGTGCAATTAGTTGCCTTAACTTTGGCCAGTGCATTCTAATATTTGGCAGTGGCACCAATCCAGATTCATTAAAAGATGTAAGCGAAGTCTAGAGGTTTGATTTCAAAGGAGCTGAAGGGAATGAGGCATCGCATGCCTACTGGATTTCAGGGGGGTTTGAGCACCAAACTCGCGGTCTGAGAGTTAGTTTGTCAGCATTTGAATAGAAGTGGTGTGCACCATGTGCTTGGTGCTGTACAAGACACAGATAACAATCCAGTCCCATCTCCAGAGAACCACCCTCTCTAGAAGACAGAACTAGAGAGGTAAGTTGTTCTGGGAGAGCCGGAGAGAGAAGCTACCTTTTAGATAACTTTTGAATTAATGCGTGGGGGGCTTCAGAGAAGAAGTGGGTCTCTGAGAGGATCTGTATGTGGTGAAGCTGGGAAGCTGTTATGTTCACAGGGGCAGAAAGTGCAGGTAGGATTGTGGCCAAGTTGTCATCAGCGGGAATAGGACATGGGGTTTCTGGCCAGTCAGGGGGGGATGAGTGAGCTTCTTGCAGACACATTCCAGTTCAGCAAGGAGCCAAGAAGCACCCCAGTCTGGTCTGCAGATGTATGTCTTTGACTGGTGAAAGGGCTGTCGTTTCAGCAAGCTTTCTGCGCTTCCTTCAACTAACCAGCATCATCAAAATCTCGTTGGGATTTAGCTCCTGCACACGATGGGGAGATGTTGGCTGATCTCAGCCCAGTGACAGTGCTATTATCGTAGGTCGTGAACAGCACGGCCATGTGTGCTCTGCCTACCACTGGCAGCTGAGTCTAGGGAATCTGCCTCTTTCCTAGTGGCTGCACGTTTAACTATTGACATGAGAGCTTTTCAAAGCTAATGTTCTTTTTCAGAGCCCCCCAGCCTCTGAAACTGCTCCAGGCTTGAGTTGACTAGGAAAATAAAGCTTAGACTTGTTTGAAACCTTTAACTTCAGAACTACTCACCCTTTTTCTTAGCCTTTGTTAGAGCTCTTTGGTGTGTGTAGGTTTCTTGGTAGGGGTGGGGCTGCACCTGGCCCTGTCAAACCAGATAGTGGCTGGGGATTTGGTGGGGTTAAATCTCAGCAAATGTTGTGCTCTGACTCACGCCTGGGACAGCCCTCCCAGAGCTGAGGGCAACTAGGGGAAGCCTCAAGCATGAAGTATAAACCAGCCTAGTTAGGTCCAAAGCATTCAAAGGGGTCTTACAGGGAGGGTGAGGAACCTTGGAGAACCAAAGTTATTTTCCTGCTATTTAAACCTGGCTGCCCAGGTCCAAATGCACAAGATGGAAGGGGGCCAGGGATTTAGCTAGTCTGTTGTGCCAAAAGAACCTATACATGCACCTGAGTCCCCAGAGAGGGCATGGTGAGTCTCTGCTAGTCCTGGGACTACTGCTGATTTTCTGCCCAGCTGCATTGAGCCTGGCGCAGCCTGTACCCTCAGTGAAACCTGAGGGGGGTGGGAGGGAGAAGCAAGCCAAATCTGGAGGGTGTATGTGCTGTAACTTGCTGTAAACAAGGTTGCATAAGAAATTGCCAGTTGGATTCTATATCTGCGTAGCTTCATCGGTATCGCCAACTGCAAGTGTTCAGAAATCATGAGTCTCCCCTCAATCCCAAATCATGAGAGAGTAACATTTTTGGTTCTTTATCTTTGCCTTCTCATCTCTTAACCCTTTGGCTGCACTCGGGGCATGTTTTTGATCTTTTCTCTGCAACCACAAGGGCAAGAAACTTTTTTTTTCCTTTTAAACTAAAGCTGAGATTCTCCTACAGCTTTTTGATCCTAGGAGATGAAGCTTTAAATGAAACACCAAATATTAAAGACTCATGGTAAAATCATGAATTTACACTGCTCCGTTGACTTCAGTAGAGCTATGCTGATTTAGACCAGCTGAAAATCTGCCTCCCATAATTTAAGGCAGGGTTAAGGTTTAAACTTTCAGCCTTAACTACATTTCCTGACTCTTGAATACTTGATTCCTTAACACTAGGTTTGATTTTTGGATGGCCTGCATATTCAGGCTATGTCTGAATACTCTACAATGGCTCTTTCATCCTAATCTGCATTTCCTTTTTTCTCTGGCTGTAGTGATATTCCTCTTCAAAGAGCAGTGCTTTCTGTGACATGTAAATAAAGGGATTTTCAGATGCAGGTCTCCATTTTCCTGGGAACAATTTTATGCTCACACTTTACACCTTTTAACTGTCTGTCCCAATTTGCAGCAATAACAGGGTTATTTAGATGTCTTAGTGACCTAAATCGGAGGTGGAAAATGGTGCCTGTAATTTTCTACCCATAAAATTGGAAACCTGATTAAGGCCCAGACTGAAAATTTGTCCCCAAGACTCTTAGGAAGAAAGCTATGGGAACACAGACAGCCATGTCATTTGCTGAGATACTTTCTTGGCAAGTGGTAGGAGAATCAACAGGAATGGTTGTCCCTCCGTTTCAGATTCTAGTGCTTTTGTCCTATATTTCTTAGAAAATGTAGAGCATCTTAAGGAAAAATATAAAATTCAGATGATCCCCTGAAAGGAGTTGGTTTGGTTTAAGTGACTGCTGGGGCAGGTTGAGTCCTGGTGCAAAGCAGGCAAGAATGGATATGTGTGGATTGGATCAGCTGCACAAGTTTGTCAGTGATGGCTCTTTTTCACTGTACTGGCCCTGCGAAGCACCACAGAGAAGATTCTCCTCGTCTTTTCAACTCTTGGACTATAGAGAGTGGGGAACCTGCTGCTTTTCTGTATGCAGGAAGTGGATCCTCTTCTACTGCTACTGTTTGGCAAAGGGACCTGTTGCAATGCTTCCATAGCCCCTCCCCACCTCACTGTCTGGGTTTCCCCACCCACTGAGGATGTCCCCAGCCCTCACTGGCATGTTTCTTTTCTAACTGGTGAAATACTACTCTCTGCGCATCACCGTCTCATGTTACTTTTAATTTCTGGTTTAAGATTTGTGCACAACTGAAAGACCACTTCCTCTACTGCCTGGCCTTGAGACTGTAGCAAATCCATACAGCACCATACCTCTTCCTCCCAGGACAGTGCTGGTGTTAGATGTGGCTCATGGAGAGACTGCTCTGGCTCTCTTTATTCCCCTCCCTCTGCCTGCTCCTCTACTCCTTTGGCTCTGGCTGCCAAAAGGCACTATGCGTTGCTGAGAATCTGGAGTGCTCTGTGCCTGTGCTGTTGTACCTGGGTCTGTCTCTATGGCTATGGTGTTCTTTACTGTGTGTGACACACATACATCTGTAGTAGTAAGTTTCAATATCCTGAAGAGGATTGCATCCAGTTTAGCCTTAGTAGAATCTTTCATCCAGATGCTTGTTCACGTTCTATGAAATCATAGCAGATTTCAGTGATGGGAGTTCAGCCAATATCCAGAGATGTGTCATGCTTCCTATGTGTCTGTCTTCCAGAGGTAAACAGAACTTCCTGATTTCTGCTAACTAAGACAGCCAAATACTAGCCCATGTGAGCGAGCCAGCAGGCACAGTGTTTACTTAGGGTTTTGCTCTACCATGGGCGGCATGCTAAAACTCCAGCTGTACCCATAACAATGCTACCATTCCTCACTGTCCTGTGGGAGGACTGGCCAGAATCTCAGTAAAACTTGTTCAGTTTCTCAAGAGTAAATAGTGGAGGAAGATGGACGTCTCTCTCCAATGAGCAAAACCCAACAGGATCCCTGTGGGGGTATGTCTACACTGTGAAGGGAAGTCAATTTAATTTCAGTCGACATCCAGCCAACGCACTAATGAAGTCGGTCGGATGTGATCACACCATGCTCACTGCGTCGGGGAGTGCGTCCTCACTAGCTGCTCTTGTGTTGAACGGTGCAGAGCATCGTGGGTAGCTATCCCACAGTGCAACTTGCTGCAGGGGCTTTTGGGAAGGACTTCGGCCTCCCATGATGGAGTTTCCTCCTTCCCTCCCCTGAGATCAGCAGCAACCAAACCAATGCTTTTCCGCACCTGTTTTTGCAACCCTAGCTCTGTCATGCGTATGCCATTGCCCGAGATGCATGGAGCCTGCTCAGTTCTGCATTCTCATTGTGAGCATTACAAACACCTCACAACTTATCCTGCAGTATTTCCAGGGCTGAGAGAAGAGCTGCAGCATGGAAAATAAGATGTAACTTAGGCAGCCTGCTACAAGTCATAGAGCGAAACAATTCCCAGTTGCTGATGGTTGTTGCACAGCAGCTGAACACAGTGGAGCGCCATTTCTGGTCCCATGACACAAGCACTGGCTGGTGGGATCGCATTGTTATGAAAGTATGGGATGATGAGTAGTGGCTGCAGAACTTTCCGATGCATAAGGCCACTTTCCAGGAACTTCTCAGAGCTTTCTCCATCCCTGAAGTGAAAGAATACTAGCACGAGATCTACTTCGACAGTGGAGAAGGAAGTGGCCATCGTTCTGTGGAAGTGAACAATGCCAGATTGCTACTGGTTAGCTGGGAATCAATTTGAAGTCGGTAAATCCACCATGGGATCTACTGGGATACAAGTGTGCAGGGCCATTAGTAGACTTCTGCTAAGAAGGATAGTGCGTTTGGGAAACGTGCAGGACATAGTGGATGGGTTTGCTGCGATGGGGCCTCCCTGTCTGTGGTGGGGCAATAGATGGCACGCATATCCCCATCTTAGCATCGGACCACCTTGCCAAAGAGTACATAAACAGAAAGGGATACTTCTCCATGGTGTTGCAAGCTTTGGTGGATCACAGGGGGCATTTCACCGACATCAACGTGGGATGGTCAGGAAAGGTGCATGATACGCGCATCTTTAGAAACTCAGATCTGTTTAGAAAACTGCAAGCAGGCACTTTCTTTCTAGACCAAAAAATAATCTCTGATTATCTTGAATTGCTAATAGAGATCCTCCAGCCTATTCCTTGCTCCCATGGCTCATGTGGCTATACACCAGGCACCTGGACAGCGATAATAGGCTGAGCAAGTGCAGAATGGTGGTGGAATGCTCCTTTGGACGTTTAAAGGCTCGCTTGTGCAGTTTGCTAACTAGGTTAGACCTCAGTGAAATCCGTATCCCCATTGTTATCGCTGCCTGCTGAGTGCTCTGTAATGTCTGCGAGACAAAGGGAGAGAAGTTTTCACTGGGTTGGGGCGTGGAGGCAGATAGGCTGGCCACAAACTTTGAGCAGCTGGGTACCAGTGCCACAAGGAGAGCCCAACGAGGCACTTTGTGCCTCAGGGAGGCATTGAAAACCCATTTTTGTAATGAGCCACAGTGATGTGCGCCACTTAACTATGCTGTGCTTTCCCATATCATCCCCTCCATTGCATCACTGTCCCTGCACCTCCCTTTCCCCCATAATCCCCATGATTATAATACATGACAAGTACTTCAATACACAAACATTGCACAACCATAAGAGTCAAGGGAAGGGGAAATAATTTATCTTTGAGCAACTGTTCTAATAAAATTTGGAGGGAAGAAACAAATGTAGCTTGTCTGTGCACGCACCAAAGCTTGCACATTGACAGGTTTTAGAGTGGCTGCCGCCTTTTCTTTCTACCCTGCCCTGGTTTTTGTGGAGCACATACTGCACCCTGCCCACTCTTCTCCTGAAACACTTAGGGGTGTGAGCTTGGGAACAGGGCAATTGTTGCTGGCAGTTGTGCAGGGGCTGCAGGGGGAGTCTGTCCTCCTGCTGCTGTTCTTGAAGCTCAACCAGATGCTTCAACATGTCTGATTAATTCCTCATTATCCACAGCATTTCATCCTGCATGGGATGCTCATGGCCCTGGGCTGCTCTCCATGTCCAGTTTTTCGGCCTGTGAAATCCTCCAGGCTCTTAGCTCCCTGGCAGCTGTCCCAGATGCATTCATTATCTTGTTGAACATGTCATCCCAAGTTCTCTTTTTACACCTTCTCATCTGTGACAGCCCCTCCACAGGACTGGAGGATGCGCTGAAGGCCATGCCTTCCACTGTAAGGCATGCAAAACACAATGCAACCATTGTCCATGCACACCATGGTGAAATGCAAGGTTAATATGAATAAATCACTCCCCTTATTATTGCCAAGTGCATGGTACAACTGATTCACAATCCCTGCCTATTCCAGAAGCTGGTTGGGTGTTCCAGCCATAGTGAGTGAGGGACTAAGGCTTCCAGTTTTGGGAAATCAGAATGTCTTATGGACAAGGCCCCCATTCCGCCAGCAACATGACTAGGGACCAGCGCAAAGCTTCCCAAAATGCAGTTTTTATCTGAGGTAGATCTGGGGTCGGGGGGGGAAAGGTTGCTGTGGAGAAAACATATTAACACCCATACTCAGATCCATGCCAACCAAACAACCCGATGTTAGGGAAACTTGTTGATGGACCTGGAAACTGCCCTGGATTGGGGAGTACATGCACTATTGTTCGTGATATGAACACATGTAATGAAAACTTCCACTGTCTCCCCTAGGTGACCCTATGTGATATTAGCCTCCTGAGGTTAACACAGGCGGAAAGGGAGCAGATGCTACACCTGGTCCTTATGCTGCTATGCTGTGTTCTGTGATGATCCCAACAGATTTTATAATGGAGTGGCATGGGAAAGTGTCCTATCGCAGTGGAAGAAATAAGTCAGCCCTACCCAGAAACCTTCTGCAAAGGACTGCAGAGTACCTCCATGAAAGTTTTCTGGAGATCTCCAGGGAGGATTCTTAGGCCATCACTGTGCACATAAACAGTCTTTTCAGTGGGCAACCCTCTGCAAATCTGGAGCACCTACAGAGAAGCTGATACCGACTCCACCTAATATTTTAGATCATATTAAACAGAACCCGTTAAAGGATATAACCCCAACTCTTTGATTGAAATTCCATACTCCACCCGGCTGGACTGCTCCAGGGTTAAAAACAGATCCTGGCTGTTGGGGAGAATGGATCCCCCATTCTGCTGCCCCCCATTCTCCTCCTCATCCGCAGTCTCATAATCATTAGTCTGGAACCCAGATTCCCCCGAGGTATCCACGCTGCATCTGGGGGCAGTGGTGAGGTCGCCACCGAGAATGACATGCAGCTCATCATAGAAGCGGCATGTCGTCGATGCCAAATCAGAACGACTCCCTTGTTTTTGGTATGCCTGCCTAAGTTCTTTGATTTTTCACAAGGCACTGATGCATGTCCCTGTTGTACCCCTTCTCCAACATGCCCCATGAGATCTTTTTGTAGATATCTACATTTCTTCTGCTGGATCGGAGCCGTGCCTGAACTGACTCTTCTCCCCATAGACCAATAAGATCCAACACCTCAGGTCTACTCCATGCTGGAGCACATTTGGGGAATTCAGTCACCATAATCACCTGTGCTGGTGAGCTCCCCATGCTGAACAAACAGGAAACGGGAATTCAAAATTTCCTGGGGCTTGACCAGGCTTTTTCCTATGTACATCGCCTTGGTGCAACGGAGTTGAAAACCATGTCTAGAGTCGTCGCAGCGGAGCATTGTGGGTCACCTTCTGGAACCCAAATATCGATTTACACAATGCTCTGTTTATACTGCCACTCGGTTGACCCATATGCACTATGCCTCTCGCAGAGGTGGATTAATTAAGTCCATGTTTACGGCAAGCTAGGTCAGCGGATGGGACCTGGCAGTGGAATCGCATACTTTATATGGTCGATAGAAGGCAGCTTCCATCAACCTAACTTCGCAGTGTAGACAAGACCTCAGTAAAACTTCGTCAGTTTCTCAAGAGTAAATAGTGAAGGAAGAAGGACTTCTCTCTCCAATGAGCAAATCAGAACGGGATCTCTGTGGGAAAACACAAACTTGTGTTTAGGAAACTCCGTATTTCAGAAGGGCCTGGTTTACAAAGGCTATTGCTCCTGTCACATTAGCTGAGTTGCTGCTTTAGAAAGAGACCTTGAGTGGGCTATAAGATGCCAAACCTCCAATGATTGATAAATGCAATCCTCCAGTCTTGGTGGAGCTAAAATGGAGCAGCACTGTGGTTCTCCATATGAATTCAGGGGGCAGGAGACCCCTTAGATCAGGGGTGGCCAACCAGTCAGAGACGAAGAGTCAAAAAATAGGTGTATATATCGCAAAGAGCCACATGTCTCTTACCCTCTGTGGAAAATTCACACTGATGTGTCAATTTCAGCAGCAGCTGGTCAATTTCACTTCTCTTACCCTCCACCTAAAATTCAGCTGATGCCTCAATTTCAGCAGCAGCTGGTCAATTTCACTTACAGTCTCAAAGAGCCGCAAAAAGCAAAGAGCCACTTGCAGTTCGCGAGCTGCATTTGTATAAGCAAAGAGCCGCATGCGGCTCGCGAGCCGTGGGTTGGCTACCCTTGCCTTAGATGAATGTGGGAGGCCTATATCAGCTCTTCAGGGAACCAAAGAGTATGGGACTGTTTTCTCTGCTTATTAATGGAGTCTGCTGGATATTAACACCACCCTGCTACCTAGATAGTTATAAGTGAGTATTTCCACAGATGTGTGAAAGACAATGATCAGTCTAGACCAGCCAGAGGTCGTGATTTTATAGGGATAGTCCTGATATTCGGGGCTCTATCTTATATAAGCGCCTATTACCATCTCCCTCCCCCCACCTGTTGTCCCAATTTTTCACACTTGCTATCTGGTCACCTTAAGTATTGCTAACCTGCATAGGTTCCTTTGTGCCTCAGAGAGCATGCCTAGACATGGCAGGGCAGGGCGTGATGAGGGGTGCCATGGCCAGGTTCCAAGGAGAAGACGTAAGCGTGGGAGAAGCTGAAAGTAGTATAAGATGTAGCTAAATGATCTTGAGCCACTGAAACCACTTCCCACAAGGTCGTTATCTGCACAGATTTGAACCCAGAGCCTAATGGTTAAAAAGCAGAAGTCCTTGCTGCTTGAGTTAAAGGTCCAGCTCTTTTAGCCCCCAGGGCAGTAGCAAGCTCATTAGTCTCTGTATGTAGTCTGGCCACTAGAGGATCCACCCACTGTGAGTCTGGGTTGCACAAACATTGATTAGAAATTACTCGGGGGGGAATACTGTGCCAAATTTTTTTTTTTTTTTTAATTTAACCTTCTGTAAAATTCTGCATATTTTATTTGTCAAAATATCATATAATCATACCCATTTCAATTATTTTGGTAATTTATTTCAAAATACCTATCAGCAAATATGTCTGTAACAATACAAACAAACAAGATCCAGGAAATGTTTTTTGACAAATAGATTCCTTTGTAGGCATGTTAATACAGAACTTTGAATAATAATTTACTTCAACTACAATACAGAAATGTATTTTCACACACCCCTCAGAAGCAGTGCAAAGGCTTGAGAGAGTCGGGTGTAATGGAGGAGCTGAGTGAGAGGGACGTAATTGTTGGGAAGAAGCCTGGCAGTGAATCTGGAGGGTTGCTGAGTGGGGGTGGGAGAAGTATGGAACAAGTTTTTTTTGGAGTGGGAGGGGGGATTGATAGGGAGTTGGGGAGCCTCTGCCATGCAGACCCTGACTGATAGCCTCTCCCAATCAGTCAGGTACATCTACCCCTGTCTCCATGTGTCCCTGCACCCACACTCAGCTATCCCCTCCACTTGTCCCCATGTGGCCCTGCACTCGCACCCACCCTCCCATTCAGCCCCCGCCCCAGTCTGTCCCTCACCATTAGCCCTTCTGACCCCAGTCTGTGTGCCCCTCAGCAGTCCCATGTGCCCCATGCTGTCTCCCCCATATCCTGTGCCTCCTCATCTGGCCCCACGGGCAGGGCGCTGTGAAAAATGCAGCCTCTTCTCTTCCCTATCTATAGTTCGCTGTTCCTGCCAGGGAGTGACTGCCCTCTGTTCTGACACCACAGCAGCCCCTAGTGGGTGAAAGGCATGACTGCAGTGCCTCTCCCGCAGAATGTATTTTTCACAGAGGAAAAAAAAATTCTGCAGGAGGACATGAATTCTGTGTGCGCGCAGTGGCATAGAATTCCCCCAGGGGTAAGAAATAAAGTTATATTCAAACGCTGGAGTCTTCTGGGTGTTTGGACAAGCAAGTGCTTATTTTACTGTCAAGTTAGCACATCCAACACTTCCTTCCCTCTCTTTTCAGCATAGATATTCTCCATCTCTTCCTGCCATCTGTTGCTGAAACCACTTCATGAGAAGTCTCTACTTGTTACTGCTCAGAAGGCTCAAAGGAGAGCAAGTGTGGAATATGTGAATGGTTCAGGCCTCTGTTAGAGGCAGGATCCCACAGCAGCTGTGTTACTGAGGTGGAATACAGGATTAGAGAGCCCATACATCAATTACAGTGTAGTAGGAAGTGGGATACTGAGCTATGGTCTCTCCTGGCAAGGCAGGAGCCAGGCATCAGGCTGATGGTCTGTTCCAGCATGGCAGTTCCTGGTGGAGAATGCACTCAGGGAGGTCAGATGCAAATCTCTTGCCTCCTTACACTTAATATTGATCCCTAAGAGAAGAGGAACAATGATATGAAGAGTGCACTGAGGGGCTCCTCCCACCTTGGGCTGTATTTATAGCTGGCTGAGCAATAAAAGTGTGTGCTGCATGAAGGGAGAGGAAAGGTTGTGGGCTGGAGACCTGTGATTTCTAGGGACAGCAGAGAACAGAGCAAGTTACTGTCTGGTGGCAGGCAAGCTGCTTCCTCCCCATTAGCAAGAGCCATTAGTCAGGAAGTATGAGTTCAGCAGCCAAAGTACTGAACAGTTAGGTCAGGGGTTACCTCCCTGCTTGATTAAATCCAGTGAGACCTTGTGTATGTTCCTGGAGAACGGTGTGTTGTGTTGCTAGGCAGTTTCACAGCACTGTAGGACTTAGTCTCCATTACCCTGATTTTTAGATACTGCCTTCGTTATTGTCCTTTATGGGAAAGTGCAGTTTGTTCGATGCCTTCATATGATAGTATTTAAACAGATCATAATAGAGTCCAGAGTCCTCTTTGGGACCCCATTTTGCCATGTGCTGTGCAAACCCAGAGAGAGAATCCCTGCTTGGAGGGACCGGAGACCCCTGGTGCCAAGTGCTGTACAGACCCAGAGAGATAATCTGTGGCCCATCAAGATTTAAAATTTTGGTTTTATAAAGCTACTGTGAAGCTGAAGACAGCAGCCGCTAATCTCCCGCATTCCCAAAGCAATTGCTGGGGGAGGGCCGCTGTCTGATGGAGAGGAAGGTATCAAGGACAGCTGCTGGAGCTGGAAGAGAGGACTGATGAAACAAGCTCTGCTGACTGAGAGAACTCACCAGCCTCTACCCTGATTTCACACTGAGCCTGCTTCATGTCTGTCAGCATCTTAAAGACTTTGGCTTTTCAGCTCTTGCTTCCACAGCTTCCCACAACGAGACTCTAGACATGCTTCTGAGCTTAAGATATTTCTGAGATCTAAATGTGAGGGACATTTGGGAGCTATGAACAGCGAGAGGGGCCTTAATTTAATTCCCTCCCCCTCTGCCTTTACATACTGCTCCAGAAACTGTCTCCAGACACTCCCCCAGCCTGAGTGCAGGAGGGGTGTAGTGTTCCACAGGCCAACTGGAAGTAGTTGTCTAGGCCTCGGGGTTAGACCTCTTCCATCTGGCTACCCTTCCAACCTGCTGCAGAAAGCCTACAACCCAGGCATGGCGTGCAGCAGGCTTTGGTAGGGGAAACTCTTGACTGTTCTTTTAATTTGTTTGCATGCGGCTGTGGTGGCTTTTAAAAGTCAAGATTTCATTGTTGGTCTGCTCTCCTCTGCCAGCAGTTGCCAGCTCTCCTCTGCCCTGGATGGAGAGGGGCCAAGCTCAATACCCACAGACATGTTGGCAGCTTAGTTGGCGTGTACATGAAGCAAAGTGACCTACAAACCAATTTCCTGGGGGGCTGAGAGTGGTTGAAGCATGAGATCATGCTAATGTAAACAGTTGTGAGTTGGGTGTGAGCTTGTCTCTTCGGTAACCAAGCTCTCCTCTAAGTAACCATCTGGAGGTTGAAGTGGGCTGGACGTTGGGTGAGAGAATGCTTGTTGCACAATAATTTAGTGGAATGACTCATTCATGGCACAGGGAATATTCAGAATGGTCCAGTGGCCATAACCATGAGGTCATAGGTCAGATCAAAGCCTTTATAAATCCAAGGCAAATAATGATGCTTTATAGAAAAAAATGTGACAACAGTTAAGCTGCTAGTGTTCTGAGACCCCTGGTCCATGACTGAGGCTCCTAGGCGCTATGGTAATACAAATAACTCTCCTGGTGCCATTCATGCAAAGATCTCAATGCACTTTGCACATAATTAGCCTCCCAGCACTCTTGGGAGGTGGGAACTATGCATGTAATGAATGTTTAAATGAAGAGGGAGAAAGTAGAAAAGAACCCAGGAATCATGACCCCTAGACCTCTGCTCTAGCCATTAAAGTATACTCTGCCTGAAATTATATCATTCTGAAAGATGGTAGTTTTATTTTATAAACGTGTTCCTCCCATGGCCTCTGGTCATAGTATGGCACTGTCAGAGTCAGCACTGAAAGACTCTTGTAGCTGACACTATCGCTGGCCTATCGGAGACCATCCTACAAGCAGGCTGCCAGCTGGCCTGAGGCTGCCTTGTGGATTCTGATATTCATCTGGAGAGAGGAGAAATCATTTCCAGCTGACCGTTGCATGCATGCCCTGGCGTATGACCGGGTGGCAGAGTAACTGGGGTGTCACCAGGAGTGGCGAGCAATGCCATGCGAAGATAAAGGGGCTATAGGGTCAGTGTAATGAGGCCCAGGATGGCAGCAGTTTGTCCTACTCAGCAAGGTAATATGCCTGTTTACAAAGTGCAGGTCTCAATCCTAAGGGCTCCACCCAGCCTTGCACAGAAGCACCTTGCAGCTTAGTCAGGTGCTAAAAGATTCTGAGAACTACATGAACCAGAGCAAAGAAGAGCCGGAGCAGGTAGTGCCTGGTATGTTGCTGGGATCTCAAGATTTCTTTGGAGGACCTAGCACCTGGACGCTGCTGCAGAGATAGCAGCTGAGCTAGTTTGCAAGTGGAGAAATAGGTGCAAGAGGGACTCTCTACAGCAGGTATGCAGCTCTTCAGTGTAAAATATTCCAGAAGGGCTGATCTGGATTCCCATATCATGGTGGAACCTCTACCACACCTTTTCAAGTGTTGTATCTGAGTTCTAATGTGTCCGTAGCCTCTGTAGTTCAAGGAGAGTGGCTTCCAAGTGGGCACTGGGGTATGAACCTGACTTGGAATCTCTGCGTTCCTGGCATTCCTTGGTATTGCAAAGAGTGAACTGAAGATTGCTCTTAACTCGACCCTTTGCTTTATACTGTAGCATCCACTCCTTCAGTATTGATAACTCAGAGCTGGCAGGGAGGTAGGTGGACCTAGATCTGCAGAAGAGGAACCTTACATAGTGAGGTCCAGGGAGAGGGAGGAGCAGAAAGGGGTCGGTTCTTGGCAATGCACAGAGTCATGAATAGGGACTCTGAGTAGATGTGCCAGTTGTAGGAGCGCAAGTGAAAGTCACTATGAAAAGACAGGCTAAGGCACTGATGCAGGGATGCATTAAGAATGAGAGGGAAGTGTGCAGGGAGAACAGCAGGAATTATTTAAAGGAGCATGAACATTTCTGCTGCTTTGACCCAGCACCTGCATCCTTCATGCCCTGATACTGGCAAGTGGTGCAGTAATTCAGGGCAACAGCAATTTTTGGACCAGCCTTCTAGGCCCCAGCTTCTTCCTAACCTTTTCTCAGGCATCTTATTTCTCTGCAAGAATGTGGGAAGGAAAATGTGTCCAAATGAGAGGTGCTTGTAAGAGAATAGCTACAGTACCCTGCTGTGGTTTGTATGTTAAAACTTGGATATTGCAGCTTGTTTGTGTGTAACCAAGTTTCTTTTCATGTACTTTGCACATCAGCAGTACTGCCCTTCAACATCAGTACAACAGCAGTTCATGCCTCCATAAACTCACTCACTGTAAAGATATAACTTCATCCAAAATACAGCCCTGATCCCACAGTAATCCACTCCTTCAGGAACTTCTTTGCTGGGCCAATAAAGGGAATTGGCTAATTAAGAGAGGCTGGTTTTAAAACAGAAGTTACATTCACTTCACTTGCGCAGGACCGAATTCTGTAGTGTGTGCACAGATCATTATTTGTGCATCATGCTGACATCCTCAGGTGCAACCACTTGTCTGTCTGGCTATTTGTGGGTTGCTGTCAGTCTGGCTGCCTTAGCACTCCACTGTTCACTTGCTTTCACATGTGTTATGCAAAGTGCAGCCGGCAGATACATTAGGGTCTGAACAGTTGTTCCAGCTCAGCAGACACATTCATCTAGCTTTCAGTCTCCTGAGCATACGCCCCACCATTTCCCTGCACCTGCCGAATGTATTGCTCAATCTGTTTGTCTGCTGTGGCAAGGAGAAATACGAGGTGATCTCCAGGCTAAAGGGGAAGTGTGTCCATGCTCTTGCTGCCTGATATCTCTGCAACATTTCATATTTTTGATCACCCAACTCTCCTGCCCTGCTCTGACCCTTTCCAGCAGGAGTAGATGAAAATGCCCTGAAATGGCTCAGAACTTGCTTCTTGAACAAAACCCAAAGAACTATCATTAACTGTTCCTGTACCTTTGAGATACTTGTGTAGGTGCAGGAAATGGGGGGAGGGGGGGTGCCTGCATGGTTCAGCTCTGTCCCCATCCTGGTCAGTTTTTGTGAGGCCCGGCGCTGTGCGCCCGGCTCACATGCAGCCAAATGGTTGCTTGTTGAGTAGAATAATAGAATGTGTTGCGGCCGAGTGTAACGGATGAGAGATGTGTGAGCGTCACCCTCTCAGCGCGCGTCTACAGATAAGTTTTGTTTCCTTGGATAGAGTTAAGTTTCGATTTTGTATATAGGATATAATTAGCATAAATAGGGGGAAATTAAGCAAATATTACCGTCTTATTTAGACTAGCAAAATAAGCCAGATGAGCAGCCTACCACCAAACCAATATGCTAAATGCACCAATGGAAGCCAATTGTTGGTTCCAGCCATCAAGTGCCAGTCTAATTAGACCAAAATTCTAACCAACCAGTAACGCCAAGCATTGGCTCAACGAAGGTCCACATCAGATAAAAGACAGAGTCCAACGGGTCAGGAGTATGGTGTGTTCGGATGTAATCAGCACAGCAGAGGCTGATAGTCAACACATCCCCCTTCTCGACCCCTTGACTTCTGGACTTCGCCCAGAAGAGAAACAGCGCTTGAAGCACAGCAGAACAGAGCAGAGCAGATTGAAACAGAATCAAATCAAAGACCGATTGAGACAGAATCAAAGATTGAGTAAGTATATTGCGATTGACTACGGTGATTAGGTATGAGGCCTCGCAGGAGTGGCCTTCCTGACCAAAGGGCTCTTTGCCGAGCGGCAGAGCCGTTCGTGGAAGTAGGGAACCTCTGATACTTTTAGACAAGTAACAGAAGATTCGGTTGAGATTGCTTCAAGGGGAAAAGTCTTTCGCTCAGAGACTAGGTGAGACTGAAACGTCCTGAGGACACGGTTAAGAGTTACTGTGAGGCTGGGGACTATCTGCAGGAAGCAGGCATAGCAGGAATAAAACACGAGAAGTATAGTTAGGGACTGTTACTGGTCGCTGTTGAACGCGGCAAGTGAGGTAACAGAGGACCAGCTATTGTAGTGGTCTCGCTTGAAGCCACGATTGGGATACTGAGGTACTAACGGGGGACTCGTGACATTTTAGGCACTCATTCCTATCGCTCACATCCTGAATTGCTCAGGATTTCTTCTCTTTCTATCTCTTATATTTTCATTGGAATTGTGTATTGAATAAAGACTCAGATTGTAACAAAGACATTGAGTATTGGTACTGACTGAAGGGCTTGAAACCGTTGGTCACTGTAACACGGTCAGGATCATGGTGAACTGAGCGAGGGGAGTCGGTCACACTACACAGGACTCACCCTTCATTAGGTAGTCCTCTCTGCATGGCAACTCGGGGGCCCTTCACTTAAAATCTCGATAATACCCGAGACCACTGCCTGTGACAGTATTCATACAGTGCTCTCGGGAGAGCTAATGAGGAGGTGCAAGCTGGTGCCCCAGCAGTATGCAGACAGCACCCAATTCTGCATAACCTTAATGCCAAACATAAACGATTCTGTGATGGGGCATCTGTCCCATACTGGCACTGAAGGGGTTAAATGCATCCTAGGGAGACTGAAATGCAGCCAATCAGGGCCCAGCAGGCCCATATAAAAGGAGCTGCAGGGCAGAGGAGAGCCCTCACTGCCTGGAGCTCAAGGAGGGAAGGCTGTCTTTCTCATAGGCTGAGAGGCCTGCAGCACCTAAGACAGAATCACTGCTGGCAGGGACCCGGGGAGCCAGAGGAGCTCCTGGATGGCTGCTGAGAGTAGTACTGGCAGGCCCTGAGGACGGGTGAAGAAGGTGCTTAGGCCTGGGGAGAGAGTGGCTCAGGGAGACAGCAGCAGGGAGAGGAATTTGAGGTGCAGCAGTAGAAGGCTGTGATCCACAGGGTCCCTGGGCTGAGATCCAGAGTAGTGGGAAGGCCTTGGTCCCTTCCCACTCCTTCTCACTCGCCTTGGGGGAAGTGGCAGGACAAATGACCACAGTCGCCACTGGGAAAGTGGCTGGACTACTAAGGAGCCAAACTTCCCCTGGAAGGGGGAACACGTGGACAGTGACACAGCGAGAGGTCCAAGTCACGAAGAGGACGCTACAGGTCCTGACAGCTGCAAGAATGGCTACAGGGGAACTGCGAGAGAGAGTGCACAGAATGCAGACGTGGAGTTAATCCCCAGCAGGAGGCACCAGTCCAGTGGTGAGTGGAATGAGCCCATCACAGACTCCATTGCCCAGCTTGCACAGTGCCTAGAATTGGCATCTTAGTGAAGCAGAACCCAAATAAGCCTGAGGATCACTTTGAAGAATTCCCTCGTCCTGCATAACAGCTCCCATTTTCAGGGGTTTCTGTACCTAAATGGATTTAACCATTTACGGCCCTGAGAGCCCCCTTCAGTTCTGCCCTGAATCGCCACAGCAGCAAAACCTCCTCTTCCATCAGCAGGAGGCCAGAAGCTCTCGTCTGATTCAGGTCTCACCATGATGATCTGCACTTCACGTCAACATCAAGCTCAAAGTAAAGATGTCAACCAACCTTGCTGCTTTCAGAATGAAAGGCAAAGCCTTTGCCCAGGCTTTCTGGCAGTAATACTCATTCTCCTGCCAACACGCCTGCTCTTCTGTAGTCAGTAACTCAAACAAAAACCTCTGAATTTGCCTTGGCCAGCAGCCCTGGGAGAGAGAGGGAGAGACCATTGGAGTCCAACAGTGGAGAGACCATTGTTCTTACTCTTGGGAGGAACTTGGGCATGTTGATGGGCGCCAGTATAAAAATGTTGATAGAATCACTTCACCCGAGACTGAAATGCAGTCATCCCTGGATTTGAGTGCACCCTGCACTTTACCAGTGCATGGCAATGCTACTTGAAGGGGGACGGATTCTGGTTGGGAGGAATTTAATTTGCTTACATTGGAAGGTGCCATGGTATCTTTAATTACTGGAACGAGGCAGTCCCTAGTCTTATGTCTCTTCCAAAAGACAGAACTCATGGCAGCACGATGCTTCGTAGCATCATGCTGGATAGTTCTGCCTGCTGATTAGGAACGAGAGACCCAGATTTTATTCCCAGTTCTGCTACTGAAAACTCAGCTGGGCCCAAATTGTCAGGAGTCCTCTAACCTTGGGGTATAAGTTGATAGACCTATAGTCTGAACTTTTTCCAAATGTGCTGATTCCACTTGTTCTCAATGGAAGCGTCCAGCCCCCTTGAAAAACAGGTCTAGGTATCTCAAACAGGAAACCCTAAATTAACTAACATTCTTCTAATATAGGATTATCCTCTCTGTGCCTGTTTCTTCATCTGTAAAATGGAGGATGATGATAATGACCTTTTCAATAATGCTTTGAGGTCCTCAGACCAAAGGTATTCTATGGATTCTAAGTATTGTTCTGTTTATGGGGTCAGAAGGAAAACTGCCAGCTACCGAATCACCACCAGCACTCTTTGCAGCATCTGGAGTTTCTTTGTGGTCTTCCACTGAACAGCCCTCAGTGTTGAAGGAACAGATTCAGGACTATTTAGAAAGATTGGACACACACAAGTCCATGGGGCCAGATGCAATGCATCTGAGGGTGCAGAGGGAGTTGGCTGATGTGATTGCAGAGCCATTGGCTATTATCTTTCAAAACTCGTGGCAATTGGGGGAGGTCCAAGATGATTGGAAAAAGGCAAATATAGTGCCCATCTTCAAGAAAGGGAAGAAAGAGGATCCAGGGAACTACAGACTGGTCGGCCTCCCTGGAAAAATCATGGAGCAGGTCGTCAAGGAATCCATTTTAAGGCACTTGGAAGAGAGGAAGGTGATCAGGAACAGTCAACATGGATTCACCAAGGGCAAGTCACGCGCGACCAACCTGATTGCCTTCTATGAAGAGGCGATTGCCTCTGTGGATGTGGGGAAAGCAGTGGATGTGATATACCTTGACTTTAGCAAAGCTTTTGATACAGTCTCCCACTTATTCTTATCAGCAAATTAAAGAAGTATGGGTTGGATGAAGGGACTATAAAATGGATAGAGAGCTGGCTAGATCATTGGGCTCAACGGGTAGTGATCAATGGCTTGATGTCTAGCTGGCAGCCGATAACAAGCGGAGTGCACCAGGGGTCGGTGCTGGGGCCGATTTTGTTCAACATCTTCATTCATGAACTGGAGGATGGGGTGGATTGCACCCTCAGCAAGTTTGCAGATGACACTAAACTGGGGGAGTGGTAGATACCCTGGAAGGTAGGGATAGGATTCAGAGTGACCTAGACAAATTGGAGGATTGGTCCAAAAGAAATCTGATGAGGTTCAACAAGGATAAGTGCAGAGTCCTGCACTTACGACAGAAGAATCCCATGCACAGCTACAGACTGGGGACCAACTGGCTAGGCAGCAGTTCTGCAGAAAAGGACCTGGGGGTTACAGTGGACAAGAAGCTGGATATGAGTCAGCAGTGTGCCCTGGTTGCCAAGAAGGCTAATAGCATATTGGGCTGCATTAGTAGGAGCATTATCAGCAGATCAAGGGAAGTGATTATTCCCCTCTATTCGGCATGGGTGAGGCCGCATTTGGAGTACTGTCCAGTTTTGGGCCTCCCATTACAAAAAGGATGTGGAGAAGTTGGAAAGAGTCCAGCGGAGGGCAACAAAAATGATTAGGGGGCTGTAGCACAAGACTTATGAGGAGAGACTGAGGGAACTAGGTTTGTTTAGTCTGCAGAAGAGAAGAATGAGGGGGGGATTTGACAGCCGCCTTTAACCACCTGAAAGGGGGTTCCAGGGAGGATGGAGCTAGGCTGTTCTCAGTGGTAGTAGATGACAGAACTCGGAGCAGTGGTGTCAAGTTGCAGTGGGGGAGGTGTAGGTTGGATATTAGGAAAAAGTTTTTCCCTAGGAGGGTGGTGAAGCACTGGAATGGGTTACCTAGGGAGATGCTGGAATCTCCATCTTTAGAGGTTTTTAAGTCTTGTACTCCAGCCCTCTAATCATTTTTGTTGCCCTCCGCTGGACTCTCTCCAACTTCTCAACATCCTCTCTGTAGTGGGGGGCCCAAAACTGGACACAGTACTCCAAATGTGGCCTCACCAATGTCGAATAGAGGAAAATAATCACTTCCCTCAATCTGCTGGCAATGCTCCTACTAATGCAGCCCAATATGCTGTTATCCTTCTTGGCAACAAGGGCACACTGTTGACTTATATCCAACTTCTTGTCTTCTGTAACCCCCAGGTCCTTTTCTGCAGATCTGCTGACTAGCCAGTCGGTCCCCAATCTGTAGCAGTGCATGGGATTCTTCCATCCTAAGTGCAGGACTCTGCACTTATCCTTGCTGAACCTCATCAGGTTTCTTTTGATTTTGATATGTGGGACTCTGTGCAAAAATTTAAGGACTTGCTCCCCCAGCATGCTAGACAGGAGGTCTCCTCACTGATTGAGGAGGAGAAAACAGTGGTGAGGGCATACTTTCAAGCAGCCTTAGATGCATCTGATTCTGCGGCCAAATCGATGGCCGCAGCAGTGACCATGCGCAGAAGCTCATGTTGCAGTCTTTAAGGTTTCCCCCAAAGGTACAACACATCCTCCAATATCTCTCTTTTGAAGGGTCCTCACTCTTTTCAGAGCAAACAGATGCCACACTCCAAGGACTTCAGGACTCCAAGATGAGCCTGAAATCTCTCATACTTTATACCCCAGCAGTATCCAGGAAACATTATAGGCCCCAACAGACTGGCCGGTACTTTGCCCAGACAGACAGGACCAGAAGAGGACGAGCAGGGGGTTCAGGCATAGACCTTCTCTGCCAACCCCCTCAACAGGGCCAATGCAGACTGCCCCCATGCACTCAGGGAGCTCAGTACACTCATTTTGATGAGACACTTGAGGTCAACATCTCAATCCCCACAATACTGGATCCAGTTACTCCTTTTTTCCAACTGACTCTACTTCTTCTTCGAGTAGTGTCCCTGTGAGTGCTTCACAGTACAGGTGTCTGTGGCCCTGCCCTGCTCTGCTCGTCGGAGAACTTTGGTAGCAGTCCGTCCCCATCATGCATGCGCTGCTCCCTGCCTGCCAGGAGCCCAGCCATTGTGCTCAGGCAATCCCTCCTCAGTTTCTTCTCAACTGCTCCTGGCTAGAGACAGTGCTAGAGTCATCCATTTGCGGATCATTAATTCTCTTAGAATTGCTAATTTTAGCTTCTTTTGAAGCCTCTTTTTCTTTCTTCTATGGACCTGCTGAGACGAAGGTATATCCAGCTCCCCAAGCTTCACAAAGTGCTTCCCTTGCAAGGAATCTATCCCAGTGACTGACGGACATTCACAGTACATTCACTGCCTAAGAGAGAAGCACATTCCACAGAAGTGTGGCATGTGTCAGCAACTGAAGCCCAGATCCAGGAAGGACAGAGAACTGAGACTCAAACTCCTACTCATGGAATCAGTCCTTCAACCTCTGGAATTCCAGTGAGAGCTTCACCGCAATCCTCCACTTTGAAAGGAGGTGAGCTCAGAGAGATGCCTGCGAGCCAATCATGTAAGGTCTCTAAGAAATGGTCAGGGAGTCCACATAGCGAGCTCTGATTGAGCTGAAAACAATCCCCACTTCTGTCAGTATCATCATTACTGACAGCACTGAAGCCATCTAAGTCTGGTACCCAGGGCATGCATGATACCTAACCAACAGGGCAAGTCGGAATGCCTAAAGACCCAATGGTCGAAGGCAAAGAAACATCAGAACTACAGGGCATGAGAAATATAGAAGATTCGCCCCAAGGAAGACTCCACTGGTGCGGTCATCAATGTCGGTACCGCCAATGATACGACAGGCACTAATGGACTCTGCTATCAGATCCATATCTCTGGCAGTCGGTATAAACCTCTCGGCACTGGCCATCGCCGCTGGTACTGATGCCCTCTGCACCAACAGATTTCTGGTGCGTGAGAGATCTTTCAGTGTCTGATGCACTGGACTTTCCTCTGCTCAGCACCGGGGCCCTGGTACCAAGTTCACTCAGAGCCCTTGGCTCACTGACAGTCTTCTGCCATGTACCACCCTTTTTGTTGTGAGATTCAGAAAGTGAGCAATAAGACCTAAGTTTCTCAATGTTCTTCTCACTAAAGGCCGCCACCATATCCGCCTCCCAATTTGATCTTTGTGGATGCAGTTAACGCTAAAGGTTGCCAACACCACTTTAAGTCCACCCCTTATGACCGGGACTGGAAGCACCTGGACCTGTTTGGCAGGAAAACCTACTCCTCAGCCACCCATACTATCAAGCCTTGTGGGATAAGTATGTGAAATTTAGTTATTTTATTGAACAGCTCACTGATTCACACAAGGTCAAATTTAAAGCCTTGGTTAATGAGAGCCAGCTGGTGGCGAAAACATCTCTCCAGTCTGCACTTGATGCAGTTGACATGGTGGCACTTTCTATTTCAACTGCCATTGTGATGAGATGGGCCTCGTGGCTTCATCTTTCTAGTTTCCCCAAGGAGGTCCAAACAACAGTGGAGGACCTCCCTTTCAGGGGATGAAGTTATTTGCTGAAAAGACTGATGCCTCTCTCACATGTTAAAAGATTTGAGGGCCATTCTTCGGTCTCTTGGGATCTATAATCTGGGTATAAAAAAAAAGTACAGCCCTCACCACCATTCAAGCCTCACTCACAACATTCATCCCAATGTCCATCTCAATATGCACAGAGATCATATGAACCCCAGACGAAGAAACCCAGGTTCCTCGGGTGGAAGACATCGGGATCTCAGCAAACTTCTTCTCAGCCCTCCACCGCGAAGAGGCAGTTTTGACAGGTTGGTTAAGGTGCCCTCTTCTCACTTCATGCTGGGAAAACTCCACCCATCCCTTTGGAGAACGTCTCGCCCTATTCCACAGCACCTGGGAACAGAGAATCTCCGACAAATGGGTGCTAGAGATCATCTGACATGGATCCATCCATTTCTCCTCCCTCCCCACTCCCAGTCACCCTTTCCTGTCCCTCTTCAGGGACCTTTCTCACAAGAGCCTGTTACGTCAGGAGATAACCACCTCCTCAGCGTAGGAGCCATAGAACCAGTGCTCATCTCTTCCTTCCTGATACCAAAGAAAAAAGAGGGTTGGAGACCCATGCTGGACCTCAGAGCACTCAACAAATTTGTCAAGACTCAAAAGTTCAAGATGGTCATGTTATCAATGATCATTTCAGCATTAGAAAAATGAGATGGGTTCTTGGCCCTCACCTTCAAGACACATATTTTCACATCTCGATCATACCGAGCCACAGACGTTACCTCAGGTTCATGTTATGCCAAGACCACTACCAATACAGAGTACTCCCTTTTGGCCTCTCATTGGCATGCAGAGTATTCTCCAAGGTCCTCTCGGTAGTGGCGGCCCTCTTACAATCTCAAGACATCGTGATTTATCCTTACCTGGACGACTGCTTTCTCAGGGCACAGTCCTTCACAGAGGTCCAATGAGTCACTGAAACCACACTAGACCTGTTTCAGAATCTGGGCCTACAAATCAATGAACAAAAGATTACTTTTACACCGATAAAGAGGCTAGAATTCATAGGAGCCGACCTCGACTCCATTCAGGCGAAGGCGCTCCTCAAGCATCCCAGATTTCTCAGTCTTTCCTCGTTGTTAGAGACACTACAATCCAGCCCCTAAATTTCGGCCAGACATTTCTTCCAGCTCTTGGGACACATGGACATGGGCACCTCAGTTATTGCTCATGCCAGACGACAACACATGAAATGCTGGCAAACATGGTTCAGTTCAGTTTACAGGTCGAACAGAGATGACAAAAACAAACTACCATCGATGACCACGAGGGTCAAGCAATTCTTGGACAGGTGGAAGAACCCAGTAAATGTCTGTACAGGAATCCAGTTTGTTCAGTCTTCCCCGTCTCTACTCCTGACCACCGATACATCCATCATAGGATGGGGTGCGCATCTCAATGGTTGCCCAATAGAGGGCAAATGGTCTCCAATAGAGACATGTCTCCATATCAATCTGCTCAAACTCAGAGCGGTCAGAAACGTGTGGTCACTTCCTTCTGCTGATCAAAGACACACACTAGTGTCATAATGGACAATACGGCTTGTGTGTATTACATAAACCATCAGGGAGGTGCCAGGTCTCACTCCCTGTGTGTAGAAGCACTAAAACTATGGAACTGGTGCATCTCCCACAATATCCTAATATCAGCAACCTACTTACTGGGAATACACAACACGACTGTGGACAGTCTCAGCCACAAATTTCCACACAGCCACGAATGGAAGATAGATTCGCTGATACTCTACAACGTATTCCAACAATGGGGGACTTATTTGCTACTTATCAGAACAAGAAATATGCACAGTACTTCTCCAAAGCGGGGTTCGGATGACAGGCCATGGGAGACACTCTCCTCCTTCCATGAGACAAGGGCCATCTTTACGCCTTTCCCCCCATTCCCTCTGATACTGAAAATCCTTTTGAAAGTGAAAAAAGAGCAAACGTCATACTGATTGCTCCCACCTGGCCCAGACAGATGTGATACCCTTACTTGTCACAGCTGGCACTGTGTCCACTGATGACTCTTTCTGTCATTCCTTACCTCCTATCATAGAATGAGAGATGCACTCTGCATTCCAACCTACAGATTCTACGGCTCAAAGCCTGGCTCCTTCATTGTTCCAGAGCATAGATCACTTCCTCTGAAGAGGTGCAAAAAGTGTTATTACACAGTGGGAAGGGAGCTACTCACTGTACCTATCTACATAAATGGAAGAGATTTCAGATCTGGTGCCAAACCAAAGGTGTCATCCCTAATACATCTACCTACTGGTGAGCCTAGATTACCTGTTGACTCTCAGGAAATCAAGACTCTCCATCAGTTCACTGAAAATTCATCTAGCAGCAACTGCAACCTTCCATGAGCAGGTAGGATACTAAGGCTTTTCATATCTGACTACAAAGATGTTTCTCAAAGGCATAGCGAACATCTTCCCACAACTAAGACTTCCCACGCCTCAGTGGGACTTGAACCTGGTATTGAAAGGTCTGACTAGGCCTCCATTTGAACCCATGTCTGCTTGTTCATTAACTCACCTCTCCATGAAGACTGTGTTCCTCATCACCATCACCTCTGCAAGAAGGATTAGGAAAATAGCAGCTCTGGTGGCGCATCCCCCTTTCATGGTGTTCTTCCCTGATAAGGTCATGCTTAGACTACATCCAAAGTTCACTCCCAAGGTTACTTCTGCATTTCATATCAGTCAGCTTATTCAGCTTCCAGCCTTTTATCCCAAACTCCATCAGGAATATAGGGACGCCATCCTCCATATGCTTGACGTGAGGAGGGCCTTGGTCTTCTATTTGGACAGCATGAGAGCCTTCAGGAAATCTCTGAGACTCTACCTCTCCATTGCAGATGGGTCAAAAGGTACAGTGATTTCCACTCAGAGACTCTCCAAGTGGATTTTGGGCTGTATTAAACTTTATCGAATATGTAACCTCACATCCCCATCTTCAATACACACATGTTCTACAAGGTCAGTCCCTTGTCCATCACTTTCTCCAAGGGTATCCCTATATCTGAAATGTGCAGCGTAGCTACCTGGGCATCTGCGCACCCCTTCATAGAACACTATACTATCCTGGGGGATTTGGCTGCAGATGCCAAATTCACTGCCACTATGTTATCATCCATATCAGACTCGATTCCGAAGTTCCAGCCTCTAGTGGTGGACACTGCTCGGGAGTCACCTACAGTGGAGCACTCATAGGGACATTACTCGAAAAAGTTACTCACCTTGTACAGTAATGATGGTTCTTCAAGAGGTGTGTCCCTGTGGGTGCTCCATAACCCACCCTCCTCCCCTCTACTTCAGAGTTCTAGTAGTTGACTCTGCAGTAGAGGAAGGACAGAGGAGGGGTTACCTGTGCATGCCAGCTAGCCTCGAGGTAGGCAGGGAGCAACACACGCATGGGTGGGATGGACTGCTACCAAAATTCTCCGATGAGCAGCACAGGGACGCAAACACACCTACAGTGGAGCACTCATAGGAACACGCATCTCGAAGAACCATTGTTACTGCACACAGTAAATAGCTACTACTTCTTCAATGCCTGGACCCACATTCCTTTGGACCGTTGGGTACTCAGCACAATAGAAGTAGGATACATTTTCTAGTTTTTGTCTCTCACACCTTACCACTTCCTTCTCACAAGCAATTGTTAGAACAAGAGATCCAATCATTCTGCGGGTGGGAGCTGTAGAAAAAGTTCCATTTTATTTAAGAGGAAAGGGATTCTATTCCCATTACTTCCTAATCCCAAAAGTCAAGGGTGGCTTCAGACCTATCCTAGACTTGTGTCATCTCAACCGCCATCTCAAGAACTTAAAGTTCTTCATGTCTCCTTGGCTTCCATCGTTCCCTCGCTTCATCCACGGGATTGGTATGCCACCCTCGATTTTAAGATTTGTTGTGAACCAAGTACGGTACCAGTTCGCAGTGCTTCTGTTTGGCCTGTCGGTCGCCCTGCTGGTTTTCACCAAATGTATGGTGGTGGTGGTGGCTTTCCTCGGGAAAAGGGGCGTACATGTATTCCCATACCTCTATGACTGGCTAGTCAGAGGCCAATCCAAAGCTCAGGTGCAATCCAACATCCATTAGACCTTCCAGGCACTAGGCCTACTGATAAACACCCAGAAATCCACCTTTATCCCTGTGCAACAGATAGAGTTCATCGGTGTGGTTCTCAACTCCACACAGGCGAGGGCCCTGCTTCCAGAAGATCAGTTTAGGAAAATTACAGTCCTCATAAGGTCCCTCCAGACACATCAGGTCATGACAGGTCTGAAATGTTTGAGTCTTCTGGGCCACATGGCATCGTGCATATACGTAGAACAATACACGAGGCTACGTCTTAGACTTTCCAAGCTTGGCTGGCCATAGCAATAGCAGAGAGGATGAAGGGCCTTCCCATCTCTGCCAAGAGGATTTCATCCTGAATTATGTCATGCATCCAGGTGTTTTATGAACTTGCCAGCGTCCCACCTGCAGCTAACCTGACTGCTCATTCCACAAGATCACAGGCCTCTTCAGCTGCTTTCCTAGCGCAAATCCCTATTCAGGGCATCTGCAGAGCAGCAACCTGGTCGTCAGTACACACATTCTCAGCACACTATGCCATTATCCAACAGGCTGAAGACGATGCCAACTTCGGCCATACAATTCTGCAATCAGCCTGTTCTTGAACTCCATACCCACCTCCTATTCAACTGCTTGTGAGTCACCTACATTGGAATGGACACATTCAAGCACTTGAAGACAATGTGGTTACTAACTTTTCTGTAACTTGTTCTTCGAGATGTGTTGCAAATGTCCATGCTAAAACCCACGTCTCGAAGAACAACAAAGACAACGAGAGTTCTGTGGCACTTTAAAGACTAACAAATTTAATATTTGTAGAGACATTCGAGAGACATAAGCTTTCGAGAGACTCGATTGTATTACTGCATCTGAAGAAGAGAGCTAAGTCTCTCGAAAGCTTATGTCTACAAATATTAAATTTGTTAGTCTTTAAAGTGCCACAGAACTCTCGTTGTCTTTGCTGTATACAGACTAACACGGCTACCCCTCTGGAACTATTCGAAGAACAACAGTTACAAAAAGGTCAGTAGCCATTTTTTCTATGCTTTACAAGCTTTATCACCCACAGGAGGCAAGTCTGAGTCATCCCACACCTGTTATCCCCTGGGACCAAGGGTATTCTTTTTAATGATAGATGAATGATTAAGCAAAATCTTCACGCTGTTGATGTGCAATGCATGTGCCCCTTCAATATGCAGTTCACCTCTCGAGTTACAATAGTGTTTCTAAATGAGCCAGAGGTTTTTTTTAGTGTTGTTCTTGAAAAGCTGGTACTTCTCAATTACCTGAACTTTGAAACATGGCATGTAAATAGCCCCCAACAAAGAGTTTGTCTAGAACTAAGCCCATCATATACAGAAGGACTCTTGCCTCTTGCACTAGCATGAGATGCCTCCTGTGAAAAAGCCCATAGTGCAAAGCTCATTTGTTTTGGTTTGGCTGTACGTTTGGCACCTCTTCACTGTGAACACGTTCGGTGTTTTGCTTTTGAAAATGTCTTAGTGTCCCAGCCAGTTTGATTTAACTTCTCTAATTCAATATGGCAGAGTAGTGAAGACCTGCATCTGTGTAACGAGGGGATTTTACCTCTTGAATGTTCCTGTCATTAATGCAAAGAGCAGGAACTAGAGAGCGACTTCTGCTGTTGAGAGCAGCATGGAAAGTCTGCATTCAGTCTTCCCAGAAAAATACACAGTCCCTACTTTTAAGACTTAGAGGAGAAGTTCTCCTTGGATTACCATAGAGGGTAAAATTGAACCTGCAAAGTCCAAGACATTAAACTCCCTTGTCTCTTACTGTTTCCAAGAAACAAGTGTTTGCAGGGAGTGCAGCTACGTGCTCATCCAGAGGAAGATAAATCACTGCATGTTTTCCTCTAAAGGAGACAGTTTCTAAAAATAGGAGCCATGCTGGAGCTACCAAGAACAAAAGAACTCTTGGGAACACCTCTGCCATTGTCCCTCTCTACATATCTGTGTTGTCTTTCCACTCCGTACCTACATGTCTGTCTCCCAAAAATCAACTGTGCTCCATGTATTTTGGAAGCCTTTAAAATCTACCATATTTTGAGTGTCAGATTTTTAAAATCGCAGCTTCTGTCCCCTCCCCCTGGCATTCCAAACAAGGCCAGTTGGTGACTCAGCTTCCTGAACAGTGCATATCTAACATGATCTTGCAGTTTGTTACCGGACTCTTATTGTTCCCCCCTCACGCACACCCTCCCCCCAAAAAGGTGTTAGAAACATTCTCTCTAAATCCTAGGAACATTGTCCTTTTGCTGCTGCATTTTCAGGCCAGATTATGATCATGAAATGGTGTAAATCCAAAGTAAGACTGGAGACTTAACTTGAGTCGCTCTGGATTTAGACTGGTGTAAATAAGATCAGAATTTAGCACTCACTCTGGGAGGTATTTCTGAATCACCAGCAGGATGTTTAAGGCTGAGATTTTCAAAGTGGCCTAGAGGATTTGGGACTCCGGATTAACGGGGTTTGCACGTCCAGATTTCCTCTGTGAGTTAAAATCTCAGCCTGAGGCTTTAAGTAAAAAGTTATTTTCTCTGAGGCTTTAAGTAAAAAGTTGTTATTGCTCCTCACTTCCCTTCATAGCTATGACAACATTCTGGACTCTGCATTTACTTGGGGTAACCTATTAGTGAGTCGTTTTTATTGCACAGTAAATGTAACCGGCGCTTCATGAAACAAATGCAAGATCCTTAAAACTTATGAAGTTGCTGCCTTGGAGTTTGCTGTTCTCCTAACAAACCCCAGTGCAGCAGTTTGGATGCTAAAAAGCACAGGAACAACCCCCATGGGAAGATCAGGATTGGAAAGATCCAAACTGTTCTCTTCCATGGAAGAGGAAGAAGGGGGCTGCACCCTGTTAAAGGTCTAAAGTAGCTCTCCGAGGTCTGAGCCTGCAAATGCATAGAGTACTCTAAGCAGAGCCTGACTCCTCTGCAGTGCCACATTCCCTGAGAGCTCATCATGCCTCTGCCAGTGCTGGCAGCTTCCCATTTCCTCTCTCTCAGTTCCCCAGCTCCCTTGTATGGTCAGTGTCGGTGGCTGCTGCACCTGTTAATTGGGTATCTGCTTGTCTCTGCTTGCAGTGTGAGAGATGATCAGTAAATCCTCTGGTTACCGTGTAAGAATCCAGTGTGTTGAATATCCCTTCGCCCAGTCTGTCGGGATGACCCAAACTGCAGGAGCGCTATGAGACGGGACCTGTGGTCTGTGCAGGCTGCATCTCTTTGTTTAACCGGGTAACCCTAAAGCGTGGGTTAGGGTAACCCTTCCCAGCTAGCTCCAGGATACTGGGTGGGAGAGCGAGGCGGCTCTGTAGCTGCTGGGAGAACTGGGATGAGAGAGGATGATGACCAAGCAGGGTCATGAGATGCTTATTTACCATGACAAGGATATAGAAACTTTTCCATTTGGTGACAAAGATCAAACCTGGGTGCCAGCCTGGGATCCTGAAACTAAGCCAGTAGCAAGGCAGGGTTAACTAACTGCTGTTCTGACTCCTTGAGCCCATCCGCCTGGCAGTCCTATTCTGGCGAAGCTGAGACTAGAATGACCTGGACACTGGGGCCTTGAATCTCCCTTGCCCTGCATCTTGGATAGTCCCTTACCCCAGTGCAAAGTGGCTGTCAAACGCTGTCAGCTCAGAATGGTGGATTTGACCTCCTTCGCAGTGGTGTAAGTGGCAGCAGGGCTGTGGAGAAGCAGGCCCTGGAATTCTGCGCTGCATTCGATACATAATGCAGCCTGTGCTTCATGGAAGCCTCAGGTGAATGGAGCTATGGCTCTTGTTTGTGTTACAGGTGAATCAGTCATGGAGCACATCACACCTATGCCCCATAGACCGTACTGGCTGCCAGCTCATGTGTGCGGTGCTGGTTGGGCTCTACGGAGCCCTATGCAAGTGTAGTCTTGACTGTCTAAGACCCCATCTGTTCTAGGGACATTTTTTTTAAAACATCCCACTGTTGCCAATACTGGCTCTGCTATCACTGGTGGAGTTGTCTTGAACCATCCTAATGTAGACAGGCTGCTCCTGACATTGGTGAGATCATAAGAACGGCTGTACTGGATCAAACCAATGGTCCATCTAGCCCAGCGTTTTGTCTCTGACAGTGGCCAGTGCCGGAGCTTCTGGGGGAGTGTACAGAACAGGACAGTTGGAGTGATCCACCCATATCTTCTCCTCCCAGCTTCTGGCAGTCAGAGGTTTACAGTTGTCCCAAGCATGGGGTTGCATCACTGACCATCTTGGCTAATAGCCATTGATGGACCTATTCTTCATGAACTCCTCTAGTTCATTTTGAACTCAGTTATACTTTTAGCCTTCACCATGTCCCATGGCAATGAGTACCACAGGTTAATTGTGCATCGTGGAAAAAGTACTTTCTCTTGTTTGTATTAAATCTGCTGCCTATTAATTTCATCAGGTGACGGTTTTTGTATTGTAAATAAAACTCTATTCACTTTCTCCATGCTATTCATGATTTTATAGACCTCTTTCATATTTGGCCTTTAGTTGTCTCTCTTCTAAGCTCAACAGCCTTAATCTTTTTAATCTCTCCTGGAATGAAAGCCTTTCCATATATCCAAACATCTTTGTTGCCCTTCTCTGAACCTTTTCCAGTTCCATTATTTCCTTTTTGAGATGGGGCAATCAAAACTGGACACAGTATTCAAGGTGTGGGTGCATCATGGATTTATATAGTGGCACTATAATTTTTCTTGTTTTCTATCCCTTTCCTAATAATTCCTAACATTCTGTTAGCCTTTTTTGACTGCTGCTGTGCATTGAACTGAGTTTTCAGCAAACGCTGTTTTAAGCACCCTGTTAATGTCGACCTGACCTGACCTTACCTGACAGGTGAGATCAGCAAGCACTCCTGCTGTCAGTCCTGAGATTTATAGCATGGAGCTGGTGGCATAGTGTTCTTAGTGAAGGGAGCTGGCATCTCCATTTTGGTACAACAGAGATAAGAGTTTGCTGGTGAACTTCAGGCCAGGAGGGAAGGAAAAGTGGCTATATTGGGTCATTAGATGGTCCATCTAATGCAGGATCCTGTCTTCTGACAGTGGCCAGTGCCAGGTGCTTCAGAGGGCATGAACAGAACAGATAATCGTAAACTGATCCATCCCCAGTCACCCATTCCCAGCATCTGGTAAACAGAATGTGATTGTGAGATGCCTACAGACAATGGTAATGGGGGCGCCAAATGAGCACCAAAGATTGATAGGGCATGTTGTGAGACCCGTCTTACTGTGGTTTTCCCTGAGTTACTTTTGCTTATCTGGAGTTCTCTTGAACTAACAGCACTTCGATCTCTGTGGTCTTTAATAATTGAACCCCTGCTTGCAATAGGCATGTTTGATAAAACAGGACCCATGCACTGAGTTGACAGTACAGTGTACAATTGCAGGGCACTGCGCTGATGACATTGCAGGCCATGGTAAGACTAGACTGGCAGAGCAGCCTCTGGGAGTTCAGCATCCAACACCCATTGAAGTTAGGGATTTGGGCATCTCTTTCCCTTGGGCTCCTGAAAATCCCAGCCTTCATGGCTGTTCACATTATCCATATCTCCAACAAGCATTGCCTCCCTGGCCTGACAAACCTGGGACTTAATCTGGGTACCCATCGCGAACAGCCGTGCTCCATCCTGCTGTTGGGTTTTGTGTTCTTGGAATAAACGTTTATCCTATAGGCTGCGTCTGGAAGTCAAGCTCAAAGACTGCATAGGGTGTGAACAGGCTTCACTGGAACACCAAAATTATTCTCATCATTTGTATTCTGGTATCGCTGTGGAGCCCCAGTCATGGTCCAGGACCCCAGTGCACTAGGCACTGTGCAAACGCAGAACAAAAAGATGGTCCCTGCCCTAAGGAGTTTAAAGTCTACGTGTAAGAGAAGAGGCAACAGGTGGATACGGACACATGAGGGAGCATAAGGAAACAATGAGACAGTTGTGATCAGCTTGATGGGCAGAGCTCTCAGCACACCAGCAGCCTAATGGCTGTGAATTTTTTGAAGGCGTCATGGCAAAGGAGTATTTTTAGGAAAGATCCGAAGGAGGATAATGACTTAGTTTTGTGGGTGTTTATGGGGAGCATGTGGGGCAACATAGGAGAAAGCACAAAGGTGTTTGTTTTGAAAATTTAACAAGTGGGCAATGGAGGCAGCGATCGAGGCCTTTCAATACTGAATGGGAGATAGGTAGGGTGGGGACAGGCCACAAAGGGTCGTGAAAGTGAAGACCAGCAGCTTATTCTTGCGATGGAGAAAGGGAAACCAGGGAAGGGGTGCAGAAAGAGGTGACACGGTCAAAGCAACAGGCGAGGACAATGATCCTTTGCGTTTTGAATGGCTATGAGCGGGGCAGCCTGACCAGACCTCTAGCCTAAGCGCAGGTCACTCCTGCTCAAGGGCAGCAGAGGGCATGTTACTGTGTGACACCCTGCACCGGTTCATCACCACACAAGGGTCCCTTTCCAAGCGTTCTTTGGAACAAAATCAACCGCCCCGTTGCTTGACTTCAAATGGACTGGGTACCCCTCTCAAGAGAGGGTGAGTAGGAGCCAGGATTGAGGCATGTGCATTTTTATGTTAAACTGCTTAGCTGCGGAAATGATTATACATCAAATTGTTGGTACACAGGATTAAACCCTTTTAAGTGTGGGTTAGAAAAGCTGCAGTAATCTCAACCCGGCTGCAGGAGGGGAGGAGGGGCAGGGGGAACAGAGGAGGGGGCGGATATCTGCCAGGAAAGCTTTTTACACAAAATGACATTATTCCAAATGGCAGTAAAGAAGCCGAGATTCGGCACTGATCGATGAAGCTTTCCTTCTCTGTGTTGCAGATGAGCCCGATCCTGCCCTCTGTGGCGCTGTCCCGACCACGGCTCACAGGAACGAACTCTGGTAAGTGCTGATGCTCCTGGGATAACAGTTGCACATTTGTGTAATTGCCACGGAACAGATTCCGAGGACTTTCACTTTTAACAGAGCTTCTAAGTAGTAAAGCCTTGAGGATGCCCCCCTCTGCCATTTTCCTTCCTGGCCAAAGAGGTGCTCCCCTTTGGAGCCAGCTAATGCTATTCCTTGCTATTGAGCAACGCTGGGCATCTTATTCTCACTCACACTTACTTGCCAGGCCAGGGCTGAATGCACGTCCAACCCAGGTGTCCTCTTGATGACATCTTTGGGCCTCTGAGTCCAGCCCTTGCAACACTCTTAGTCTCGAAGTATAAGAGACTCAGTTGAGGAATCAAACCCAGCTCTCCCAGTTATACCTCTCGAGTGACCTGTGTTTCCCCTGATGACATGCTATCAAGTGGCTTTTGGGAGGGGATGGGGACACATGTCCTGCCATTCAATCTCTCTTGCTCTTCCTTGTTTCTCTCTTCCCCCATACCCATCAGTTAGTTGCCTGTGTGCACATCACCTCCTGTGGGGGTGTCTGAGGCCAGGTAGTGTTCCATTCCTTTCCCAGTGCCGCTATGATTGCCACGGGGAACCTGCCTGCAGCCATTATTTCCCAGAAGGCTGGCTGTCAGCGCTGAGATTTAAGGTTGATGGGGGGGGACGTTTGAGGAGCAACTGTGGAACACAATGGAGAAAGCATATCCGATATTGTGTGTCCTGCATTGTGGTAGAGTGATACTTCTGCAGGGCAGTACGGACCACTGACCCGCTCAGAATCCCCTCTCATCCTGCTTTAGCAACAAAACTGGAGCCCAGCACATTTTAATGGGTTTGTTTTTGTATCCACTGTTGCTCAGTGTTCTGATCCTTCCTGGACTAGAGTTTCCTTAGTGAGTTAGTTATTCTTAATAATGCACCTGGGGTTTGCAGTGCGTACAGTAATCATCTTTCCTTAGTGACCACGAAGAAACTCTCTTCTCACCAGCAGTTATTTTGCTTCAGTAAAATAAGGGATCTTTCTAAGATGGAAGAATGGATGTGAATTTGTGAGGCGAGCGGAGGTTTCTTAGACTCTTAAAATGGCAATGCTGTGTGGGAATCCTGTGGACTTGGCAGCTGTTCTTTCTTATCCAACAGAGGTGCTTTGTTCTCCCTTCAGTAAAGCTTGACCTGTTAGATAATGCTATCCTGTCTCCTAGACTTGAGAGCAGAGCGGCGGCTATGGGTTTTATCGCTTTTGGTCACCTCTGCATTGGAGGCATTTGAGTCCCCCGTTTGTTTAGGTTCCCTGGCCCAGTGCACATCTTAAGGAGCAAGTGGAAGTCTTAGTCAGTGCTTTTTCATGAGGAAGGCTTGGCGTGAGAGAGAGGTCGGAGTATTGGATGGCTCGATTGATTGGTAAAAGAGGATTCAGAGAGTTTCCACTGGCACAGGTTTGTAATGAGCAAAAGCTATTAGTATCTGGTGGCTGATGTGAACTGAATAAGGGGGGGAATCTCAACTGAGGTCTTAGTTGACAAATGTCCACATCACACAATCACTGCCACGTTTGTCACTGACAACAGAGAAGCTGAGGCCTGAGTAAGCTATGGAGATTGAGGTGTAGTCTTGTAATCCAGGAATAAGGTGCATTGGTAGTACTCGGTGTGTGGAGGAATCTGACTATATAGAGGCCTTGAGTCTGTATGGCTGTCATTGTGTTGCCTTTTGCACCGTCTATGCTATGCCCAGTGGTCTGTGAAGTGGTACCTCTGTGGCGGAGCTTCCATCAGGCTCTCTCTCTCAGCATGCAGTGCTTCTTCTCAATCAAAGCCTGCTGGGACCTGTGGTCTCCACCATCTGTACCTCCATATTAATAAAGACACTTGCATATCATTTTTTCATCCCTAGATGACCAAGCCCTTTACAAAGGTGCGTAGAATCATTGTCCTTGTATTTGCAGAGGGAATAGGAGTGGTTCAGAGCAACCGAGGAGCTTGTCCAAGGACACTGGCAGAGAACGGAATAGGACCCCAATCTGATCCGCAACTGTCCTCGTGTGGTGTCCACAGGCACCTCTTTTTAGATTTCTGTGCTACCTCTGGTTGAAATTTTAGCCACAGGCGCTGCTTCTCCAGCCCTAGTCTTTTGGGCATCTGCCTCTCTCCCTCCCCTTCCTAGCACCAACCGTGTTGGTGGTAAAAAGCTTTTGACCCTTTCAAAACTGGTACAAACACACCAGCTCATAGACCACTGGGATCATCTGTGAATGATGCAGGTTCTAATGTCTCCCCACAAGACTGAAGCTGCCTTAGCAGCAATGCTGTTCTGTCTGTCTGCTCCATGTAATCCAGATGAGATGTGGCATTTCAAGGTCCTGGCAGGCGGTTAGCACTGTCCTGTATTGTACCCCAGTATAGAAAGAGTAGGTGAGGGGAGGAACCTTTCTAGGGAGTATTATCTCTACTTTGAGGCCCCACCAAGGTGTGGGGAGATGGAAATAGCCAAGGATTTGTCTGTAAACTGGCCTGCTGCTCCTGCCCTACTTGGCTTGTGGTCCCTGTACAGAATGCTGAAGCTGGATAAACAAAAAAGAGGTGCAAAATGGATCCTTATTTCTTACACTTCGGCTAGAGAGCTGCTAGCCAGGAGACCTTTCCGCTAAACAAGCCATGGGCGAGAAGCCTCAGGCTCATATGTCTGAATTCAGAGAAGGTTAAAGGGTGACTTGATTAGTCCATAAGTACCTTACATGGGGAACAAATATTTAATAATAGGCCCTTTAGTCTAGCAGAGAAAGGTCTAAGTAGATACCCAGGAAGGTAGGGATAGGATACAGAAGGACCTAAACAAACTGGAGGATTGGGCCAAAAGAAATCTAATGAGGTTCAACAAAGAAAAGTGCACTTAGGAAGGAAGAATCCCATGCACAGCTATAGACTGGGGACCGATGAGCTAGGCAGAAGTTCTGCAGAAAAGGACCTGGGGGTAACAGTGGATAAGAAGCTGGATATGAGTCAGCAGTGTGCCCTGGTTGCCAAAAAGGCTAATAGCATATTGGGCGGCATTAGTAGGCGCATTGCCAGCAGATCACGGGAAGTGATCATTCCCCTCTATTCGGCATTGGTGAGGCTGCATTTGGAGTATTGTGTCCAGTTTTGGGCCCCCCACTACAAAAAGGATGTGGACAAGTTGGAGAGTGTCCAGCGGAGGGCAACAAAAATGATGAGGGGGCTGGAGCACAGGACTTATGAGGAGAGGCTGAAGGAACTAGGCTTGTTCAGTCTACAGAAGAGAAGAATGAGGGGGGATTTGATAGCAGCCTTTAACTACCTGAAAGGGGGTTCCAGGGAGGATGGAGCTATGCTGTTCTCAGTGGTGGCAGATGACAGAACAAAGAGCAACGGTCTCAAGTTGCAGGGGGGAGGTCTAGGTTGGACATTAGGAAAAAGTTTTTCACTAGGAAGGTGGTGAAGCACTGGAATGGGTTACCTAGGGAGGTGGTGGAATCTCCATCTTTAGAGGTTTTTAAGCTGTGGCTTGACAAAACCCTTGCTGGGATTATTTAGCTGAGGTTAGTCCTGCTCTGAGCAGGGGGTTGGACTCGATGACCTCCTGAGGTCCCTTCCAACTCTATGATTCTATGATTCTATATGATTCTAAGTATGATCCAGTGGCTGGCAGTTGAAGCTAGACACATCCAGACTGGAAATAAGGTGTACATTTTTAGCAGTGAGAATAATTAGCTACTGGAGCAATTTATGAAGGGTCTTGGTGGATTCTCCATCACTGACAACTTTTAAATCAAGATTGGCTGTTTTTCTAAAAGATCTGCTCTAGGAATTATTTTGGGGCAGTTCTCTGGCCTGTGTTACACAGGCTGTCAGACTAGATGATCACAATGGTCCCGTCTGACCTTGGAGTTTATGGATCCACAATTCAGAGTGCTAAGGGCCATGATGGTACTGCCCATTGAGCTCTGTGAAGGCCTCACTGGTTCCTGTTTGGCCTTGTAATAAAATATGTCCTCCCGCAACCGCAAATATCCATTGGCAGCTTGGTTAAAAGAGGGGTAAAATTGGGTAGGAGTCTGTGTCCCAAAGGTCTCTGCAGAGAGTAGGGTGGATTTGTGAGCAGGGAAAGGGAAAATCTTGTTTAGGTGCGTTGAGGCAGGAGTCCAGGAAGTGATGATGAAACAATTCAGCTGGACTTCCAGAAACCCTTTCTAACAGGGTCACTTCTAATATGTGGGTCAGCCACTCTAGGGAAGCTGCTAACGCGACAATATTGGAGTACTTTGTAATGAAACTGGACCAAGCCCTTGAGACTATGCAGAAGAGATTCATCTTGCATGTGGCAGAGAGGGGGGGAAGGTAGAGGTGGAATAGGCAGCCTAATAAAGCCTTTCTGTCCTTAGTATCTTTGATTTACCGATCAGCCTTGTTAATTTTAAATGGGCTATGTACTGGGGAAACCTGGTGACATTCTCTTGCCTTTGTTATACAGGAACTCAGACTAGATGACCTAAAAAGCTGTGAAAATGAAGTGATTTGTTTTATGTAAACAGAAGTGTTTGTTCATAGCCTTTAACTAGCTAATAAATGTCAAAAATTATTTGCAGCACCAGGAATGAAGAGCATGTAGAATTCAAGAAAGGGTTTTACAGAGCAGATTCCAGGGGTTCCGCAGAACTAAGAAGCATGACTGTGTCTGGCAGCATGTCATGGGATTGTTCCACTCTAGAGACAAGAGGAGGTGACACAAGAGAAGAAAGCACTTTAGAAAGACTTTCTGGCTTGAAGGACTCGGCAGGCTCAAAGGAAGTGCAGTGTGGAAATCCTTCACACCCAATGGAGTCTAAGATTGTAAGTACTGTGCAGATGGACACTGATCAACTGGAGAGCGATTCTGAGGACTTGGACACTCATAAAGCTACAGCAGAAACTTCCATCCCTTGTGCTGGAGTACGGTCTGTTAGTGGAGAGGAAAAATATAAAAACGAACCAAAGCAACTTGAAGCCTTCAGCAAAGAGCACTTAGATAAAAAAAAGAAGGGCATTCAGAGGTTTGACTGGATTTCTGGACACAGTGAGAGTCCGAGTCCTCACTATAAAGACATAAACAAGCCAACAGATGTAGCAACTAACTTATCCACCAGGGGACAGGCCGTGCATGAAGTGCTTCGTCCATTGACTCTGCCGGTATTCAGAAAAACGCTAAACTCTGTCTTGAGCAAATCAAAAACTGTGGAGAGTGCATCCTCCCAAAAGAGGGGGCTAGCAATGGAGGCCAATTTGAGTGACTTGAGTTCTCTTAATGCTGCAGAGTGGACATTACAAAAGCCAAGCCTCCAGATAAATGCAGACCTTGCAGTCAGCAAACAGTCCTGGACAGTAAATGCTGAAGACTCTGTGGAGCGAATCCCATTGATGTCTCTAGAACCAACTCCCTGCAGCTCCTACGACATTGAGATGAGGCCGTATGTGTGCAGTGTCTTGCTAGAGGAGCAGGGCAAGGACGAGCTTGGCCAGGAGGAGGACCCCACCGTGTACACATGCATTGAATGCAGCATTTACTTTAAGAAAAAGGAACACTTGATGGATCACATGCTTCAGCATAACCGGGGACCAGGGCAGGACCAAGACAGGGATGCAGTTGGGGGTCAGTGTCAGTTCTCCTGTAACGAATGTGGATGGGCATTTGGGGACCCTGGCTCTCTGGAGCAGCACAAGAGGCTTCATCAGGAGTCCAGGGAAAAAATCATTGAAGAAATCCAGAAGCTCAATGAGTTTCCAGACGAAGGTCGAGAAGCCCGGCTGCAGTGCCCCAAGTGTGTCTTTGGAACCAACTCCTCTAAAATCTTTGTCCAGCATGCCAAGATGCACGTCAAGGAGAGGAAGGACCAAGGCATGAAGAATGTGAGTCTCTTTGGCAGCACTGGCAGTGGAGAAATGCATGACAGCCCAGTGCACAATATATACAAACCCTTCAAACCAAACACACACACCCCAGTGCAGGTGCAGCCACACAGCAGCAGTAAAGGACTCAGCACCTGCGTGCTCTGCAGCTTCCCTGCCCCCAATGAAAATATTCTAAAGGAACACATGAAATATGCCCATTCCCATCTTTCCTGGGACACTGAGACTTTTGAAGAGGACTGTAATCAGCCCGGAACTAGCAGGGATGCCTACAGCCCTGCTAGGCCAGGCCAGTTTTCAGAGACAGATTATTTTGGCAAAGCAGAGAGACTGTTTCCCCAACCCCCCCGAGAAAGCACATCCCATTATGAATCTGTCCATGGCTTTGCCATGGGTCACCAGAGACTCAACAAAAGCAATGGGACTAATAAAAAGGACTTCCGGACGTCAGGGTTTCATACCAGGAAAGCAGCCCCATATGCTGCCCTGCACAAAAACTTAGGGCTATCCACCCTTACCTCAGCAAAAGTTTATTCTCAGTTTGCCCTGCAGCAAATGAAAAAAAAAAGCACAGTACCCCACCTTGAAACTGATGGGGACAATATCAGGAATCATCCTGGGGGCCTGGAGATGCTCAGGCACAAATGGGCAACAGAAAATGATGTTGGGAACATGGAAGAGGAAATTTCTTTAACCACAGAAATAGATTTGACCGAGAATAGAGGCTTCAAACCCTTCACTATTCCTCAGTCTGCTTTGGACCTCAAGAGGACTTTCAAAGACACCTTGAAAGCAACAGACTCTTCTGTAGCATCGGAAGAACAGCAGCATCAGTTACGGAAGATGGTCCCCATTGTCCTTCTAGAGGAGATGAACCTTCATGCCAAAAAGACGAAGCGGCCCAAAGGGAAGTTGTACAGGAAGAAAATAGCAGCTCCTTCCAGGGAGTTCATGATGGATGAGTCCCTTCCCTTAGATATTCTCCTGCTGGATTCCCCTCTAGAGGGTTCCCTAGAGCTAGATGACCTCTTGGACAACGATTCGCCCATGCTGAAGAACGAAGAGAGGAAATGCCCATACTGTCCTGATAGGTTCCACAATGGGATTGGCTTAGCCAACCATGTGCGGGGCCACCTGAATAGGGTGGGTGTGAGCTACAATGTCCGTCATTTCATCTCAGCAGAAGAAGTGAAAGCTATTGAGCAAAAATTTTCCTTCCAAAAGAAGAAGAAAAAAGGTAGTATGTACTCAATTTATTATTATTTTCTTTTTTTTTAATGATTTTTTTTTTAATTCCTCCCACTGAGGATGGGTATGTATATTATGGTAGCTGGCCTGAATCTTGGAATCTCTTGTCACAATACAACATCCACTTGTGGCTTTTTGATCTAGTTAATCTTTTCTGTTTTGGCATTACCACCTGGCTGTGGCTTTTACCATTTTATGTGCAGTAAAGTCCTCCCTTGGGCTGCCTGCGCCTGGAAATATTTGTTAGCTGCTTTTAATATTGGATGCTGGATGATGCTGACAAATTGTCCTTCTTTTCGCAGTTGCCAACTTTGACCCAAGCACTTTCAGTTTAATGCGATGCGAGTTCTGTGGGGCTGGTTTTGACACACGTGCCGGTCTGTCGAGCCATGCCAGAGCCCACCTGAGGGACTTCGGTATCACCAACTGGGAGCTCACCATCTCCCCAATTAACATCTTAAAGGAGCTGCTGGCCAATTCATCCGAACACCCTATGCTGCAGGCTGCAGTAGGAGCGGAGCCTTCATCCCCGAACCGAGAGAGGGAGGTGCACGGGTTTGGACACAGAAAAAGCATGACCCCCATGTCCGAATGCAGCATTCCTCGGTCTCCTCTATCCCCGTTCCCACCTTCCTGGGGAGACGAGTCCATGCAGTCCTTCCGAGATGGTAAGCAAGTCCTGAACTCACTTTGCAAGCCAAAAAGTGTATTTACTGCTAGTCTAAGGCCAGATCCTGCCATCGTTACGCTGAGTAGAACGTCAATGGAGGGGATGATTTGCAGAGCAAGGTTCTACTCAGCATGAGTAAAGATGGCAGAATTGGGCCCCTTGTTGTTCATCTCCACCGGTTCATTGTTGTCCCTGTGTCTTGCCATAGACTGAAGCGTGAGCTGTGACAGTGAAATCTGACACTGGCTTTTGAGCCTGCCTTTCCCGTCACACACAGCACAGCATCCTTGAAAGCTCCTTACCACCGAGGAGCTGTCATTTGTATTTGAAAGGGAAGGATATTTTTTATTAGAAGCACCAATCTGCATGGAATTAGGTTTCTGTCACTAAAACCTGCAAACCTGGAGTGAAAGTTGGCCCAGTTTTTCTGTCACTGCGCAGAACTTGGGTAGGAGGGGAAATGGCAAAGTTGAAGCACTGGGACGAGTTCAGTGGCCTCCAGTTATGTATTAATTCTACTAGCACTCAGCTGTGTGTAGAGTCCCTGGCCTGAGAAGCTGAGCATTCGCCCCCTGCTGCCCATCTCCCTGAGTCTGAGGGACAGTCTGACTCTGAGGGACAGGTAAGGGTTCAAAGTAACTATCAGCCACCTCAAACAAAACTTGGTGCTGGTAAGCCCACCTTGATGAACCCAGCTCTCCAGATTGGTGGATGCAAGTGACAGAAACCCAATGTCCTGGTTTTTAAAAATGTCTATCGGAAACTGTGGGTGCATTAGTCTAGAATGCAGGATGGAAGCTGCAGTTCCCATTAACGTAGGAAAGGGCTAGAGAGAATTCACCAGGGCTGTGTATTCCAATCTTTCATTCAAGAATTCTGGCTGTAGGGAAGTGGCTGCCGTACAAATCTCAACACATAATCTGTGTTCAGAACTGCAGTCCAAAAAGTGGCAGGATCTTTCTGTCCATTCCAGCAGCAAAATGGCTGCTACTGCTGGAGCATCTGAACTCCTTGAAAACATTAATTTATCCTTGTGATGTGCCTTTGAGGTAGGCAAGGATTATTATGCCTGTTTTACAGCTAGGGAAATTGAGGTGCAGAAGCATTAAGTGACTCATCTAAGGGCACACAGGGGGTCTAGGCAAAGCCTGGAATTGAACCCAAACTTCCAAAGTCTCCATCCAGTGCCTGAAAAAGAGAGCAGGGAGCAGGGTAGCCTGCCTGGCTATTTCTATAGGATTCCTGCATACAGAAGCAGTGTATATAAATATTGGTGCCCTGGGGGTTTTCGCCTTCCTCTGCATTGAGCATGGGTTACTTGGTGGTTTGAACTAGAGTAAATGGTGGACTTGAACTCGAAATCTTTAAAACAAGATTTGAGAACTTCAGTAACTCACCCAAATGTTTCAGGAGTGGGTGAGGGAAGTTCTGTGGCCTGCACTGTGCAGGCCGGATTAGATCAGTGGTTTTCAACCTGTGGTCCACAGACTTCTGCCTAAGATTTCCAAAGGGGTCCGCACTTTCATTTGAGATATTTTAAGGATCCGCAAATGAAAAAAGGTTGAAAAGCACTGGACTAATGATCATGATGGTCCCTTCTGCACTTAAAGTCTGTGAATCTGAGTCTTCCAACACCCTTCTGTGAGTAGCCCTTCTGCTGAATGATGGCAGAATTCTGTACCTTGCAAATCTGCTTCCCGGTGGAAGAGAAACTACTGATGCACAGTCTGGGTCTATCCTAAGTGTAACTTGCTTTATCTACACTGGCACACCAGTTCTGGAGCAGAGGCAGTCAGACAGCATGCAGGCAATCCCTTCTTCCAGAAATCTCAGCCCACCTACTAATACCCACTACCCAGGAAGCTTCTGTCTCAACAATTCCCTCCAAATGTAAAGAATAAAACAGCAAATCTCCTATTTGCCACAGCTTCTCTCCAAGGACCACTGCATAACAAAACTAACAATAACACAGCATTTCTTCAAAGACTAAAAACTTGATAAAAGGGACAACTACTAAGAGTGTGTGTGACAGCGCTGTCTGGTGACTCCTGCCACAGCTACACCATCCTGGCAACTTTCTCAAAGTCCTTGAAACAGATGAAAAAAGGATGGTCACTGGAATTCCAAACTTAGCAGTCACCTCTGCAGCAAAATGCTGTCTCTAGTTAAAATATAGAGCATGCAGTATATGGTATGTTGGCATGTTCCTCATGGCATGTCTGTATCCAAAAGGATTCTTGAAGATGAATATAAATGAATTATATGAAAAACACAACTCTCTTTACTCGGCAAGTCAAATCACAGTAGATCCATATAACCTTGTGTCTGTGGCTGGCTGCTAGTAAGATTCCAGCCATGGGCTTGTTATAGACCCAGTGCTATGATGCACTGCTTAGATGCACCTCTAACATATGCTCTAAGCCGTTTTATTGTCTCAGAAATGTTTCTGTCTTTGGCTGGCATTTCAGCAGCTTCAAGCCACAGGTTCCATAAAAGCCTGAATAGATGCTTTTCTAATGCCTGCAGTTTGCTTGCTTAGAATACTGTGTTGATCTTGTTAAAAAGTTACCCCCGCTCCCAGAATGTCCGTGTTCTTGTTGTCAATAAATTAAATGAATGGAAAGGGAAGGTGCCTCAGTTAGTAAAGAGTAGCTTCAAAAGCCTTTGAGTAGCAAATCATTCCCAATGAAGAGAGAGTTTTTTTTAATGGGGAACCCTGACCCATACTTTGGATTTTCAGTATAATTTTAGTTATCTAAATTCCCCTTATCCAAAAATCCCAGTTATCCAAAACAACAGTGTCCCTCAGGTAAAACAATGTTAATTAATAGCACTTCTGCTTATTTGAACACCCAGTTATCCGAAACGTTCACATGTCCCCAGGCCATTCTGATAAACAGGAGTGTACTGTAAATGCAAACAAGAAATGCGGGGATTGATCTGATTTTCTAAGTTCAGGCATGTTAATTAAAGGGCCAGTGGTGCTACTGTTAGTGTTAGTTCCCTATCTCAGTTATGTCATTACAATCACCGTTAGGAAGTAATGTAGACCAGTGCCTATAATGAAAATGTTTCCTGCTGGTCAGTGTACAGATCACACCCGTCAGTCTCAGAGCATCACCAACTGTTTGGCTTCTATTTAAGGAAAACAATCACAAGAAATATCAAAGTCCAGGAAAAAATGACCTACCCCAATCTACCTGTGACTTTGTGCCATGATAGTTGAACTGTTTAGCTGTGTGACACAGTGTGGATCTTTGTCCATAAAAATAGCCCACTCTTGACTTCCCAATACAAAGTCAGCATGACTGTGTCATGCTCTGGGCCCTCCAAAGTGCACTCCACTTAGGGCCTAACATTTCAGCTTTGCTCAAGGAAAGCTGCTGCTACAATCCTGCGAACACTCAAGTTACCGCACAGAATCTTCACAATCTGGGATCATCCATTTGATGCTGTTACAGAGTCAAGAACTATCCAAAAACCTGCCCCATGAACTACAGAAAGGAAATGGGACTCCTGTCCTTTGTTGAAGAAACAGTAAAGAAATGACTTACCATCTTGGAAAGCGCTGAGGTCCCTCAATGTTTAGTGCAGTACTGGACCCTGAGTGGAACAGAGTTTCCTGAGCTTTCATTTCTTCTTTTAACCCCGATCAGTGTGCGTGTTTAGGAGAGCGTGAGTGTTAAGTGATATGGCTATAGGCAAAATCCAGCAATCAGCTTTGTTACTCTGAAACCAGGGCAAGAGTGTGGCAAATCTTTAAAAACTATCTATTGGATTTAAATATTGCTTGCTTTATTCTGTTTTATGTTCTCATTACTAATGTGCTGGGGGAGTGGGATCACAGGAAAGGGAGTTAATCTGGAAAGCTGAAAGCCTATGTTTAGGCTACAAAAACTTGAAGTGTAACTAATATACACCCAGCATTATGAAGGTGCTGGTCACAACTCAAGAATTAAGGCTGAGTTGAGTTTTTCATTTAGACAGGGAATGCAGCCTCTTGATTATGCTTAGAGAGCACAGCGTATTCACCCCAATTTACAGCACTTGCTCCCTGAGTACAGAAATCTACTTTCTGAGAATTTGAGTAAATCTTTTAATTAGTTTGAGTCCAAATGAATTTTAAAATGGCTCTTTCAAGACCTCTAGCACTCAGTGCCCGGCATGTTTTAGTCTTGAATGATTTTAATAATGGGATAAGACTCTTCAAATTTTCTATTTCAAACTCATTGAAATCTTGTGTATGAAGAAATCGAGTTGTAATGAAGATGAATTATTAACAATTTATCTAATTGTTATGATTATAGATTAAAAGCTAGGGCCAGGTCAATAACAAAAAGCTGCTGCGGACTGGATGTGTGTTAGGTTCAGCCAGTCTGGTTTAGGAAGGAATTAAACAGTCTCCAATCTGTTTCTGTGCTATGACAATCCCATGGGATCACTCAATAGTTGAGATATTGCTAGTCCCAGAGGTGGGAGCAGGGAGCATATTTCCATAATGGGGTTAAGGTGCCACTTAAAAGCCTTCTTTGAAATCTTGAACTCCATTCACAGGCTGGATGAGTCATCAGGAGAAGGATTTACCTAACAAATCTCTCTAGTGTGAGACTTCTGATTTTTTTCACACTAATTCCATAATATACATATTTTCATCACCGCAAACAAAGTTGATGGGACACTGTAGTTTGCAATTGATAACCCCAGAAGCCAGCACATTCAGAGTTTTATACAGCTGCTCCTTTGTGCATATTGTTTTGCTATGTCTGCTGTTGAACTGATGCATGTAATGTATATGATGTTGCACCGCCATAGCGCTGTTTACCTCAAAACCCTTTATGAAGGTGAGTATTATATACCAACCCCATATCCAACCTCCATTTTACAGGTGGGTAGTTGAGGACACAGGGAGGCAAGATGACTTGCTAAAGGTTACTAAAAGCATCAGTGGCAGGTCAAGAATAGAATCCAGGTTTCCTGTCTGCCACTCCTCTGCTTTTAACTACTAACTCATATTGCCTGTTGGGACTTACAGTTGCTGTGGGAACCATAAAACTTAGCTGAGATGGCTGGATAATTGTGAATGGTGACTGTATAACACCTGTGCTCACATCTGAAAACTGATTTCCTGTTTCTTTCCAGTCCCATTCCAGGTGTTGATCATGAAATTCTGACTGGTCTCGGGTCTGGTTATTCGAGAAGCCTCTCTCAAGGCAGTGAAAAGTTCGCTATTAGACCCTAAATTTAAACCATCCATTGCTGGTGGTAGGGCCTCTGTTGTCAGGATACACTTCTTTTGTCAGAACCTGCAGCTCAGCTACAGAAGAAGATGGAAAGACGCTAATGTCTTTTAGCATTTTATTACTTGTCCTCTAGGGGTGTCAATTTTTGACGCTGTCACAGTGCTAGGTGTTACAGGAATTAGCCAGATAAAGCCCCAAAAAGCAGCACCTCAGGAATGCCACTGTTGCACTGTAGTGTAGTCACTTGCTACAGTGACAGAAAGGCTATTCCCATTGCTGTAGTAGGTTTAGATGTAGACCAGGCCTTAGTCTTCCTGTGGCAGAGGCTTTCCTAGTGTCTCCTTCCTGTAAACTTGCCCATTTGCACGATGCACAAACAAAAGCTGACCAGAGAGTATCAGTAGAAAAGGGCTGTCTTTCTGAAAGATCTGCTCTACCTCAACCAGAAGTTAAGGAATGGATGCAGGAATTACTGGGTGGTATTCTTTGCCTGGGTTATATATGGGGCCCTATCAGATTCACAGCCATGAAAAATACCTCACGGACTGTGAAATCAGACCTCCCCTGTGAAATATAGCTATTGGAGGGAAGGGAGAGGAGCAGGGCTGGGGCGTCCTAGCCGGGGGCTTCTACTGTGACCCAGCTCGATTGGGAGGGACAGACTTCTTCTTCCCCTGCACAGCCGCTCTCAGTGGGGAGATCAGACCCACCTCTGGGTACCTCCCCTGGCTGCTGCTTTCAGAGCCCGCTACTACAGCTTTGCGACTCCCTCGCAATCCTCTTTTGGGTTGGGACCCCCACGGTTACAACACCGTGAAATTTCATATGACTAATTTTAAAATCCTCTGTCCATGAAGTTGACCAAAATAGACTGTGAATTTGGTAGGGCCCTAGTTATGAAGGAGGTCAGATCAGATGATCATCATTGTCCCTCCGGGCCTTAACATCTCACTGCTTGTAAAAACAACTGAACAAATAAAAATAAAGGTGTGTGGGGGGTAGAAATAGCTAATGTTCAGGCCCATGGCAAGTGTTTTAAATAGGATCCAATAGAAGATAAGAATTAGGGTCATGTTTTTGGATGGAAGAACACAAGGTATAAACAGGGTGGTGCAAAAAATTGTGCGCTGATTCAGTACTGAACCAGTGGTTGTAAAGAGAGTATTGTGTTGCTGGAGCTGTCATTTTTTATGTGAAATTTAAAGAGGTGCTGACCCTGGTGGTAACTGAAAACCCCACGATGCTTTTTCTGAGTTTGGATGTTAAACTGAGTGTCCTGGGCAAATTCCAGTTGGGTAATTATTCTGCCTCCCTAAATTTCCCCCACTCGACTTTCAAGTGGTTATCGTATTCTTCACTTCCTGCCCAAGCCTATTGTGCCTTGCTAAACAGCTGCCATGTATCACCTGGCAGGAGGCTGTGCAAAGCGATCTTTGCTTTTAGCTTGTAAAGCACTTTGAGCTTTTTCTGCAATGGAAGGTGCTAGGGAAACGTAAGCTCCTCTTCAGTAGAGGTAAATTTAGCTAGGGGGGTGTTTGGTTGCCCATGGTTTAGCCTCTCCACTTGCTCAGTGTTCTTCATGACCTATATCCTTCCAAGTATACCCTATAGCTCTCCTCTTCTAGGCTATTGTTGCCTTTTTCTGTCTCATAGACTTACAGACTTCAAGGTCAGAAGGGACCATCATGATCATCTAGGGGACTGCTCTCTTTACATATATCTAGCAGCCATTCGTGTGCCGTCTTTATTGACCCTAAATGCAAAAAACATATTAGATATAGATCTAGAGACTTCTTGTACCTTTTCACCTCTTCCTCCTCTGGGACAGCTGATGCAGTAGCAATGGTGCCTGACTGATCTGCACCTTAGTTTAAAAGACCAGAATGCTAATAATGAGGAAAAAGAGAGCAGATGTTATGCTGCCTTACCCAAACCCATGTGTCATTTTCCATAGGCACAGCACTGAACTGCAGTAGTGTTGAATGAGCAAATGTGCATTTGTTTAATTTGTTAACCTACTGCCTTGTGGACATTCAACGCAGAGCCACCAAGCTGAACTTTTGCCCCTATTTCGGGAAAGAAGTGGGTGTAGAGGAGATTATCCCAGCTCAGAGGGACCGATGGTCTGAACTAATACAGCAATTCCTATTCTCAGCTGCCTGCTGGATTGTTCAAAAAGAACCCAAATAAGTGCTAACCCAGTGTTAACTCTTGCACACCTATTTCCGTTAGTACTTCACAGTCTTCCTCCATAGCTTCCCTCAGACCAGAGGCAGGAGTTCAGCTTCCCACTGTTTCTCTCTCTGATAGTCTCCCACTTAGTGTGAGGAATAGAAAGTTACTCCTGAGAGGAGGGAATGACCTGAGCTGCTTTGCCTGCTCAGCTTTTGTTTAAACAGGATGTGCAGTGACCTTTCATGGCAAATGTGTGCACATGAAAACCAAGCTGGCAACTGTGCTGCCACCTCTCCTGTACTGGGCGCCTTCCCTCAGAAATTTACTACTTCCACTGATTTGGATTTCCAGATAAGTATCAAATATACCCTACAATTCTGTGAACTTGACTCAGACTAAGAGGACCTTATGAATTTATGGTCAACAAATCCCAGACAGTTCACTTCCGCCAAAGCCCCTACAAAATTAAGAAATCTAATCTAATGTCTTCCTGTGATCTCCCGATTCATTTAGACTTGTAGTGAAGTACACTCTCCTCTCAATGGCTGTATGTCTCAGAGAAGAGACCTCGATTCTTTATAGCCCCAAGTGGAATGCCCTTAGCTTAGTAGTGCTCCATGAACATCCAGTCTGTTTGCAGAGGAAGGCACTGAAGTGAATTGGCTGCAGCCTCAACAAAAGTGTATATGATATTTTTAATTGTGCATAATGAACTAAAAGATATCCCATGAACTTGAAGGAGTCCCAGTTGTTTGATTTTGTTTGCCCACCACTGACATGAGAACATTGTGGTCCCAAGATCTAAACTGCAACTTTTTTTTCTCCCTATAGATACAGAGATGTTAAGGTCAGAGGAGACCATTATGATCATCTCATCTGATCTCCTGCATAGCACAGGCCAGAGAACTTCACCTAATAACTTTTTTGCATTCTGTCCATAACTTCTGGTTGAGCTAGAATGGACCTTTTATAAAGACATTCAGTCTTGACTTCAAGACTGCACATCCCTAGGTAAGTTATTCCAACGGTTAATTCCCCTCACTGTTAAAAATTGGCACCTTATTTCTAGTTTGAATTTGTCTAGCTTCAGCTTCCAGCCAATGGATCTTGTTGTGTTGTTTTTCTGCTAGATCAAAGAGCCCTCTGCTTATCAGAAATCTCCCTCTGAACCTTGAACATAATGTTCAAATCATCTCAGCTTTCTATTCAATAAACTAAACAGACTGAGCATCTTCAGTCTCTCACTCTAAGGCAGTTTTTCCATACATCAATCATTCTTGTAACTCTTTCCAATTTTTCACATTCTTCTCAAGTTTGGGCACCAAAAGTTTACAGAGAGTCTAGTAATGGTCTCGTAATGTCATAAAGAGCTATAATACCACCTGTGCTCCTGCTTGATATTCCCCTGCTTATACATCTGGGGATGATGTTCACGCTTTGAGCTACAGCATCACACTTGGAGCTCATGTTCAGTTGGTTTCCACCATGACTCCGGAGTCACTGCTTTCCAAGATGCATCCTACAAGTATGACATATGTTCTTTGTTCCTAGATTTGGCTGTTTTTAAAATGCATGGGGCTCAATTGAGCCCATCTTACCAAGTTATCCAGCTCATTCTGTATAGCTGACCTGTCCCCATCATTATTTACCACTCCACTAATTTGTGTGTCGTCTTCTACATCACTGATATAAATATTGAATAGCATTCGGTCAACCAAAGATCCTTGCAGGCCCCACTAGAGATCCCCATTGGATTTTGATTTCCCAGTTAGAATTACTTTTTGCAACCTATCAGCTCACCAGTTTTAATCCATTTTTTGTAGGTTGCATTGATTTTATTGTATAGTGCTAATTTTTACCAGACTGTCAAGCAGGACTAAGTACTTACAGATGTCTAAGTATATGGTGTCAATGCAGTTACCTTTATTAACCAAAACTGTAATATCATAAAACAAAAATCAAGTTTGTTAGGTTTTGTTTTCCAAAAAAAGAAAAAAAAATATTGACTGGCATTATTTATGCTAGCATCTCTTAATCCTTCACTGAATTGCATCCCATATCTGCCTTACCATGATTTTGTCCAGGACTGATGTCAGGCTGCCCCGTCTAAAATTTTCTAAATCCATTCCATTTTTACCCTTTTTATACAACATTAGTTTTTTCCCAGGGCTCTGGAACTTCCGTAGTATTCCATGATCTATTAAAAATCAACATCAGTGATTCTGAGAGCTCCTTAGCAATTCTTTTAATACTCTTGAGTGCAAGTTATCCACTCCTGCAGAATTAAAAAATGTTTATCTTTAAAAGTTTCTGTTTAACATCCGCCATAGTTACTAATGGAATAGAAGTCACTAGAATAGTCAGTAGACAATCACTGCAGATATATCATCCTTCTTCTTTCTGAATACAGAACAGAAATATTTATTGCATTCTTCAGCCTCTGTTGCATCATGCTGATAATTTTGCCATCCTTGTCTAATATCAGACTTCTATTATTGCTAGGATTTCATTCATTCCTGATATGTTTAAAGAACACTACTAGCCATAGGTATCTTTAGCTTCCCTTATCAACTATCTGCATTTCCTAACTGCTGATTTGTATTCATTGCTATCAGCATCCTATATATATATATATATATATATATATATAAAATGTTATATTTTAACGATTCTTTCATCTCTTCTCTTAAACAATTAGTGAAAGAAGACTATCATGATTGCAGAATTGTGGTTTTTGGGAGTATCTAATAAAATATTCTTAAATAATTCCCAGTTATCACTCACACATGATATACTTCCAATACACCTATAATTTTTAGAAACTAATTCTTCTTCTCCTCCACTCACCCTTTACATGCAGGAGCATTCACATCTCACCCAGGTGCTGGTCATGTTGACAACTTGTCAGTTGCCCAAGGGCCACATCTGATTTGCAAACAGGACCGGAATGCAGCTGCCCTCCCTTTCTGAATATTCAGTATTGTTACCCATAAAGACTACAGATCCCAGCATGCAGTGCTTCATCTTGAACTAAGCAGTTGAGTCCATGGAGACGACAGCTCCTAATATTCAGTACTCCTTGATCCATGCAGCCTGCATGGAGACAACAAAGTCCCAATGAGCAGTGCTCCATCTTGAACAGAATGGCCAACCATTGGAATGACAGGATCCAGTGAGCTATATTCTATTACGTGAGCAGTTTAGCTCCAGAGACTACGGGTCCTAGCAGGCACTGCTACCCCTTGCTAGCACAGCAAAGAATCACAAAGAATCCATTTTCTTCTGAAACTGAACAAGAAGCTTTGTTAGAGCAAGGAAAATAATACTGTCCTTTAAAGCTGCTCTCTCTCTCCTTCTGTCTCACTGCAGAAGTTCTGCCTGGGACCTTCCCCAGACCCCTCCTGCTTAGTTGACTGCTACCAGTTTAGAGAAACAATGCACATGTCTTCATAGCCACTCACTTTCTTTTCCTATATAAGAACATCTTTAACAAGATTTAATATTTAGCAACAAATTTTAGAGGTCGGGTGAGTCACCAGCTTCCTGGTCTCCTAGCCATGAGCTGATTACCTTGTGGTATCGAGTCTCAAAGGTATAAGAGTGGCCGGCTCTTGCAATATTGTGCATTGTTAAAACTTCCTCAAGGTTTACTGGTATCTGGTAGAAATCTTATGAATTTTTGCCCTTGCTCAAAATGGCCACCATCCCCATTTCTTGCATGGGACTGAAGCCACAAGCTGCCCGCTGTCAAATTGGTTGCCATTTATAGGTAGAGGTGAGGCTGCCCCTAGTCACCATGGCTGCCTTCTCCCATTATTTTCAATGAGACTGAAGACAGACTGCCCTCAGAAGATGGCTGACACTTGGACCCTATAGTTAAGACACCCGACAGGGAACTGGTGGGGAATGCAGGGGGGGGGGGCAGTTAGTGAGTGGGGAGGAGGGAGATTGGGAGGGGCTAGGTGGATGGAAAAGACGACAGGAGAGTGCCAGGGGAGGATATGGAGAGGGATAGGAGAGCAGTTCCCCTACACCAGGGGCTAGCAGAGGAAAGTCCCTTCCAAGAGGCCAGCAGCAAGACTGCATTTTGGGATGCCTTTAGAGTGAAGTTACACCTGAAACGGCCTCTCACAAAACTTGTGGGCAGGTGGCTTCCCCTGCCTTTTGTCTATTACTTTTATGCTCCGTGACAGCCAGGGGTTAAGGCCAGAATGCAGCTACCCTGAGACACAAGAGGCCTGGGTTCAGTTCCCTACTCTGGCACAAAACTACCCCTGTAACTTTGGGAGAGTCAGTTAGTCTCTCTTTGCCTCAATTCCCCCTCTGTACAATGGAGATAACAGCACTGCCATGTCCCTGGTACGTTGTGATGTGCTGGGGTACTGCATTAATGGAGCCATAGAAGTACCTTAAATAGAATGTATTTTAGTTTATCCAAGGGAAAATTAAGGGTTCACTTTATCAGTCTATAAATACCTACGTGAGGAGACGTTTTTTGATAATAGATTACTCTAATCTAGCAGACAAAGGCATAATGAGCTGCAATGGCTGGATGCTGAAGCTAGACAAATTCAGACTAGAAATAAGGTATACATTTTTTACAGTGAGTGTGTTAATAACCATTGGAACAGCTTATCTAGGACATGGTGGATTCTCCATCAGACTCTACCTCAGGACTGGATGTCTTTCTAAAAGATTTGCTGTAGCTCAATCAGAAGTTATGGGCTTGATGTAAAAATCACTGGTGAGGTTCTCTGGAAATCAGACTAGATGAATCTCATGGTCCCTTCTGGCCCTAAAATTTAAAAAAGGCGGCAGACAAAAACAATATGAGATGTTATTGTAATAATGTCTTGATTTTTAAACCAATTTTGACGGGGGGGGGCCGTTGAGGTTTGACTCATTATTTTTGAATGCTACAAGGGTTTGCATTATTGGAGCAGATTCCTTTTTGTTTAGAACTCTCCTTAGCAGGACGGTGTCCCGGCAAGAAGGGTGTAGTGTGACACCATTTCCACTTGGATCACACACAGTTCAGCTCAATTTGGAATCAATGGAAGATGCCACCTGCATCTTCTGTATCAAGTAACTTGATCACTCTGACACATAGGATATTGGGGTGCAGCTGTGTCCATTAATACTAGCTGGTGTCCAATATTTTTCCTCTTCTGGTTTTTTCAGGACAGGTTCTTCTGGCTTAAACGTGGGTGAGCTTTCTGGCTGTATTCAGACAAAATTAAAGCCTGAGGTCTCTTAGATTTGGTGTTTCTGTTTCACATCCTTTTAAGCCGGGCCACTTAGGACAAAGGTGTTAACTCTAAGATTGGCAGCGTTGTTCTGATCTGTTGACCTCCATAGCAGCTGAGCTAGGCTTACTGCAGTGACTAAGATTTGGGTGGCCCTATAGCCCAGCAGAGCTAATAGGAGAACTTTGCTAAGCGAATTCTACAACAAATCTCTCTTGTGGGAAGTGGTGGTTGGAAGCAATATGCAGCATCTTACTGGATCCCAAAAGCTTAGCATTCCTTGCTGGGAAATGATGTCCCACAGTCAGTGACCGTGTTTCTTCTGGATGCCAAAATGAGAGAGAGGCCTTTTTACCTTGTGAGTGTAGTGAATAGTTCTGCAAATCTAGAAAAATAGTCACTAGCTGCCAGATAGGTGTGTGTCTTCTGTTCACCATGGGGGCAGTGCTATTTTGTTCTCCTTCAGGGCCTATACAGTAATGCTCTGGTATGTGAGGTTGCGTGAGTTATGTGTCTGGCCTTTTGGAAAAAATCGTAGGATTCCACATTGTGTTTTAGACCCTGCCGTATCCTGAGCCAATGTAGACATTCAACTCACAGCCAGCACGTTGAGATCCTTTGGTGTCCCCTCACATATCCTTCCCAGTGTTTTCCTGGGAGGATAATGGGACAACAATAGGACTGCCACAGGTGATCAGACCTTCAGATTCAGAGAGCTCCTTTCTCACTGCATAGACGTCACAGTTGGATGTGGGGCCCCGATAAGTAACAGGGCCAACCATGTCTTGTAAATTTGGATATAGTTTACAACCATGAAATAGCACTAGTGGCTCCATTAATCAGTTCTAATTTCTGGGCTGAAGCTGGCAGGCTGTTCAAACTGACCCAGTGTGGGCTTCTATATCATTCCAAGCTTCTGGGGGTTCATAGATATTGGCCACCACTGGGGACTTTGCTGGTGCCTATTCATATTTCTCAATTATGTGAGCAGTCTCTGGCGTCTAAGGGGTACCTTCTCCATGTCTTTACCATTTCTTAATGTTATGAATGACTCTTGGTCTGTCACAAGCCTGAAATCAAGATCCTCCTCACCAGATATATTTTTTATTTATTTGGGCACACCTGAAAACCATCTGGAGCAATATGTCCTGGGTGTCCAGTCATCCCTATGTAGCTGGAATAGCACCCCTTTCAGACCATAGCTGTTGGTATCCACTGAGATGGCTGTAGGTTTGGAAACACTGGAAATATTGAATAGTCCCAGGGTTCCACAGTGGTCAGTCGTGGGTCTGGTACTAGTCAATATTTTCATTAATGACTTGGGTAATGGAGTGGAGAGTATGCTTATAAAATTTTCAGATGATGCCAAGCTGGGGGAGAGGGGGAGCGGAGTTTGCAGGCACTCTGGAGGACAGGACTATAATTCAAAATAACTTTGACAAACTATAATTGGTCTAAAATCAACAAGATGCAAAGTGCTACATATAAGAAGAAAAAATTAAATGCAAAACTACAAAAGCGGGAATAACTGGCTAGATAGTGGTACTGCTGAAAAGGATCTGGGAGTTATAGTGGATCACAAATTGAATATGAGTCAACAATGTGATGCAATTGCAAAAAATACTAATGTTATTCTGGGGCGTATTAACAGGAGCGACTTACGTAAGACACAGGAGGTAATTGTCCCGCTCTATTCAGCACTGGTGAAGCCTCAGCTGGAGTACTGTGTCCAATTTTGGGTGCCACACATTAGGAGAGATGTGGATAAACTGGAGAGATTTCAGAAGAGAGCAACAAAAATGATAAAAGATTTAGAAAACCTGACCTATGAGTATGGCCCTGCCAATTTCACGGTCATAGGATTTTAAAAATAGTCAATTTCACAGTTGCAGATGTTTACATCTGAAATGTCAGTGTTGTAACTGTGGGGGTCCTGACCCAAAAGGGGGCCATGCGGAGGATTGCACAGCTATTGTAAGGGCTCATGGAATTGCCACCTTTACTTCTGTGCTGCTGCTGGCAGGGGCGCTGCCTCAGACCTGGGCAGCCAGAGAGCAGCAGCTACTGACAAGGTGCCAAGCTCTAAAGCCAGCGCCTCCGCCAGCAGCAGCGCAGAAGTGAGGGTTGCAGTGTATAAGGAGGTGGGTTACCATATGTTCGGGTTTTCCCAGCAGCCTGTGGGTTGGGGCAGTCCCAGCCAGCAGCTGCAGAGCTTCCTGCAGCCTGAGGAGGTTTCCAGAGGTGGGACTGACTCGGCTCCGGGAGTGGCTCCTGCAGAGGAAGATGAAGTCTCATCCCTCTCCAGGACTAGCAGCTGGACCTTGGCCCATGGTAGGAGCCCCCAGCCGTGCCCCTCTCCTACAATAGCCAGATTTCATGGGGGAGATCAGATTTCACGGTCCTTAGCCTGTTTTTGGTAGGGCCTTACCTATGAGAAAGGTTAAAAGAAATAGCATGTTTAGTCTTGAGAAAAGATGACTGAGGGGAGACCTGTTAAGTTTTCAAATATGTTAAGGGGCTATTATAAAGAGGATGGGGATCAATTGTTCTTCAAGTGGTGTCCTTATGGATGCTCCAGTTCAGAGGCACATGTGCCTCTCGAGCCCTTGATTGGAAATTTCTAGCTACGAGTGTCTGTTGGCTCACACATGTGCCTTATGCCTCCTCAAGGCAGACACCGCCCTCAGTTCCTTCTCTATCAGCTTGGCCTGAGACAGAACCCAAGTGTATCCACATAGAGCGTACTCGCCCTTCCGTTTTTACAGCAGCTAGTTAGTTTATAGTTGTACGGTAGGGTTTAATATAGTTAGTTGAGAGGATTGTTTGTCCCACTCTCTTCCCTCAGACTTGTCTTCTCCTGGCGGGGGCATGCCTGGTTAGCCAGGCTTCAAATAGTGCCTCTTTTTTCAGAAGGTTATACCAGCAAGTGACATGCATTCCAAGTATGTCCATTACATGGGGGGAGTCCCGTGTCTCCCGGAAGTGTTCCTTCTGCTCGGCCCTTAAGTCCAGGGCAAGGAAAAACGGGGAGATAAAAGCTCAGACTGTCGGCCATGGAACGTTCCCTGTAACCACACTCTGAGCCAGGTCTGGAGACCCCTCACCCCTGTACATCTGTCCCTGGACTGATCCATTGCCCCATCAATCTCACGGCATCCTTCCCCTAAGGAAGGGAAGTCTTTGAAGCCCACTGGGAAGCCTCCCACAAGGAGGAATGCAGACTCTCTAAGGAGCCAGGTCCTCGTCAAGGTCCTTGGGATCAGACGGCACCGTTGAGGCCAGGGACTCTTTCTTCAATACCAGTGAAGCACCAAGGACAAGAAGCACAGCTCCAATAGGGAAGAGGTTCTCAAATTGGGGGGTACATAAGGTATTCTGGAGGGTTGTGAGAAGCTTTGGGGAGGGGAGGAATCTTACTGCGTACATTTAGAGCTGGGCGGCCAGAGAACGGCGGCTGCTGGCAGCAGCCCTGCCTTCAGATCTGGGTGCCTGGCTAGCAGCCGCTGCTCTCTGGCTGCACAACTCGAAAGGCAGCACTGCTGCCAGCAGCAGCAGAGAAGTAAGAGTGGCATGGGATGGTATTGCCACCCTCACTTCTGCACTGCTGCTCGTGGTGCTGCCTTCAGAGCTGCGTGCCCAACCAGCCGCCTCTCTCCACTCTGCCTTCAGAGCTGGGCAGCCAGAGAGCAGTTGCTGGCGAGGCTCCTGGGGGGAGGGAGAGGTGTGAACTACTACAGACACAAAGATGGGGGGATGATCAAATAAGTTTGAAAACCACTATAATAGGGCACTGGTCCTCTCCACTAGTAAGGAGAGCAAGAAGAGGGTTCAGCTGTGCACCTTTATAGCCTTAGTATCTACAAGAAGGCACAGGGCAAATGCACAGTGTGAAGAGACACTGCTAGCTAGAAATCTCCGATCAAAGGTTCGAGAAGCACATGCACACCTGAAGTGGAGCACCCATAGGAACACACATCTCGAAGAACTAGTTACTGCACATGGTGAGTAACCCTTCCTTCTCCATGTCCACTGAAGGCAGGACAAGAAGAAATGGGCTCAATATGCAACAAGGGAGATTTAGATTAGATATTAGGAAAAACTTTCTAACTATAAGGATAATTAAGCTCTAGAATAGGCTTCCAAGGGAAATGTGGAATCCACATCATTGAAGATTTTTAAGAACGGGTTAGACAAGCACCTGGCAGGAATGGTCATGTACTTGGTCCTGCCTCAGCGCAGGGGGCTGGACTTAATGATTTCCCAAGGTTTTTTCCAGCCCTACATGTCTGATTCTATGAACATCATAAAATGCCACTATGGAAGATGATGTGGCCAACAATCTATTCTTTAGATCTTTGGAAGTGCACTCCTGTGCTTTATCTCAGATTCCCACAGCCTCTTTTTAAGCAGTTCATAAAGAGCTTGGCCTTTTGAGAGTGGAGTATATATGAATTTGTTCCTTCAAAGTTTTATCATTCTGTGAAAAGAGGCATAAATTCTGATGCATTTTAATATAATTTTAGCCACAGTTCTGAATTTTTCCAGTTTTGTCCGTAGCCCATCTATCAGTTGCATGCTCTAAGAAATGGAATTGGGTTTGTCACAGCATATATTTCTCTTTGTATAATTTTAGTCCAATAGCCTCAGTTTGCTTCAGGGCTTGTTTTATCCTTATATTCTTCCTGTGATTTCACATAAATTAAAATGTTGAGCTCAGAGAGACTTCCAGTGCCTCTGGGCCTCGCGCTTCTCCCTTTGGAAGGATGCAGGTGCCCGTGCAATGCCAACCAGAAGGCCATGCTCAAAGGGAGCTGTAATGTCGTCAGCCTTTGGCCTTGCTGGGGTGGAACAGAACTTGCCAGAATTGACTAATAGCATATGGCAAGGACAGTACTGTTGCACCTGTTAATTTGGAGATTATGGCTTTAATGGTGAGAATACCTTTCCCTCTTCACTGCATCATTCCACATCTGCCGCTATGTACTTTTTTTTTCCATTAATGGGCACCACAGAGCCACACACCACTCTGCCAGGTCAATAGTATGCTTTGTTACATCCTTTCTTCATCATATCTGGTTCTTCCTTTGCTTTGGGAAGCAATAGAATTGGCACCTTACAGGTGGTGGTAAATGTATGGCATATGTCCTCCTCTTTCAATCCATGTGTTCTCCTTTTAAGCAGGTGGCCCATCACCAAACTCCATCTGAACTTCCTCTCTTGTAGGCTGATCTCACTGGCTGTAGTTCAGCATGAGTTAGTTGCAGCAACCCTATTAATGGTAGAAGTGCCTTTGTAACTAGTGCATGCCTTGAAGTGACCCAGATAACGCTAACCTTTTGAGATAGTGCACACTACCCTGGCTGCTCCAATTTAGGGCTAGGGTTATAAGTCTCTCTAGAAATCAGTCACCTCTGGTCACCCCTTTAATCATTTTTAAATTTGACAGCATTGCAAATATTGAAATTAACAGTCCAAACCTGTTTGTGAAGGTGGTGTTTGGCTGGAGAACCCAGGAAATATCTGCAGCAAAGGTGAGTGCTGCCTGGCTCCTTTGCTTCAATAAGACACATTTACAGAGAGTTTGGGATTTTATTCTTATGCGTCCGACACCTGCTTCTGCTGGCTCATCTGACCTGTGTCTTCCATTCCTGCATTTATGTCCTGGAAACTCAGAGGCACTTTTTATGGTGCTTTCCTTTTGTCATTGGGAACTTTCTTTGCTGTTACTTGCATCCTACTTTTGTTTCTTTGCCACGGGGTGGACCTGTATTTCCATCGGTTCAGACTTTCTTGCCCAGTGAAAGTGGGCAAGTTGAAAATTTGGGATTTTTAACAATCTCTTGTGTGCTCTTCCTTACTGATAGCAATGTTGAAGTACTCTGTGCATTCACCGAGGCCTCTTTATAATGGCTTTCTTGCTTTCTCTAGGTTTCTGCACTCTTTGAGAAAAGCACACACTCGCCAGTGTATTGTATTACTTTGGGAATGAAATGCTCAACAGTCTCTCTGGAATTATGTCAGTTCTATGTATTGCTTCTGCGGGTGAAGGCAAATCCTTTTCTCTCGCCATTGCACAAGTTAATGAGTGATTTGGAGTTAAGGCTCTAAGCTGTCTTGTGGTTCAGACTCCAGCAAAGTGCCCTTATGCTCAGGCCACTCAGTGGATCTTAAAAAGGGGAAGCAGAGGGTGAGGGAGTCTCTTCTTTGCCTTGTATTTATGCTGGTCTAAAATGAACCACCTGTTGCCATGTCATGGGGCACAGTTAAGGGTGCAGCGGGTCCTGGGTCCTGTTGACTGTCTCAGCTGTGACATGCTGCAGGGGGTTTGAAATCAGCTCTGCCCTCCTGTCGCCGGGGACTGTGTGTGTGTGTGGGGGGGGTCCTGTCCCCCCCCCCATGTCCCTCCTGGAGCCTTTTCAGGCCGTGAAAGGGGGAGGCAGAGGCCAGCGTTGCCCCCTTCACGACCTGAGGCAGGGACCGGGACAGGCCCAGGGCAGCACAGCCCAAGTGAGGGCAGCACTGCGGGCGAAGCCCAGGGGCTGGAGCAAGGGCAGGCCAGAGGCGGAGGATGGCAGTAGCGGGGGGAGGCGGCCCTGAGGCCCCCTGGGTCCCTCGCACCTGGCGGCCGCTGGCTCGGCTGGCAGGGGGCGGGGGCGGCAGGCCCGGCTGCTGGGGAGCTGCCTTGTGCTAAGGCCCCCGCCCCAGGCAGCGCCCGCCACACGCGACCTCAAGGCCCCCGCTGGGGCCATGGCACGCGGCAGCCTGGGCCTGAGGCCTGTGGGGTGGGTGGGTCCTATGCGAGCTCGGCGCTCCCCTGCTCCTGCCTGCCTACGTGCGTGGCAAGTGTCTGCGTGCGGCTCCCGCCTGGAGGGCTGGGTGGGTATCGATTACTCGGTAGTTGGCTGCTCTCGTCTGCCCCCCCAGTGCTGTCCTTTTTGTCTCTTGCTGCCTGACTTTGTGGGTTCTGGTTCAGGAGGCGGCCGCCTGGGGTGGCTCGGCGCTCAACTGCCCCGTCTGGCCCGGCCCGTGGCTCGGCGCTCGGCTGCCCCGCCTGTGGCCGCCCTGCATGTGCCGGACCCAAGATGGCGGCCTCCACCTCCTCGCCGCTGAAAGTGACAAAAGCGGCCGCGCCGCCGCGACCCCGGGAGCCGGGCGGGGACGGGGAGCCCGAGCCGGAGGCGGCGCCCGAGCCCGGTGAGGACCCTGCGCTCCAGCCCCGGGCCCGGGCGGTGGGAGCGACTCCGCCCCGCCCGCAGCCGGGCGGCAGAGGGAGCCGGAATGGAGCAGGCCGGCCTCCCCCCGCTCTGGGGCGGCGGCGGGCCGGGTCTCACCGGTGGCTGAACCCGCTCCCTGGCCCCCTGCCGCCGGGGCGGAGAACGGGGGGGCCGGGGGAGGAGACACATTTCGCTGTGGCGGCCCCTGACAGCCCGGGCTGTGCGTTCCCGTCCCTCCCGCCCCCGCACTGACAGGCCGGCCTCAGCGCGCTCCTGGGTACCCCGGGCTCTGCCCAGCCCCGCCCCTGGCACGGGCAGCCTGGCCTCGGGGCGATCCCCAGTTCCCCAAGGGGCTCTGCGCAGCCTGTGCCCCTCCCCCCCCGCCCCCTGCTGTGTCAGGCTGGGTTTGCTCCCCCCGCACTGAGAGCTGGGCTCAGTGTCTCACCCACGGACAGACTCGGCTCGCTCCCCCCAGATGTGCCTATTTTCTCCCCCCCTGCCCACACTGACAGGCTGGGCTCACTCTCCCCTGGGGTACTTAGTCCCTGTCACCCCCTGTGCTAACAGGCCAGGCTCACCCCCCGCCCACCCCTGTGTCTAGCTCCCCTGCACTGATAGGCCAGTGGCACACTGCACTTCGTTACCACCATAGGGACTCTGCCCTGCTTCCCCCACACCTAGTTCCCTGCTCCCCTCGTATTGATAGCCCAGGCTCATTGTCCCCATCTCTGCCTTCTCTGTCACTCACTTTTTCCTCATACACACATATTGACAGGAGGTCTTGACCACTGTCCCAACTTCTCCTCCCCACTATATCACGTCATGCGGGGGCTCTGCCTAGTTCTTTGCTCCTCACACACTGACAGGCTGCCTCACTGGCTCCCCAGTGCGTGGAGGCTAAGCCTTCCCCTGTGCTTCCCTGCACTGAGGGGTTGGGCTCCCTGCTCTACCTGTACGCTTGACTCTCTCTGGTTTCTGGGGAGCTGTGCCTAGTGTGCCTCTTCCACCAAATATAGCGACAGGTTGGGCTTTATTGCATTTCCCTCATGCTCCCGGTTCTGCTCTGTGTTCCTCCACATTGACATGTTAGGCTTACTGCTCCCAACCCCAACCACACACTTGGCTTCTCTTGGGGTGGGGGACAGAATCACTTGGGGAGGAAGCTGTTCCCAGAACTGTGCCCCTTTACGTGGATGGGTTTCACTGAGTCCAACCTTATTCTTTTTCCCTGATTGTGTCCTCCCAGGGAGGAGCAGCTCTAACACCCTGAATTTAGAAGGAGAGGAATTGCTAGGCCAGACCGGGGGGCATCTACTCCTGTCTCTTGTTCCTGACAGCACCCATTGCCACCTGTTAAAAGGAAGGTGCAAGAAACCCTGTAATGGAGAGTTATGGAATAATTTGCCTATGGGGGAAGCTACTTCCTAAACCCCACAGCTAGCAGTTGCTTTTATGCTAAAGCAAGAGGGTTTAAAACTCTTCCAAACTCTTTGGGGGAGGAGGGAGTGTCAGTCGTTGTTGATGTAAGTTCTAGATACCCTCTCCATATAAGCAGCCTCATCCCTCCCATGTTGTAGGATTTTATGTATCACCATGATGCCCAAGCACTAACCTCAGGGAGCAACATGAATATTTATCAACAAAAGCCTGTTAGTGAATGGGACTGAGGTGTTTCTGCAGCAAGTATCTAGTCTGAGTTGATATGAAACAGAACAGGAAACTGGTATCGCCCTTAGAATTTTTCAGAGTCACAGAGGCAGCTCTATAGTTAAATTTAACAAAAATAAAAGGCTTGGTCACTTTAACCTGTAAAACTAACCATTTATAAAAACCAAACCTATGCAGCAGTTTACCTTAACATAACTGAAACTTTCAGCCTTTTCCTGCTTTACAAGAAAGCAGCTGAAGCCCTACCTTACTTTTCCAATCTGTCAAAATGACAGCTTCCTGTTTTGATTGCTTTAACTATTGTGTGATATTTCAGAGACAAGGTAATAACTTTTATTGGACCAAATTCTGTTGATGAAAGAGAAGCTTTTGAGCTCACACAGAGCTCTTCTTAAGTTCAAAAGTTTCTCTTTCACAGATGGTCCAATAAAAAACATTACCTCATCTGCCTTGTCTCTCTAATATCCTGGGACCAACATGGCTACAACACTCCAAACAACATTTAATATTTAAAGCACTTTAAAGAGCAGTGGCTTACTCCACTGTAGTTAGAAGCAGTGCTACAATTTCCTTTTTTGTTACAGTGCAGTTTTCCTCTAAACAACCATTAAGTTAAGTTGTTTTTGTTTTGTTTTTTGGCTTCTAGAACTAGGTAAAACAAAAGTGATTGATTTTTCATAAACTTCCCATATTTTATTTTGGAGCTCTCCTGTGCGCCCAGTCCATGTCAGCTTTAATATTTGCCATCTACTTCTCTTTGAGATTCCACTGATCTCTGTGTCTGGTACAGTGTCCCTGTATGCACCCTTGCATTCAAATACCCCCTCAAAACTTTTTTCCTCCAGTTTTACTATCAATAATTTCAGCTGTGCCATTGGGTGATTCCCCTCTCCTGCTGGCTCTCAATGAAAATTAAACAAACATTACAAACACAACATAAACAGTCCAACTGTCCCTAATTAATGTTCTCCCAAAAGCAATGTACCAATCCCATTGTGTTCTCTCTTCCCTATAGTCTATGGTTAGTTCTTGTGCTTTTAGTCACCTAACCCTGTAAATGCTACTAAACATAAGCCTTTCTTGCTATGAACAGTGCTATTGATGTCCTGATAGTAAGTGCTATACTCAATAGGAAGTGTTGGCAGGTTGGCTTGTCTGTAAAAGGCTGTGGACATCAGTGATGCTGTGTAAACTAATAACTCACTAGCTACAAAAAAACGGGCAGGAACCATCATTTTGTTTTGTGCTTGTACGATGCCAGGCTCAGTGGTGTCCTGGGCCATGGCTGAGGCTCATGGGTACGATCACTATAGGGACAATGAGATATGGAATGTGTTTTGCGCTGTGTGGAGAATACCATCATTTCATACCACTCTTTGTTGCCTGAGTCACTGCTGATAGTTTGGGACGCTTCCACTGGGGATTTCTATATATTCTAATGTAGTGATGACTTGACCCCTGCTTTTGCATCTGTGAGCTATAGTCCTTGTTCTGTTAATGACCTGGGTCCAAAAGCATCTGTTTGCTGTAAGCCTATCTATTAAAAACTTGTTTTCCATGAATAGATAGTATTAACTAGGATATTTTTTCACTTCCATTCTTCAGTGTCTGGCTGATAACATGGAGCTAATGAGTAACTTTTAAAGCATTTTAATCACACATGGAATGGTTTAACCTTTATTCAATGTTCCCCCTGAATGAGTTTCATTAATGCTTTATTGTTTACAGCTTGGACTGAATGTTTCCTTCTCTCTGGCAGTTATGGCCTCTGAGGAGGAAGAGATGGTTGCCATGGAAGTGGGGTCGCCACCCATCCCAAAGAAGAGCACTCTGGCTGGGCAGTTGGATCAAACTCCAAGTAGAATAGGGACCAAACTGTCTCCTGAGCCTCCTGGAAACAAGCCAGACTCCCAAGACTCCAAAAGTGAGTGTTTTTTCAGATTATGGCTGAACTTCATTCTGTAGTTTGGTTCCACAGCAGCTGGCCTTCCCTGTTTAGGGGGAGGTGCTTTCCTCAGCTATTTCAGAGGAACCTCGGGAGTCTTGGTCTTTTCTTCTTTGTTGCATGTAATTTTTCATTTTAAAAAATATAGCTTTTCTTCCTACATGAACAAATAATTGCCCAAGTCCAGCATTTACAAGGCATCCTGCAGTCATGAACCACCCACTGCACAAGAGTGGCCCTACAATAACAAGCCAATCAGCATGACAAAATGGAAAGATACCTGTAAAGTGATGATTTATTTGTGTTCACAACACTGTGTGCCAATCACTTTTCAAACCTTTAAGAAGGATGGTTTCAGCTCCAAGGATTAAGAACTGGAAAAGGCCTTTATTGGGTCCTGTTCCTGATTACCCATACTCCACATTCCTGCTTTTATTCCTACCTGTTTGTGATTTAATAGACAGCAAGTCATGTTAAAAATAATGAAAATTCCTTGCTCTTGGCTGGTTCCCTGTTATCCAGAATTATGGGGAATTGTCATTGATGTGGGAGGGTACTTGCAGATCAGATTTCTTCATTCTGGGTCAGACCGATGGTCCATCTAGCCCAGTATCCTGTCTTCAGACAACAGCCAATGCCAGGTGCTTCAGAGGGAATGAATAGAACAGGTAATCCTCAAGTGATCCATCTCGTCGGCCATTCCCAGCCTCTGGCAAACAGCGATCCCTGCCTATCTGGCTCATAGCCATTGATGGACCTGTCCTTCAGGAACCTTAGTTCTTTTTTGAACCCCGCTATAGTCTTGGCCTTCACAATATCATCTAGCAAGGAGTTCTACAGTTGACTGTGCGTTATGTGAAGAAATACTTCCTTCTGTTTGTTTTAAACCCGCTGCCTATCACTTTTATTTGGTGACTCAGAGTTTTTGTGGTATGGGAAGGAATAAATAACACTTCCTTATTTACTTTCTCCACACCAGTTGTGATTTTATAGACCTCTATCATATCCCCTCTTAGTCATCTTTTTTCCAAGCTGAAAAGTCCCAGTCTTATTAATCTTTCCTCATATGTAAGCTTTTCCATACCCCTGATCATTTGAGCTGCCCTTTTCTGTACCTTTTCCAATTCCAATACATCTTTTTTTTAACTGGGGTGATCAGATCTTCACACAATATTCGAGATCTGGGGCATACCATGGATTTATAAACAGGCAACATGTTTTATTGATTCCCAACATTCTGTTCGCTTTTTTGATGGCCTCTGCACATTGAGCAGATGTTTTCAGAGAACTGTCCACAATGACTCCAAGATCTCTTTCTTGATCGGTAACAGCTAATTTAGATCCCATCATTTTGTATGTACAGTTGGTATTATGTTTTCCAATGTGCATTACTTTGCTTTTATCAACACTGAATTTCATCTGCCATTTTGCTGCCCAGTCACCCAGTTGCGTGAGATCTCCTTGTAACTCTTCACAGTTTGCTTTGGACTTAACTATCTTGAACAGTTTTTTATCATCTGCAAATTTTGCCATCTCCTTGTTTACCCCTTTTTCCAGATCATTTATGAATATGTTGAGCAGCACTGGCCCCATATAGACCCCTGGGGACACCACTGCTTACCTCGCTCCATTTTGAAAACTGACCACTTATTCCTACCTTTGTTTCCTATCTTTTAACCAGTTGCTGATCCAGGAGAGGACCTTCACTCTTATCCCGTGACAGCTTACTTTGCTTAAGAGCATTTAGCAAGGGACCTTGTCACAGGCTTTCTGAAAATCTAAGTACCCCTTGATAACTAACTACACTCTCATAACAACCCATCATAACTTGGAAGAAAGAGATTGGGGTGTTAGTCTGCTTTTGGGCAACAGGTGGAGTTTTCAAGTAATCTCTCTTAAAAGCACTGGATTAGCATCATTGGAATTTTCTATTGCAGTCCCTCTTCATTCAAAAAGGCATCAGATGTGCTCTCTCTGAGACAGGAAAGGAGCTGGCAGGCAGGCTGGCCTCTGCGCCTGGTCCGTGGGTGGGATGATAGAATCCTAGAAGTGAAAGATGGTCCTGTTGGATCAGGGCAGTGCTCACACATTGCTGTGGTGAGGAGTCATGTTGGCTGTGAGCTGAGGGGCTGGCAAATTGGAGGAGACTGCGGCCACCCTTGTTCTCAGTACTGTAGTGTGGCCCGTGGAGGCTAGAGGTTCGACACTGCAGCGCCTTACTGTGATCGATGGGCAATAGTGTGTCATGGGCGATTTGCCAAACAAGACGCATCATGATGGAGCTTGGCATGCCCTCTTAAGCTATGTGCTCCACTCTACTGCTAAAGCAGGATAGTTCCCCTGATACCTTCAGTACCCCAAATGTGGCTTTTCCAGCACCTTCCGTAGCCGATGATTCAACATAGTAGGAGGCTGCATGATCAGGAAGTTTTTCTTGGTGCCTGTCCTGAGTTCCGCCCTTACTGGAAGAGATTGGTTAGTTACAATCCCTTATAGCTTTGTAAATGATTCCTCACTATCCTGGGTGTTTGCACCTTTCAGATGTCTTTAGGCAGGTATGTCCCTTCTCTGTCCTCGTTACGGCTCACTTACACAGTCTGTCTTCCCTCATAACTCAGTTGTTTCAGCCCCTTGATTCATCCAGTTTGTTGGTTTGCTGATGATGAAATGCCTAGAAATGTACACAATGTTCCAGCTCCATTCGCACCATATCCCTTATTGTAGGTCCCAGCATGCGCCAGGCACTGCACCGGCACCAGAAAACCCATGGGTACTGTTTTGGAAAGGAACATGGGTGCTTCTGAAAATGTTACCCATGGTCCCTGGCCAGAGAATTACACTGTAATGTAAGAAGCAATACCATGAAAGAATAACAAACTGTGAGGGGGAAGGAAGGGCAAGGTGAACAGCAAAGTTAACAGCTGGAGAGGAGGGGGACCAGATCTGTTGTTCTTTTTCTGCCATATCACACTGCAGACTCGTGCCTGATGTGTCGTCTGCTTTTCCCTCCCCCACAGCTTCTCCCAGTTTATTGCTGGTGGTGCATTGGTACCCAGAGGCCTTGGTCAGGGCCTTATTACGCTAAGCGCTCTACAGACAAGTGGGACGGAGACAGTCCCTGCCCTCGAGTGCTCACAGTGCAGGGTTCTGATAGGTGGTGACAAAGCAAGAGGAAGAATAGGTACATTTGCACAAATAGTCTTGGGAATTAAAGTAGCTTGGAATTGCACTCTGGGGCAGGGGGGCCTGGTGTGAGTTGTGCAGGGATTGCATGCCGCCCCTTGTGAAGCTCTGTGACTCGCTAACAGCTGCTCTCTTTTTTTCAGCTCAAAACCTCACAACGTGCGAGGTCTGTGGCGCCTGCTTTGAGACCCGCAAAGGCCTGTCCAGCCACGCTCGCTCTCACCTGCGGCAGCTTGGCGTGGCGGAGTCCGAGAGTAGCGGCGCTCCCATCGACTTGCTCTATGAACTGGTGAAGCAGAAGGGCAAACCCGACAGCAGCCCAATGTCCCCAACCCTAAGCAAAAAATCCAGCTCCCCCAAAGAAGGGACAGCCAGCTCCCCCCGGCCAACACTGCTGTCTCTCAGCAAGACAGGGGACCGGTCACCAGACCCCCCCGTGAACAAAGCGATCAAGTCCCCACCAGGCTTCTCCTCAAAGAGCCTTTCGCAGCCGGGATCCCCCATCCTCAAGAAAGTGCCACCCATGCTCTCAGGATCCCCCCCTCTGAAGAACCCAGAGGACAAGACCCCCAAGCTGCCACTGAGTCCCTTGCAGAGCTCTCCGAAAGCACAGTGGCCTCAGCCTGAGGAGGAAGGGCCCTTAAATCTAAGTGAGTCTCTTTACCTTTGGTGTTTCCCTCTTGACATGTGGCAGGAGAGCTGAGTGTGTGGGAACCTGCTGACCAAAACTTGATGCTGTTGGCTTGTTGGGTCGCCTGCTACAAGGCATTCCTTCACTGCCCCATGGAGAGAGTGGGTGTGGGGGCTCTCCTATATTTCTGCCATGGGTGGGACTCCGTGTAGCTTTCAGCAGTTCTCCAGTGAGGTCTGGTGGGGGCTGCTACCGTCTAACCTGGATACGTCTTGCAAACATCCACGGTGCAGTGAGTTCCAGCTGAGCCCTGGGCTGTATTCTGTGTGTCTTGCAGAGAGGCATACGGCTCTTTTCCTATCTCTGGAGGATGAGTGCTAATCATAGCTCATTGTGGGAGGTGATTGTCATCTGGGTCTGGTTTAGTTGGTGTGAGTCTCCTCACTCCTTCTCTCCTCCCCCACCCAAAGAGATCTGGGTAAAGTCAGTGCCCCTGCTACACTTGCAGCTCTCCACTGGCCTCCAAGCTTCTAGCACGTTTCTCTCCAGCCAGAGAAGTGGAGCAGGCTGTCTCCTCTAAGACCCCTGTTCTTGCTGCTTTTGCTGTGCGTTTGTACCAGGGCTGCCAAACTGGTCGTCCATCATGCTGGTTCTCTCCATGTGTGCAGCAGCCATCTCCGCAGTCCTATTCTGGGAGCTAAGCAAGTCTGTCAGCCATGTGCCTGATCCCACTTTCACCTGGAGGGGAGTCCTAGGGTGGTTCCCAGAGCGTACCCTCCTGTAAGAAGCCACTTGCTGCCTTCCGGCTTTGTTCCTACACTCTGTATAATAGTTCCCTGCAGTGCCACGTGTCTGTTGGGAAGCAAAGGGCATTCTGGGATACAAGAGCCAGTTGGGGAGGAATCCTAGTCTGAACTATTTTGCTAGCCAACTAGCTTTCCTTTTCTACAAAATCTGAGCTGAGCCACTCCCTAAGCCAGAATGAGTCAGTGCAGCGACTGTTCAACGCCGCGTGTTTGAGTTCTGAGAAGACTCTTCAGTTCTACATAGGAAGCACAGGTGGATTTTCTCAGCGGCTCTTGTCCAAACTGGGCTGCAGCAGTTCAGTGCCTGTTAACCCTGAGCGAGAGGTGTGGTGTTGGGTGCTGACTGCTTGTGGAATTGGCAACTGAAAATAGTCCTAAATGCACACAACGAAATCCCCACTCCTCCTCCAGCCCACACACATGCACTCCACTCCTTGCTAGGCCTGCTGCATCAGGGCAGCCCTGAGATTTACACATGGTAAATGCTGACATATCTAAGCACAGCAGAGTATGGTTTGGAGCCTAACTTCCGGTGCTTTTCAAGTTTAATATTCCTCTTTTCAGTTTTGTAAGTACCATTAGTTTTGATCTGACAGGACTAGACCGAACTCCTCTCTCTCTGGAAGTGGGCAGCAGCAGCTCAAGCTGTTGTATGCTCCCCTTTCCCCAGGGTCTTGGGTCTGACCTGAAGCGACCTCCAACACTAAAGGGAGTGTGGCCTCTGCGGCATATCCAGTTCTCCCTCTCTGCCACGAGGGAGCAATCACTCCTCCTTGTGCTGGTGTGTCTTGTCTCTTGTCCATTTGGATCTGGGCTTTCACAGACCAGCCATCCCACCTGGGCCCTGAAGATGAACACTTCCATGTCCTAGTCCCCTTGCTCTTGTTCATCAGGGTTTGTGTCATTCCGAATGGATGACTGGCCTTTATGTATCACTTAGTGAACTCATCCACTGCCTAGTTTACCTGAGCACTAAAGCCCTGAATCCGGTCTGATTAGCTGTGGTTGATTCTGCTGCTCTTATTGTACAGAGAAACAGTTGGGAAAGTGATTGGCCACTTGACATGTTTCTCTGATTATCTCATGCCCTTGCATCCTTTTGTCCCAACCCTCCTTCGCCCCGTTACAATGACCAGGCCTAGACTTCTCAGTTATCTAAGTCCCTGAGACAACAGAGGGCTGTGCTCCCATTGCCGTTAGAGCGCATGTGTTAGCCTTCACGTAGGCTGCTGGTGTCTGGCTGGACAATCATGCTGTTAGACTTTGGGGGGTAGCCAGCCATATACCTGAGGCAGACTTAAAACCAAGCGGTTTGCCATTACTTTGACATCTTATGTGCTTGCTTGACATTCATAGACTTGCATGGAAGAGACTTTGCCACTGTAAATGCATGTGGCAGTTAATCTGCATAAATTTGCATGAACTTTGTGAGCTTGTAATGATCAACACACCAATTCTGCAAGTGTTCAGTAACGACGTTCCAGTCTTCACTCTCAGCCATTCGAATGGGAGGTCTTTCCCAATGCCTCAGAAAATCCCAGCCCTCATTGATCTTTTGGTGCCACCTGCAGGATAGCCTTGCTATGCATGGACTTTGTGGAAGTCACCAACTTCTTAAGATGAAATTCTTTTAAAAATCAAATCATGTTTAAAATTAGGTCTGAGATGTTCCCTGCTACTTAGGAGAGATGGGAAAGGAGGATGCTGTGGAGCTGGTTGTATTTGGTTCTGTACCAGTGTCAAAGGAGCACAGCTAGAGTGAGGAGCCTGTGTGCCAAGCACGGTTTTCAGGTTTGGTATCACAAACACCTGGGGCTAGGAAGCACCAGGCATTTAGCATTTACGCTAAAGATTTGTTTTTAGTCCCATCTTGTGACAAAATACTGGACTTTAAAATCACTCCATTCTGATTATCTTCTTGCTTTTTCCATCGTGAAATCTGACATGACTATAGCAGCTGGTACCACTGGGGTCAGCTACAACTGAAACTAGAGCCTTATGCCATCTGACACTTTGGAGTTCCAGCTTTCAAATGGTGTAAAGCGCTATTCTCTAAATCTAGCGATTCATGGGATATTGGCTATTGAAGTGATATGGGAAGGACTGCTTAGCTGGAAGAGTAGCTCATAGGTTTTCAGGAACGGTAACATTCTCCAGAGGCTGCTCCTTGGCCAGCGAACTGAAAATAAAATGTTGATCCCTGGTTACTGTGCACGGCCTTTTGCTACCACCTTCTAAAGCTGTTTGGCACATGTTGTAAATGGAGACACAGAAATGATGGAGAAGTCCTCAAAGTCAAGGTTTCTGATGGAATTCCAGCGTAACCCTCAGGGAGCGGCAGCAGTGCTGCCTGGGCCAGCGAGATAATTCACCTTTCCGTTAGGGCTGCTTGTTTAAAATCTCTAGAGAATGCAGCATATAACCTCTTCAGTGGAGAGACAACGCAGGCCACTTGAACCAAGTCCTTTTCGGGTTGTAACTGGTGCTTGAAAGACATTCTCAGTGACCGTATGTATTATGATCAATGTGTTTTCTTTCCGCAGCTGTAGATAGTGACTCGGGCAAAGAAATTGACTGCCAGTTATGTGGTGCCTGGTTTGAAACCAGAAAGGGGTTATCGAGTCATGCTAGAGCCCACCTGAGACACCTGGGAGTGAATGATCCAGATGCTAAAGGCTCTCCAATTGATGTTTTAAATGACCTCATCCAAAGTGAAGACTTCAAAAGCCGTCTTTCCTCTCTCCTCCCTAGTGAGAGAAAATCATTAGTGGAGGCTGGGAGCTCGGACAGACCCAGCCCAAAGAGCACAGCTGCAGCAGCACCTGCAACAGGCATGAAACAACCACCTCCACCAAGGCCTTTGGGCAAACAGCCAGCCATCCTCTCACCTCACTCCCTTCCACCATCCAAGAAACTGAAGCCACAAACACACAGGTTGTCAGCTGAGGCTAATCTGCAAAGAAAACAGGGCCTTTCCTCCAACGCGTACTGGGCTTCAGATGCTGGGATGTCTCCACTCAACCTCTGTAGGTTCTGTCTCATCACTGCCTCCTCTTCCCTCCTCCTCCTCTCCCCCTTGTTTACATTAAGCCCAGAAAGGCCTGATTCCACTCCCTGTTGAGGCTTCACCATTGTTTGCCTAAAGCAGGGAACTGGGCGTCAAGACTCCTGGGTTCTATTCCAAGTGCTGGGATGGAGTGTGGCCCAAGGCCTGGGAGTCGGGACTCCTGGGTTCTGTCAGGGCAGTAACAGGGAATAAACTGGGCTCTTGGTCAGACACCCTTTGATTTTTTCCTTGGCCTCCCCCAAGTGCTCTCTCTCTCACACAACTTTCCGAACCAGCTTCTGTGTTCTTCCTCAGCCAGGCACCACCATGTTCGTACCACAATCCTGAGTAGATAAGAGCCCAGCCCCCTCCTTTCCCAGGTAACATTGGGACCCGTCCATTCAGGAATCCTCAAGTCAAACAGGTTCTGACTGCTTGATTCCTCCCAATCAGGGCGGGGAGGCCAGGCTGTTCGACGCTCTCACATTAGAGGGTGCCTGTTGCCTTGTGCAGGCTGAGCTCTGCGCTGCTTGATAGACAGTGACTGCTGCACTTCTAGGGTACTCGGTGGCATAACCCATACAGTGCATCAGTGCCTGAACCTGCTAGAAAGCCCAGTGCTGGGTGTTTTCATCTTGGGTTGATATTGCCCTGCCTGTCTTTGGGCAGCGGGGGAATCAGCCTCTTTTGTCCTTTCATTTCAGGCCAGCATTCATCAGGCCTTTGGCCTGAGTCCAGTCCCCATTCTGGAAGGGGGGGGGGGGGTTGTTTCTATTCTCCCCTTACCTTGGCCCGGAGAAGGGGGCAGGTTCTGCTTTCCCCTCCAAATGGGGAGGGGTGAGTATCAGGGACTGTGGTTAGTTTGTGCACTCTCTTCTCCATAACCTGGTGATTGAATGCTTACCGGCTGCTAAGCTTTCCCCCTTTCAAGCAGCCTGTAAGACAATGTGTAAGTTGCACCCACTCACTGCTAAGCATTTAGCTCCAGGAGATTGCATGGCTCAGACTGCAGCTTGCTTATGGTGGCAAAAATATATCCCGCTTCCTGTTACTCCTCTTGGTCCTTCCAAACACACACTGAGAAATCAGGGTTTCCTGGATCACGCTGCAGGCAGGAGATCTGCAGAAGCCAAGGGGGGATGGGGTTAAAGATACATTGCGTTCGAAGGAAGAGTGCTCAGCACTTTGATTAGCCAAAAGTGACCAGGATCCATTTGGTTTAGCTGCGCGGTGGACAGCAGGCCAGCACGCGATATGAACATGGGTTAACTGAACAGGTCATTCCAGTGTCTGTGGGAAGGAAGTTCAAACAAGTGTGGAATGTATGTCTTCATCCGGGCTCTAGCAGGCCTGCAGGTCCACTTCCTTCCCTCAGCACCCAACACACAGACACGCACCTCTAAAACCTTGGGCAAGCAGGACATGCACACAAAGGAAGACAGTGAAGTGACTATTTTCTCAGGCTTCCTGGACCACGGTGCCCACTGAGGCCTCCAGCCATAGCAGCTGCTGTGCCTAGGCTCACCGAGAGTGCCTGCTCTCTGCCCCTGCCATCAAAGCCTGCCCTGTGTACTCTGTCTTCCCTGCACTGCCCTTGCCTGTCGCATTGCCCAGGGATCGTTTGGTGATTTGATTCCTTTCATTGAGTTTGTTCCGGGATCAGCTTTGCCATTGTCTTGACTTCCGGCGCGCAGCATGTTTGCTTTGTGCCGGCCTGTTGGGGGGATGATCTTACTGGCGTCCCTGTGCCCAATGGCACAGGGCTGCGCCTGGCAGGTGCTACAGTAAATGCACGTCTCCCCTCCTTGTTTCAGCCTCTGGATCAGAGCCCGTGAGGGACATCAGGTGTGAGTTCTGTGGCGAGTACTTCGAGAACCGGAAGGGGCTGTCCAGCCACGCCAGATCCCACCTGCGCCAGATGGGGGTGACCGAGTGGTATGTCAACGGCTCCCCCATCGACACGCTGCGGGAGATCCTCAAGCGCAGAGCTCAGCCCCGGGGTGGCACCACAAACCCAGCAGCCCCCGGGCAGAAAGCCATGACCAAGACAGTCATTGGCAGCATGGGATCACTGGAACCTCGCAGCTCAGGAGAGATTCATGTGTCCTCCATGCCCAAGAAGGTCCAGCAGCCAGGGAGTCCCATGGGACACTCTCCTACCTCCTCCCCTCCCCCAACTGCCAGGAAGATGTTTCCAGGGCTGGCCCCTCCCTCTTTTCAGAAGAAGCTGAAACAAGATCAAATGAGAATGGAGATCAAGCGAGAGATGATGTCTGGGAGCCTCCATGGTGAGCCCCATCCATCCGACAGGACTTGGTCTCCGCGGGAGGAGATGTCGCCCCTGAACCTCTGTAAGTGTGAGCAGCAGCACTCCCGCTGGCATGGGGGGTGACTGATGTCAGTGATCACCTGCCATAGTAGACGGGGCGGGGGTGAAAGCAGAGCAGTGTTTGGCTACAGCAGGGGACTGGGAGTCAGGACTCCTGGGTTCTATTCCCAGCTCTGCCACTGACCACTTCGGGCACGTTGTTTCCCTCGCATTTCATTGGGGCTCCCACTTACCTCTCGTGGGGGTGGGAGGAGTGACAGAGTTGGTAACGTGGGTTGAGATCCTCAGGTGCCGCATTACAGAAAGGCAGAATGTTAGCAGATGTCTCACAATCCCAGGGTCTCCTTGCGCAGGATGGAGGGCTGCAGTAGCAGAGGTGTGGCTTGCCAGCCTTTGCTGCTAGGTCTCCTGTGGCACATGGGTTGGCAGAATGGTGCCAGTCCGCACTGCCCGATGCACCCCCCAGTGGCATGCAGGGGTCTGGCTAGGGCCCTAGGCACTCACTTCTCTGTCTGTGCCCCCTGCAGCCTCCCGAGCTGACCCTGTGCGAGACATCCGGTGCGAGTTCTGCGGCGAGTTCTTCGAGAACCGGAAAGGGCTGTCCAGCCACGCCCGGTCACACCTGCGCCAGATGGGGGTGACGGAGTGGTCTGTCAACGGCTCACCCATCGACACGCTGCGGGAGATCCTTAAGAAGAAGTCCAAGCCCTGTATGATCAAGAAGGAGCCCCATGCTTCCAGCATTGAGCCCCCCAAGCTGATGGGAGAGGAGGGAGCAGGCCCCAAGTCCCCTGGGAAAATGCTGCAAGCCATGTCCCTGCCCTCGCTGAGTGGAAGGACAGGGAAGCCCAATCCCAGCGGTTCCAGCATGAGCCGGGAGATCTCCCTCTCTCCGCTCACCAGCAAACCCCACGGGGGCTTCCTGACTCCACTCTCCACCAAGCGGCCGCTGCATGACGAGCGGCTCGGAGGCCATGGCGAAGTGAAGCAGAAGACCTACATCCAGACCGAGCTGCCCTTCAAAGCCAAGGCTGCTCATGATAAGCCTGCACACACATGTAAGTGAGGGCGGGGACAGGCAGAGCTGTGCCGGGGCTGTGTCGCTTTGCAGAGGCCCAATGGAGAGCCATGCTAGGGCTCCCACCTATAGGAAGGGATGGGCAGGTGGAGAGTCCTGCTGGGGGGTCAGTGGGGAGCCCTGCTGGGTTGTGTCCCATGGAGAGAGGGACAGGTAAAGAGCTCAGCTGGCATGTTAACTCTTTCCTTCCCACTTCCCAGCACTGAGAGACTTCCTGCTATGTTGAGTTTTTCCAAAAATCTCCTCCACCCCTGCCCAGAAACCAGGAGAGTGTAAAGGGACTGGGGAGCCCATTGCTCTGGGCCTCTCGTCTGGTGCCACAAACCTGCCAGGTCAAGAGAACAGCTTGTCTGGTACCAAGGATGTTCTGAGCCCATACCCCAGGGCGCATCTACGCTGCAAGGGGGAGGTGGCTTCCCAGCCCAGGCAACAAATGCATTAGCGATGGCTCACGCTAGTCACCTGGACACAATCCCGCCCAGACCCCCTGGTGCGTACCCGGGTGGCTAGTCAGAGCCGCCCCCTGTGCTGTTCCCAGCTACACTGCTGTGAGAACTGACTGGAGCAGAGCGAGCACATCTGTCCATTCGTGCTGGGAAGTAGCCTCCTGCTGCAGAGGAGACCAACCCACAGAGGAGCTGGCTGTACCCAGCGATGTCTGTCTGTCCCCAGGCCATAGGCAGCAGAATTAGTTTAGCTCCCACCCACCCATTCTGGCCAGGAAAGCCTCCTGCAGCTCTGTGGACTACAGAGACCTTTGCCAGTGTCTCTGTGGATACCGTGTAGCCAAAGTAGAGCAGTTCATCCTTGGGTGCCCTTGGCTAGTGGTCCGTGACCCACAGCATGACCAACAATCATCTTGCAGCCTACTCCCTCCCACGGCCCTCTGCAGATGCGAAGGATTCTGGGGAGTTGGGTCATGTGACCCATTTTGTAGGTTGCAGATAATAAGGAATAAGCTCCAAAGCAGATTCCACAGCCTATGGAAACGCTACCCCCCGTTGCCCCAGACAGACCCTGCGGGGGGCAGGGGATTGGGGGAGGGGGCCAGGGAGCGAGCAGCTCCTTCCTGCTGGATCCTAGCGCCCCTGTGCAAGGCCCTCTGCAAGTTTTCACTCCCTGCTCTCTGCCTCCAGCCAGCGAAGCCTGCTGCGAGCTCTGCGGCCTTTACTTCGAGAACCGCAAGGCGCTGGCCAGCCATGCCCGGGCTCACCTGCGGCAGTTTGGTGTGACCGAGTGGTGTGTGAATGGCTCACCCATCGAGACGCTGAGTGAGTGGATCAAGCACAGGCCCCAGAAGGCCGGAGCCTACCGCAGCTACATCCAGGGGGGCCGGCCCTTCACCAAGAAGTTCCGCAACTCGTCCCACTCGCGGGAGCAGGACAGCGCAGGGAAGAGGTTGTCCCTGGGCCTGCAGTCAGGCGCCATGCCCATGATGAGCAAGAGCCTGGCAGGCGAGATGGGGCACAGCGAGCCCAGCAAACTCCTGGATGGGAGCAGTGGCGGAGGTGGGGAGCGGCCCATGGTCACCTCTCCCCTGTCACTGGTGAAGGTGGAGGAGCATCGCCAGAACATCAACAGTGAGTTGGGAGCAGCCTCTGATTGCCCCGGCACTCGCCAAGTGGGAGCATGCAAACAGCTGGACCACGTGGGCTGGCAAAACATGGGAGATCCTTGTCCAAGTCCTTCTGGCTCTTGTCCCTCCTGCTCCATGCCCAGAGAGGGAGGGACAAGCCCCATGGGCAGGCAGTAGGCATCCTGTTTCCTGTCCTCCTTCCCCAGCCAATCCACTGCATGATGACCCAGTTCTTGTAGGTGGGGGTGTTGGGATCACACGGCTAGTGCCCTGGGATGGGACGCAGGGGAGGCCGTGCTAGACCTCTGCAGCGTGGGTGGTGTGTGCCTCCCAGTTGTGCTGTGTTCTGAAGATGTCTCTTCTGCCCTAGAGTTTGAACGAAGACAAGCCAAACCCCCGGAGGCTCCCCTCCCCCGAGAGGAGGAGGCCAGCGACTTCCAGCAGAAAATGGAAGAGGCTCGCCAGCCACCCCCCAGGATGAGACCGGTGCCCTCGCTGGTCCCCAGGCCTCCGCAGACGCCCTTGGTGAAGTTCGTGGGTAACATCTACACCCTAAAGTGCAGGTACGTCTGCAAAGAGGAATCCGTGCTCCCCCGCCTGGAGTGCTAGATGGTAGCCAGTCCACAGCACCCTCTCTGGTTAGACTCCTGGTAGTAGTGACTTGTCCCTGCTCTCACAGTGCAGACAGACTCCACCTACGGGATCCCTTTGGTAGCACTTTACAGTGATTCTTAATGCCACTAGCTTTCCCTCAGCCTGCCATCAGTGCCTTTAGTCTTAGCAGCCCTTTCATGCTGTGTAATCACAGCCAGCACCTAACATTCCTGGCTACAGGACCCCTCCGCACCCCTCTTCCTTTAAGGCCCTTCATAGCATTTGCCAGGTGTGGAGTTTAAGCTAACGTCTGGTTTCCAGAAAGGGCCATTTCTGTCTTTATCTGGTGCTGGGGTCAGTGGTAGGTGCTTTCCCCTAGATTGGCTTCTCTGGATGCCTGACAGTCACTGCAAAGTACTGACAGTTAATTAACACCCCCACTTCCAGCCCCTCCCCGTCTCTTTGCACCTTTAGAGTTCGGCTTGTCTCCTCTCTGTGCAGTGTCCAGAACAAGGGGGCCCTGGTCCCAACTGCAGCCATAATAGAAATATTCAATGACCGTCTCATCAAGGCTCTGACCCATTGTCGCCTCTTCCCTCCCCTCCGGGTGCAGGTTCTGTGAGGTGGAGTTCCAGGGCCCTCTTTCCATCCAGGAGGAGTGGGTGCGCCATCTCCAGCAACACATCCTTGAAATGAATTTCTCCAAAGCAGACCCCCTGTGCAGCGAGCCAGAGGCCCCCGAGGTGCAGGCCGTGGCTGAGGCTCAATAACGGATCCCTCTGCCCCTCTCTTGCATGAGCACGTTTCCGAAGGAGCAAGCTGAAGGACTCTGCTGCAGATGGGTACCAAGGGGAGGTAGCTAAATTCTTAGTGCTGGGCTCAGCAGCCTCCTGGAGCCCAGCGTCCCCTGTGCTGAGTTGCATTACACGGGGGTGCCGGCGTTCTCCTGGGGGAGAGAACCATTACAGACTGGAGATTGGACTCTGAGGGGCTCTCATGAAACAGGCGAAGAGGCTGCTGCACAGAATCCTGATGCCCTGAGGCCATGCCCCCTTCATAAAGAGAAGGTGTGAAATGAGACTTGTTTTCCCAGCCGGGAAGGGGAGCTTCCTGCAAAAGGGGATGAATGTGGGGTCATTCTTTCCCTCTAACGAATGCAGATTAGTCCAGAGACTCTGGTCCCAGGGAGGGGAGTGTGTGTGTGTTTGCTCTGTTGCGATTCAGGTTTTGATGAGAATTGTGAACGTGACGGTCCATCAGGCCATCTGTAACAAGAGAGGGAGGGAGGAGAAGGCAACTCCATCTGTATTGGTGATCGTTGTTAATTATGTATATGGCCCTAGAGTTAATGTATATTCGATTCCTTAGATGATGATGAATTTAGTTCATGTAGATGTCAGAGTCCATTCTTACTGGGTTGCGCTGCTTGTTATCCATCCCTCTCCCCCCGACAATACGTCATTGGTCACCTTCATCCCACACATTAAATGGCAAGTCATGGATTTTCTGATCCTCCACCCGTCTTGTACCGTCTACATTAGTTCTTTCCATTCCCCCATCTCCTTGCTGTCCAGTTGTCGTCCTAACCATTTCACTTGAGATTGTGCAGTGCCCCACGGGTTCCTGTTACTGTTAGCTTCACATGGCGGTGACCCGACACTAGCGGAGGGAGTAGCGTTAGGCTGCACGCTGCCTTCCTTTCCTTTTTTAGCCTTTGATTGTAGAATGTCTTAAGATATCCGCAGTGTGACCTCCAGCCCCACCTGTCTGAAGGTTGGGTGCCTAAAGTCCTCCTGGCTGAGTTCAGACATGTAAATACCATCCAGGTCTATCCCAGGAGGCGCAACAGCGGGCGTGGGTTCCAGGGTTCTCTGGGGAACTGCTGACACTTTTAGCAGTGCTACTAACACTTTTTCTGCCAATTCGGACTCCAAAACAGCAACAGTGGTGGTCGCCAGCTCTCTCCAGGAGAACCTGGACTTTCTCCACAGAGCCCTGCTCACTGTTGCTTTTTATGTCTAGCTGCATAGAACCTCGACTTTTTTAACTCTAGTTTTGTGTAGAAATAACGAGCATTCATTTTTATTTGGAATCCCAAGCTGAGCAGAGCTTGGAGGGAATTTACCTTTTAACTTTTTTCATTGGGCATATTCTGGTTATTAATGTACCTAGGAATATGTAAATTAGATTAAACTTCTCTTCTGGAAACCAAGCCAAGCATCCTACAGTGTGTGCGTTTATATTATCCAGGTAGAAGGGGGGGATCAGATGTTGTTTGCACCGAAGGTCATCACAATTTAAAAGGCAGAATTCCTTCTGTGATGCTTTGATAGATAAACCCAATTGGGAGTTTTCTATGAATTGTTACCTCTTTATTTACTGAACATAAGTCAGGTTGGAGGATTCACTTGTATGAATTTCTGCAGATGTTTTTCCAAGCATCTTAGATTTTTGCACTAGCAGAAAATCTAAACTCCACGTTACTGGTTCAGAATGAAATGGCTGCAGAAGGCAACGTTCAAACCAGATTCAGAAAAACCACGTTACCATAATTCACATATCTTCACTACAGCGATGGGCACCAATTTCAATTCACAGACTCGAAGGCTAAAGACGACCACTGTGATTGGTCTGATCTCTTGTATCCAGAGGCCGTAGGATTTTTCCCAGGAGCTGGATTAAAGCACGTCTTCTAGACAGAGAGCTAATCTCATTTGAGAATCCAAGCCATGGTCAGCTTCCTGGGAGGAAAAAATCAATGATTAAGCACCAGTTTGAACTGAATCCTCTGCTCACACGGTAACCAAACTGTCCAGAAGGGAAAGGGCAGCTCTGCCTATGCCTATTGTAGGTGTCCGAAGGCAGCCAGCAGTGAGGATTCACCCATCGAGACTCTCCATGAGCTCATGCAACACAAAGCTAAGGCATGTCCACGTTGCAAGGAGCTCAGAAACTGACACAAGGGCCCCTAGGAATGCTGGCTTTAGCCTCTGTGCACCTCGTCACGGTCAAGGCCTCTCTCCAGACCTACGGAACAGGCCAGAGCATTTCACCCAGTGGCTCCTGTATCTGGTAGTTGAGCTGGAGCATATCTGTATTCTGCTGAGAGCTGGGATTGTTGATTCATCTCATCCGCCATGGGAAACCATGTCTGTTTTCTCTGCTGTTGCCTCCCTCTCTGTGTGAATGGGTTGGGCAGAGAAAGTCAGGTCTGATTTCTTTGATCCCCCATGGAGGCCCTGTGTGGATGTGAACTGAGCTAGCCTGCTGAGGCATTTCCCACATCCAGGCCATGGGCATGCTTGGAAAAAAGCCGGGGCCAAGGTGGAGTGTTCCCTGGACGCAGCTGGTGAAAGTGAACCCTGGGGCTCAACAGAGCCCACGACTGAGCACTTCACTCCAGAGCTTTGCTGTGTAACTTCCTCCCCGCTCCCGGGCGGTCCAACCGCTTGCTGCAGCTGCTCTGTTTGGGGAGGGGGTGACTTTGGGCCCAGCCAGAGTTGGATTTGAATAAATCTTTTGGTGACTGTTACCATTGACCTGTCCGTTGTGTTTTGGGGAGTTGTATAATTCTGTTGTACCCCATTCTCCGAATCCTCCCCCCCCCCCCCCCCCCGAACTTTAGTTAAATGCCCACGAGGACATCCAGGTAACGCCTTCAAAACTCTGTTTTGAGCTTTTCTTGTTCCCTGTCATTGTCCAAGGGAAAGGTTCCATGCCGTTGATTGTCATTTTCACGGTCTTGTTAAAATCTTTTCCCTTTGAGAAAACACAGAGAGAAAAGTCGGAGCTAGACCAGGCAGCGTCTTTTCTTGCTAGGTGGTTACCGGTACCATCAGCAGCGCCCCTGAGAGCTGGCCAGCGGTTACCAGCTCGTTGAGTGCTGGGTCTGTCATATGCTGCTAGGATAAAGGCAGGCTGAATGTGGAGTTGCTCTGGTGTCTGTGCCTCTTTTCAGGTGACGGAGGAAAGGCAAGAAACTGCAGGAACTAGGGATTCACAGTCCAGCTGGAGGGCAGGACTCAGCCAAATCAGGTGGGATGAGATGCTGGTGCTTGTGAGCAGGAGACAGGCCTAGCGGGGTGATTGACTCTGCTACCTCAAGCTATGTCACTTCCCTGCCCTGCAGTAGAGCTGAGCTGTTCAGTCTGCAACCTCCAGCCACAAGGATGCAATAGCCTCGTCTCCTCAGAGCCACCCAAACGAAACACTCCTCCAGGGATTCCAGCGGAAGCCCCTTCGCTCCCTTCTACAATCCCCCAGCTCCCAATTCTGACCTCGGAGGTTAAGAATCCCAAACAGGGGGGTGTGACTATTAACCACAGCCAGCTGATCCAGGGCTCTGTATCGCCGGGTTCTGCTTCGCGGTAGAGACCAAGCCGGGCTCTGGTTACCCTTCACCTGCTTTCAACAATTAAAATCCAGGCCTTTCGCTCCACACAACCCAGCCGTGCACCTGCATCCACTGGCTGGAGTGTGTGATGAACTCCAGCGCCGCTGGCTGTCTGGCTCCTGCAGCATTTGGAAACTCGAAAACCAGAGAAGAGTTTGAATCTCACTGCACTGCTGCAGCAAGGGCAGAGGGGACCCAACAGGGGCCACCGCACATCCCCTGGAGTTGGGTGGGAGAAGCCCAGGGCAACCCTGAGTCTGGGAAGCGGGGTAGGTGCAAAGGCCAAAGGGAGCAGCTGTGGCAGAGGGTGGATGGTGCAAGCAGAGATGAGGGTGGGAGATGCAATTTAAAGGCTGGGGAGGGGCATATGATTGCCCCACATGTCTCCTCTGGTCCCTTTGCCCCTGCATCTCCCACACCTCCAAGCTGGCACCACCTTGCCCCCACTCTTCTCACAGCTCCTTCCCCACTTACTTCTCCCATCACTGCCCTATGGCGGGCACAGCCCAGGCCGGAGCAGGCTCTGGACTCCTTTTGCCCAGCAGGTAACTGCAGCTGTGGGAGAGGAGAGAAGAGGTGGGGACTCAGAGGGCTTCGCTGTTGGGTTCCAATGCTGATAGCAGAGGACGAGGGAGGATTCCACTGCTGATGGCAGAGGATGCGGGACGGATAAAGCACAACAACCAATATGATTGCAAGCAGAATCGTTTATTCCATCTTGTTCTCTAGCTTATATACCTTTTTATTATCTTTGCATACAATGGTCACACAATTGCTGATTGGCTATTATATGATTTTACCTACTTCACACGGGAACAGCTTACATATTACTGGTAGCTTCTTAGCTCACACAACTATCTTGTTTTCAACCTTAAATACTTTCTACTATCTAGTGGATGGCGGCCAAGTCCCGGGAACTCGCCGCCAGTAAGGCGCCTGAGTAAAAGTGGCCACCTTCCAGCTCCCTGTAGGCAGCCTCACTTGACCCGGTGTCCAGCACCAGGCCTGCTGTAAGTGTCCACTAGGTAGCCATCAAGTCAGGGTACAAATAATACACTCCCACACTTCGCCGCGCCCCCTCTGTGCTGCCAGCCCGGTCCCTCGTCCCTGCTCTGGGCACCTCCTAGCAGGGCTCAGTTGGAGAACTTGGTGCTGGTGCTTTTCCCAGGCACAACCCCCTCGGCCAAGCTCAGCCCAACTCCCACCAGTGCAGAAATTGGGGGGGGGCGCATGAGCCCCCTCACACATCACCCCTGGGTTCAAGGCAGGGTTGCAAAAGGGCAGTTGGGGCTTGTGCAAACCGAGTGGGTGGATGGAAAAAGGTTGGAGGTGGGCAGGGTGCAAAAAAACATGCAAAGAGATCTTAGAAGTGCAACTGAGAGACGTTCTCGTGGGGAACTCCATGTTATGTCCTAGTCCACTCATCTGCCCTGGCTCTGGGCTATTGTGATCAATAACCCCATCACCAGCCAGAGCAGGGGCCACATGGTCCCACATCTCACCCCCCCCAAAGTCCCAGGTTGTACTGCACCCTAACCCCCAGAGAGGGCCAAAACTTGGCACAGGCGTTATCCAAGTGCATGGAACCTGCCCTGTGCTCCCTGCAGTTTTGGCTTTCAAAGCCACCGCCAGCCCAGTCAGTCCTCCTCTTTCCCAACATGCTTTGCCAAGAGGCTGCCCCACACTCTCACTCCCCACCCAGAGTGGCTCAGGCAGCTTCATACCTGCTCTGTAGTGGGGCCAGCAGCCTTCCAGGGCACAGGGTAAAACTTCCAAGTTTCCTCTCAAAGCCCAGGCTGCAGTTGCCGGGGATAAATGGAGGCGCTGGCGCACGGTTCTCTCGCTGCCGGGGGTAAATGGAGGCGCTGACGCACGGTTCTCTCACTGCCGGGGGCAAATGGAGGCGCTGACGCACGGTTCTCTCACTGCCGGGGGCAAATGGAGGCGCTGGCGCACGGTTCTCTCGCTGCCGGGGGTAAATGGAGGCGCTGGCGCACGGTTCTCTCACTGCTCCCGTCTTCGGACGCAAATAGGGAGGATAAGACTATCTTGTTGAGAATTGGCTTGTTCTTGCCATGATCCTTTCCCCTGCTCCCCAAGGACAGCTCTGCCCCCCAGGTCACATGGCCACAGCCCAACATCTGTATCCAAGAGCTGTGACCCTTCAGACTCCGCAGCCAGCCACCCTTAAGTTTTGTGTGGGACTCGCACACGGCGTCTCCTGTATGAGTCACGCTGAAGACGCCATTGCCTGCTCCTTCCCCCAGCAGCATCCCTTCGTCCTGGCAGCTGGCTCGGTAGCACAGTCCTTCTCCTGCAGTGAAGCTGCTCCCAGGCCAGCTGCAGGGCAGCCACTTGGAGCTAGGGGTGTTGGCTGATGCCCAGGGTGTCCAAGGGCCGGGTGATATGCAGCCGCTCTAGCGCCCTTCTTGTATATTTTACCCGACGAGGCAGGGCTATTGCTAGCACTGAAAAGTGACCAGTGAAGCGCTTATACCTCCCAGCTAAATGCCAAGCTGTGGCTTAAGCACGTGTGTCTTTTGCTTCTGTCCTTGTGGCCCCTCTTGTCACTGAAGGCCCTGCAAGACCTGCACTGCACATACACATGGACCCCCTAATCTCCTGCTGGTCCGCACAGAGCCCTGGGTTTCCTGCTAGCCTGGTTTCTGGATCTGTTGGCAGTATCTACCTGGGATCTATTCCAGGGGGTCCCTCCAGGAGGCACTAAAAACAACATCCAGAGGATTTACATCCCCCCAAGGCAGATCTGTGTGTTAGGCTCTGGAGTGCAGCATCCAACCAGCAGGCAAGGCGGGGTGGCCAGCACACAGTGCTCTGCCGGCTTCTGGGGCAGAGGCAGGTCTCTGATTCCCTGTCTGAGGCATGTGCAGATAAAACTCAGCCACAGGCGTAGGCTATATTACAAAGGCAGGTCAACGCAAGCCCTCTTGTGTCGACCTGTTTGTGTGTCTGCACTCAAATCTGTCTCCGTTTTGTGCCGCTGCAGCGCCACAGTAAAACCAGCGCCCCGAACAGCCGTGAGCCATGGTCAACGTAGAGAGGTTGATGCTTTGCAAATCTAGACATTGCATGACTCATGTCAACCCTAACAGTCCTCTGGCAGCTGTCCCACAATGCCCCATTGCAAACTCCACTCCCGGGGTCATGGAGACTGGAAACCCTGCTCCGCCTTTAAAACCCCCTGTATGGTTTTGAAATACCTTTTCCTGATTGCCCAGCGTGGTGTGCACACCTAGCACCACTCCGTTGTGTGCAACTGCCCAGCAGGCCAGCGCCAAGCACTAGCTGCATTGCTGCCTGGCGTATACAGGAGATATTGGATGTCCTGCTTCTGGAGAGAACAGGCTGGGCAGGCACAGCTGCAGACGTGGCCATCTGCAAACAGCTCGCCCGGGGACGCAGGTGAAGCGCTCGGCAGCAGTGCCACGTGAAAGCAAAGGACTGCAGCGGGCATACCATGGCCAGGGAGGCCCACAATCAATCGTGCTGAGCCACCGAGGTGCCACAGTTGGTGGAGACTCCACCAGCACCCAAGAGACAGTCATGGATCCCTCCAAGGGCACCAAGGCAGCAACCATTCCTGTGAACAGCGTTGAGGGGGGAGATGTGGCACCGGGAGTCCAGCGATGCCATGAGCCAGGACCTGTTCGAGACTCCACGGCTGGCTAGGCAGTCCCGCCCCCTGAGCACAAACAAGCCCTACGAGGGGGAAAGAACCTCGGGTAAGTGTGTGCATGCAGTTTCTCTTCCCATCTTTAAATATAAAGGTGGCGCCCAGCCCAGCCCCAGTTAACAAGACACAGGTGTTGATTTCCCATTGATTTCCTTGTCCGAGGGAGGTAGTGGTACAACAGAGGTGGAGTTGGTATGTGCATTTCATTCCGCTCCACCTTTAAACCCCCCTGCATGTTTTTGAAATACCTTTTTTGGTTGCGCAGTGTGGTGAGCAACCTGTTGTGTAGCTGGGAGGCATGTGGAGCAGTTTGTTTATCTACTATGGGATGCCCTTTGCATCCTCCTGATAGATCGCAATGAAACGTCCATGGAGGTACTGTGCAAGCCTCTCCTGAAGGTCTCTAGGGATGGCCGCCTTATTTCCTTCTCCCTGGTAGGATGCTTTCCCATGCCACTCTAACGTGAGTTCAGCTGGCACCATTGCAGTAAACGGGCTAGCAGCGTATGGGCCTGGGCAACTTCAAGATGCCAGCACCTGCAGTGCTCTCTTGTGCCTTTGGTATCCTCAGGAGTGAGAGAGCAGCTAAAGTCACCAGTGCCTGTGGAACATGGTGCAAATATGCAGTGACAGTGCCCTGTGATTGTACCCAGGAAACAGGGCCCAAAATGTTATTGTTTAATACAAGCAAATATCTTAATGCCTTTCTCCTTTCCCACCGCCCACTCTTCATGGGCCATACGCCCCATGGCTGGGCTGGAGAATGTGCTGTGCAGAGACATTCCAAAGCTGAAGTGTCAGGAAGTGTGTCTGATTTTAAAAATATGTGGGAATACAGGAAGGGAGTTTTGAAACTTTCGATTTCCGTTGTGACTGTGAATCCAATGCTACATCTGCCTGTTTTATCTGTAGCTGCTGCCACTGCAGCCTGGGGGAGCCCCCTCCATAGCCTTGGAATGCCTGACTCTGGTGAGGAGAAAGGAGAGGACTAGAAATGACATTCAGTGAGATCCTGAAAGCTGGTGTTGCATCGGATTGCAAACAAAAGGCCTGGTGATGGCCTGGAGAGGGACAGAGAAGACAGGAGAAAATGGAGAAAGACCCAGAAGTCCCAGCATGAAAAGGAGAGGGAGATGCACCAAGACACCATGGGGCTTCTCAGGCATCAAACACAAATGGTGCAGATCCTGTTTGACTTACAGGTCTAAACGTTCCAGACTCTCCACCCTTTGGGTAACCCCATGGTAGCAATTCTCTCCACCTCTCAACATTGCATGTGACATCGTGAGCCGCATCCTTCCCCTACACTCCATGCCAGGAGACAGCCAGGACAAAGCACAGCTTCACATACACCAGCTGTGGTTCTCACAGGTCAGTGTATCTGTAGCCAGAACAGACTACACTAGTGCACTGCAGTGCTCTGATTGCAGTCTGTTCTTGGGAAGAGTTGCTCACTGGGACCTGGGTTTTGGTGTTGGGCAGAGGTTCCTGGGAGAAGTGTTTTCTTTGCATGCTGTTTGAACATCTCTTTTTCTTCATACAGCTTGGAGAATACTGTAGCTCCTTTCACTTTGGGGAAGAAGTCATCCAGTACTGGCAGGATATATTTTTCTCTCCCATCTGCTTCATTACATCTTTAAGATCCACACAGATTTATATTTTTCCATTTTTCTTTATAACCAGTACTACGGGGCAACACCGTGCTGGTGGCACAGAGATTTTCTCGATTGTGCCAATCTGCTCCATTCTCTTTAATGCAGTTTCCACTTTATGAAGTTTCCGTACAGTGTGTATGTACTCTACAGGTTCAGCATTGTCTCTTAAGGAGATTTGTACTGGATCTCCTCTCAAAAGTCCAATATCACCAAATACTCCATCGACTTCTTCCACCTGTCTCACTAGTCCCATCATGGCGGCCACACTGCAGCTGAGAAGGTTGTTGGGTTTTGATCCTTTGATCACATACACTCTGAATGCAAAGTTTTGGTCTTGTAAGTTCTTTCTGTGGTGAACAGGCCCATGCAGTTCAGGATACTTCCAGGGCTAGTCTGGGCTGTAGCAGGTGACTTCAGCTCTGGTGGGGGTTGAAGGTGATTGTAAGTCCCTGCTGAGATGACTGGGATGCCTGCTTGTGAGTTAGTTTTAAGGTCAATAGTCTTTCCATGAATCTTCAGTTTTACACTCTAAGCAGGCTCTATGTCATCCTATGCAATAGATCCCAGAAAAAATGGCTCTTGATTGTCTGTAAAACGAGTCAACTCCCTGACTGCTTTGGTGTGGCAAACAACTGCAAAATGTCCATAGTTTGTGCATTTATTACTTTTGGCACTTTTGGCTGCACATCCATCACATGGGTTATGAAATTTCCCACATTAAGTGCATTTAGTCTCAAAGACTTTGTAGTTGGCCTGAAATTTGTCCCTCTTAGCCTCAAAGGTCTTCTGATAAGTGCTTTTAGCACTCACGCTGCTGTTTACGCGTCTAAGCTAGTTTCTTGGTTTTCAAGTTTGGCAAGTTGCTCTTAGTTTTGCTGTTTTACCAGTTCAGACTGCTTTGCTATTTGAATAGCTCTGAGTAGAGTTAAGTCTCTTTTTAATTGTAGCTGCTGTAAAACATTTTTATCTGCAAGCCTTATGACGAATCTATCTCTAATATGTTCATGTTTGGCAGGCCCAGAAATCACAGTTTTCAGCCAATGCATATAAATCTTTGATAAAAGTTTCAACAGATTTGCATGCCTGTTGAATTCTCTGAGGAAGACACGTCCTTTCCTAAAACACATTTCTCTGAGGCACAAAGTACACACCAAACATAGTCCGAACCCCTTCGTGGGGGCTGACTGGCTTCAGTAAAAGTAAATGATTTAAAGGTACACTCTGTCTGCTTCCTCATAACAGAAATTAAAGTGTATACCTGGCTGTCTTGTTTCACTGTGGAGTCTGGCGGCAGTGTGGAAGCGTGCAAAGCGCCACATCCGTCCATTCTAAAGGTCTGTGAAAGCTGAAGTTTTTGGGGAATTGAAGAGTGGCATGTTGATAAGATCCTGCCAATTTTGTTGCTTTTCTTTTTTTCTTTTTCTTCTCCTGTTTGCACTATTTGTTGCCGTTTTCCTTCTGTCTCTGTTGTCCTCTGGCATTAGTTAGGCTCTCTTTTCTTATGACACCATGTCATGTACCAGGTAGGGACTGGTTATAGACCTTCCATCCCAGGGAGGTACAAGAGATGTGTTTGCTTTAAAACAAGGTGTTGTACTGCCAGGTGTATAGGAAGGTGGCACAGGGGGCCATCTAGTGGCTGAACCATATAATACAGATGCGATTGCCATTCACTTCTCGACTGCCAATGCAGCTCTCATTCTGGTGTCTCCATCCTGGAAGGCTGGGATGAGCTCAGAGCACATATCCAGAAACGTGCCTTTTCACATCTGAAAGTTCTGTGGCCCCTGCTCGTCTCCCCAAACCTGCATTACGATGCGATCCCACCAGTCTGTGCTTGTTTCTCGAGCCCAGAAGTGATGCTCCACACCATCTGCAGCTGCTCTATGAATAGTTCCAGAGGGGTAGCCGTGTTAGTCTGTATACAGCAAAAACAACGAGAGTTCTGTGGCACTTTAAAGACTAACAAATTTAATATTTGCAGACATAAGCTTTCGAGAGACTTCAGCTCTTCTTCAGATGCAGTAATACAGAAAATAGGTAACACAGAGGCAATCTCATAGATATCCAGGTGCATTGAGAACAAAGGAGGAGGTGGAGTCCGGTACTTAAGACCTAATGACGACCATTGAGTAGGAGGTGAGAATGGGTGAGCAAAGTAAATTACCTTCGGTAGTGAGATAGTCACTCCAAGCCTCTGTTTAAACCCAATTTGAATGTGTCAAGTTTGCAGATCATTTCTAACTCAGCAGTTTCTCTTTGAAGTCTGTTTTTGGAGTTTTTTTTGAGAAGTACAGCAACTTTCAGGTCAGAGACAGAATGCCCTGGGGAATTAAAGTGTTCTCCCACTGGTTTATGGATGTTGTTATTTTTTATGTCTGATTTGTGTCCATTTATCCTTGTGCGTAGTAATAGTCCAGTTTGGCCAATGTATATGACAGAGGGGCATTGCTGGCACATGGTGGCATGTATTACATTATTGGATATGCAGGTGAATGAGCCCCTTATGGTGTGATTGATGTGGTTAAGACCAGTGATGATGTAATTAGAGTCGATGTGTGGGCAGAGCTGACAACGGGGTTTGTTGCAGGGATAGGTTCCTGGTTAGGATTTTTTGTAGGGTGTATGGTTGCTGGTGAGTATTTGCTTCAGGTTGGGGGGCTGTCTGTAAGCCAGGATGGGTCTGCCGCCCACTGCCTGAGCGAGAGATGGATCATCTGCTAGGATAGGTTGTAGATCTTTAATGATGTGCTGGAGAGATTTTAACTGGGGACTGTAGGTGATGACCAGTGGGGTTCTGTTGTTTTCTTTGTTGGGTCTGTCCTGTAGTAGGTGACTTCTGGGTACCCATCTGGCTCTGTCAATTTGTTTCTTTACTTCTCTAGATGGGTATTGTAGTTTTAGGAATGTTTCATAGAGATCCTGTAGGTGTTTGTCTCTGTCTAAGGGATCAGAGCAAATCTTAAGGCTTGGCTGTAGACAATGGATCGTGTCTTAAGGCTTGGCTGTAGACAATGGATCGTGTAATGTGTCCAAGGTGGAAGCTGGAGGCATGAAGATATGCATTGCGGTCAGTTGGTTTTCGGTACAGGGTGGTATTAATGTGCCCATCCTTTATTTTTATTGTAGTGTCCAGGAAGTGGATTTCTTGTGTGGATTGGTCCAGGCTGTGGTTGATAGTGGGATGGAAATTATTAAAATCCTGGTGGAAATCTTCGAGGGACTCTTTCCCGTGGGTCCAGATGATGAAAATGTCATCAATGTAGCGTAGGTAAAGAAGAGGTGTTCGGGCCGAGTTTTGAGGAAGTGTTGTTCGAGGTCAGTATGTTGGCATACTGTGGGGCTATGTGGGTGCCCATAGCTGTGCCACTGACTTGGAGGTATAGATTGGTTCCAAATCTGAAATAGTTGTTAGTCAGGACAAAGTCACAAAGTTCAACTGTGAGGTGTGACATATGATCATCTGGGAGAGTGTTTTTGATGGCTTGAAGTCCATCTTTATGTGGAATGTTAGTATAGAGAGCTTCTATATCCATAGTGGCTAGGATGGTATTTTCTGGGAGATCACTGATGGGTTGTAGTTTTCTCAGGAAGTCAGTGGTATCACGAAGATAGCTAGGAGAGCTGGTGGCATAGGGCCTGAGGAGAGAGTCCATATAGCCTGATAGACCTGTAGTGAGAGTGCCCATGCCTGAGATGATTGGGCATCCAGGATTCCCAGGTTTGTGGATCTTGGGTAGTAGATAGAATAACCCTGGTCGGGGCTCGGGAGGTGTGTCTGTGTAGATTTGTTCCTGTGTTTCTTTAGGGAGTTTATTAAGTAGATGTTTTAGTTTCTTTTGGTATTCTTCAGTGGGATCGGACAGTAGTGGCTTGTAGAATGTGGTGTTTGAGAGCCAATCCACACAAGAAATCCACTTCCTGGACACTACAATAAAAATAAAGGATGGGCACATTAATAGCCTAGGACAATCCAGAAAGGCAAAGTTGTGCTGCCTGGCATTTGGAAGGAGACAACGGAACGAGGCATGTCCAGACAAGCCTATTTCTGCTCTTCTGACATTTAGAAGAGTCAGCCAACAGCACTAACTCAGAACTAGGATAAGTGCCAGGAGCTGGTTCAATGAGTCCCCAGGTCTCCAGCTAAGGCCATAGCAACTGGCAGGATGGGCCAGTGATTCAGGCATGAGCCAAGGACTTGGGAGACCTGGGTTCAAGTCCCTGCTTTGTCATGAGTTTCCTGTGTGACCCTCTGTGCCTCAGTTCCCCAGCTGTACAATGGGGATAATAGCCCTGTCCTGCCACTCAGGGATGAGGGTAGGATGAGCATGTTAAAGGGTATAAGGTGCACTCAATGAGGAACACTTTCTAATTTATTCAGAGATCTCAACTTTAACTGACCCACTGCCCTGTGGTATCACACTACCTGTAAGTTTAACCATTATGTTTCTCATCTTTCTAGAAGAGAATTATTTTAAAACAGAAAGCTAACTTTAATAGAAGCAATGGCATCTGGTCAAGTCAGCAAACAAAAGAATTAAAACAAATCAATCTTTGCAGACCACTTTCTTAATTTAAAAAAAAAAAAATCCATATCTGACATGCAGGCAAAAAGGACCTGGCTTGACAAATTACCTCAGAGGGCTGGGGTTTGACCTTGGAAAGAGGACCAGCAACCTCAATCTGCAGCATGAGAAAAGAAAATGTCTTTAAGCTACTTCTTCAATGGTACCTCACTTCAATCAGATTTACAAGAGAGAGATTGATTGGGGATAACTGTTGGAGAAATTGTGATGAAAGAGGAGAGCATAGGCATATACGGTGGACATGTCTTGTCATGAAGGAGTGCTGGGATACAATTCATAACCCAACTTCACGAATTGTTGGATATTTATTATCAAATGATCCTCTGATAATCCTTCTAGCACAAATGGTCACACAAACAGAAATGAAGACTTAATCTGTCATCTGCTAGTAGCTGTTCAGCTACCGATAATCTCCTAACAGGGAAAAAAATAGTCCAGCTCTAGAGGAATGGTTCAAAAATGTGGCAGGTTGTTATGGAAAAATTAATTCATCAATTACATACTCAGCAAAACAAAGGACAAATGGTTACGTAGATATTTGGTTACCTTTTATTCAATTTCAAATGGAGTGAAGTAAGGCTGCACACTTGCTCCAGTGCTGTTCAGTATGTTCTTTGCCTGTGTCCTTAGCCATGTCACAAGGGACTTGGCTCAGGAGATATACATCCACTACCAACTTGATGGCTCCCTCTTAGATCTTCGAAGACACAATGTTAAAGACCAAGACTCTGGAGAATCTTCTCATGGAGGCACTTTTTGCAGAGGACTGCCCCTTGATGGCCTGTAGACATGACGACCTTCAGGTCATTGTTGACAGGTTTTCTGAAGCATCGCAGCTTTTTGGCCCCACCATCAGTCTCGGTAAGACAGAGGTCTTATTCCAACCTGCACCTCATTCCATTGCCCCAGCACCAGCCATCTACATCCAAGGCATACAGCCAAAAAAATGTGGATCAGTTCAAGTATTTGGGCAGCACCATCTTGAGTGACAGTTCCCAGGATAAGGAAATTGCCTCCAGACTCAGTAAAGCTAGCCAGGCCCTTGGCCGATCCCAAACAAAAAGTCCTTAAACAACACAACACTCATCTCTCCACCAAATTGAAGATCTACAGTGCAGGGGTTCTAACATCGCTCCTGTATGGGTGTGTGTGACACGCTGTACTCCATGTACACCCTGATGGTGTGATCTGTGTATCATTCATGTTCACCCTTACAGTGTAACTATGTATTGTCTGATGCAAAGTATGTCATGTAAAGTGTTTTTGGAATGCTCATGACACACTGAACATTATTGTTGTGGGCACATGTTTCCTGCAATGTCACACACATGTACAGACATGAAACTCTGCTGTGTCAAATCCCCAAATGTGTCTCTTACATGGCTTGAATAGATGCAGATAAATACAACGCTGTGTTTCCATACCCAGCAGAGGCATGCATACAGGAACAATGGACTGGCCTAAGCATCTGTGATCACTTTGGCTGAAGTGGAAAAAATCATGCCCATTGTGGGACAGGGCCCATCACCTGACCCCAGGGGGTGTTGGGAAACTTGTTAAAAGCTGAAGCGTCTTTGTCTCGGGGCTTTCCCCACAAATCCATCTTCTAAGCAACACCAAAGACTGAGAATCTACCCACAGGGGGTGGGATCCTGGCTGCTAGAGGCATCATAACCAGCCTGTGCGGTAAGCTGAATACAGATTGACATAGTAATCTTAATTTAGGAGGTAAATTATCTTTTAGTTGGTTGTGGCTAACTCCTTGACTCATTATTAGTCTTTTGTTTTATATCAATCTGATTTAGATTCACTTAAAGCCTTGCTGTAGTCAATAAACTTAGTCTGTTTTATCTAAAACAGTGCCTGTGGATTGAGTGTGTGCAGAGACCTCACTTAGAGTGACAGAGCTGGTGCATAGCAATTTCTTTGATGGACAAATGTAAATGAGCGTGCAGGGTGCAGTGTACAGCACTGAACCCTGCAAGACGGCAGTTCCCAGGGTTGCATTTGGGCCTGGAGGTGTTTGCTGGAGTCCATGAGTGGCTGGCCAGAAGCACACCTTCACTAGGTCAGGGACTGATTACTCGCAGGAGGCTGGCCTTGTGCTGACCCAGGACTGAGTGGTTCACACAGCAAAGTGGGGTAAGTCGAGGCCCAGAAGTGTGGAATTGGGGTGACACAGCTACACACCAGTCCGGATTGCAGGGAGGAACGTCACAGTCTGATTCACAGTCATGGATTCTTTATAGACAGCACTTCAAATAGGTTGAGCAATTTCACCTGCATTCTCTCCATTCAATAATGAGCATTCGCTGGCAGGCAGAGTGACCAATATTAAGGTCCTTGAGAGAACAAACACAACTAGCACTGACAAAATGCTATTGAGAGCACCATTTAGGTGGACTGGACATGTCATCAGAATGGAAGAACATCATCTCCCAAAATAGATCTAGTTTGGGAAGCTGAGGCAGGGCAAAGAAAGAAGGGTTAGCCGAATAGTACTTCAAAGATAACCTGAAGAGCAATCTTCAGTGGGCTGGCATCAATCTCAAAGACCTTGAGCAAGTGGCTCAGAACAGGACTCACTGGTGGGCTCTGAGAAGATTAACACGTAACAGCTTTCAGAGATGAACAAAATCATCTCCAGGCTGCATGTGAAAGGCACTGAAGAGTTGCATCATCAAACATCACAGACATGTACGTTCCATGCCCTCAGTGCGGCCAATTCTGTGCATCGGAGTTTGGACTTCAGAGTCATATGTGTAACTACAGATGAGAACTGCGACAGCAGCAGCAGTGATGGACTCTCTCACACACACAACAGGCCATACTCAGCGTACATTCATCTGCAAAACACCAGTGCACCTGTCCAATTGTTTGGAATGTTAGCATTTGATAGACAGGCTGGCCTGTTAGATATGTGTAATCAGAGACTTCATGCACTGTAATAAAATCACAGAATCAGCGTGTTGTGCTAGTGTGAAGAGGCTCACCCTGTTAAACAGAGATCTGATTATGGCATTGACTGTAGGTTACTCTAAATAAAAGCTCACTGTTGTAATGACTGCTTTGTCTCCAAAGTTTACAGGCAGTGATTTGTAAACCTGTGAAATCTTCCGACAGAAATCACTAGAGGAGGTTGTGAGGGGCTCGGTAACGATAGCCAGACACACCTCGCTACGCCTCCTGTCCCTACAGCGGCACTGGCATCAAAGGGCCTGGGAGACACACTGTTCAGCACCTTGACGTCTACAGGTAGAAGGTAAATTTCTTTTCACCAGGATTTAGTGAAGCCACCCTGAGGCAGTGCTTAATATACCTTCCCTGCCCATCTCTACACACATGCCTGGGGTTGAACACTGGGGCCGCTGAGCAAACTGTCCTTCTGGGAACAGTCACGTCAGAGTCTCTCACCTTGTATCTCGCTCCTTGCCAAGTGACTAGCAGCACTTGGAGCCCTGTCCTTGGAAGCACAGTTACTGTTTCTCACATGCAGAGAAGGAAATCTGAACAAATGTGGGTTCGTCCCTATTCCACAGCCAGCAGGGAAGAGTGCACCTGTCCTGCTGTGTCTGAGGCTATCGTGCCCATCAGAGGGTGCGCACAAGTCCGAGGTGCAGGGCGCCCGAACACACAAGACTCAAAGCGCTTGTCAACCCATAGCACCTACCTGCAAAGATCAAGAAAGCTGCCTAGGCCTCCATCTTCAGCTAGCAAAGGTGCAATATTGCAAAGATCCACGCGCCTCTTTTCTGGAGTCCAAGCACATTCCCCAGGTTGGGTGGCAGGGAGCAGGGAGGAAAGCACCCTGTAGAGAGAGGAGTGTGCCTGAAGAGAACAGTACAGCAAACATTATTTTTGCTCTCCTTGGAAACATGCACAGACAGCAGCTACCACTTACAACCCACACTCCTACCCATTTGGCAGTGAGTGGCTTCTCCATGGGCATTAAGTTCACCATAAAGCCTAGTCTACAAAACGACAGAGGGAATATCCAGTAATTGCTGAAATCCTTCATTAGCAACGGGGGACACAGGAGAATTTGATAAGGGATTAAAGCCAGCTGTACCTTTGGCATCAGCTGCATTTGGAAAGAGATGGAAAGTTTTCTAGGATGATCAAATCAGGAAGCCAGATAGGGTTTCCCATTTTGTCTACGGACAGATCGCTCATGGGTTAGACACACACTCTTTCAGCCAAGTCTCTCTGTGCATAAAGCAAAACTATTCCTCAACCTACGTGAGCTCCATGACCTCATCTGAGTGTCTTGCATTGGGAAGTAACCAACAGCAGATGAGATGGCAAAAGATGGTTTTTGAGCTGGCAGGTGTCTGGGATGGTTAATGCTGGGAGCCAAGTGTGAAGCAGAAAAGGAAATAATGAATTGTCATCTCACTAGTACAGTTCAAATCCCACTGCTGAGACGCTGACTTGACCCAAGAGATTGGCGCTTTCCTTTCCAGCCAGAAGCTCCATACACACAGTTTGCATCTGAGTCTCCTGCTTTCAAATCACTCTGCTAGATAGCAGTTACTAATAACCCCCACCAACCCTTCTCCTGGCCTGGGGGGTGCTGGGAGTGGCAGAGATCTCTGAGCTGAATGAGGCCAAGTCTTTCCTCCTCAGAGCAGTCTTTTGCCAAACGACTGAGCTTGGGGCTGGCCAGAGGCTGAAAAGTTTCTGGCTGGTTCCCTGGGAGCAGCTAATGGACACTCTCTGCTCTCTCCAGCCGGAGATATAAGCAGAGTCATTCTGAAGTGACCTTTGCTTCCAGCCAGAGTCTGCTCCGGAGTGCACCTCCTTTCCCGGCCAGGGCCCAGAACACATCCCTCATGCAAGGAGGACAGTGCACATACTGGAGCCAGAACCAGGCAGAAAAACATCACAGACTAATACAAACCCCTTCGATCTGAGTGAGACGCTAAGGTGCCAGTCGCCTGCCACCCACATCCTCATGCTGTAGCAGAGCTTGGGGGGAGGGGATCTGCCACTCGGTGGCTTTTCTGGGGGAGTGGTTTCTGGGCTCCATCACTTAGCAGTGCTTTCTCCAGGAGGCCAGCAGAATCTCTGTGTAGCACTGATCTCAGACAGTCCGTGTTCCCAGCTGAAAGACCATAGACACCTGGCTGGTAAGTTCTGCTGTTCCCTACTGGAGCCTCCACGATGTGTTTACAGCTCAACGTCCTGCAGTACAGGCTGGTGTCACAGCTGTGGATTGGAATGGGAAGTGCTGTGAGTTCGTAGTCTATAGTGGAGGTTTTTTTAAGAAGAGGTTGGACAAATACCTGTCAGGGATGGTCTTGGCTTAGTTGGTCCTGCCTCAGCACAGGGGGTGGGACATGAAGACTTCTTGAGGTCATTCCAGCCTGACTTTGCTATGATTCAGGAACAATCATCATGAGAAGGAAGGCTTAGCCTCATCAGGACAATGGGATCTTTCAGATCATGTCTTTTGTATAATAAACCACAGGACTTTCCCATGGCTTCAGTTTATATTGTATTATTTAAAGTTAGAGTGCATTGTCCTCATCTCTGGTTGGAGGGAACCAACCCCAAGCACCTGATCAACATAGAAGAGTACAGGTAATATACACCACAGTGCCCTCTCTGCTCCACAAGGAGAAGCGATTAGCCAATCAGAGCACCTTACCACATGGCTGTTCGTACACTACTGCCAGGTAACATAAGCCCCGTTCTCCAGCAGAATTCTCCAGCTAATAATATCCAGATGTTCTGTGGTGCTTTCCAGTGATAGATCTCAGAGCACTTTACAAAGGAGGTCAGTGTCATTATCTCCATTTTACAGATGGGGAAACTGAGGCACAGAGCAGAAGTGACATGCCCAAGGTCACCCAGCAGGCCCATGGCAGAGCTGGGAATGGAACCCAAGTCTCTTGAGTCATAGCCCAGTGCTCTGTCCACTAGAGGCAAGAAATCATTTGTAGAAAACCTTATTGTTTGTCACATCAGGGAGACTGAAGCATATTCCTGAATATCAGGAGACCTTATCCCTGTGCTGCATGGGGGAAGGTATTCAGGAAGCCATCAAGGCTCATCAGAGACCCACTCCGAATGCAATATAACACTGTGGTGACTAACAAGATGAATCCTCCAACCTGAGAGCCCCCATGGGCCTGTGCTACATGCAATAGAGATCCAATACAGCATCACATCCTGCTACATAGAGAATCCACTAGCTGCTTCAAACAACACCAGGTGTCAGTGGTTCCCAGCAGCCAAGGAGCATGAAAAGAGGGCCTGGCTCCACCCTCTTATCCCCAGCCATGTCTCAGGGGGCTGAGAAAAGGGATGTCAGACGGGCTGCCATCGATGCTCCAGGTGCTTGTACAAAAATGCATGTCTGGTACTCAGAGCTTCCCTGAAAGCGACCAGCACGGAGCCCCAGGAGCGCCCAGATCTGTGAAGGGGAAGTTGGCTAACAGAGCATCAGGCGCACACCTGCCGCAAAGGCGGAGATTAGAGAACTATTGCCTGAAATCTAAGATTGCAGCCTGACACGCAGGGCTCCTAGATGGAGAAGAGCTTGCAACAGTGTCCACAAAGCAGAGATGCAGGTAGGAGAGACTCCATGTGCTTCTAAGAACAGGAAGCTTGGTCTGGAGCTAAAAATGGATGGGTTGGAGACCAGGAAGAGAGGCAATGACACAAGATTGAAAGGATCCAAAAAGGGGAATTCTAATTATAGGAAACCCATGCTAAGGAGGCAGAAGCTCCTAGGTGTAACCTTCTTCTAGGCAGAAGGTTCTAGGGCTTCCTGTCGATACAACACCAAACCGGCTCGCCCCCCCGCACCCAGTCACCTGGGAAATCACACACTATCCCCTGGGCGCCCTAAAGGGCAACACTTCCCTTCTCGCAAGCAAGGAGTCTGAATGTAGACAGTAAACCTTTTAATAACAGGCATAAATAAATAAATAAAAATAATAAAATAAATATAAAGAAATAAATAAAAGTAACACAGCACTAGTTTGGGAAAACAGTGCAAACAGAATTGATTAATTGATTAATTGATTGAGCCAAACCACCCCAGAGTATGTGGGGTGTGTCCTTCGCCTCTTCCTTCTTGCTTTCACCCGTGCACTGTCCACGTCTCAGTTGTTGGGCCCCACCAGTCCCCTTCGTCTCAGTTGTTGGGCCCCACCAGTCCCCTTCTGCAGTCCCAGACACGGGCTTGACCAGTCCCCTCTACTGCTGTCTCCTGCTATCTGCAGGCTTTGACCACTGCTGGTTCCCACTGCCGCTGCCTTCTACCACCACTGGGCCTCCTCAAGTCCCTGCTGCTGGCTCCTGCCATCTGCTGGTCTCTTCTACTGCCTGTCAGTCAAGATTTTTCAGTTCCTTTTGTGATTTCAGCTTTTAAGTGAATTTCAGCTCATGGGAAAATCTTCTACCAACACAGGAACAACATCGCTGCTTTTAACAGAACAAAAGGCATTATTAATTCTCTCTCTTAACAGGGGAAAGAGATACTCAATCCATGCCTGAGAGTAGCTCTTTGCCAGAACTAGTGGAACTGCAGCAGAAGATTCCTTTACCCCTCCCTACTTGTTTTTAGGATGCTTGAGCATCTGTACGCCACCCTTGTTGAGTTCTGTTTAGATGAGAGTGAATTTTTTATCAGGACAGGCTAAGCACAGTTCTGCTGCCATCTGTTCATACAATTGGAGGACAACATTTCATTACCTCTGCAGGTAACACAAAAGTGATTTGTAACCATACCAGACATACTGACCATTTCCCATCATGCTCGGCACCTCACGTAATTATGCAGATACAGTGTGATCATGCTGCCTACTTAATTGTACTCATGCAAATACAAAGCCCATCAAATAAGGTGCCCCCCTTTCAGCAGCTGAGCAGGGGAAGTGCCACTCAGACCTTGCTTACACATGTATAGTGAGAGAAGCCACCAGGAATCTTTTCTACAACCAGCTGCAAAGTCTTGCCCTAGAGTACAGGGAATCCTCATTCGAGGTGCCTGGCTGGCGGGTCTAACTGATCATCGGATCTGAAGTGGGAAGGTGCTTCCCCCACCTCAGATTGGCAGGGACCTTGAGGTTCTTCGCCTTCCTCTGTAGCAGGTAAGCCTTGTCTCATGTTGGGATCATCTGGGCATGGCTTCTTTCCGTAAACTCTCTGAAACAATTGTCCCAGCAGTGCTCCTGTGAGGACAAGCATCACTTGATGAGACTAATTAGGGAACAGCATGCCCCATGGGGCAGAGAGCAGCTATTTGCTAAGATCTAGCCTTGCTCATGTCAAGAAAGAGAAAGGAGCGCGCCAGAATCACTAACGCTGCTAGGTCTTCCCTTTTCAGCTTCAGTTTGCCCCAAGTATACTGGTTACCAGCTATGGGAGGCAACTGCGGAGACCCCTGCTGGAAACACGTAGCTATTCCCACATTTGCTAGCATCGTAGAGCAGTAGCTGAATAAGCTTACAGATAAGTTTCTAAATAAAGGCAAGAAATGTTCCATTCGATGGACCGTGACTTGACTTTAAGACATGAAGCAGTTGTGTTAAACCTTTAAGATGCTTTTACAGTTCAGCATCGCTGTTGTAGTTTTCTCATGTGTTGGAAAAGCCCCAAGGTGTCTGTTGCAGTTAGGTAAGACCAGTTCAGCTTGAGAATCAAGGGAGCCCCACCTGGCCTAGGGCGCTGAGACACCATGGTTGGCAATGAACAGTTCGGGTGATGCCTTGGCCCCAGTGAAGTCAGTGGCAGACTCCCATTCAGCTCAGTGGGGCCAGGAGTTCTGCCATTCCGCTTATCCTACCCCACAGGAGGGAAATGGACCTTCTAAGGAGGTGGATTGAAGTGGAGTAGAGTGATGACGATTTCAGACTTCAGTGATCAACCAGCACAAACACATGAAGATGACGTTTGGCAACCTGGGAATATTACAACTGGATTAGCAGTTCCTCCCCTCTCATTAGAGGCATGTTCAATGCAACATTTAACTGTGCATGCGTGTGTGTGCCCGCACGCTAACCTGCAGATAAATCAGTGATTTTATTATTTGGGCGGTGGGAACATTCTTGTAGGAGATGTAATCTCACTCGAAGTCCAGGTCTACAGTCAACAGTTAAATTGACCTAGCTACAATGCTCAGGTGTGAAAAGTCCACACCTGGGTGACATAGTTAAACCGACCTAACCCCCGGTGCAGACAGCGCTAGGTCAATGGAAGAATTCTTCCATCAACCTTGCTACCACATCTCGGGGAGGTGGATTCATTATGTTAATCCCTTCTCATTGCTGTAGTGAGTGTCTACACTGAAGCACTGGAGCTGTGCCACTGTAGCATTTCAAGTGTAGACAAACCGTAAAAGTTTATTGATTTCACTCCATTTTAAATATGCTTCCCACCAGTTCCTGTGGATACTTTTTTGGCTGTTTCCATTGAGAACACTATTGCTAATAGTATTTTGCTGGCAGCCAGTCATGTTAAGTCTTTCAGATACTGCTCACAGTGGTGGGCTCTCAATCAGCTGTGACTACTCAGAGAATAAAAGGCAGAGGGTAAAATTTCCAAACATGTTTAAGTGCTCTAAGAGCTTAAGTTCCACTTTCAAAAGCAATTTTTAGATACTTTTTGAAAAATACTACCCATGGGCGGTATTGTGGACAGCTGAACAAAAATCTTTGCACAGCCTCAGAGTGACAAGAATCGCGTGTATGGGCCTTATATGAAATTTAAAATTTCATCTTTCAAATGAGTTTCATCTTGATGAGCTTTAAAGTAACTTTTCCTTCAAGATTCAGCTTTCAGAAGATCAGCTGCCGAACTTGATAAATGTATGAACCAGATTAGATGACAGGGCTGCCTGCGATAGCCGGGACGTGACTCAATGACCCAGGAAGTTCCTTCCAGTCCTTTGTCCCTATATCCAAGTCCCAAAATAGGAAGATTACTGTAACTGCCTTGTCTGGAAGAATAAGAACTTTTGTCATTTTTAGAACAGCACCAGAGCAAGTGGAGATGATTAAATTAAATTTTAAAGTCTGAATTTGTTCTGTTTTGCTGATGAATTAATGTTTGAGCAACCAGCTTTGTTGTGCTTGGGCTTTTCCTATTATTTATTTTTCTAGGCAGGGTGTGTGACACACTGGGGCACAATCCCAACTAACGAGTAGCTGCGTCACCCCTGCCCGCTAATCTGGGGTTCCCTTTACAATGCCTTGCTGCTGTAGCCTCCAACGTGGGCTACTCACAAACAGCCTCCAGCATGCAAGTCACTCCCAGCAATGTCTGTGTGTGCTGCAACCAGCCAGCCAGACCTTTCAAACAAAGTGTCTCACCCCCTATTCCAGCAGATTACAGACCAGACTCTCAGGTCAGGGGATAGGGATGGATGGACTGATGGACACACACACACACACACACCAGAGTCCAATAGCTGTTTTCTTTTGTCTTCTCAGGTGCAGAGAATGAGATGCGCAGGGGAGGGAGGCAGGGAGAAGGGTGTCTGTTCCTTCTTTTTATAGTCCTCTCTCCCCTTTGAGAAGCATTTCTGGCTGGGGAGCAGGACAAAGGGCAGTCTGGTGAAAAAAGGAAACCCCAGGCTGTCTCTTTGCTAAGATGCAGATTTTTGTCCCTGCCCCCATTCCTTGCCAGAAAATGGCCACTTTGCCAGTAATGGTCCATCAGCTTTGCTGACGCCTGGCTGAAGCATGAGCTTGTCATTTGTCTCTGAGGAAGTGGACTAGCCACTTCCCAGACGTTGCTGGGAAATATACTTCAGCCATGATTTCAGCTGATGTTCATCACCTTACATGTAATGTTGCTAGTTGCATTTTGCCGTGATTTCATTGATCAGCAAGTTTGAGTTTTTAAAAGATCCCACACATGACATACCTTGTACAACTATTATTACAATAGCGTGCAGGGGGATGGACACAGTGGGTTTTAGCGAATTCTCTGCAAACTGGTGCCATACCGGTCTGTAAGACATCTGACTTAGAAGAGACCATGCCAGCTTCATCAAAGGTGGTCTGGTGTGTCTGGATTTTGGGGGGGGGGGGAGGGGGGTTAGGCCAAGAGTCTCGATGAGAGAGAAAACCTCAAGTTTTTTTAAAATTGCCTGCTCCAGTGGGACTTTTCCCAGCTAAGAATTACTTAAATCACACTTTATTGGACCAAGCTGCATGGTTCCAAAGTCAGCCTCACATCTGATTTACCTGAAAACATTGTCACCCGAGGGCAGACTGATGCGTCCGAATCTCCAAGGCCGACCACCTTGGGAAGAGGAAGTTTCCCATCAGCAGACCACTTCTACCTCTGACTCATCTCTCCCTGTGCCTGAAGGAGGCCTGCTATCAAGAAGCACAGGGCCAACTGACCATCACTGTCTGGCTCAGTGTCTGCAATGCCAGCTCCATGAGAGTCTGGAGCTCATAGGAACTGAAGAGCTAAAAGACCCGTTCACTGGGAGACATCCCACCTTTTCATTTGCTTTATTTTAGGGGGATAGAGTACAAACATGGCTGTATACATGAGAACCATCAAGCATTCACGGTAAAGGCACCAGGAAGAAGAGTTCCCCGGGTTTAAACAGACCTAAATATTGGGTTTCATTTAAAAAACTTGAGAGCCTGAGATTGTCATCTGTAATTTCTGGTAAATAGAGTCACAGATCATAGGGTTAGACGGGACCGCAAGGGTCATCTAGTCTAACCCTCTGCCACCATGCAGGATTTGTAGTGTCCGGCCTCCTTTTGAAAACCTCCATGACGGAGCTTCCATGACCTCCCTAGGCAGTCTGTTCCATTGTCCTACTGTTTTTACAGGTAAAAAACTTCCTAGGAGTTGTTAGGCCCTACCCCCCAACAGAGACTTTTATAATGCAGACTGTAACAGAACACAGGGTAAGCTGAAGTTGAGGCACCACTTAGGAACTGAAGCCCGAAAAGAAAGCTTTGTAGCTGGTTTGCAGATTGTGGTTCAGACATTTGATTAAGATGGTAATAGTTTGGGTTGAGTTTTAAGCTACTTTCCCAGGCTGAAATGATAGCTCTGAGTAACTGGGGGAATTCTTTAGTTGGGATTTACAACCAAATGGACAGCCATCGTAGAATGTACAGAACGACTGAGTGGGTCATTGGTACCAATGATATTTAACTCCAATCCACTAGTGACACTAACTCATTTGATTTGATGGCAATGGGCAGTGTTTTATTGGTAGTTTAGTGCTGTTGTCCCTTTTTGACCCAAACAGCTCGTCAAATTTCAGCTCCACTTGGAAATAGAAGTTGCTGGATTCTGGTCTTTTCTTTGATGCAGTCTTCTTTATTTAAAAAGAACAAAGTCATGCTTCTATGAACACAGAAGGACCCAAGAACAAAAGGAGCAGTTTCTTGGCTTATGGCCCCATACCTCTTTAGCTTATCCCAGTCCCACAAGTTCTGCTTTTCCAGTGTCACACTGGGCTCACAGTACTGCTTGGCTTTCTTGCTTTTTGCCTCTGCCTCTTTCTTTGTTCAGTCTGTTTTCAGTTTTTCTGTGTGCTCTGCCTTCCCCCAAATACTCAGTACTCAGCAAAACCCCTCCAGCCATGCAGCCCAACCTCCTGGATGTGTTTACAACCCCCTTTTGTCCTAAATGGGGGGGTGGGCTTCTGGTTAACTCGTCCTGACAGTTGTGTTAGTTGACGTGTGCATTCACATCCAATCTCAAAGAGGTGTTAACTCAACTCGTAACAAGGTTTCACCCAGCCCATAAAGTGTTATTGTCATGCCTGGGTCATGGGCATCTAGCACTAGTGGTCAGAGCTGGAGTCTACAGTCACAAATCAGGAGTCGAGAATCACCTGGGTCAAGATACTGGGCCTTCAAAAGCAGGAGACAAACCAGAGATCAGAACCACAAGTCGGGAACCAGAGTCAGGCTGGGTCAGGATACCAGGGGTGAGAGGCAGGAGATAAACCGGAGATCAGAACAGTCAGACACAGGAGTCAAGCCCAGTCGGGATGCCAGGAAGTTAGGCCAAGGGAGCAGGAGGCAGAAGCACACAGCCCACAGCAGGGTGGATTGCCAGTAGGACCTCAGGGGCAGAGCCTCCAACTGGGCTACATGGGTCCTGGGTGAGCAGTTGTCAGCAGGCTGCCAAGTGGAGGGTTGGAGCATGTGGAAAGGGAGAGAAAAACTCTCTGATAGGTTCGGTTTGGGATACGGGGGGTTAAGCGAGACAGTGATGATTCTGGGGGTTTGCTTAACCAATAAACCCTTTATTTTATAATAAACAATTCTATCCTTATAATAAACAGTTCTATTTCTATAATAAACAGTTGCACAGCAAGCAATTACACAGCAAACAGTGATAGCAAAGGGCAGGAGAACTCCGTGCACGAAAGGACAAAATGTGCCACCCAAGACTTTAGCGTTTTGTGATCTCTCCTGGATCAACGCGTGGCTGCCAGCATGTGACACTAGGGTGCCCAGTTTTGGAGTTCCCCAAAGAAGTTACAAGACAAACACAACAGAAAACAATTAATCCATACTCACAAACATTATATACAGGTATACTATGCTGGCCAAATTCAGTTGCCATTTGCTTTAGATACTGCAGACAGGAGAGAGCCACTGTGAGTGATCAGTTCACAGTGAAGCGGGCTAGTGAAGATGCGTCAGCCCGCCGAGCTGACACGACCAAGAGATACGGGGGTGCCGGGTAGATTCAATTCCTCTCTGCCTTCTGTCACCTGGGTTTGAACTTTTATAGTTTCCCCTGGTCAGCAGAGGCTAAGCCCCATTGGTTGCTATTTGCTGCATGACCTTCTAAGGTCATGGCTCAGAGTTTAGCCAACCAGGTGCTCCTGATTTCCTAGGCAGGTATGAACCAGCCAACCAGGTGATTACAATTATCCTGGGCAGTTGCTGACCATGCACCAGCAGGTGGGGTCACTTCATTTCCTTATAAGGAGACAGGTACATGCGGCTCGTGCTGCTGAGTTAACCCTCCCTAGGCTGCCTCTTTATCCACGTGGGGGGGGCAGTGCATGTGGTGCTGCAGACGCCACTATGCAATTCAGTCCCCACAGAGCACAGCTGCTCCTGTGAACCCTGCAGCTCTAGGGTCGAAGCCTATGGGTCATGACATCACCCTTTTCTCTAGGGGCACCCTCTAAATGATGTGGGTCCAGATTTCTCAGGATGGCTCCTAGGGAAAGTCTGAACCAGGGCAGGAGTGTGAATGTTCTCATAGACTCATAGACTCTAAGGTCACAAGGGACCAATATGATCATTTTTCCCCTTTTAGCAAGGCACTCAGGCCCAGGCTCCGAGGAAGGCCAGAGGAAGGGCCACAACACCCCTACTGGGCAGATTCGCCAGTTTACACCACCCTACCACTATCCCCAAGATCATCATTAGCCTCATTAAAAATGGAGGCAAAGTATTTGTTTAGATATTCGACCATGCCTAGATTATCCTTAACCTCCACCCCATCCTCAGTACTTAGTGGTCCCACTTCTTTCTTGGGTTTCTTCCTATTCAGATGGCTATAGAACCTTTTACGATTGGTTTTAATTCCCTTTGCAAGGTCCGCCTCTACTTGGCTTTTGGCCTTTCTCACTTTCTCTCTACATGTTCTGACCTCCAAGAGGCAGCTTTCCTTGCTGACCCCTCCTATCTTCCACTTCTTGTAGGCTTTCTGCTTTCTCTTAATCACCTGTCTGAAATGCTCACTCATCTGGCTTGGGCTACAACTGTACTCTGCTACCAACTCTATTCTACTCTGCCCTACCAACCCCACACACATGATACAATTCTGCGGTGACCTGGAATCCTACTTTCGCCGTCTCCGACTCAAGGAATATTTCCACCACACCAATGAACAACACACTAATCCTCAGATCCCTTCCTACCAATGCTACAAGAAAAAGAATTCTGCATGGACTCCTCCTGATGGCCGAAACAACAGACCAGACTTTTACATAGAGTGTTTCCGCCGACGTGCACAAGCTGAGATTGTCGACAAACAACACTGCTTATCCCATAACCTCAGCCATGCTGAACGCAACATCATCCACAGCCTTAATAACAACTCTGACATCGTAATCAAAGAGGCAGACAAAGGAGGTGCCGTTGTAATCATGACTAGATTGGATTATGAACAGGAAGCTGCCAAACAACTCTCAAACACCACATTTTACAAGCCACTACTGTCCGATCTCACTGAGGTATACCAAAAGAAACTAAAATAACTACTTAATAAACTCCCTAAAGAAACACAGGAACAAATCTACACAGACACACCCCCTGAGCCCCAACCAGGGTTATTCTATCTGCTACCCAAGATCCACAAACCCAGGAATCCTGGACGCCCTATCATCTTAGGCATTGGCACTCTCATTGCAGGACTGTCAGGCTATATGGACTCTCTCCTCAGGCCTTATGCCACCAGCACTCCTAGCTATCTTCATGATACCACTGACTTCCTGAGAAAACTACAATCCATCGGTGATCTCCCAGAAAATACCATCCTAGCCACTATGGATGTAGAAGCTCTACACCAACATTCCACTCAAAGATGGACTTCAAGCCATCAAGAACATTTTCCCTGATGATGATATGTCACACCTGACAGCTGAACTTTGTGACTTTGTCTTGACCCACAGCTACTTCAGATTTGGAGCCAATCTATACCTCCAAGTCAGTGGCACAGCTATGGGCACCCGCATGGCCGCACAGTATGCCAACATTTTTATGGCTGACCTAGAACAACGCTTCCTCAAAACTCGTCCCGTAACACCTCTTCTTTACCTATGCTACACTGATGACATTTTCATCATCTGGACCCACGGGAAAGAGTCCCTCAAAGATTTTCACCAGGATTTTAATAATTTCCATCCCACTATCAACCTCAGCCTGGACCAGTCCACAAAAGAAATCCACTTCCTGGACACTACAATAAAAATAAAGGATAGTCACATTAATACCACCCTGTACTGAAAACTAACTGACCGCAATACGTATCTTCATGCCCCCAGCTTTCACCCTGGACACATTACACGATCCATTGTCTACAGCCAAGCTTAAGATACAACCGGATTTTCTCCGATCCTTCAGACACAGACAAACACCTACGGGATCTCTATGAAACATTCCTAAAACTGCAATACCCACCTGGAGAAGTGAAGAAACAAATTGACAGACGGGTACCCAGAAGTCACCTACTACAGGACAGACCCAACAAAGAAAACAACAGAACACCACTGGTCATCACCTACAATCCCCAGCTAAAATCTCTCCAACACATCATTAAAGATCTACAACCTATCCTAGCAGATGATCCATCTCTCGCTCAGGCAGTGGGCAGCAGATCCATCCTGGCTTACAGACAGCCCCCCAACCTTAAGCAAATACTCACCAGCAACCATATACCCTACAAAAAGTCCAACCCAGGAACCTATCCCTGCAACCAACCCCGTTGCCAGCTCTGCCCACACATCGACTCTAGTGACAGCATCACTGGTCCTAACCACATCAACCACACCATAAGGGGCTCATTCACCTGCACATCCATTAATGTTATATATGCCATCATGTGCCAGCAATGCCCCTCTGCCATGTACATTGGCCAAACTGGACTATCACTACACAAAAGGATAAATGGACACAAATCAGACATAAAAAATAATAACATCCATAAACCAGTCGGAGAACACTTCAATCTCCCAGGGCACTCTGTCGCTGACCTGAAGGTTGCTGTACTTCTCCAAAAAAACTCCAAAAACAGACTTCAAAGAGAAACTGCTGAGTTAGAAATGATCTGCAAACTTGACACATTTAAACTGGGTTAAAACAGAGATTTGGAATGGCTCTCTCATTACAAGAGGTAAATTGCTTTGATTACCAGACCTCAAGTACCTGGCTTTTATCCACCTACCCCATTGTTCTCTATGCGCTTGTATATGATGCCTCCTATATGTTACCCATTTGCTGTTTCATTTCTACCTAATGCATTTGAGGAAGTGAGCTGAGGCTCACGAAAGCTTATGCCTGCTGAAATTAAATTTGTTAGTCTTTAAAGTGCCACAGAACTCTCATTGTTTTTGCTGTATACAGACTAACACAGCTACCCCTCTGGAACTCTTGCCTGTGAATTTTTCCCCTTCCTTGGGATGCAGGTTTCAGATAGTTCCTGCAACTTTGACTTGAAGTAATTCCAACCCCACCTCCACCTTTAGATCCATGAGTTTTTCAGTCCAGTCCACTTCCCCAACTAATTCCCTTAATTTTTTTAAATTAGCCCTTTTGAAGTCAAAGACTCTAGTCACAGATCTACTTTTGTTTCTCCTTCCATTTAGTTTGAACTGAATTAGCTCACGGTCACTCGAATCAAGGTTGTCCCCTACACCCAGTTCTTTTATGAGGTCCTCACTACTCACCAATACCAAATCTAAAATGGCATCCCCTCTTGTTGGTTCAGTAACTGTTTGATGAAGGAATCTGTCAGCTGTCACATCCAGGAAAATCTGGACCCTATTATTACTACTAGCATTTGTCCTCCAGTCTATATCTGGGAAGTTAAAGTTTCACATAATCACACAGTTCCCAGTAGCATTTACTTCATTAAAAACCTTAAAGAGGTCTCTATCCATGTGCAAATCAGATCCCAGTGGTCTGTAGCACACCCCCAAGCACTATCCCAGGGGAAACTCTAGTAGTTTTCTTCCCCAACAAGCACCCCAATAATACCAGAACACCACACACTCCCTCCCCAAACTCCCCTGATTTCAGCTCTGTTTGCTGACTCCTGTGCTGCTGCCTGATTGAGTGGCTGCCTCCTAATTATAGGCCTATGTGTCTGAGGGATCAGAGCAAATCCGGTTGTATCTTAAGCTTGGCTGTAGACAATGGATCGTGTAATGTGTCCAGGGTGAAAGCTGGGGGCATGAAGATACGTATTGCGGTCAGTTAGTTTTCAGTACAGGGTGGTATTAATGTGACTATCCTTTATTTTTATTGTAGTGTCCAGGAAGTGGATTTCTTTTGTGGACTGGTCCAGGCTGAGGTTGATAGTGGGATGGAAATTATTAAAATCCTGGTGGAAATCTTTGAGGGACTCTTTCCCGTGGGTCCAGATGATGAAAATGTCATCAGTGTAGCATAGGTAAAGAAGAGGTGTTACGGGACGAGTTTTGAGGAAGCGTTGTTCTAGGTCAGCCATAAAAATGTTGGCATACTGTGCGGCCATGCGGGTGCCCATAGCTGTGCCACTGACTTGGAGGTATAGATTGGCTCCAAATCTGAAGTAGCTGTGGGTCAAGACAAAGTCACAAAGTTCAGCTGTCAGGTGTGACATATCATCATCAGGGAAAATGTTCTTGATGGCTTGAAGTCCATCTTTGAGTGGAATGTTGGTGTAGAGCTTCTACATCCATAGTGGCTAGGATGGTATTTTCTGGGAGATCACCGATGGATTGTAGTTTTCTCAGGAAGTCAGTGGTATCATGAAGATAGCTAGGAGTGCTGGTGGCATAAGGCCTGAGGAGAGAGTCCGTATAGCCTGACAGTCCTGCAGTGAGAGTGCCAATGCCTAAGATGATAGGGCGTCCAGGATTCCTGGGTTTGTGGATCTTGGGTAGCAGATAGAATAACCCTGGTTGGGGCTCAGGGGGTGTGTCTGTGTAGATTTGTTCCTGTGTTTCTTTAGGGAGTTTATTTAGTAGATGTTTTAGTTTCTTTTGGTATACCTCAGTGAGATCGGACAGTAGTGGCTTGTAAAATGTGGTGTTTGAGAGTTGTTTGGCAGCTTCCTGTTCATAATCCAATCTAGTCATGATTACAACGGCACCTCCTTTGTCTGCCTCTTTGATTACGATGTCAGAGTTGTTATTAAGGCTGTGGATGATGTTGCGTTCAGCATGGCTGAGGTTATGGAATAAGCAGTGTTGTTTGTCGACAATCTCAGCTTGTGCACGTCGGCGGAAACACTCTATGTAAAAGTCTGGTCTGTTGTTTCGGCCATCAGGAAGAGTGTTTTCAGTGTAGGGTGTTAGGATTGAGACATGAAATACGGGGTGGACTCTAAGGTACTGAGGGAGCTGCAGCTCGAAGGTGACCAGGTTGATTTGTTGCTGCATCTGGGTTGGGCCAAGGAATTGGTGGCCTAGTTTCTGAGGGGGTCTCCCTGTGTGCAGCGGTTCTGTAGAAAGCCATATCTTTTGTCCTACGGAGTAGGCAGGGCCCTGTTGCCTATGATTGTCCACATGCTCCTTTGTCTTCTCAAGGTGTTCCTTCACCTCTTCTTGGATGTGGGGGATGTGTTCATGATGAGGTGAGAATTTTCTGTAAATATTTTATCTGAGTACTGTGTGTGCCTCAGCTTGCGCTTAATGTTGCATGGTGAACTAGGTGGTGGGAAAAGGCGGTTTATTCTCCGACAGCCTATGACAAAGGTGTGAATGGCACCTAGCAGTCTTGGATTTGGGGGCCTGTGAAGACAATGGCAAATCCAATCACCGGGTCACTTGGTACCTAGCAACTAACAACCATGAATGGCCCTCCATCTCCACAGGAAGCCAGCTGTGTTTCACCAACTAGACAACAAAGGACTGAGGAGGGGGCCAGATGGGACTCTTCCGGGAACTTGCGGGACAGAGCAAGAGCCCTGGGAGAGGACACACCACTTGGCTGTGGGTACCCAGAATGGACCGTGCTGTAACTTCCTTTTCTCTATACTAACCAAAAACTTTCTATACTGTGCTTAAATCATATAATAAACCTCATGACTTTTACAATGCTGCCTGAGAGTCAGGGCAGACACTGAAGGAGGGGTGCACTTTATTTATTTTTTTTTTTTAAGTGAGGCCTGGTTTACACCTTGAATTTAAGTTGACCTAGCTTCACCTCTCATGGCTGTGAAAAAATGTGTACCCTGTATGACATAGTTAGATTGACAGAACCTCCACTGTAGACTCAGATAGGTCAATGGGAAAATTTTTCCATTGACTTAGTTACTGGCTCTTGAAGGTGTGAATTTACTACAGCGATGGAAAAACACCTCCCATCGCTGTAGTGTCTACATTACAGCAGCATAGCTGGAATGCTTGTAATGTAGGCATACCTCACATCTCCAGCTCTCCATGTTGAGGAACAATGCTTAAAAATGTGACCCAACTGTAACCTTAGAGGCTCAGAAACCAGCAAGGAAAGAGAATGAAGCCAAAAATGTATTACTTAATCATTTTTCAGCCAGAAGTCTGCGGTTTTTTTGAGGTCTGACTCACAATTTTGAACACTTGGGGTTGTCAACACTGCAATCTCTCTTTCCCCAAACTCAAAGCTCTGGAAACATAAATTCTGTTCCCTAAATCAGTGCTTCCGTACACAACATCATCAATCCCCCAAAACAAAAACCCTTCAATGGACAAGGTGGGTGTGGTAATATATTTTATTGAACCGACTTCTGTTGGTGAAAGAGATGAGCTTCGGCGCTTCCACAGATCAGGTGTAGGAAAAGTGTTCAGGGGGCTTGTCTACATTGAAAACTGACATCATCATAGCTATGTCTGCGTGTGAAAAATCAACCCCCGGAGAAACGCAGCTATGCCACCTAACCTCCAGTGTAGCCAGTGCTAGGGTCAACAGGTAAATTATTTGTCGACCTTGCTACCACCTCTCAGGAAGGTGGCCAATGAACACCTCTGCAATCATAGGACAAAAAGGGGGGCTCAGTGGTCTACAGATTGTTGTAATAAGTCATAAATGCAGTTTCTTTAAGTCAATGATTTTTAGTGTCTAGCAAAGTTATGAATTTAAGCTCGTCTTTTAAAGGTGCTGTGAAGGTTTCCCTTGTGGATAAGGCTTGAGAGGTCAGACACAGAGTGATCACGCACCTGTGACAGGGTGTTTTGTCTTTCATCATTGGCTAGTGTGAGTTCATTCGAGAGTGTAGTGATTGTCTTGTTTCATCCACATAGTTGTTATTGGGGCAGTTAGTGCACAGTCCACCCCATCTGCTTTGACCCTAGCCACTATGCAAGTGGCCCAAATGCCAGGACTTGTTCCCACGTCTTGCACACGGGCTAGGATGTTGTAGGCAGGGGCAGGTGGGAGGCACTCAGCACTTAGATCTGCATAGGGAGAATCCCTCACAAGACTCCAGCCAGCAAGAGCAGCTGCAGCCGCAGGGACTTTCAAGTACTGATGTTATCACATGGGCTGCTACAGTTTATAGTTTGGATATTCTTATCCTTCTGCTGATTGGCTGCTGGCTCTAGACCAGGGGTGTCCAAACTGCGGCCCGCGATCCATTTTTAATTGGCCCGCAGCAAATTCCAAAAATATACCAGAATATGGCCCGCACATGAAACCTGGCGGTATTGCACTTCTTGGTTTTAACTCTAGGTGGAGCTACTGAGTTGATCAAGGCAGTTCCTCTACAAAACAAAATTAAGGAAAGAAAAATTTTGCCACAGCGCACTGAAAATGACAACACCAAAGAAACGCAAGATAGCAAGTGAGTGTAGAAAATTTCAGACACGGTGGGAAAATGAATACTTCTTTATGGAAGTCAAGGGGAAGTGTGTGTGTTTGATTTGTAATGAGAGTGTCGCAGTGATGAAGGAGTACAATGTAAGATGACACTACGAAACCAAACATCAGACCTACATGTCCTACACTGGTGTGGAACGAGAACAGAAGGTTAAGCAGATGACAACTATCTTGCTAGCTCAACAACAGTATTTTTCCTGTGCCAAAAAAACTCAAGAAAATGCCACAATAGCCAGCTATGAGGTGGCTCAACTCATTGCCCAGCATGGGAAGGCTTTTTCAGATGGTGAATTCATAAAACAGTGCCTCACTAAAGTCGCAGGAATAATGTGCCCAGAAAAAAGTCAAGAATTCGACAGCGTTAGCCTATCAAGAAACACAGTTGTGCAGCGAATCGAAGACTTGTCAGCCAACATAAAACATCAACTGTCAGACAAAACGTGTGCTTTTGATTTCTACTCCATTGCATGTGATGAGAGCACAGACGCCACAGATACCGCACAGTTATTAATTTTTTTGCGGGGAGTTGACAATAACTTTTGCGTTACGGAGGAGCTGCTTGATCTCAGCAGTCTAAATACCACAACAACGGGTAAAGACATTTTTGAAGCTGTGTCAAATGCAATTGACAAGATAGGACTTAAATGGGACAAGTTGTGTGGAGTTACAACAGATGGAGCTCCAGGTATGACAGGCGAGCGCAAAGGAATGGCCTCTATGGTGTGTGCCAAGGTGCAGGAGAGCGGAGGTGAGGCAGTTAAAATGCACTGTATCATCCACCAAGAAGCACTCTGTGCCAAGACAGTACAGCTTAGCGATGTGATGAACACTGTTGTGAAAACGGTAAACATAATTCGAGCACGAGCACTCTACCACAGAGAATTTCAAACTTTCTTAACTGACGTTGATGCTGAATATGGGGACCTGCTCTACCATTCAGAAGTGCGCTGGCTAAGTCGCGGCTCCGTGCTTCGGCGGTTTTATTCTCTGAGATCAGAGATCGACCAGTTTTTGAAAGAAAAGGACCGACCTCTTCACGAGCTGAGTGACCCTCTATGGTTGGCAGACCTGGCGTTTTTAGTTGATCTCACTGAACACCTCAACACACTCAACAAAAACCTACAAGGCAAAGACCAACTCGTACCGCAGCTTCACGCACACATGAAAGCATTTCTGTGTGAAGCTCCGACTGTTTGAGGCACAGTTGCGCACCTTCAATGTCGCGCACTTCCCCACATTGTCCGAAATCAGATCTGCGTTTCCAAAGGCCGATCTCACTGATAAAAAGGGGAAATATGTGTCTGTGATCACATCTCTCATGACAGAATTTTCTCAGCGCTTCCAAGATTTTTCTACCATTGAGAACGATATCAAGCTGTTCGCGACTCCCTTCATGATAAATGCAGAAGAAGTGGAAGAGAGTCTGCAATTAGAACTTATAGAAATGCAGTGTGATGATTCTCTGAAGAATCAACATCAGCTTCTCTCCTTACCTGACTTCTACCGGAGCTTGGAAGAAGCCAAGTTTCCTCTGATGAGACGCCACGCAAAAAGAATGATGAGTCTGTTCGGCTCAACATACATATGTGAACAAACATTTTCTCTGATGACGCTGAACAAAAGCAGATTGAGAACCAAAATGACCAACGACCATCTCTGTGACGTCCTTCGCATCTCAACCACAAAACTGACTCCGGACCTGCCAGCAATCCTGCAGGCCAAAGCGCAACTTCATTGTTCCCACTGAGCGCTACCGTGTTCCCCTGAGTTCAAAATATATTACACGTTCCATGTGTTATTAATCCCTATTACTTAATAAATGTAATCATTTTATGTTGATAGCATTTTTAAAACAAATATTAGTTGATCTGTTGACAATCCAAACTTATTTGCATAACAAGCTTGAAATATAGTATATAATTTATTTTATATCCCCACCCCCTCCCGGTCTGTCAAGAACGACCACCATCCAGAAGCAATCAGAGGCAGCTGTTTTGAGAATGAACTGCCAACCTTTTTTGTTCTAAAAAAAAATCCCATTCATGAAAAGCAGTGTTGTAGGCTGATTGATTTAGTTTACTTACTTAAATAAACCAGGTGAGGCAATACGTACTTCATCTCGAGTGAGTGGCCCAGCTGTTTGTGTATTTTATCGCATATGGCCCTTGGTGAAAAAAGTTTGGACACCCCTGCTCTAGACCCTTCCCTCACACTCTCACGCTGCCTCCTTCTCTCAGTGCTCCTTCCCCCTTAGTGCCAGCTGCCTCTCCCTGTCATACATTTAATGTAGATAAATAAAATTAGAGCGAAAACAAACAAATAAACCCCCAATATTGCATTATAACCCAACCCATCCTATTTATCCTGCAAGCAATGGGGGGCTGGGACGGTCTCACTCTGAAGGGCCCATTGTGTTAGGTGAACTCAGTTTGGGGTCTCTAAGCAATACACAAAAAATCATGGTACTAACTTGACATTTGCAAACCATCATCCTGGTTGTATTGCAACATCCCCTAATGCATTGTCCGTTTGCTTTAGGCCCTGATTCTACCAATGTTTCGGCACGTTTAATTTTGGGCTTATACAGTGTGTAACATTTTGGCAGGATCAGAATTGTAAGGGCTTGAAAACACAGACAACCTCAACAGCTGCCAAATTTGGTCCAGCTCCCTGTGAGACATTTTATAAAAGTTATGTCACTGGAAAATTTGCATATTACAAATAATTTTCATGCAATCATAAATTTCACCTTAATGCAAACTCCATACAATTTTTAACTCTGTATTTGTCATATAAAACAGGAGAGGAAGGAGGCAGATTTATTAAGAGCAATATCAGCTTTTGTTTTTTAAAACGTGTCTAATCTTTGTGGGCTGGGAGAAAAGCTGCATTTCCAGCCTCCCACTTTATTGAAGGCAGGAGAGATGCTGCAATGGGGAAGAGGTAATTAAATGTATTTTGGGAGGAAGGAGGACCCCCGACAGCCCTGAACTCTAAGCACTAGGTAAATCCAACATTTCAAAACCACCCGCACCTTCCAAAACCCAGAGATGATTTGAACCATCTCATTACTCTGAAATCAAGCGCCCGGGGCTCGTTTTACTGGCTCCAGGTCCCTAAGCCTCGGGGGTCACGTCTGGCCACTGCTGCCACCTCTGGCGACTTTTGTGGCTCTTCCTGCAGCCCCAGCAGCCCCTGGAGGCCGGGATTACACCAGAGAGACCCGGCCGGCCGGCCGGCCTCCCCCCGCTCTGATGTCAACAGTCGGTCGGTGCCCGCCTGGCCCCCCCCAGGCGCTGCCAGCGCAGCTGGAGAAGGAGCCCCACGCGCCCGCTGAAGGCTCCGGCAGCGAGACAGCGGCAGGCGGTGAGCGGCGGCGAGCGCCCCAGGCCGCCCTGCAGCGCGGGGCGGAGCGAGTCCCGGCTCCCGGCGCGGGGCGGGGCGGGGAACGGAGCGATAGAGCTGCCGAGTCCTCCGGCGGCTAGAGAGGCTCGGAACGGGAAGTGCCCTGCAGGGGGAGCGTGTCAACGAGGGACAGACCGACGGACGGGCGGACCGTGCGCCGGCTGCAGGGAGCGCGGGGTGAGTCGGGACCCCCCAACGCAGCGCAGCGCATCACTGGGGGGTAGGGTGCAGCGCCCAGCCGAGACCCCCCAGCCCCGCCCCAAGGCAGCACAGGGCGGGGGGCGGGAATGCACAGCCCAGCCCAGCCCGGATCCCCCAAGCCAGCCACCCGTGGGCAGCACTGGGGGGATGCAGAGCCCAGCATGGACCCCCCCGCCCCGGGCAGCATGGGAGGGGGGAGGATGCACAGCCCAGCAGGGAGCCCCCAGCCCCGGGCAGCATTGGGGGGATGCACAGTCCAGCAGGTTCCGCCTGCTGCCGCCCAGCCAACTCCCGGGCCACATGCGGGGAACGATGCAGAGCCCAGCGGGGTCTCCCGCCCTCGTTCACAGCCCAGCAGCCTGTCACCCGCCGTGCCCTGTGCAGTAGCCAGCTCGCTCTGGCCACGCAGCGAGCGGTAAGACTGACAAGACCGAGGGTGAACTGTCTACCTGCCGGCTTTGTTGCAGTGCTGGATTTTTATTTTTTAATCCACAGTCTGATGACTGGGAGGAAAGGGGAACTGCTGAACAGAAGGGGGCGGGGCGGGGGGAGTGGAAAGAGGAATTTGCAAAAAAAGTTTTGATCGTAAGCCTTTAAGAGCACTCCTATTACAGATCCTCTGTCCCTTTAAAGCCAGGTATTCTGGGACTTGTAGTACCGAGGCCTCCTGTGAGGATAGCTGAGAACAAGGCCTGCTGAGGGATAGAAGGCTATAAAAGCCAAGCCACAGTAGCAATGAAAGAAGGGATCTTTTATGGGGTGAGCTGGAAGGGAGCAGCTCTGGCATTATCCGTCCCAGCTGGGTTTTCTGGCGGGAGTCCTTCCCTTCATCTATGCTCTGGTCTACTTCTGCTGCTCATAGGCTTTCCTTGTCTCTCCCTTCCGGATATGTTTGGGCAGTGCAGTGCCTGGTTTGTTTGTGTAGGAGGTTCAACTCACTCCTTCATCACCCGTGGCACAGTTGTGCCTCTGTTTCCCCTGTCCCTATTATCTTCAACCACAGATATTCAAAAACCATATCAGCTTCCTCCCCCCACCCATCCTCAAAAAGATATCACGAGTGATTTAAAAGCCATGAGATTTAAAGAACAAAACCAGGTTTATCTGCCTTCCTGTTTTTGAGCCGTCAGGGTGCACACAAGCAATGCACACTGCAGCCAGGAGTGCTCAAAACCTTTTAAAAAAATTAAAGCTGAGATTCTCATGCAACCTCTTAATTCCAGCCAGTGCGGGCTTTAAGACGGACAACAAATATCACACAACAGAAGTGACAGGAGCTGGCAATATTAGATCTCAGCAAGCCTTCCACCTCTCAGCTACAGAGCTCCGACAACAGCCCTTTCACTTCACTGAGCTGCAGGGGGCTCTAGGCTTTCTCGTCAGTGTATGGTCATAGCTCCAGACAGATTCTGTCTCCAAGCTCTTGCCAGAAGAGACCTAACAGCCATAGCTGCTCACCTGATTAAAGAGTCCTTTCTCCTATTGCTAAAACGGCTTAGCTTTATTATCTGTCTCATCTGAGCAGGCCTTGCTTTCAGCCAATCACGAGGTGAGTCCCGGGCCTATCAACTCCCAGAAAGCTGGGCTTTAAAGGGATGGAGGCCCTGTAATAAGCGTGCCCTTAAAGGGCCTATGCTGTCTGTTGGGTCCAACTTTTTTGCAAATTCCCCTTTCCAATTTTTCTCCCCAAAAATTCTGTTTTGCAGTTCCTCTTCCTCCCAACCCAGGGCAAGCGAGTGAGTGATGCCTGGATTCTCGTTTATTCCCACAGATGGGATCATGAGTGACAACGAGCAGGAGAACCCTCTGCAGGGAGGTCCTGAGGAAGGAGGTAGATCCAAAGGAAACCTTCCCCGGGAAGTGGGCTCAGAGAGTCCTGGCGGGTCAAAATTGCTGGGGGAAAACCACACAGAGCAGCAGCCACTGGGCAGATCCCCACCCTGTGGGAGGGGGCTCCAGTCCAAGGAAAAACGCTACAGCTGCACTGACTGTGACAAGAGCTTCAGCCAGAGCTCCCACCTCATCCGGCACCAGGGCACCCACACGGGCGAGCGCCCCTACAAGTGCCCTGACTGCGGGAAGAGCTTCACCCAGAACTCCAACTTGGCACAGCATCAGCGGGTGCACACGGGCGAGCGCCCCTACCAGTGCCTGGACTGCGACAAGAGCTTCACCCAGAGCTCCCACTTGACGGAGCACCAGCGGGTGCACCAGGGGGTCAAGCCCTACAAATGCACCCACTGTAATAAGAGCTTCAGCCAGAGTTCCCACCTCCTGCGGCACCAGGGCACCCACACGGGCGAGCGCCCCTACAAGTGCCCCGACTGCGGGAAGAGCTTCAGCCAGAACTCCAACCTGGTGCAGCACCAGCGCATCCACACAGGCGAGCGCCCCTACAAGTGTGGAGAGTGCGGGAAGAGCTTCAGCTGGAGCTCCAACCTCATCGAGCACCAGCGCGTGCACACGGGCGAGCGGCCGGATAAGTGCCCTGACTGTGGGAAGAGCTTCACCCGCAGCTCTGCACTTATCCAGCACCGGCGCATCCACAAAGGGCTGAGGCCCTACAAGTGCACACAGTGTGGGAAGAGCTTCAACAAGAGCTCCCACCTCATCCGGCACCAGAGCACCCACGCCGCCGGAGAGCTGCCCTGCACGTGCACCAGCTGTGGGAAGAGCTTCACCCGGAGCAGCCAGCAGAGGCCGCGGCCACACCACTGTGCTGAGTGCGAGAGACGCTTCTCCCGCCTGGCTGCTGGCCAGCCACGAGCTGATGTGGCAACGAAGCCCTACAAGTGCGGGGAGTGTGGCAGGAGCTTCGGGCGCAGCTCGTACCTGGTGCAGCACCAGCGCATCCACACGGGCGACAGACCCTACAAGTGCGGGGACTGTGGGAAGGGCTTCGGGGTCAGTGCCCACCTTGCCCGGCACCAGCTCAGCCATGCAGATGAACGGCCCTACCGATGTCCCCAATGCGGAAAGGGCTTTGGTGAGAGCGCAAAGCTGTTGAGCCATCGGCTGAGCCACACGGGCGAGCGCCCCTACCAGTGCCTGGACTGCGGGAAGAGCTTCTGCAAGAGTTCCCACCTGGTCAGCCACCAGCGCACCCACACTGGAGAGCGGCCCTACCGCTGCACCATCTGTGGCAAGAGCTTCTGCCAGAGCTCCCACCTCATCCGGCACCAGGGCACCCACACGGGCGAGCGCCCCTACAAGTGCCCTGACTGCGGGAAGAGCTTCACCCAGAGCTCCAACCTCGCCCAGCACCAGCGCATCCACACGGGGGAGCGCCCCTACCAATGCACCGACTGCGGGAAGAGCTTCAGCTGGAGTTCCAACCTCATAGAGCACCAGAGAACCCATCTAGCACCGAAACCCTGAACGTGGGGCGAGCCAGCGTGTCTGTGGGCTGAGTGAGCTCCTGACACTGCAGTAAACAGCATGGGATGAGCAGGATGCTTGACAGGGGGAGGAATTACTGTATGTACAATGCCAAAGAATAAAAACCCACCCAGGAGTTAGACTTCTTCATGCTGCTTGCCCCAGCCTTGCCTGTTGCAGGATCCGGGAGGTGATCCCTCCTGCCACAGGAGCTAAATAGCCTGTAATAAGGGATGTGCTGGAATGGATCGGCATGGACCTAGCAACAGGGAAGGCCCAGTAGATCCTCCTGTGCATCTTCCTGGGGCCAGAGCAGGGTTGCATTGCTGCCAGATCTGAAGAGCTGCGCAGTTCAATGAGGGAAAGGTTGTAATGAGAGCTGAAGAACTGAGTCACGAGGAAAGAGAAGCGCCTGGAGTCATGGGCGGTGACGAGGAACATAGGGATTGCCGGGCTAGATCAGCACCATGGTCCATCTAGGATCCCATCTCCAACAGGGGCCAGCACTGGACGCTGCAAGGAAGGTGTAAGCCCACAGTAGCAGATATGGGGTAATCTACCCCCCACATTGATCCAATCCTGGTCTCTAATGGAGAGTGACTAAAGTGCTAAACAGGAGCTTTAAAATCCCTTTGCAAATGTTGTCATTAATTGTGATAACTCTAGGTAGTCTTGACATGCAGAAGATTTAGAAAATAAAGCCCAAGGAAATGCTCTAGCACAGCAAAGGGGCTGGGATTGTCAGAGGCCTCACAGAGTCAGGTACCATGATCTGATGGGATTTAGGTGCCTAACTCTGCTAAACTCTTTTGAAGATCCCAATTTCCATTTATAACAGTGTTCCTCCCCCCTGCCAGAGTGCTCTGCACAACACCACAAAGTGCCATTAACAGCAGCCACGGACTACATGAAAGTAGAGGGGCCAAAGGTCATGGAGATGCATGGAGGAAGGTGGCTGATGGATTGAAACACCCTGTAAAAAGTGTTTTCAGATGCGGTTTAAAAGCAAGTGGAGGGGTCAGTTTTCTGGGAGGAGCAAGCTCACACCCTAGCGCAGGGGTTCCCTCATTCTTTCCCAGCACAGGCCACAGCTTAGGAGCGAAATTGTCTTGTGGACAGTTCCTCTGCCATTTGCGATTGCATGGACCGCTACCCTCCCATTTGTGATCAAGCAATGTTCCTGCTGGAACTACAGTAACTGCTTACTTGGGAAGGTAATGTCAGGAAAGTGTTTCATGCATTTTAGTTTGTTTGGACCAGATCCTCAAGGATCCCATAGGAGTTAGGTGCCTCAATGTCTTTGAGGCTATCTGGGCTTTTGAATGCAACGTATAAGGTGCAAACAGGAAGAGGAGCTAGTATCACATAACTTGCCAGTTCTCTGTAGACTACCAGTAAGTGCTTGTGGTCCATGACCACAGACCGGGAACCCCTGATCTAGGTCTTAGGGGATACAGGAAAAGCACCATCACCTTCCACTGGGATGATGGTAGACCTCCTAGACAGCAGGTGGTATCCAAGTTCAGTTACCCATCAGGACAAGGTCTCAAATACACCCAGGGCCTATGTAGTTCTGGGCTTTACAAACAAGCAGGGTCAATTGGTGCAGATCAAAGCCAATCACATGAACATGAAGATCAGGAAACTTAAAATTCTAGGGATGCTGGCCATCAAAGAAATGCCATGTCAGGGCATGCAACTGGCAGAGTTTGCTGGGGGGAAAAGTTATAGTAAAATCGCTGAAAATGAACATTAATCAGGACTCTTTGTAAAGAGGCACTTTTGTAGACCCAGAGTGGGGAAAAAGCCCTAAATATTAGGCATATATCATAACACTCTCTGCAGACATAGTCACAGAACTAGTACAGGACTTGCAAGAATCCGCTCTGTGAAACCAAGAATCCACATCTTCCCAGATCGAAATCCCCAGACTCGGGGGAAATGGGGAATATCCAGAGGAAGACATGGAGATCTGGTTACCATCTCCTGCAAAATGGCTTGTCAGGGCAAACTCTCCTCCCTCTTGGGATGTTAATTCATAGATTTGAAGGCCACAGGGCATCATTGTGATCTGACCCTCACAATACACAGGCCAGAGAATTCTAGCACAAACAGCTCTACTTGGCACAACAGAATTTCCACAGTTAAAGCAGCTCTGAAACTGGTGGACAAATGCAGACTGGCAACATGGATCCTACTCATAGACTCAGTGGATGGCAGTAACAAACTTGGAGCTAGAGAGCTCCACTTGCCAATTGATTTATGCCATTCTTGCTGCTGGTAGTTATTTATAATACTGATATTATGCTTTGTTTCGGATAGCACCCAGGATGTGTGGGGTGCTGCGTGCGCACACAAAATAAGGCCCAGACCCTCCTCCAAAGAGCTTGAACTCACCATAGGTAGGAATTTTTCAATCCCCTAGGTGGCTTTGACGTTTGGTTTTAAGATGTAGTTTAACTTTTAATTTTCTACTTTGAAGAAGCAATCCTGACAGGCGCTGCTCCTTCTGTTTTCACTATTTCTCTCTCTGACACTGCGTTTATTGCTGTACGTGGGCAACAAAGGGACAGCTGGGACAAGGATGATGTATAGACTGAACAGGCAAAATTGCTTCATTCTCATGATTATACTTAGCTAAACTTGCACACACAACCCACATGCCATCACATTACACACTGGGATTTTCAGCTATGACTTTCTCCTGCTTAGACAGCACACACTAAAGCCCAAGTCATCAAAAGTATTTAGGCTCCTAATTTTCATGGATTTCAATGGAGCTGGCCCTAATTGCACATGCAGGTCTGCAAAGAGCTTTGCATCCTTATTAGCTAATACAGCCAGAGAAAGCAATCTACTGAGAACAAGCTAGGGGTGGTAATGGATAGCATATTAGATAACAAGTGGCATGGAGCAGGGAAATGGGAGTCCCTCTGTATATAGCTCTTATGAATCCACACCTGGAATATCATCTTCAGTTTATACTGGCATGACACACTGTACAAGAGCAGCCACAATGAGGACAGGGCCTTCAGGACTCTGCCAGAGGTGGACATAGTACAGCCAGCATCTACCCTTACCCAGAGTCATAGAGTTCAAGGGACCATCAGCTCATCTAGTCTGGGCTTCATGTGTTGGAGGGTTTAATGCTTGTATCCCTTTGTCAAAATGGCCCATTCCTTGCTTGGTGTCAGGTTGCTACAACACATGATGTTCATTTCTGAGTGCCAGAAAGATGCAGGAGGGAAGTCAGAGAAGAGCAGCAAGGAGTCTGGAGCAGTTGATTAGCAGATGCATGGAAATGCATGCACGTAGCTTGTCTTAAGTGGTGACTAATGGAAGGGCTAGGATAACTCTACCGCTATTTGCAGGTTGGAAACACCCAGCATTATTTATGATGTCACAGAGGGGAGAACTACAAGTAATTGCAAAATAAGCTGAATATCAGACACTTCCTGCCAGCAAGACCGAATGGGCTGCAGAATAATTTCCAAGAGAAGCAGTGGAAGCCTCATCACTAGGAACATTTAGAATTAGTGTGCAAAAAACACTAGGGACTATCCTGCCCTAGCTGAGAGGGGCTGGGGTGGATGATCCACTAGGTTTTCTGTCTCTGCTTGACAGAATACGACATTGCGAGCTCTGGAGTCTTTCTACTGGCTCTGAATAAGGCCTGCCAGCTCTCAAGGGCATTATTGCTATAAATTACTGAGTACAGTTTTGAAAACATAAAACCCAATCAAGCAAAGCTATGTTTGTAGCAATGTTCATCCAGTCCAACATAGGCCTCCATTCCCCTTCCAGGGCTCCCCACTAAACACACACAGGCTCTCATGCATCAAATGACACCCTTGTTGGGATCTGGTTTATTAAACTTTGACAGTTCATTGTCAGTTGAATCAAAACCTATCTTCCCCCAATGCTGAGCTCCATCAGCCCTTTGCTGGGCTCATTCGCTCCTTCCCAAAATCCAGATCCTGCTCCCTGAAATTTCCTAAAGCCTTTTCTTCAGGCTTCTGCCCTTGCCCCTCACAGCAGGTGATCTGGCTGGTGTGGACAGCTCCATCACAGAGCCTCTGTGACCCTGGATCTCCACAGCTCCCTCTGCTTGGGCACACTAGCAAGCTATCCCTCCACACAACAGGCTTCCTAAAATCTGACTGATTGGCTGCCATATATTATACCCTTTTATTCCCCAGCAGGCTTGCTTCCTACTCACATGCTCCTGTCATGTGACTGAGAGGTAAATAGTCAGAGGGGAGAGTCCATCTCTGCTCATGCCTTGTTCTACATCTGATCCCACTAGGAAGAGAAAACCACAAGTGCCATGAATGCTGGAGATAATTTGAGCAAAAAAGCACATGACATCACACCAAAGATTTCACACAACAGAAAGCAGCAGCAGTCCTGTGAGCTTGCGGGGAACTGCCTTCCATATACAACTTAATCAATGTTGGCATAAAATTGAGGACTGTGGAGGGGGTAGGTGATGGAGTAAGAGGTGCAGGGACTCGTTCCTGGAGTGATTTTGTAGAACATATACTGGTTGAATGACAGGAGAAAGATGGATGCTTCAGGATCAGTCTGTGTTATTTGGACAATGGAATAAGAAAAAAGTGTTTTGTTAATGTCTGATTATCTGAGAAGTTCCTACAGCTTCCTGCTATTGCAAACAGGACTTGTTTTTTACAAACATTATTATTTATTATAATTATTTGTATTGTAGTAGTGCTGAGGGGCCTTAATCATGGATCAGGGCCCCCTCTGTTCCAGGCGCTACACAAACACACAACAAACAGATGTTCCTTATCGCCCCAAAAATTTACCATCCAGATAAGGGGCCAAATTCTGCTCTCATTGCCAAGAGTGCAAATCCAGAGTGACAGTCAGCTATTTCAGTGATGGGCACAGTATAAGGACATGAAAGAATCCAGCTGGATAGAATCCATTGACATCAGTGGAAATTCTCTGGATTATCACTAGGTGTCACAGAGCAGAATTTGGTCCATAGGGATAGCAATGAGAGAAAATAGGGCATTTTATGCTAAATATTCCAAGTCTTTAAAAAAAAGTTTTGTCTATTTCTCAGTCTGTAAACTTGTTCTTCAACATTTTTTTCAGACACTTCTATTTCAATAACCATGGTGACAAGTGTCTCAGTTCAGCACTGTCATACCTGCAGATTGTTACAATAGACCACACCAGGTGCGTTGTTACACACAGTCTTCCAAGTTATTTTTCCTAGTGTGCAAGCAGGTTTTGACTCTTGGGCAGACGTGTTAGTTTTGGCTGTATAAAGGCAGCTTTGGGAGAGAGAGTGCTGAGTGGTAGAAAAGTTTGCATTCTGCTTTGGGCTCTAATTGGTGTCAGTTCTTGAGGAAGAGTTGCTCACTGGCACTTGGGTTTTGGTGTTGGACAGGAGATTCCTGGGAGAAATGTTTTCCCTGCATGCTGTTTGAACATCTCTTTTTAGGACTGGTGTTTATGCGTCAATAAAGCAAGTTACATTATAAAAACATTGTATAATAGTGTTCCAGGAACTTCTTCGGGTCATGAGCTGTAAAAATCAAAGTTCCCCATATTTATTCCCTCTTGAGGAATCACTAAATTCTCTCTATACAGCCCTGTAGCATGGGGTCTGATCCAGCCCCGCAGTTGTGGCCCTTCTTCGGGCCCCGGCTCGGAGGAAGGCCACTGCATCTTCCTACAAGGGGAACGTTAGCTTCGGATATGAGTCTGGTGTCCTGGCCCTTGGCAGGGTGGGCGAACAAGCAGTGTCCTCGGGTCAGTAGAGCAGGGGGACGACAATCACTCCCTGGGTGGCGAGGACAAGGAGGGAGGGGACGCAGGCCCACCCGACTCCATTGCATCCCAGCCCAGGGCCCTAGCAGTGGCAAAGGCGTTGCTACTGAGTTGGCGGGGCTCCTGCCACAACATGCCGATGGGGGCTTGCCCCTGTCTCAGCCATGGCTATGGCTGTCCCTGGGCCACTTCCTCCCTATATCCCCAGGTACCTGTGTCCGCCGGGTCTTCAGAGTCGCTGGGGTACATGGCCCGGGGTAGGCCCGCCAATCCCTCCTCGTCCACCGGTGACAAGGCTGGTAGCTCCTCTGCGAGGGACAGCTCCTCCAAGTCCCAGGGCTTGGGGGATGGCTCGACCTCAGGCAGCTCTTCCAGGTCTTGTCCCGTCTCTGGGGGTTCAGCGTCTGGCAGCTCCTCCAGGTCAGGTCTGGTCTCGGGAGGGATCTCCCAGCCCTCAAGCTCAGGAGACTCAGTCCAGTCACTGGGGCCCAGGCCCAGTCCTTAGGGCCTGTAGGCCTAGGCCAGTCTAGGGGACCTGGACGCCCTATCCAACTCTCAGGAGTTGGTCACTTGGGCCGCTCCCGGGGTTCTCGCTCCGGGAGGCACTCATTTGGGGCAGCAGCGCGGCCCGGCCCGGTTCAGGCCTTTGCTGCAGCCGGCAGGACGGCACGTTTGCTTCCGGCGGCAGCTTGTCCTTCTCTGAGCTGTGGGGCCTGCTTTTTATACTCTCAACCCTGGCTGAGGCTCTGTCCCTCTGTTGCTGGATTGCGAGCCGACCTCCCGGTTGCTGGGCAGACTGGGCTGCCGGCCCTTTCACTGTCCGGCCCTGCGGTTGTGGCCCTTCTTCGGGCCCTGGCTCGGAGGAAGGCCACTGCACCTTCCTACAAGCCCAAAGGCTAATGTATGTGAGGCCGCCCAGCTTTAAAAGAGAAATCATGGCACTTCAATTTTTTTCTCCACACGGATCTAGATTTCAGTGTAGTTTTTCTCCCACTTACTAAGCATTTAATTAGCTCAGAGGATTCATAGGCAAGCAAACACAATTTAGGGATATAGTAAAGATGGGGAGCCCAATTCAGAGGTGGTGACTAAAGTAGCCTCAGGGAATGTGAGTTAGGGTAATTTATATGCCAAAGCATAAATTAAGATAGCTCCCCTCCCACTTTAACTTACACCTTCATCCAGATCCTTGGCATGTCAGTTGCACTAATTTATACTCCCATGTGACTAAATAGACCAGGGTAAGCAAGTCTAAGGGGAGTCAAATTTATGCCACCCTCAACCCCATATGGAGAGACTGTAAACATAGACACTGGCAGAGGGGATGCAGGCCATTTCAGTCCCATGGGCAGCTCCCTGGCATTTGTGCCCTCTTTTTGTCGTTCTGGCCAGACTCCATCCCAGGGTTTTAGTTCCTATTAGATACTTAGATTCTATTCCCATTTTAAATGTGCTTTTAATACTCAGTTTCCTGTTGTATTGCAGTGTCTCTCCATATGAAATAAAACCTACTCCAGTGTATCCATTTTCCATCCTAGAGTTTCATTTCAGATGCTGAGTCCTATAACAGTTGTGTGTCTGCCTATCCTCCATCTGGAATTTATTCTGGATTCTCCATCTATGTTCCCACAAAAGTTCTTCTGGTAATCACTGAAGATGCAACTGCTCTTTTCAGAGGGCAATTTTCAATGTCTAGGGTCCCAAACCATTTCCTTATGGGCTGGGTTTGCAGCTCCTTCCATCTCACCAGGTTCTGTAGCCTTGTCAATGCTAGAATGTTTTCATAGATAGACTCATAGATTAGGTTTGGAAGGACCTCAGGAGCTCATCTAGTCCAACCCCCTGCTCTCAAAGCAGGATCAATTCCAACTAAATCATTGCAGGCAGGGCTTTGTCAAACTGGGCCTTAAAAAACTTCTAAGGATGGAAATTCCACCACCTCCCTAGGTAACCCATTCCAGTGCTTCACCACCCTCCTAGTGAAAAAGTTTTTCCTAATATCCAACCTCGACCGCCCCCACTGCAACTTGAGACCATTGCTCCTGGTTCTGTTATCTACTACCACTGAAAACAGTCTACCTTCATCCTCTTTTGAACTCCCCTTCAGGTAGTTAAAAGCTGCTATCAAATCCCCCTTCACTCTTCTCTTCTGCAGATTAAATAAGGCCAGTTCCCTCAGCCTCGCCTCATAAATCATGTGACCCAGCCCCCTAATCCTTTTCATTGCCCTCTGCTGGACTCTCTCCAACTTGTCCACATCCTTCCTGTAGTGAGAGGCCCAAAACTGGACACAATACTCCAAATGTGGACTCACTAGTGCCAAATAGAGGGGAATAATCACTTCCCTCGATCTGCTGGCAATGCTCCTATTAATGCAGCCCAATATGCCATTAGCCTTGGCAACAAGGACTCACGGTTGACTTATATCCAGCTTCTTGTCCACTGTAACCCCCAGGTCCTTTTCTACAGAACTTCTGCTGAGCCAGTTGGTCCCCAGTCTGTAGCTGTGCATGGGATTCTTCCATCCTAAGTGCAGGACTCTGCACTTGTTCCTGTTGAACCTCATCAGATTTCTTTTGGCCCAATCCTCCAATTTGTCTAGGTCATTCTGTATCCTACCTCTACCTTCCAGGATATCTACCACTCCCCCTAGCTTAGTGTCATCTGCAAAGTTGCTGAGGATGCAATCCACTCCATCCTCCAGATCATTAATGAAGATGTTGAACAAAACTGGCCCCAGCACTAACCCCTGGGGCACTCCGCTTGATACCGGCTGCCAACTAGACATCGAGCCATTGATCACTACCTGTTGAGCCCAATGATCTAGTCAGCTTTCTATCCACCTTATAGTCCATCCAACCCATACTACTTTAATTTGCTGGCAAGCATGCTGTGAGAGACCATATCAAAAGCTTTGCTAAAATCAAGGTATATCATGTCCACTGCTTTCCCCATACCACAGAGCCAGTAATCTCATCATAGAAGGCACTCAGGTTGGTCAGGCATGACTTGCCCTTTGTGAACCCATGGTGACTGTTCCTGATCACCTTCCTCTCTTCCAAGTGCCTTAAAATGGATTCTTTGAGGATCTGCTCCATGATTTTTCTGGGGACTGAAGAGAGGCTGACTAGTCTGTAATTCCCCAGATCCTCCTTCTTCCCCTTTTTAAAGATAGGCACTGTTTTTGCCTTTTTCCAATCATATGGGACCTTCCCCGATTGCCAAGAGTTTTCAAAGATAATGGCCAGTGGCTCTGCAATCACATCAGCCAACTCCCTGAGCACCCTCGGATACATTGCATCTGGTCCAATGGACTTGTGCATGTCCAGCCTTTCTAAATAGTCCTGAACCTGTTCCTTCACCACTGTGACTGCTCACCTCCTTCCCATTCCAGGCAGGGCAGTGCAGTAGTCTAGGATCTGACCTTCTCTGGGAAGACAGAGGGAAAAAAAAGCATTGAGAACTTCAGCTTTTTCCCCATCATCTGTCATTAGGTTGCCTCCCCCATTCATTAAGCAGTCCATACTTTCCCTGACCTTCTTATTGTTACCCTTCACATCCCTTGCTAGCTGCAACTCCAGTTCTGCTTTGGCCTTCCTGATTTCACTCCTGCATGCTCGAGCAATATTTTTATACTCCTTCTTAGTCATCTGTCCAAGCTTCCACTTCTTGTAAGCTTCCTTTTTGTGTTTAAGATCACCGAAGATTTCTCTGTTAAGCCACGCTGGTCATCTGTCATATTTGCTATTCTTTCTGCACATCGGGATGGTTTGCTCCTGTGCCCTCAATAAGGTTTCTTTAAAATACAGCCAACTCGCTTGGCCTCCTTTCCCCCTCATATTAGCCTCCCTGGGGATCCTGCCCATCTGCTCCCTGAGGGAGTCAAAGTCTGCTTTTCTGAAGTCCAGGGTCCATATTCTGCTGCTCTCCTTTCTTCCTTTTGACGGGATCCTGATTTTGACCATCTCAAGGTCACAGCTGCCCAAGTTTCCATCCACTTCTATTTCCCCTACCAATTCTTCCCTGTTTGAGAGCAGCAGGTCAAGAGGAGCTCGGCCCCTAGTTGGTTCCTCCAGGACTTGCCCCAAGAAGTTGTCTCCAACACTCTCCAAAAACTTCCTGGATTGTCTGTGCACTGCTGTATTGCTCTCCCCGGGTGATTGAAGTCCCCCAGGAGAACCAGGGCCTGTGATCTGGAAGCTTCCATTAGTTGTTGTGTTTCTTAAAATTTCCTACATTTCATAGATTCTATGGCCAGAACGGACCATTATGATCATCTAATCTGATCTCCTGTATAATACAAACCATAGAATTCACAAAAATTATTCCTACAGCACAGTTTTTAGAGAAACATGCAATCTTGATTTAAAAATTGTCAGTGATGGAGGATCCATTACAACTGTTGGTAAACTGTTAATTTTCTCTCACCATTAAAAATTCACTCCATATTTCCAATCTGAATTTGTCTAGCTTCAAGTTCCAGCCATTGGATCATATTATACCTTTCTCTGGTAGATTGTAGAGCCCATTATTAAATAGTTGTTCTCCATTTAGGTACCTACAGATTGATATTGAACCCTTAACCATCTCTTGGTTAAGCTAAATAGATCAACCTCCTCGAGTCTATCACTGTAAGGCATGTTTTCTAATCCTTTAATCATTCTTGTGGTTCTTCTTTGAACCCTTTCCAGTTTATCAATGTCCTTGAATTGTGGGCACCTGAACTGGACACACTATTCCAGCAGTTTTTGCAATGGTGGATGCTGGCAGCCTTTAGCATTTTAATCACTGTGTCATCTAAACCTGAAGCTAGTCTACACTGGTGGTACCACTTTTGGAGCGGCACTGGAAGTAGCAACTGTGACTAATTTTAAGAAAAGAATCATAGAAATGTAGGGCTGGAAGGGACCACTAAAGGTCATCTAGTCCAGCCCCCCAACACTGAGGAAGGATCAAGTTTACTTAAACTATCCCTGGCATGTGTTTGTCTAACTTGTTCTTTAAAACTTTCAATGACAGTGATTCCATAACCTCCCTCAGTAACCTGTTCCAGTACTTAACTATCCTCATAGTTAGAACATTTTCCCTTCTAGCTAATCGAAATCACCCTTCTGGCAGATTAAGACAGATTAAGCTGATTCCTTCTTGTCCTATCCCCAGCGGTTATGACAGATGACACTTTCCTCTTTATAATAATCTTTTACAGATTTGAAGACTATTATGTCCCCATTCATTCTTCTCTAGACTCAACTTGCTCAATTCTTTCAACCTTTCCTCACAGGTCATATTTTTTAAACCTCTTATTTTTGTTGTTCTCTGGACTCTCTCCAATTTGTCCACATCTTTCTTAAAGACTGGACACAGTACTCCAACTGAGACCTCACCAGGGCCAAGCAAAGTGAAGCTATTACCTCCCCTGTCTTACATACACTTCTACTAATACACCCCAGAATGACATTGGTCTTTTTGCAACAGCATCACATTCAATGTGTGGCCCACTATAAACACCAGCTTCTGGAGTCATATTATTCTCTGAAAATTGTAGCTTTAAAAAAAAAATCTGTTTATAAAAAAACTGAAAAATACAACACAAACTCCTCCCCCTCCCCCCCACCCCCACCCCAAAAAAGAGGCTGAAACATGACAAGAATTCACACAAATTCTTTTTTTTTTTTTTTTAGGAGCCTGATTCATGGTTTTTGAACATTTTGGGCTGGCAATTCATAGCCATGGATTTTAAGGCCAGAAGCAACCATTATAATTATCTAGTCTGACCTTCTGAGCACGGGTCAGCAAATCTCATCCAGTGATTTCCCATCACTTCTATTTGAGCTATGGCATCTAGTCATGGGTTTAAAGATTCCAAGTGACCGAGAATCCATCCCATCCTTGGGTCAGTTATTCCAATAGTTAATTCCCCTCTCTATTAGATGTTTGCATTTTATTTCTAGCATGAATTTGTCTAGTTTTAGCTCCCAGCTGTTGCATTTCATTCTGCCTTTCCCATCTTGATTTACAAGCCCTCTGCTGTCAGAAATGCTTATAGAGCGTGATCAAGTCACCCTTAACTTGGATAAGTTACATAGACCAAGCTCCTTCAGTCTCTCACTATAGAGCAGGTTTCCCACCTTGAGGGCAGCTATGCTCTTCCTCAGTCTGATCCCAGAAGCATCCCCTAACCAACTACCTTCCATTTTAACAGTCTTGCCCACAGCAATCTGTATTCCAAAGCACAGTTTCTTTCATTTCTGAATGTATAGCCTTCCTTACACTTCCTTTACTTGACTGCATGCTAATGAAGATAATTTGCAACCTTCACTGTTAATGACAAATCCCAGTGTAGCTCAACCTGCTTCCCGATTGGTGAGATTGTCCTACACAAGACATCCTCTAATTAGGAGGAAAACAACTAGTACCTTGTCAATGTGTAGCCTGCAAGCTAAAACAAGTTAACACAATGGATACTGTGTGTTTCATGCAAAGTTGACTTGGATCTTATCTGCTAGCCTTTAACAAATATCCAATGTAATTGTCAATGTTGCTGTACTTCAGCAGTAACAGGTTAAAAAGCTGAACCAATACACATGTATGCCCACAATCATATATGTTATCAGTTACATGTAAAACACTGGAATACAACATATACTCCTACTCAACATCCCTCTGCTAATCCATGAGCTCTCTAAGGCTATGTCTTCACAGTGGAGTTATCTACACTCAAGCTAACTCCTCTGGAGTGAGGGCAGCTATGGTATGAAATAAAGTTAGAGCTACAGACTGACTGGATTACTGCAGAGTAATTGGGTGGCTCTATATGAGAGCTGGAGGTGTAATATCCAGCTCTAGTAGACGTACCCAAACTAGCTCATGGTAAAAATAGCAGTGTAGCTGCAACTATTGAGACTCTGGGGGAATGCACATCTAACGGCCCCTCCTCCCACCCTAAGGGGAGGGGCTACCGGACCCAGGTCTCAGCTGAATGCAGGGACAACAAATGAAAAACTAGGGATGGGAGAGAGAATCACAGGGTCAAAATCAGGGATTCAGAGGGGGACACCGAGCAGAGAACCCTGGACAGCGCCCACTGCTCCTTGAATGCATCCAGGAGCCAGTGGATGTGGCCCATAGGAATTCTGCTTGGAGACCTGACTTCAGGGAAGACCCCACAGTCCAGGAGGCTCATGGGGCAGGGGCCCGATAGTGAGGTCTGAAGGGCCAGGAGTGAGGAGCAAGCGGGGAGCAACCTCCCACAGAACCACTCAAGGAAAGCCTGAGATGCAGGCGATATGACTACCTTCTCCTTCTGGAGTATATGCCAGGAGACACGAGGGTGGAGAGACCCATGCACTAGCTGAGTGACAAGGAATCCACCCAGTCCCCCCAGTCATAGTCCAGGGGGTCTCCGATTCTAGTGGTACCTGCCAGGACCAACCTCCAGCACACTGAGAGGGACTCCGCCACCTGTACACCAAATTGAGGCTTGTGTAGTAGGGGCTTTGCAAGGAGATCCTCCTCCTCAGCAATTGCCAGGGACCTGGTCACCGAGACCAGCTTCCAGGTCTGGAGGAGGTCCCGTTAGAAGACTGGCAGCTCAGAGAGATCTCACAGAAGACCCCTTGGATGAATGTAGAAGACCTGCTGGTCTTATCAGACCCCTCAGAGGCAGTGGAGGAAGATGTGTGCCAAGCAGTGTAGCTGTACCTATTGAGGATCTGAGGAAGGGTGGGCACAAGCCCACCCTCATTTAAAGGCTGCTCACCCAACCTATGCAGAGAAGCCACTGAACCCAGATCTCAAATGAAGTTGGGGGAAAACAAATAATAAAACAGGGTCAGGAGTGATGTCATAGAAAGCAGGAAGGCAGAGGGAGACACTGAGCAGAGACAGTGGACAGTGCCCACTGCTCTTATAAGGCATCCAGGGAGCCAGAGGACATGGCCCTGAGGATCTCTGCCTTGGTATGTGATCTAAGGGAGGAGTGGAAATAGGCCCCAGTCACTGAGCACCTCCCTGTCCAGCATCCTCCTCCTGGTATGATGGATGGCCACCTTGGTCAGTGCCAAGGGGAGGTTGACAAGACGGTCTCGCAACTTCATGGGGCCACGGATGGGGTGAGTGTAGATCAGAAGGTGCAGGGAAAAGTGCAGCCAGAATTTAAGAAGAAGGTTCTGGAGGAAAAGGGGCTGCAACCTGGCACACTCAATGTAAATGCGCACCAGGGTCTCCCCCATGTCACAAAAAGGGCATGTGTCAGGGAGGTGGCTGAACCATGCTAAGTACACGCCCATGCTCACAGCTCCATGAGGAGCCACAACTAATATCCCCGGCAGCCTGTGGGACCAGGTGGAATACAGACTAGCTCACTGGTGCTCCTCACCTTCTAGAGGTGGTAGGAGGTCCTGCCACTTGTGTCAGAGTGGGAGATGAGGGTGACGAAATGAAAGGCATGGTGCACGAGCGCATACAGATATGTCCTACACACGGTTCAGAAATGAATCGGCTGCAGGTCATGCAGCCAGCTCAAGTGGTGCAGAGGGAGTGGCCAGGTGGACTCGCAGGGCAGGGATCCGATGGCAAGGTCTGGAGGGCCTGGGGTAAGGGGTGGGCAGGAGAACCCTCCCACACGACCTGCTCAAGGAAAGTCTGAGAAGCAGGTGACAAGGCTGCCCTCACCTCCTAGAGTATACGCCAGGGGCATGAGGGGTGAAGAGCTCCATGTGCTGGCTGAGTGCCAGGCCATCCACCCAGTCCCTGCAGTCGTAGTCCAGAGGCCTCTGATTCTGGTGGTGCCTTCCAGGCCCAACCTCTGGCACACTGAGGGGAACTCTGCTACCTGCACACCAAGTTGAGGGTTGTGTAGCAGCGGCTCCATGAGGAAGTTCTGCCTCTTGGTGGCCACCACGGATCTCTGGCTGCTGAGATCAGCTTTCAGGTCCAGGGGAGGTCTTGATAGAAAACCAGCAGCTTGGAGAGGTCTAGCGTAAGACCCCTTGGACGGAGGTAAAAGAGCTGCCCATTATATGCCCTCGGGGGCAGCAGAGGAAGGCGTGTGCCAAGCAGCGTAGCTGCAGCTGGGGGTCAGGTTAGCCACCTCAGGTACAATCCTATCTGACAGTGCGTCTGTCCCGGAGATAGCTAACCTGTCCCATCACCGCTACGCTACTGCTTTTACCCAGCTAGCTCAACCAGAGCCGGGATTGCCACCTGCTCAGGTTTTCCCAGGACTGTCCCGTATGTCCTGGGAGAAATGAGTCTTTGCAAGACACTGAAAGTCCTCGCGTTTGCCAGCTTTCATTTCCCTGCTCTCAGCCTGCCTTTCTCCGGGCTTCCCCTCTGAACGAGGAGCTGCCCTGGGTTTGGCCCCCTGCGGAGTCTCTGCCGTGGGGTGAGAGGGAGCACAGCCCACCTCACATCGCGGAGGAGGCCCTGCCTGCAGGGGAGGCCAAGGCTGAGGTGAGCTGGGCGTTCTCAGACCGAGGTGGGGGGAATAAGGGCCCATCTATGGCCTGTCGAGGGAAGGCGGGATCAGGACCCAGGCTGGGTCTGTGCGGCCTAGCTGGCGGGGCAGGGGAAGGCGAGAGGGGACCCGGTAGGCGGGGCCCGCAGCTGGCGGGGCAGGGGAAGGCGACAGCTGGCGGGGCGGGGTACCTGGGGCCCATCCATAGCTCGGAATCGGCGGGGCGAGGCCGCCCTGCCCCTGACGCTTCTCAGCACGTTGCCACCACTGGCGTGGGGCGCGCAGCGAGCGGCAGCGGGTGCTCCCCTGGCCCGTGGGTTGGGGGGGGGGGTCCCGCGTCCCGCCCCCGCTCCCGGGCAGAGCAGGCGGTCCCGGCGTGCAGCAGCAGCACGTTGCGTTCACCCCGCTGTGCCCCCCGGGCCATGCACAGCTCGCGCTAACTGCCGAGGCCAGCCTGGGGCCGCAGCCCGGCGCCGGGAGCCCCGCTTGGGCCTCGGGAACCCCGACCGGGGGAGCCCCGGGGCCTGGGCAGGGAGGCTTTGACAGCTGAACTGCGCTTTGTCCCTGCGGAGGCACCGTAGCCGCCTGGAGTGTGTGCTCAGTCCCGCCCTAAAACGAGCCTGCGTCATTACGGCCGGTCTGCGCGCGGCCAGCCTATCCAAGGGTGATAAGCGCGGAGCGCGTCGCTAGCAGCCGATCCAGGTCGAGCCTTCCTCCTTCTGACCAACCAGAGCGCAGGATACCATCGGTGACCCCCGCCTCTTGATCGGCAGTTATCTTAGCCAATCCTGCCTTCCTTTCTTTGAGGTTACATATCTGTCAAATAGCTTGACCAATGAGCTCTCAATGACCAATCTTGACCAATGAGCTCTCACAATCTTTTCGATTGACGTTAATGTCTGCTTTTTTGGCATCTGAAGAGGCCCTTGATTGACATGTTCCGATCCTATGGAGAGTAAGAGTGATTTTGACTGATTGATTCTTCCTCCAATGGAAACTGAGCACTGCGGGAAGTGTCTCCAATGGAAGGGGAGTGAGGCGGGGCGTGGCAGACCCGACCACCAATGACTTGCGGGTGGGCGGAGCATCACGTCCAATGCGGTCGGGAGGCGGGGCTGAGGCGCCGCCGTTACTGTCTGGCGCAGGACTCGCAGGCAGCAGTGGGCCGGGCCAGCGGCGGGGAGCGGGTGAGGGGAGAGTGGGACGTGCAGCAGCATCATGAGCTACTCAGGTGAGAGGCTGCTGGGGCCGAGCAGGCCCTCGGGGAGGGGACCGGCTGGGCACAAGATGGCGGCTGCCCCCGTCTGTGAGGCGGAGGGTTCAGCGCTGCCCCTCCTCTCCCGTCCGTCACCGCGAGCTGCGGGGCCTGCTCCGATTCCTCCTCCCACCTCTAGGGCCGTGGGGCGGGCCCGGGCATGAAGTGGGGCAGGCCCAGCCCCTCGCTCTTTACTGCGCATTGCTTCTCTTCTATGGGGCTGGAGTGAGGATGAACGGGGGGCGTGACACCCCGCCTGCCCACACAGCCCGGCATGGGGCCTGTGGGGGTGGGGCTGGCACAGACTCCGACCCCGTACCACAAACATGGCCTGGTCCCTGTGGGGATTGGTGGGGGCTGCTGCCGCTGATCCTGGGCGCCTCTAGCCGGCATGGGGCCTGTGGGGGTGGAGCTGGCGCTGACCCTGACACCTACCACAGACATGGCCTGGAGGCACAGCATAGGGTCTGCACGGACGCTGGTGCTTGACCCTGACCTCCTACCATATAGCATGGCATGGGGCCTGCTGGGGAGGTGCTGGGGGCTGGCACTGAGCTGGACCCCAGCTGTAAGGCATGGTATGGCATGACTTAGGGCTGCTGTGGGGCGGGCTGGCACTTACCCCCACTGCACAGCATTACAGGGGCCCTGGCACTGACACTCCCCATACACACACCAATCCCACTGCCCAGCATTGCATGGAGCTTGGAGTGTGTGTGTCTGGCACTGACACGCAACCCCATGCACACATCATCTCCACCTTGTAGTGCTGCGTGGGAAGTGCTGGCACTCACCACTCCACCTGCACACACAACAGCATTGCATGGGGCCTGCCAGGGGCAGTGGGAGCTGCCACTGACACCCCCACAATACACCACCAACCATTTTGCACTACATGGGCTTTGGACATAGTGTAGGGAGAGGTGCTGCTGTTATTTCCCCCCCACTCACATGTACAACATTGCACACAGGCTCTGGGGGGATGTAATAATTAGGAGGAGGAGTTGGCACTAGGATCTTGCCATACATGACATTGAATGGGCCCTTCCTTGGCGAGGGGGTATAATAACTAGAAGAGGAGCTGACATGGTTTCTCCCTGTATGCAGCATTGCATGGTTTGGATGTGTGTATAATAATGAGGAAGGGGGAAACTCAGCACTGGTCAGCCTCTGTCAGTTGTGAGTTTTGGAGATGGGGCGGGGGGGGGGGGGGTAAAGGTGAAATTGATTAGACCTTTCCCCTAATATCATTGCATCCTCTTGGGAATGGTGGGTGATGGAAGAAATTTACACTGCTTCCTCACATATGCTCACCATTGCTTGAAGGAATGGGGGTATAGTAAGGATGGAGAGGGTGATGGTGATATTTCCTGCTTTTCCCCCCTCACACCATTGCATGGGCTTTGGAGGGCATGTGATAAGCAAGGAGAAGAAGTTGGCAATGATATCCCTGGCTGATGAACTAGGGGGTGAGGTGATAATAAGCAGGGTAAAGCAGGCACAGATGCTTCCCTTCCCCTTGCATCTCTCAGCTGATGATCTTAGGAGAGAAATTTAGAATTATACCTAGTCAGGGTGACAAGGCATGTGGGATCCTGCATATGAAGGGGCATCAGTCCCTATTTCTCCTCCTTTTGTAGAAACAAAGGAAAGGATAATTCAAGCTTGTTTAGTTGAAGTTGTCTTGTGCAGAGCCTCAGGGATTAGGCTGGGAGCCCGGAATTTGTAGCTCTGCTACTTTTTGCTACAGGTTTGAGATTTTTTTTCTTCCTCTGTGTGATTGCAATTTTTGTAACTGCCCTTTGGTGCTGTGTTACACGTTTTGTATTTAAAAAAAAAAAGGGGGGGGGGAACGGTGGCACAGGGGAAGCATTAACTTACATATGTAGGATCTGTAATGCAGAGCTGAGACTCAGTAATACTGCTAAAATACTCCATTAATCTAATAATGAAATTTGCCTTATTCTGCTGTACCCAATTGTATTTAGAATGTCAAATGTTACCTTCCAATACAATGTGTGCAGTTTGGAAAAATTCATGCTATAATTGTGTTTGTAACTCCTGCATTACTTGACACCTTCATGTCTAAAAATAAGGGGCTCACTCTGATCAATGGTCTCACTGCTTGGGTTGCCAACCTTGCATTTTAGTTTTTACTGACATGAAGATCTGAAGTTGATTATTTTTTTTAACTGACATCAGTAAAAATACCGTAAACAGTGCAATAATGTCACAAAAGTGTGTACTCATTTGCGATATTCTGTACACAGGAATTCAGAATTATGCAATTGTTCTAGCTGCAGTTAATTGATCATTCCTGTTCTTTGGGCATTTGCAATAATAGAAAACAGGAAATTGATAAAGTCATGGTCAGTGTAGTTTTACGATACAAGAAGTGATTCTGAATGATGACAACCTCGGTCAAAATACAATATGTTTTATTTCTATCCAATTTCACGGACATTTTCATTTATTTACGGGTTTACAGAGAGTGTTTAAAATTGTACAATTTTTTACTGACTGTCCATAGATTTACGGAAGGTTGGCAACCCCATGTATGCATTGTGATAGCTGTCCACTGTATTGCTCCCTTTCCTCCCCAGGTGGCAGCTTGTTCAATACTGTGCATGTCTAGCAGTGATCCTCAACCATAGGGTCATGGACCTGCTATCATTTTCTACAGGCTCTAAGGTTTAATGTAAAAACTGTTTCTATTTGTTATGGTTGTGAAGGTCCTTCTGAATACAAATTGCTTCAGTTACTAGATTTATTGAATCAATCTCATAGGGGAAAGTTGTACTTTCTTATGGGAAATGTTATGAATAATACTTGCTTGATATATTTTTAAATATGAAGTGATTGAGTTCACCTGCACTGACTAAAAACTGACCTCAGTCAGACAACATAACTAGAGGGTCATAGAATGTATTGCTTCTGTATGTTAAGCTCATTACAGGCACTTGGGGATCCTTTGTATCCCTCATTTCTCCCCACAAGTTCCCTAAATGCCACCCTCCCATCCTCCTCTATTTTAGGAAGTCTCTGCAGCAGCGCACCCTCATACTGAGGGTTCTGTGTGTGTTCTCCTACCCCCAGGGCTTTGAGTGCCCTCCCCTCTGCACCATATGTGAAAGAACTTGAAAAAGCAAACTACTAGTTCTTTTCCTTGCCGAAACAGCACTAATGGTTCTGGGATGTGGTATTATGGAGGGATAAGAGGTTGGTTTGGGATGATCATCAGTGGGTAAAAGTTAAGAATACCTATTCAGTAGTATGATAAAGATCTTTGTGATGTATATTGGAAAGAATTGCTTGTCTGTTATACAGTTAGTCGGATGTCTTATTTTTGTACTTCCAAGTAGGAATAGGGTAAAAGTGATGTGAAGCATGCAGTTGTCCTCAAAACAGGAATGCATTTTATATTGGTAGGTGAAGCTTTTCAGGATATATTCCTTAACTGCAGTCTTGTAGGCTGTTGCAGATATTAAGAGCAAATTAATCTGCACTTGACAAACATCTAGCTCTACTAACAAATTTTAAATTTGAGCAAAACTATATTACTTGAGGCTTAATCTCACTTTCCATTTTTCTGAAATTTGAAGCCTTAATCTGAGATCTGTGTTTAAAGGCTGTCATAGCACTTGCAGTTTGGATTCTGTTCAGAGCTGCTCAGAGTGTTGTCAGCAACATAGAAACTTACTTAGGATCCTGAACTGCTGGGTATTAATACTTGTATGGATTATAGGATTACTTCTTGAGGAGGGGTAAAACATGGTAATGGCTCAATATGCCTATATTTTTATCATTGTTCTTCCAGAAAACACATTTATACGGTGAGCATCCCTTGTGAAATAAATGCCTAGTCTGAAATTTAAAAAAAAACTTAAACAGTACATCCCTGGAAGAATGTATGCAGACTTTGAAGCTGAAAGAATGTGGAGTTTTAAAAGGAACTGATTGATTTTGGTAATTGTGGAATTGTGACTTTGGGAATTGAGGTTGACTTTGGGAATTGAGTGCCAGAAATTGCCAACTACTAACACATAGAGCTGGAATGCTATAGGGAAGGGTATGATGATGCAATTATTTGTGCACAAAAGTGTGTGATAGGAGGTGTGATGAGACCAGATTGGGTTGCTAGTAGAACATGGGGCTTCTTACACCTAATACACCAATTTTCATCTAATCCAGATCAATACAGTTACTTTTTGACTTCTCTGGCCTTGTGAAATGAGTGGAGTGCAGTCAGGGTGGAGGTGCATCTATCCTTAAATCCAGGTTCTACCAGACAGGTAGCTACATCATCCAAAATGTAATTCTGGTTGATACTTAAACTCTAGTCGAGACATACCTTAACCTGGTTGTAATTTGAGTTATTGATTGTCCTTCTGTTCCTTTTCCTACAGTATATTATTTATGTAGTCATTCAACTTCTCTGTATAGGTGATTCTATTAGCAGAAAAGTTAATAAGATTTCATTGTCTGTTCATATATCTGTGGTTAAATGCTTTGGTAAAGGATCTTAAGTAAATGTTTGACAGGTACAAGGGGCATAACTTACATCTTAATAAATTCTGTGTTAACTTCTGTATTTCTGATAGAAAGTGGCTTAAAATATACCCAAACATTTACAGAAACAAAGTAAAGAAAAACAATCCTATCTTTGTATTGGAAGTAAGTATTAAATCTCTGTTCCCCATCTGTAAACTAGGACTACAACCCTCAATGTAAGACCCTTCTTGGATGGAGTTGTATTAAACAGATTGCCGGAACTTCATAATGCTAAATATATATGCATATATCAAAACAGGTGCCTATCACACGTTTAGTAAAAGCTTAGTTCTGTTTAAAACTGGTATTATCTAGTGTGAAGTCTTCCAGTTTCTAACTAAAATTCTCAGTGATTTGGCAGTAATTTTAAGAGGCGAGCTCACTTGTGTGCGACACCTATTGAGTTGTGCATAATCTTGAGGACGTTGCCTTTCTGTACCAGCATCAAATAGAAGTTTGTCAATCAGCCTCTTGCAGTGCTAGAAATGCAGCACTTTTGCAGGTGTAGGAAAATGCTAAAATTAGTCAAGAAACTTTTTTATATTCTAGTTTCTAAGAGAAGATAACACTGTCAGTTATAAAGAGTTTCAGGCTCATTTAAGATGGAGGCAGTTGACAACTATTTTGCTCATGCTCCCGTCTCTGCAGCAGACACTCTGTAGCAGATCCAGTGTAGTCCTGCTCTGACTCTGGGTAGGAATTTGGGAGCCCACCTAGGGGGATTCATACCTATTGAATCTTGCAGAACCCAACCCAGCAGGGAAATTCCTATGTACAAGGGACTTGTCAGTAGGGTTTCAAAAACTCTGGTTAAAATCAAGTGGTGCTCAGGTTAGCATTGCAGTTAATCCATGTTCAGAACTGATATGACTGCACCTATCAGTAAGTAATAAGTAATTTTGTACTGTAGACAAGCCCCTAGCGAGGGCACAAGCAGTGGCGAGCATATCCTATCACTAAGGCTGGATTGCCGGACACAGAGCAAGTTCCCTTCCCTTCCAGTCCAAAACGATGCTGTGGTCTAGGCCTTGGACAAAAAGCATCTCTTGTTCCAAGCTGCATCTTTCTGGAGATTCTGAAGACAGTATTCACCAGTTTCCAGCTGGAAGGTATATTTGCAGTCACAAGTGCTAGAAACTTAAGCTTGAATTAAAATAACATGGTACAGAAACTGATTGTGAGGTCACTGCCCTCCAGGGCATGTTTCTAATTTGTTACTGATACGGGTTTGTCAAGATCTGATCTCTATTGAGGGGTATCCAGTGTGATACAGTCTGGCTTATTTGGATGCAGTTGATGATCAGACCTTAATGTAAGATTTTCCTTATGCTCTAGCTAGAACTGCTGGCATTACCATATAATATGGGGTTTGACTACTTTTTGGTCTTTTTCTAGGTTATGGCAACTGGAACTCTGGAACAAACAGAGGCAAGTATAGTAAAATCTTAATACATTATCGTGAACAAATGTCATTTAGTGTGGTCAGTCAGAAAAACTATTATAAAATGGCACGTTTTCACAGCTCAAATCTGTTCCCTTGTGTCTGAATAATATCCTCTTAGGTCACACGCACCTCTCTATTTCTGTCAGTATTGCAGAGTCCATGTAACTGTGACAGTCAGCTTTTCACTATTCTGCCTTGTGCATCAACAAAACCAGATGTTTCTGTTCCCAGAAATCAGCACAGATTGTACCCACTACCTGTTTTCCTTCAGTTTTTCTATCTCTCCTTTATGAAACGCCACTGAAGATTAAAGTGTATCATAGCATGCTAGAAGACTAAATTTCTAGTTCTTGTGCCAGAAAGCCACAAAAATGGCAGTGTGTCTGCATTTAGGCCCAAACTTGAAACAGTTCTCCCTTTATAAATACTTGTCTTTTTCTAGAGGCCAGGTTCACTGTATTCAGACTAGAGTGCGATCCCCAGGTATGTGGCAGACTCACTGATCTGCACACTTCAATTAGCATAAGGAAGCCTCTCTCCACCCTGCAAAGACTGATTAGCAGTATAGTAAGCTTTTGTATTACTCTGACTGGTAGTTTAAACTGTAGTTTGTGTTGTACAAGGAATTTTATGATCTTTTCACTATCTTCAGAGCTAGCTGGAAAACTTTTTTTTTGTAAAAAACAGAATATATTCATGATTTTTCCCATTTTTTCAATCAACTGTAGTTATTGTGGTACTCGGTGTGTTGGCCACCGGTGTTATTCAGTGTAGGCTGCGTGCGTGTGTCCCTGTGTAGATGCTGTCCCAGCTCTGGCCAGGAAACTGAGATGGCTCTCACGATCGAATGAGTCGACACGACCACAGATTAGCTGAGTAACGAAGGTGCCCAAGCCAGGTTTATTGCATGCAGCACAATGAGAAATGACTTACAGAATATTTCTGGGTCAGTTTCGCATAGGCGGCGTTACAATGGGCTCGGCCCAACGGCGGGATTTTCCGTTATCCCCTAGACCAGACACCGGTATTCCCTCTGACACCCTCTTTTATACACTGTTACATACGCTTTCGGTCTGCCCCCTTTCACGTAGGTAGTTGCCACCCTCCTGATGTAGTCTAATACCACCTTTTTCCGTTGATTGGCTGATTTGGGCACCGCCACTTCATGTATCATTTCTACCCATAAAAGTGTCATTTCGGAGAGTTAGTATCTTGGTACCTCTTATACCTACTACATATTTTAGTAATATTTTGGCAGTCTTATAACCTTGCAGAATCAGCACTTTCCTATACCAGTCTCAGTTAACTTGAGTGACCCCTTATACTTCTGTTCACTCAGCTTTTTCCATTTAGGCCTTAGTCTGTTTTACAGGCCTTAAGCTCTCACTTCTTATTACAGTTAATTTTGCAAAATATGCAGTATGGTGAGCTTGCTAGCAGTGTCATTGTTTTACTACTTCTATTACAGTATCATTTAGGGGGCCCATCCAAGATCAGGGTCCCATTATGTTAGGCACTGAACAGTCTGTGTCCTGAAGAATTTATAGTCTAAAGGGACAAGACGGAGGGTGAAAGAGATTAAGTGACTTGCCAAAAGACACTCCAGGTCAGTGGCATATTAAAAATAGGTCTCCTGACTCCTAAGTGAGTGCTCTGTCCACTAGATCGTGCTACCTCCTAATGCTATTAAATATTCTTAAACTACAAAAGATGTCAGAATATAGTAAATGTTGTGGTACTATCTGTTTCACTTACTAAATAACCATTTGTTCACAAAAGCTTTTTGATTTATAAATGCAGATTAGCAAAATTCTGCTTTAATTTGCATGATACTAAGAATCCCAGAACTCCTGGGTTGGCAGTAGGACATACTGATGTGTGAACTGAGCAAACCTGATGTGTAAGTTAGACTGGGGAAAACAGCATAGAATGCTGATGCTATTTTAGTCAGTTTTCTGTCCTTATCTGCTTTGAAAGTAGCATGCCATGGACTGCATTTGAGGAAGCTGTTCTCCATCACCCTTGAGATAATATACAACTGAGAGGGCTATTTCTCATTTATGTGCAGACAGGAGAGGGAACAGAAGTGCCATGAACCATATGGGTACTGGTCAAAGTTAGGGAGGGGGGCGGTTATTGTCCCATTTCTAGACTTGCACAAATCCCTGTGCGTCTCTAGAAGAATAGACCCCAGACTCAATAATGTCATCCAATTCAAACAAACCATTATGATTATGATGTGAACTGACTGACCAGCTTAGAGGCATGAGTTTTATGTTCTGACTTCATTTGGTTATGAAGTCAGAACATAACTGAATACAGCACAACTTTGTCAATTTGACATAGTTCAAAGTGGATTTGTCTCTAAGCTTGTCCTATATACGTTATCTTATGTATTTTTTTTTCCTCTCACGATCCACACTTTTCACACATACCTAAATGTCCATACCACAATTGCTATTCTTTCTGAGGATGACTTCACCATCTTCTCTCTGGAATCTGTTTTTATCAAGCAAATGGATTGCTATGGAGGGCTGCAGCCCGTCCTGTCCAGTGAATGAGAGCAAGAATGAAAATTGAGGGTTAAATATTAGTTGGGGCCAATTGTAGACTGTTACTATATTGCTGGGATTTGGTATGAAGTTTCTTCCATGCATGTTTTGGCCTTTTAAGTCCTGGTGTTGGTTACACTAATAAACAACCTTGGCTGGTGACTTGTAAGAGGGGAAAAAATATGTTAAATGTAAACTAAAACTACCACATTCTCTGCGGAAGGGGTGCTCTTGGTGGTTCTGCTTCTGAGGTTGGTTAGAAATGTTAGCTCAGCTGCTTGAATGGAAATCTAAATGACACTTTCTCATTTCAGGTTACGAGGGATATAGTTACGGATATGGATACAGTCAAGATAACTCTGGCAATTATGGGTATGGTATGGCCACTTCAAACTCTTGGGAAATGCCTAATTCAGACACAGACCCTAACGCTTCCACTGGCGCCGATACTGTTATAGCAAAAATTAACCAGCGCTTAGATATGGTGTCTCATCTAGAAACGGACACGATGCAAGGAGGACATTATGGCTCAGGTGGAGACAGGTGAGTGTGGAGATCAAGATGAAAAGGTTCAGTACTAGACAGGTTAGTGTCTTTTCCTGAGGGAACCACTACTCTAAAGGTCTGTTGACTATCAGTGCTGCTACTTCTCACTTCTTTCTCTTTTTGATCTCATTCTCACTTTATCTTCTCACTTTGGTTGTCAAGAGGAACAGGTGGATGAAGGAAGTGGGCTTGGCTACATTTTCCCTCTTTTGTTTGTTTTTGGAATAAGTGATTTGTAACCCGATTTGAGTAGTGAAGTCTTAATAGCCTGGTGACAGATACTTGAGTTGTGATGCAACCTTTACAGAGGTAATAGGATTTGTTTAACTTGCGGGGAAAAGAAATCTTCTCACTGTTTTAAAATGGAAATGGATAAAGAAGGGATTCCTTGATATTTCTATTTCCAGGAGCCTGCTGATGTGCTTTATTTCTATAACATTTCCACAAAATCCTTCACTCACCTGTGTCCCTCATTTGATCTTAAGCTGAACTGTTAGTCTAGAAGTGACATTATTGTTTCAGTTTTGGGTTATTGGCTGGGAATACAGCACAGATGTCCAGCAAAGATCGAGAGGTTTTGACCATGTTTTAAATCTAAAGTATATGCAATACTAATAAGGACTGTTCACTCCACAAAGATTTCTCATGTTAAATTTCAAAATCAGTTTCTATTCAAAATGTAATACTTCTGCAACACTGCTGTTCATTATAGGTTTTGTGAAATATTCATCCCAGCAATTCTGATTTTGAGTATTTTCACATCTGAATAATTTGCTTGTGTACAAGTATTGATTTGAACAATAGCAGATTTACATTCGTGTAGAGGAGACGTATGTTTTATAGAATCATAGAATCATAGAATATTAGAGTTGGAAGGGACCTCAGGAGGTCATCTAGTCCAACCCCCTGCTCAAAGCAGGACTAACCTCAACTATATCATCCCAACCAGGGCTTTGTCAAGCCTCAGCTTAAAAACCTCTAAGGATGGAGATTCCACCACCTCCCTAGGTAACCCATTCCAGTGCTTCACCACCCTCCTAGTAAAAAACTTTTTCCTAATGTCCAACCTAGACCTCCTGCCCTGCAACTTGAGACCGTTGCTCCTTGTTCTGTCATCTGCCCCCACCAAGAACAGCCTAGCCCCATCCTCCCTGGAACCCCCTTTCAGGTAGTTAAAGGCCACTATCAAATCCCCCCTCACTCTTCTCTTTTGCAGACTAAACAAGCCCAGTTCCCTCAGCCTCTCCTCATAAGTCCTGTGCTCCAGCCCCCTAATCATTTTGGTTGCCCTCCGCTGCACTCTCTCTAACTTGTCCACATCCTTTTTGTAGTGGGGGGCCCAAAACTGGACACAGTATTCTAAATGCGGCCTCACCAATGCCGAATAGAGGGGAATAATCACTTCCCGTGACCTGCTGGCAATGCCCCTCCTAATGCAGCCCAATATGCCATTAGCCTTCTTGACAACCAGGGCACACTGCTGACTCATATCCAGCTTTTTATCCACTGTTACCCCCAGGTCCTTTTCTGCAGAGCTGCTGCCCAGCTCGTCGGTCCCCAGTCTATAGCTGTGCATGGGATATAGAGCTTTGTAGTTTGTCTGCTATTGTTCAAATATTATAAATGCAGTGACACTGTCAAAATCACTTAAACTAAATTCCATATAATGTAAGCAAACCAGATCCTCTTCTCTAGAGGCATAGTATGTTAGTAGTAAGATTTCAAAATGTCATGCAAGAGACTTTTATACATTTTTTTATTCTTTTATGTTGAGTGAATTCTGATTTGTTTGCAGTCCGCTATTGTTGCATCTGTATCTTGTTTTAAGCAACTGAGTTTATACATCTTAAAACTTTTTTTAAAATAGTATCACAAGAACTTGGAATATGTTTATCAAAAGTATAATTTAACAGTAATTATTAGTAGCATATAATGACACATGAATATTGTAAAATTGTTACGTTAACTGTTTATGGAGTAGAGCACAAATGTGCGGTAAACTTCACAAATTTTTACGGAATTATTCCTTTGAAGTCTTGCATCAAATAGATTTTGGTGGAGTACTCTGTTTAAATGCACTCACTTAAGGTACATCTCAGTTTAAAAAAACCATCCTGGGAAACCAATATTTGATAATAGCAGCCTCTTTAATCTAGCAGACAAAGGCAAAAAAGAAGTTGAAGCTAGACAAATCTAGACTGAAAATGAGGTGCAACAGTGATAGTACTTAACCATTGGAACAACTTATCAAGGGTTGTGATGTATTTCCCATGACTGAAAACTTTTAAATCAAGGTTGGATTTTATTCTAAAAGAGATGCTGTAGGGAAGTTCTCTGGCCATTTATACAGAAGATCATAGATGATCACAGTGGTATCTTCTGGCCACACAATTGGCATTTATTGCTCCAAGCCCCAAGCATCAGGCAAACTACTAGCTGCCATGCATAGTTCTGTCACGACAGATGATACTTGGCTGGTAACCTGGCCCTTTTCACAGGTTCTAGCTCTTACTGGAGTGAAGTTATCAAATATCCAGAGTGAGTGCAGTAAACCGTTTATGGGACAAAAGGATGAAATTAGTGGTTTAGGAAACATCAGTCTCATTTTCTAAAAAGCAGGGTGTAGGGAGGGCTGTTCAACTGCTGCGGTTGATTCTGTAAGTGAGCACATGTCGCTCTACCGTTTGAGAATTTTTGGTGGTTGCTAGTAGTCTGGATGGTTCTTCTCATATCAGTAGATAGAATGGCTCTTTCTCTAGCTTTGGAGTTAATGTCTCCTCCTCAGCCATTGTTCCTTTCCAATATCCTTGCTTTCAAGACCTTCTTATAAAGCATACTGTTGGGGTTTGTGCCCCAGTGGTTAGTGCTCGTTTGACATTCTGTGCTCTTGCTTCCTTGTGTAATGTGTGAACCTGTTTGTGTTTTGTTTTGGTGGGTGTGGGTTTCCCTCACACTATGGCTCAGCTGGTAAAGTAGCATGTTGTCATGAAGAATGTGAAGCCTCCCCTTAAACTTTGATAAGTCATCTCTTATGCAAATTGAGTCTGTCAGCCACTGCATAAGGTGTACAGAGGCACTACTATAGATATTACAGAATTTAAGTCTAAAACTCCTCTTCAGGTTTTGTATTTTGTCTTCTGAAACTGTCCTGGTTAAAAATTGGTTTTGTGGAAACTACAGTGACCAGGAATAAGTCATAAGTCATATCTACATGGGAGCGTTGACGTGGTAAAACCCTTCCCAAGAGACACAAGCTAAGCCAAGAAAAGGCACTCTTATACCACAAAAAATGCCCACATGAGGAGGTTATATCAGTATAACTGGTGGCTTAAATTCACACCTTGCATTATACATAAACTTTCTTGTGTAGACAAAGCCTAAATTAAGGTGTTCCTCCTAACCATTCAGAATAGAGCGGGGGAAGGTAATCAGGACTATTACTTTGTGGCCTAACTAGCTCTGCATTTCTCCTTAACTCTTTGGATTGTTCAGTCTGCCTTGCATCTACCTAAATAAAGGGTGAGTTGTAAATGTATTAAATTTAAATCAGAAAATCTGAATGTCTGCACAGTTGAAAATCCACAGCTACTGCTAACTGAGGAACCTTTGCTCAGCTTGGGAACTTTTCTTTTTAAAAAAAAGACCAGTGTGTGACACAGTAATTCTCAGAGAAATTGAGGATTAGTTTGGTGTGGGCTTCCAGACGCTTTAGGCATATTTAAAGCTGACTAGAGATCTGTGGTCCTTCAGTGATGGACTGAGGCTGAATTGAATCCTTGCCATTCTATTTATGCCCTTCTCCTGGCCTTTGCCCTGTACTGCCCCTTTCTGCCACTGCTGTATCACATGGAAAAACTCCCATGTTGAGTGAAACCTCTTGAGTCTTTTTTGATATAAATGAGACTGGAACAGTTCTGTTGTTTTTGTTTAACCTCTCTGCTGCCATTTCTCGGCAGGCTCTAATGTGGTGCCTTATATGCTACTGACTGGATTCCTTGCTTGCTCTGCAACTCTTGCAGGTATGATACATATGAGTCCTACGACTCAAGGTCTTCACTGAACGACCGTGATCTATACAGATCCGGCTATGATTACAGTGAGGCTGAACATGAGACCGACAATGCCTATGAAGGTTGCTATGACAGCTATGACAGCTACTATGGGAACCACAGGGACCAGTACCAGAACAGAGCACGGGACAACTTTGGCCAGCGGGGTCAGAACTGGGCCAGAGACGGGCGAAATAACAGGCCATCTTCATATTCCGGGCGCATGGGCGGACAATGGAATGAGCCGCCACAGTCAATGGGAGGGCGGGGCCATGGCCCCCATGGCTCCTCTAGGCTCCCATCCCTCTTCTCCCACAACATTATCCCAGAACTCGGCATGTTCCAGGGAATGCGAGGTTTCTCTGGAAACATGCGCTTTGGAGGAGGCGGCATGAAACAACGAATGAGGAGAAACTGGAAAATGTGGGACGCAGACTTTAAAGTAAGTACCTGTGCAATCACCTCCCCATTTACCTCATATAGAGATTGTTCACTTCCCAGCAAACCACACTGTCCAGCTCTGAGTGTAAAGGGCCCTGCTCTCTGAAATACTATACTTAGTTTCCACAATGTAGTTCATACCTCTGTGCATTATTTGCTTGGCATCTTGGTGTTTTCTTAATGGTTTGAAGAGGCCACATTCATTCATAGTGCAGTCTTAGTATCCAGAATATTTAACCTTGATGGTTTTATTGTAAAGCTAGAAAAGTAAATGTGCTGTAAATTTGTGGTTTAATCTGATATGCTGTAGGAAAATGGCTGTGAAGGATTGTGCCAGATATGATCTGTCTTGAGTGACTTTGCCTCTCAGAAGCATAACTGTGTTTACAGGGAAGTTTAGTTCAATATAAAACATTTTTAAGGTGGTTTAATGCAAACTTATTTGCTGCTGGTAGAGAATGGTCTCGGAATGTACATTTGGGGACTGATATTTTCCTTTCTAGTCACAGAAAAAGAAGATCAAGAAGGACCTTACTGCTAAGAAGAGAAAGCAAACTGACAGCAATGATGAACCTGACAGCAAGGCAGCAAAAACTGATGGCTCTGACAACTCCGACTCTGAGAATGGTAAGAACCTCTCTGGTGACTGCTAATGAGTTGGCTCTTAGTCATGTGAAGTTATCAAAGTGCCTTTGTTTCAGGTAGTAATTGGCTGTGGCATTTCAATTTCTCTTGCATATTTAATTTAATGGTATTAAAGCTGTGAATACCATTCTTTGCTGAGGTACACAACTGTTACTTTTTGTATGGTGATGGCCTGTGCTGTGCTTTTCAGAGGAGGGGACAGAAGGAGAAGCTGCAGAGAAGGAGGGATCCAAAGCTGTAAGTGAAAATGACACTTGTAATTCACAGTGAAGACTTTAGTGCTTGAGGGAAATGGATGAGTAGCCACATAACTAGTGTTGAGGACAGACTGTTGTGGTGGTAGCATTCTAACCAAATGAATCATCCTGCAATATGGGTGGAAACATTTGCAGTGGCAGAGAGCTGGGATTGAGGGGGTGGGGGGATTGGATCCTCATGGAAGAAAGCTTGAAGGTTGTAAATGCTCCCTAGATTACTTATTTTGTATTGCAGTAATACTTGCAGGCCCCAACAGAGATTGTTTGGAGCAATGTACAGGTGTATAGCAAGACAGGCCCTGCTCCAAAGAGCTGAAAATATGTGACTAGAGAATTTATGGAAATAACTTGGGATAAGGGGAGGAAACCTAGAGATCAGCAGCTTGTTATACTGTTGCCAAATTGCAGGCTAAGTGTGTTCCTTAGACTGAGGGAACCATGCTCTCTGAAGTAAGGAGAGATTCTCTTTGGGGAGCAGGGTGGTTCAGAAATGTAAAGCTAATATGCACTCACTTTCTCTGTAAGCCAAATAAAACTTATAGCTAGCGATTTCTGATAACCTCTTGAAATTGTATTTTAGGAAGGTGAAGATGAAGAAGGAAAAGATTCTGAGAAAGGTGAGATCTGAATGTACTTGTGTGAAAGCAATCTTGGGAAATGAGCCAAGAACTTTGTCATCAAGGGATGCGCTAAGGCTTTTGAGACCTTACACCTCTGTAGAGCATAAACCTTTCTGCCAATGAAGGACTCTGCTGTGGAGGAAATGGCTCTAGGTAGTATTCTGTTGACTGTCTTGGTTCAGGCACTGACTTGCTCCTTTTGTTCTCTGAGCTGTGGCTTGTACACAAGTCTAAATGTAGTGGATTATGATGATCTGATTTAAAGCTCTAGTCTTTCATCACGCTAGAGCTTGCACTGGTTTCTATACACAGTACATATTCCCAAGTGGATATCTGTCTGACACACTGCTAGGCCTAGAATAGTAGGGAGTGCTACAGGTCAAAATTGAAGCACTTTAGGAAACATAGGGAAATCCAGCACAGCATCTGGTGACTGCCTGGCTCTTAGCCAATGCTGTTGGTCTCGTGAGATTTATAGTACGTCTCCTTGCTGTGGAGAAGCTGGATCTCATGGACAAGGTAGGATAGTTATGGCACTAACCTGGGTTTAAATCCTTGCTCTGCCTCAAGACTTGTGATGTTGGGTAAGTCTCAGTTTCTCTTGCTCTGTTCCTCATCTATAATATGAGAATAAAGTATTTTGCTGTCTGATGGGGTGTTACAGATTGTGAGGCACTCAGTTACTGTAGGATTGGGGCCCTATGAGTACCAATAGTACTTCTCTGAGGTAGAGTCCCTGGGATCAGAGACAAGCCATGCCTGCCAATAGTTGGGGGGGCGGGAGGGGGAAGTGGGAGCAGAGTGAGGGCAGCTGGCTTCAGCAGTGGTACTGAGCACAGGGCTGGCCCCAGCCATTCTTGCATCCCAGGCAGACATTATAATTGTGACGGGTGTCAATTTCAGGGGTGTCAATTTCAACCTGAATTTTCCCCAACACAGCTGTTTTTCAGGAAGGTGTCAATTTCACAGCTCTACTGGCCAGTATCAGTCATTTGGCACCCCCTACAATCAGGCGCCCCAATAGCTGGGTCAGACCATAGCTTGGGCCGGCACTGACTGAGCATGCTCAGTACAAGGCAAGCAGCAAATCTTGGGAGGGGCACATGTTGCCTCTGCCTGGAATAGTTTCAGTTGCCTCCGCTGTTGTGGCAAGTGGGGAAAGGATTGCTTAGGGAAGCATGATGGCCTCTCACCAGAGGAAGAAACTGTCCAAACAGATATTGTGCTAACACAGGGCTCGACAAATTCCAGGCGCCATGGTGCCTAGAAATTTAAGTCTGGCGCCTAGTATTTCTCTGGTGGGAGCGGCCGCCACGCTCCAGCCAGGGCGTCACTGCACCCATGTGGCAGGGCTGGGAGAGGGGAGTGCAGCGCTGCAGCTGCCGTGCTCCAGCCAGGGCACCCCGCTGCTGGGGCCACGTTGTGGGGGAGGGGAGAGCGGCTGCTGCGCTCCGGCCAGGACACCCCGCCGCTGATCCCACATTGTCTGTCTGGCTCCTTCATTTTTGGGCTGGCTCCTAGCTCCAAAACAAATTTGTCGAGCCCTGTGCTAACAGGTGTCTAACTTGTAATTGCTATCAGTGGAATATGATAGCAGCGATATAAAACCATATGAGAAGCCTTGGCTGGGAAACCAAAGCAGTACTGTGATACCATTGCAGTATAACTGTGGAAGGTACTTCTCTGCCTTGAAAAAACTGGGATTTTTTAATAGGAGGAATTGAGTTCTTATTTCACTGCCAACCTTCATCTCTTCTGTGCCATGTCCACAGAAGCCAAAGGGATGAGAGTGTTTGCCACTTAAAACTGTCAGACTCACATGTAATCTAAAATAGGGCATCTTTTCCCAGCAAAACCAGGGGCATTGTATCTCCATCAGAAACGTTAGGAAACTGTATCAGAAGAGGCATTGTCTCACCATCCTGCCTCAGCTCAGCTTTTCTGAAGGCTGGCCCAGAGAGGGATGGAGCATCTGTTAATAGACTAGCACTGCTCCTTTAATTGGCCAACAGCAGGAATTGTTATGAGAGCAGCTCTTTCCAACACTCAGCTATAACTTTGCCATTTGTGAGCTATATGGGTCAGTCAAGCTGGCTACTAAACTTGGCTAGGCAAATCCTCTTCATAAGTTGGTGTCCACAGATAGTGCCCTTAAACGCAACCTGCTTTATACACTTAGGTGCTTTGACAATTCAAGAAGAGATTAGTCAAATCAAGCGCAAATTGCAAGCAGGCAAGAAAACTCAAGAGAGGCAGAAAAAGAGGCATCGGGATCGCATGGTAGAAAGGTACATCTTCCTCTTCCAGTGACACAGTATACATCCTGCCTGAGAACTCTGGGAGGATTGTGTAATGATTAGAACATGGGCCTAGGCTCATGTTTTGGGTTCTGGCTCTACCAGTGACATGTTTGTAAAACCAACAGTAGTTATTTGACCTTCTTTGTACCAGTCTCTCCATCATCTGTAAAATTTGGCTTAACACCTCACAGGGAGCTGGCAAATCAAAAGCATTACAAAAGTATAAAATGCTGTTAGCTAGTTATAAAATGGAGAATTTTAATCAATAGCTCCCCCTTTGTGAATGATACTGCTGAGACCACTGTTGGAATACTGTGTCCAGTTCTGGTGTCCACTCTTAAAAAAATATTGAAAAATTGGGGAGCGTTCAGAGAAATGTCACAAGATTAATTCAGGACTAGAAAACCTGTCTTACAGTGAGACTTAGCTTTCTCTTTGATAAACGAAATAAGTGAACTGTGAGAGTCCTCTCTTAAGCCCTAAGTACCTTCACAGCGAGCTCTCTGAGAGAAGAGCTTTTTAATCTAATAGACCAAGGCATAACAAGGTCCAGTGGCTGGAAGCTGAAACTTTAAGTTCACACAAAATAAGCTGCACAACTTTAACAGTGAGGTTAATTAACCATTGGAGCAACTTACAGGCTATGGTGGATTCTCCATTATGAAAAAAATCTTTAAATCAAGATAGACATCCTTCTTAAAATCCTCTCTAGCTCTCCTACAAGTTATTGGGCTTGATGTAGGAATTAGTGAGTGAAATTCTCTGCCTTTGGTTGTACAGGATGTTAGACTAATTACTGCTAATGGTTCCTTCTGGCCTTAAAATCTGGATAAAAGCTGTAGGAAGGATGTGACCATTCAAACCTGGTATAAGACTTGTCCCCTTGAATGAGCTGTGCTATTTTTTAATTGTACCCCTTAATAGTAGTAGGGAAATTACTAGTATTTTCAGGCTGATGGGGAGCCTGGAATGAAACCCTTGGGCTTAGAGGTTGATCTCTCACTTGGTTCTAACTTTGTCTTGGTAGGATTCAGTTTGTTTGCTCGCTGTGCAAATATCGGACCTTCTATGAGGATGAGATGAATGCTCATCTAGAAAGCAAATTCCACAAGGAACACTTCAAATTTGTTGGAACAAAATTGCCTCAGCAGACAGCTGACTTCCTCCAGGTGAATCTTTGGTTAAGTTTCCCATCTCTTCAGGCTGTTGCAATGCACCTCTATTTCATGTTGGTTGTCGGAGACCTAAAAAAAATAAGTTTTGATATTTGAATGTGAATGGACAGTTCAAATGGTCAAGACTATGAAAACTTAGATGTGAAATTACTACTATATGTGTGGTTAGAGCACAGGACTGGCCATCTGGATCTGAGTTCTTATTCCCAATTCCGTGCCAACTGCACTGAGACTTTGAGTATGTTACTTACTCTCTGCACTTTACCATCTGTAAAGTGCAGACAGTCCTTGTAAAACTTCAAGAGAAGAGTTAGAGCTTGGCTAAGGGACGTAAAAGTTTTGAAAGGCTCTGATGAAAGGCACAGCTGCAATGTAGAATAAATACAATACATGTTGTGCCTTGCGTTTTTGAATTCACATTTGTCTAGCAGTTATTACAGCTGAAATAAATATCAAATATTTTTGTACAATACAGGACTATGTTGCTAACAAAACAAAAAAAACTGAAGAGCGCCGTAAAGCAATTGAAGATATTAATGCAGTTATCCAACAGATCTATAAAGACCAAGATCTTACCCAAGGTAAGAGCAAGTCCCCACATCTTCATGGTTTGTTTTTTGTGAAGCTCCCTTAATGTGCCACTTCCCTCAGAAAATGGAGAAAAACAAAATGCCATTCTGAGGTTCCTTGTTTGTGTTATGCTGAGTCTTTAAAATGTGCCCAGTTCACAAGTAAACCATGGCTAAAGCTATCCTGAGATCTGAGACTCAAACTAGATTTTTTTCCCTTGGTTTTTGTTACCCACAGACCAGATTATGTTCTTGGAACCTCTACAACCTATTTGCTGTTGCCAGTCAGTCCCACCAGTGCCATGTAAATTGTAACATGGCAAATAAGACTGATATACAAGAAGAAATAGAATTGGCTCTACAGAGCCAACAAGGAGTAAAGTAATCTTGTTACTTAAATCATCTGATCCTATTCAGACATGGTGTGTCTGTTGAGGTGCCTTTTCTTACATAGTAAACTTCCAGAGAGGAACCACGCTTTAAAAAGCTACTAGTGGTTCATGGAAAATTGAAATATTAATCAGGAACACATGTCGTAGCTGGTGTCTCTTCATCCTTTCTACCTTGTGCAAGATGGGAGGAGTCTTTTCCCCTACCTATGCTTTAATGTTTACCTTGCATGCTGTAGGAGTTTTGTTCTTAGTTTGGAGAGCTCTAATTTCAGACAAGAATAATCAGCAAATTAATTTACAGGAGACTTATTTCCGACTTGCATCCAACGAAGTGGGTTTCTGCCCACGAAAGCTTATGCCCAAATAAATGTGTTAGTCTTTTAGGTGCCACAGGACTCTCGCTTATTTCTCATATGTTAGAGTAAAATAGAGAATATAGTTAAATGGAAAGTCATATTGTCTTTGAGAGACTGAGGTGTGTAAACATCAGGTAGTGTAATACACAATTGTCAAAGCTAGCCTGTGATCAACTAGCTGGAAATATTTTGTGTGCAATAGCCAACACATTGATGCAGCAGTGACCAGCAGCATTCATCTTTGAGGTGTGCAGCCATAGTCTGGGCCTCGGGTCTATTAGACTATGGCTATACAATGTTCCTCCTCTTATATGCACTCGCAGACCACGCTGCAAAACTCTCTGGAGTGTGGTGTGGCCACCACAACTGGATTTAGATGAACAAAGCTCTTGTCTTTCCTCAGATGTTGGCATGGAACACTTTATTAAAAAGGTGGAGGCTGCTCACTGTGCTGCATGCGACCTCTTCATCCCAATGCAGTATGGAATTATCCAGAAGCACCTGAAGTCCCTTGACCACAACCACAACCGCAGAGTAAGCGTGCGGCTGGTTAAATGTATATATAAATGCCAATGTACCACTACAGCTGGCTGGGCAGATATGGAGATCAGCTTATCCCTGCGTGGTGAATCCAGGTTGCAGGGTTATGTTTTTTTAATTAATAAAACAAGCTGATAAATGCTAAAAACTGGATATGATTGCATTCATACTGCCTAAGAACTATATGAGAAATGGGGAACTAAAACCAGGACTAGCCTTATTAAAGCTTTCATGCTGTAATGGTCTCTGTACAGTAACAGCTCACAGTTGCAATATTGCAATGTGGTGGTCTGTTACTGCAGAATGCTGATCTTCACTCCTGTCAGAGGTCAGCAAAAAAGCAATCTTCATATTGTGAGGAACAGCAATGTAACATGCTAGCAGGGTCCCATATTGTCTACAACCCATTGGCTGTAGAATCCATCCTCTGATGATCTGGTTCCTCTGGTTTTAAAGAGAACCTCCCATGTATAAATAGCTTTCCTCTATCTGCAAACAGATAACCTGAGCAGATGGCTCTGAAATGGTCACATACATCAAAAGGAAGTATTGATTCTGAAGCCTAATAACAATTTAAATATTGGCACGTAAGCACTTTGGCAATGAAATGGTTACCAATTAATGTAGTGCCAGATTTTGAGGGTGCAGTGGTGTAGCTGAGTGCCTTGGAAGTCACTGGCAGCAAAAGACTTGTTCAGGTGCCCCATGTCCCTCCACTGTGTATGCTGTCTCAGAATGCCTTTGCCCCTGCCCACAGGAGAATTGAAAGATGAGATTCCCTCTCAAGGGCCAAAAAAGCCTAACTACATCCCGTCTTTCCTTGGGTGCCAACATTCACATTACCCAGCCCACTAAACCTCTAAAGCTGTGCATTGTCAATACAAATGCTGGAGCACAATGAAAACTAAATTTGGTGGGGTTGGTAAATGATGGCAGATATGAGACTTGGTTGTGCCAAACACATCTAGGGTCAGTCAGTGTGTTTGCAATAACTGATGAAAACAAGTGGCTAGACGCAGTTCAGTTTAAAACTTAACTCTGGTTTCTTTAAATACCTTTAGGCCATGATGGAGCAGTCCAAGAAATCATCTTTAGTAGTTGCGAGAAGTATTCTCAACAACAAACTTATCAGCAAGAAATTGGAGCGGTATTTGAAGGTAAATACTTGCAAAACATCTTTGAGCTAGATTGAGCAGGGAGCTTCCCAGCATCTGCACTGCAGAATTTTCTTACTAGATGCTTTTTTCTAACCAAGTTTCTTGCTATCTAGTTCTTGGGCTGAAGTTCTGAAGTACTTTCCCAATAGAAGGTCCCATCCCTAAGAGTTGACTGGGTGGCACTCAAGGACTTTCATAGTATGACTAGCTTCCTCATCTCTACTATCCCCCACCCTCTATGTTGTGCCTAATTCCTGAATGAACAGAGGGTAGGCTCTTCCTTTAAAGTTTCAGCTTAATGGAATAGCATTTAGGCAGTTTTATGGTCAGGGTCACTAGCAAATGTAGCATAATTAGTCTGTTACTGTTGGCATTGTGTCAGTTTGAGTACTCAAGATAGTATGTATTGTCGAGCTACTAATCTGACTTCCCTTGGTGCTGAAAACAGTCGGCTAGTGTTGAGATGGATTTCTGGGTAAGAAGCTCAAGTTAAAGATAGGTGTTTGAGCCATACCCTCTTCTATAGTTCAGACTTTACCCTTGTTCATTAAGGCGGGGGTGGGAGGGAGAGGTAGATGTAAGGAGCAGTGCTTGCTAGCTGCAGGCCTGCTCTCCCTTTCAGAAGAGTGGTATTGAATATCAAGTAAACAACTCAACCCGTTGTAGTTTGGGGCTTATGAGCCATCTCAATGCAAAAACCTGTCACTGGTGCCAAGACACTAATCGATCCATGAGTTCATGGTTCATGAGATCTTGCCCACACATCTAGTGAAGACCATTCTGAAGGCTAAATATCTTGCCAAGCATGAGGGCTAGTAATTACTAAGCCTGGCTGTCCACTAGTGATAGCATTTGTCCCATAGCTTTGCTGATCTGTGGTGATCATGGTTTGAGCGCTTGTCTTTGTTAGTTCTTAACCTGCCTCTATCACTGGCATTCTAACAAGTCTTTTATCTTCCTGTTTTCAGTTACAGCTTGGCTTTTAGCAGTCATTCTTCAAACTGCTAGTTGGCACTGGTGCTGCATAACATTGGGTAGCTTGGGATCCCATCTTTAGATTGGTATCCAACTCTACCATGGATAGACTTCTGGAATGTTGGTTGCTAAAATCATGTCAGAACCGGAAATGGGTAGGGAGCAAAACTAAGCCCTTGGCTGCCTGAAATCCCTAATGTAGACAGTGGTGTAGCTGCACCACCACATACACCTAGTGTGGACAGGCAAAACTGCAATAAGCTGCAGTCTGTGCTAGTGCAACTTGCCTCGCTTGCTTTGCACCAATGCAAACTATAGTTTATACCAGTTTTGCCTATTTGCATCAGTCCAGCGACACTGTTGGCTATAACTGAGGTAAATTCCCCACACAGACAAGGCCTGATAAAAACGTTGATCTAAAACAGAAGTGGGTGGGAGTTCACTTTATTCTGTATCAAATGTAAATCTCCAGTAGTTCAATTCCATTGTCAGGAGGACTCGCAAAGTCTGAACATCCCCCGTTCCTGGCATCACAAACAGATATGTTTCAATAGACCACGTATAGGAAGGTATTTTTTTTACTTAACTTCACTGGTCTGAAAGCAGTCTGCTTATATCCGCAGAAGCATGGCATTCAAATGCTTCTTGGACCTTGCTGGGAGAAGGAACAACGGGGGAACTACAACTAATATCCACATAATATAAAACTAACTCTCAGTAACAAAGCAAACCTCATGGGTGCCTTCATCACACACTGCTGTAAGGTTCACTAACTTATAGCCTGCCAGGGTTAAACTCTCTGTTTCTATACACACACTTTCAGGTCCAGAGAGCTTCCAAGTGCTGGTCCCCGCTTAGAGGTTGGAAATGTTCATGCCCTGCAGGAGGAGCTCATGTACCTGGCATTTGTGTGAAATTAAGTGAGAAGGTCTTAGCTAACATCTGCCAAGAACCTGCCCAAATGCAGCCTCCAAGTAATTCTGTCTTGACTTACAGGGTGAGAATCCCTTCACAGATGATCCAGAAGAGAAAGAGGAGCATGAGGAAGGAGAGGGTGGAACAAGTGGAAATGCAGAGGAGGGAATAGCTGAAGGAACAGATGAAAACAAGAATGATGAAGAAAACCAAGATGAAGAAAATGAAGATGAGGAAAGCCAAGACCGAGAGGAGAACCCTGAAGCAGAAGCAGCTGAGAATGACGGGGAGCCAGAGGAGATTGAGGAGGAGTCACAGACAGAGGTAGAAGCAGAATGCACAGAGGAGAAGAATTCACATGTTGCAGAAGAAATCCTCACTGCTGAGGAGGAAGAACAACAGCTGGAAGGAGATGAGGAAGAAAGCAAAGGAGTTACTGCAGCAGAAGAGGATGAGCCTGTGGAGTAGACTTTGGATGGGGAAGCTGACATGTTTAAGACCCAGCATTAAATTTTTTTAAAGCATAACTATCTGTGAAACTTCATAGTATGTTTTTGGTTATCATTCTACTAAACTTTCACCTAGTTATGGCAGTTGAAAGCCTCTATCTGTAAAGTGGTTTTGGAAATAGATTTTTTTTACCAAACCTTCATTTTAGTAGCTAGGTTTTGTGCAGTCCGAGTTTTTAGATGGCTATGTACTAGGAGTATTTCCTTTGAGCATGTGTACAAAACACACTGTGCTAATGCACCATATACAACATCACAATCTGACAGATTAAACCTCTATCTTCCCTGTGAAACTTTTATATATTTAGATAAAGTGGGTTGTCCCTTAGCCAGCCTTCCAGGAAGCATAAGGAGCCTCAAATCCAGGGTTTAAAATTCTGCAGTGTATGCTATAAGATTCTGCATAATTTCCATGTGACTGTCGTACTCTTCCCAATGTTTTATTCTTCCTTTTTAATGCAAAACAAAAATAAGTGGTGTTGACATTGTATTGTTTGTAAAATGCTTTCATTTGAAGGTGAATGTTTTCAGTGGGTGGAGATAAAGCACTACACTGAGATTACCCGCTGTGTGAGCCTTAATTTCTGAAGGTGGAGGTGAGTAGTATGTGTCCTGCATCATGTTCATAATAGGTGGAGGTTCTGAAATGCGGTCCTTCTAAACTGAAGCACTGCTGGGCAATAGCTGTGGTTTGCTACACTGAAACCTGAGTGCAACTCAACTTCACTGCTGATTTGGAAAAAGTCCCTTCCCTTCTATGTTTTCTCATCTCTACAATAAGGCTAATATAGCCCTTCTGAGATCTCCAGCTGAATGGTGCCTTGTGAGTATTCATAAGCGTTTCCTAAAGTTGTCATAGGTTAGTCATTGATTCTAATTCTGAGTATATTCATCGAGCTCAAAAATCAAAAGTTTAACACTTCCGTGATATGTCAAAGCTTACCCCTGCTGGAAACTGAACCAACCTTGTGCAGACAAGAGTCTTTGCTGGTTTATGCTCCATTATTGAAGCACGTGTGGAAAAAGGGGGAAGCCTCTACTAGATGACAGGACACCATTTTGGGACACGCTGCCTTGAGCTTTTTCAGTGGCTTCAACATCTGTGGAACTTCCCTGGAATATAGCGCTTGTAGCTGGTCAGCTTTCTTCATAAATCTGGCTTCCTTCTCCCAACTTGCATCCATTCTTCTATAACAGGGAAGATAGCCTAGATGTAGGTGTACAGTAAAACTGCACAGCTTTTAAACTATAGATGTTCATCTCTGTAGAATTCTCTATCATGGTCTTGCCACACTTACTGTGGTACAAGACAAGTAGCTTACTAAACCTGGTCTAGTGTAAATGTTGAGGTATAGGGTCAAATTTCAGATCACAACAGTAACGTTTTGAAATCTGAAGTGCGGACACCAGTATGGCATAGCAGTCACTGCTGACCTCTTATGGAAGAGTAGGGACCTCAGTATGGCCATGGTACCAGAGACCACCTGAAGCCTTGTTAGTAGTGGTATGTTTCTTGGATAGTTCATTCAATGATCGGAAGCTTGTGGCATATTGCCATTTTGAACAAAGCCTCTCAGATTGTGCATGTACCTACATTGGATTCAGGAAATTACAGATGACTTTTAAGGCATAAAGTATGAAGAGATGCATGTGAGGGATGATAACTGTAGTAAGGCTACTGAAAAATCTTTATTAAAGTGGGACTTTGTCAAACCCATAGAAACTTAGAGGACTAAAAGATTAGTCCAAGGAAGGCTAGTTTTTAGAAAAATGTATGTAGAAAGGTGTTAAAGCAGATGAATATTCAGATACCCCAGTTATGTTAGACTGTACCAAATGGTATTTAAAAAACTTAATTCTGTTTGTTTTTCCCCTACGTCATCCTGGGCGCCAGAGCTCCTCTTAAACCCATCTTCCATCATACCAATTTCTTAGTCTCTAGCGCCAATAGAACCACCACTGATATCCTACAACTCACCCTCCAGTTCACCCATCCCCTAGCACTCAAAGGCAAGTAAGAACATCTTGAGTCCAATTTTTTATATGGATGGTAAGAGGCAACTCTTAAATGCAGCTCCCTGATTCAGCTGAGATCACTACATCATATTAGTCTCTATTACCGTTGTTGATCTTCACTCCCTGTCATCCCCCACAAACAAAGCAATCCCTACCCTTTGTGGAGCTTAGCAAGTAACTGCAGGCTTCTCCTGCTTCTGCATACTCTAAAACCATCTGCCTGGCCATGCAATAGATGTTCTAGCCAACCATCAGGCTGCTTTCTGTAAATAAGTGAAGTTTTGGGAATTTGCCTATGCCTCAAGTTTGATTGGTAATTTACAATAGGTAAAGCTAGAAGTACAATAGGAAAGATGGGTTTTCTGGCTAGTTAGCTAATCTTCATTTACAAAATGTCCATTTTGAGCCTCTAAATGTGGCTTGACCAATTGCCTGTAAGCATTCAAAAAAACTCTTGTGTACCCTGAAAGTAATGACAAGAATACTCTTCCTGGGCAGACTTATAAGCTAAGGGAATAGTCACAAATAATATGCAGCTGCTGTTGAATGGCTCCTATTAAGGATAACTTTTAATAAATTAAGCATGACCATCTTTCATCATACATTCCAGGAAAAAATAATTAGGTGGCTTGCTACAACCAACTAGATCGTGACTAGATAAATCTGCAGCCTCGGGACTAGAACCCTGATTCTTTGCTTAATAGTGTATATATAGGCCAATGTTTCTAGAACAAAGTCATCACTTCCATTAGTGGTAGCCTATGGACAGGGCCCTATGGCCTTTGCAGCATATTGGAGGTGGAACTCACTACAATTCATCCTTTGTTCCAAAATCTAAATTTTCATTTTAAAGAAAGTGTCTAGTCCATATGGATATAAAGCTTTCATTTTGACAGGGAATCTTAAAATTATTTTTAAGAAATGTAAAAGTGGCCACATATGAAACATATGAATTTTAAGTCCAATTGGAGTTCATGTTGATCTGGTCCAAAGGTATAAAAATTGTGGGTTCTTGCATTTCTGGATCTTTTCTTGCAAAAATCTATAAACTCTGGTCTGATTTTTTTTTTTTTTTTTTTTTTTTTTTTTTTTTTTTTTTTTTTTTTTTTGGGGGGGGGGGAGGGGGACGGACGGAACTAGGGGAGGGGACTCTAACTTTACACCTGCTACTTAGGACAATACCAGTGGGAAGCAGGTATCCCTTCTCTATTTTGGTCTGTACATTTTTTAAAAGTTGTGTTCCCTAAATACATCAGCACGCAGCAGACATTTATCACTGATGCTATTCCTCCCCAGAGCAGTTAATGCAGCCTGGGTGACAGCCTGTGCATGTGCACACGCAAGAGCAATCCATCAAATACCCTGCAGCTTAGTATACAGTTCCCTGAGCAAGAATCAGGACTAGTCTCTCTACATTTCCTGCACTTCATCCTCCTCATCAACCTCGATCATGATTACAGCTCGATAGACAGCAGTCAGATATGAGCCACCCCCTCTTGCAAATAAGCCAACATGTTAGAAACAAATTTACTTCAGATGCAGTTGGGAATAGAATCCAGGTCTCTAATGTGATAGACCCAAAACTTTTCCACTCAGCAATAGTGCCGTTCAAATTGTTCATTGGTAATGCTGTGAACCTCTACCCTATGGTATCCACTCAGAGCCAGTATTAAAACCTTGGGTTCCTAATCTCTAATTTTCTACAGCTGTTTACTGGATAGTTTTGTGACCCGGGGGAAAGTGTGCGTCAGTGACTTCGGCTGTATCTGTGCTAGGTAGTACAGGTATACTATACCGCCAAAGCACTCCTACTCTGGATGAGTTTATATTGGCAAACCTGCACTTCTGCTGATGTATCTTATTCCATACCTACCAAAAGCAAAGCAAACGATACCTCTGAAAGCACAACTTTGGTGGTAAATACCTCAGCTATACCAGGGTTTTTCCAACATAGTTGTGTCGGACAGAGGTCCCATCTCTTCATGCTCCTGTCCCGCATAGCTGTGCCAACCGAAGTCTATAGTGTAGATACAGTCTTAACAATGTGAAGGAAGAATAACTTCCCAAATGCCTGGAATGGGTGACAGACAGATGTGCTGATTGATCGATCCTAGTGCCTGTGAGGTTGGCAATTAAAGTTTTGCAATAGAGTGCAAATTTGATGGTGCTGGAGTATGGATTGCTTTTCAGTATCCATGGCAACTGCAAGTGAAAGCCTTGTGGAGTATTGGAGAGTTCGTGGCAGCATTGTAGGCAATCTGAAGATAGTAAGGCATGCAGGAGGCTTGTCCCTTAACTTATTTCCATGCTTTTAAGGCTTTGGGTGTCCCCCAATTCAGTCTTAAGTCACTAAAGTGTGTGTGTGTCTATGTGTGTACGTGTACACAGTTGGTATAAACACTACATCTCTATAAAATTTATATACCCCAAAACTTCATTAATGCAGAGTTCAAGTTGCCTAGTGCTGCCTTGTGCCCTCCAGAACATGGAGAGTGGCTAAACTTAACTTGCTATTTCCTCATTTTCAGATGTTTAAGGTGCCTGCCATCCTTGCAACACATCCTTAACTCGGCCATCTTTGAGCGATGCCCCAGCCTGCCAATAACACACATGCTAGTACTTTGCCCTTATACTGCTACAGCATACTGGGAACAGAGCACATGTAGACAGTCTTAACACCTTTTGGCTACAGCAAAACTCAAGCTAAGGTGCAGTATACAGGAGCGGCACTCAGACTGATTCTACACACAAATCGTCCAACTTGTATGTTATCACCCCTTCACTCTTGTCCTGAGGATTCCTGCTAAGACACTGCCTTCACTTACCGTTCTCTAAGCCCTAGAGATGCTGCCCTGCATGCCACCAGATTGCTGACAAACCCCAGGGCAAGAAGACACCCGTGTGCACCTCTGCAGATGCAACCTGCAGAGCTCAGTGCTGAAATAGGGCATACTGGATCCTTCAATGCAACTAGTCATATCACAGTGACAACTCTGCTAAATTGCTCTAACTAATCCCTTCCCCATTCGATACAGCTAACCCCAACTCAGCAAAGACAGCTAAAGTGCATGCAGTTACATGCTGCATTTCAAAGCTGTGGAGCACAACCCAAATACTAGTACAATCTCAACTTCCTCATGTCTCCCTACCCCTTTCCTGAATCATTCCCAATGGCTATTGCCAGTTCCAATGGATAGATTTCAGGTTGAATTGTGGGGGTGCCATGTATTTTGGTATTTCCTGGTTTTCAGAGGTTTAAGTTTAGCCATTCTCTACATTCTGGAAGGGCATGTGGCAGTGCTGGCAACCTTAACTCTGTTAATGAAGTTTTTGGATAATTTAATTTCCTTGGTTTAAAAAATAAAATCACACCATGCCCATCTTCCACAGTTCAGCTCTCCTCCTTCACTGTCTCTGGCTCCTTGGCAATCATTACTCTGGCCATAGAATGCACTGGCTGCATGTTATGGAAAATAGATCCTGTCAAACTAACTTGATATCTTTGTTTGAGATTACAAGTTTGGTTGATAAAGGTAATAATGTTGATGTAATATATTTAGACTTTTGTAAGGCGTTTAACTTGGTACTTCATGATATTTTGATTAAAAAATGTGAATGATATAAAATTAACATGCTTTACGTTAAATGGATTAAACACTGGCTTAACTGATAGATCTCAAAATGTAATAGTAAATGAGGAATCACTGAGTAACTGTTTCTGGTTAGGTACCACAGGAATCCATTCTTGTTCCTATGCCATTTAATATTTTTATCAATGTCCTGAAGGTAAACATAAAATCACCCCTGATAAAGTTTGCAGATGACACAAAAATTGGGGGAGTGGTAAATGAAGCGCACAGGTCCCTGATACAGAGCAAACTGGATCACTAGATAAGCTGGGCCCAAGCAAACTATGCATTTAATACAGCTAAATGTAAATGGGTACATCTAGTAACAAAGAATGTAGGCCATACTTACAGGATGGAGGACTCTATCGTGGGAAGCAGTGACCCTCAAAAAGATTTGGGAGTGGTGGTGGATAACCGAGTGACGGAGAGCCACAATTGACCTACTTACCCTAACTTGCAGTATGTTGAACTATGTCTGCACTGCGGGTTCTGTGGCGATTGATGCAGCGGGATCAATTGAACAGGTTGTGTAGACCCACTCAATCAATCCCAGATGGCCTCTCCGGTCAATGCCAGTAATCCATCTCCCCAAATGGAGTAAGGCTGCATCAATGGGTGGGCACCTTAGAGACTGGATTAGTTGTGTCAATCCTAACATTCTTCCAGCAGCTGCTCCACCCCCAACTGCAATGACCCTGTCTCCATGACCGTGGTTGCTCTGGTCACAATTTTGAACTCCACTACCCAAGGGTCACAGAGACAAGAAGCCCCCCCCCACACCCTTTCCTCATGGTTTTTAAATGCCTTTTCCTGATTGCCCACCTTGACAAGCACTCCTAGCAGCTCAACTTTGTTGTGTGCATCTGACCATGCTGGTTCCATGCACATGGAGCAGGCAAAAATTTGTGGATCTTGCCCTGCGGAGAGAAGAGGCTATGCAAGCCCATTTATGGAACTGCTGTTGAAATATCAACATTGCGTGCAGATTGCACAGGGGATGCTGCAACAGGAACATGAAAGAGACGAACAGCAGTGCCGTGCAAAAATGAACAAACTTTGCCAGGCATATAAGGCAAGCAAAGGCATCAGGAAACCTGGTGGTGCCCTGGAGACCTGCCACTTTTGCAACAAACTGTATGTCATACTTGGTAGTGACCCCACCAGCATCCCGCAGCTGACTGGAGACTTTGGAGGCACCCAAGGCAGAGACCCTACCATGAACAGCAAGTGGGCAAGGGGAATGCAGTAGGAGACTGAAACCATGCTATGAGCCATGAACTGTTTCAAACTGATGGAGTCAAGTCAGTTGAACACAGATGAGCCTCCTAATGAGCAGGAAGAGAGCTCAGGTAAGTGTGTACATGCATTGTTCCTTCCAATGGATTTTTGTCTCCTGGAAACCCCATGTCCCTCCCTTCCCCATTTAAAAATGTTGCCCAACCCATCCACAAGTTTACAGAACAGAGGAATTGAGGTTTGATTGCTTTAATGTCACAAGATATGATGTTAGGGAATACATTCAAAAAGCGTTCTATGGCAGTCCAATTGCACAGTCCACATCATATCAGTCTTGTGTGCTCAGGCAGAGGAAGAACAAACATAGGTGGAGTCAACATCCACCTTTCGTTTGCGTTTCTCGTTGGGCTAGGCCGGGGGTGGGGACTGCAGAATACTTGGTTTATCTGACTAGGGCTGTCCCTTTTAGCCTCCGGAGAGATCTTGATGGAACTTCTGTGGACATACTCCGCAGCCCTCCCCTGAAGATTGCTGGGGATGGCAGCCTTGTTTCTTCCACCGCGCAAGGAGAACTTCCCATGCCACTTTGCAGTGACTTTGGCTGACACCATTGCACTAAACAGGCTAGCAGCATGTGGTCGCAGGTGGCTTCAAGATGCCAGTAACAGCTGCACTTTGTGCCTTTGTCATCCTCAGGAGTGAGATATCAGCCCAAATCACCACTGCCTGTGAAAGTAGTGCCAATATTTACTGCAATTTCCCTATATCAATCTCCAGGGAGGGGGTCCTAAAGATTAGAGCTTCCTTGCAACCGAACTTCCCCCCAGGCCCTACCATGGTTTGAGCTGCAGCTCGGTACTCCAGAGCTCAAGTGCCAAATAAGCATTTCTTATTGAAAGGATTTATGGGAATCATGGAAGGGAGTTTTGAGACTTATCTTTCCCTTTCTGGTGTGATTAAATCTCATAGTGCATTTATCTGTTTTAATCAGTAGCTTCTGGCATGCTGTGCTGAGGGGTGCTCCCTCCATGCCTGTTGAACATCTGACCCTAATCAGGAGGAGAAAGAGGATGTTCTGCAAAATATTCCACTCCTTTACGGCCCAGTGAACAAGGACTTGGTGGACCCATCTGATTGCAGCCATGGAGGAAGAGGACTGAGAAGGGAGAGAGCAGTTACTGCAGGAGAAGCAAGAGAACCAAAAGGCACATCAGGAGATAATGGGCTTCCTTAGATAAATAACTCAAATGTCGCGAAGCATTACTGACCTTCATGCCCCAAGACCATGGACTCAGCAGCCTTTCCAGTCCTTGGAGAACTCCTTGGCTGCTGCACCCTACACCCCCCAACATACCATGTGGCATCAAGGTGTACATCCTAACCCTCACCGCTCCATGCTAGGCAACAAGAAGTGTAATAGTTACACATATACTGACCTTTAAAAAGCACAGGTCAGCGGATATGTAGCCACACTAAGCTGTTGTGTGTCAAATCTATTACATAGAAATAAATGTTCCCTTCTATTTTCACTTGGGATTTTAAAGTATAGTTTTAACCTGTTACAATGTTGGTAAAAGCTTTTTAACCTTGTGTGTGTTTGTTTGTACTTTAATTTTGTGCCCTGCGGCTTTGTGCACAATCAAGTTTTATTTTTGGAATCTTTATTAGTTTGCACAAAGCACTACAGAATACATCAAAGGAGGCAAAGCTAATCTCAGAAAGTGCACAAAACAGACACGTTCATAAAAGCATCGGACAACACTGCTCTGACTGACTATTGAAATGGTCTTTTAAGGCCTCTCGCAGCTCCAGAGTTTCAGCGTTGGCTCTTCTAATACCCATAGGCTATGTCTACACAATAATACAGGCCCAAGGTTCAAACTTAGGCTCAAGCCTAACCCTCCTCCAGTCTACATGCAAATCACACTAACTGGTGGCTTGGACCAGGGTTCCAGGACCCGATGGGTGGAAGGATCTTCTAGGAGTGCTTGCTCATGTCAATTCCATTCTAGGTGTGTGCGCGCTCACGTGTACGGTCAACGGAATTTTTTTCCCTTTGTATCTGTAGAGCCAGGTCTGGAGCGGTACATGAGGTGCTGCTGGCACTGCGCCCCCTCAGTTCCTTCTTTCTGCCCTTGACGGTTGCCGCAACTCTTGCTCTTGCTTGCTAATGCAAGTGTTCAGAGTTTTTTCCCTAGTAGTTTTAGCTTAGTTGCCTTTTCTGTTTTCTGTTACGTTAGTCTGTATATAGTTAATAGTTGAGTGTTAGTCCCATTAGGGACCTCCATGCAGGGGCGGGGCATGCCCCATTCCCCAGGCTTCAAATCTTGTTCAACAAACCTTTCCCACTTAGCGACCCCCCCCCACGAGTGTTGCCTAAAGTGCCTGGGGGAATCACATAGGAAGGACAAGTGCAGGATTTGTAAAGGTTTAGCCTGAGGACTAAAAAAGAAAGAAAAATCCATCTGAAAGACCTGCTGACGAAGGCAGCACTGAGACCAGCTGCAGAACCGCCCCGTTCCATCTTGGGGTGAGCACTTCTGCTTCGGTGCAGAGCATACTGCTGGCACCGGTGCCTTCTTGACACTGCTCCTCTTCTCCGTCACCTCCAAAGAAGTGGCAGAAGAAGCAGTGCTTCGAAAGAGGTCATTCCCTTGCAAAAAAAGAGCAGGGAAGCAGGACTGGGTGCAGGGCCCATGTCGAGCTGGTCAGCCTCCAGCGTTGGGGCAGCCGGAGCTGGGTTTTCCACCCAGGGGACCAAGCCCCCTGAGGGAGCAGCCCTCAACTCCAGGGATTGGAAGGGGCCCCTCCACCTTATGATACCATCAAGCAGTGAGACCTGAGGGCCCTCACCCTGCCTCCCACATGTAGACTTTCCTCAGTGCCAGGAAAAGGGAAGGCACCAATATCAAGAGGGAAGCCTGTGATGGGGCCTCCACAGTAGTTACATTGCTTTCCCGAGCCACAACACCACTCTGTATCACCACGGTCCTGGTCACCAGTGCATAGGAGGTCCCTGCTTTCATGGCACCAGTCCCTGAGATTGTGCTCCCAGTCCCCAGCACCGAGGCACTCATTTGCAGTTGAGCAGCACCGATTTCGGTCCCCAGCACCACAGCCCTCACCTGCAGCTCGGCAGTACTGATCCCGGTCCCCTTGGAACCAGTTCTCATCTTCCTGGCACCAGTCCCTGGTGACTTGGCACCAGTCTCAGGAGTCCTGCCACCAGTCTGACACCTTACTTTCTGGCATCGCGCCACTCACCACACCATCAGTGCTCACTGGAACATCCTGGGACCTGGGGGATTCCAGGCACTAGTCCGCCTTCCCACGGCACCATCCCTCAGTAACTCAGGATAGCCTGAGGGAGGCGACATTAGCCCTCCGTGGTCTCTAGGAGAGGAATCCTACTCCTAGACCGATGAGAGGGAATCCACCACCTGAATCATCCCGTGTCAACCATCAAAGGCGCAAGAGCCAGGTTCGAGCCCTTCAACATCGGGTTGGCCCCAGGGTCAGTGGCCAGTTCAATGGCCATATGGAACCCGTGGGGGGTTCCCCATGGCACCAGGGCCCTACTCTTACCAGTGGTCAGGAAAATGCTCGGTGGTGCCGGTGGGCCCACAGGAAGCTCAGAACTCAGCATCGGATGCAGGTACCAAGCTTCAGGAGCAAGCATCTACATCAGTCCCCTTGCATGAGAAGGAGATATCACCACCTCCACCAGCACTGCCATTGTCTTCTTCATCCCCGGATGAGGCAATCACCGCAATCCCGTTGGATGATTTTTGAGCCCACCAAGAGCTCCTCAAAGAAGGTGGCCTCCAATAATGGGGTTAGATGCAGAGGAGCTCAAGGAAACCCCGGAGAACCTCTTTGATGTGCTGGCAGCTGTGGCACTGGCCTGGGTGGCTGCCAGTAAACAAAGGCATACGCAAAGTGGCCAAGGCCCTGTGGCAAACTCCATCTTCTCTGCCATCAACACCCAAAAAGACCGAAAAGAAATACTGCATCCCAGCCAAGGAATTTGAATATCTATTCACATACCCTCCTCCTGGGATCGCTAGTGGTGGCAGCCATTAATGACCAGGATAGACAGGGTCAGACGAGCTTGACCCCCAAAAATAAAGACTCAAAAAAGATAGATTTGTTTGGGAAGAAGATTTATTCAACAGCCAGCCTCCAATTTAGAATTGGCAACCACCAGGCATTGTTGGGGAGGTACAATTATAATATCTGGGACTCCCTTAAAAATTTGGAGATGTGCAGCTGCAGGAGCAGGCACAGGACTTTGCCACCATCTTGGAGGGGGGCAAGGCAGTAGCCAGGGCCGCTCTGCAGGCAGCTTTGGACACAGCAGACTCGATGGCAAGATTATGGCCTCTATCCCAGGAAGTGAAACAGTCCATCCAAGACCTTACGTTTGACAATAGTGTGCTCTTCTCAGATCAGACCGACACTATACTCCATGGGCTAAAAGATTCAAGAGCCACCCTCAACTGTTAGGCCTATATACATCGCAGGCCTTGAGATGACAGTTTTGCCCTCCTTAGCAGCAGCCTAGGATTCAGGCTCCACATTTCACCCCTACAGGAGGAAGGATAACAACAGGGGCTTCAAAAGACATCACTCTGCCCTGATCTCCTCATCTAGTACCCACCCGGGGCCCTCACGGCACTCAAGCAGGCAATGCCAGTCATTTTGAGGCTGCGCCCAAGGATGGCGTTCCAGTCTCTTTCCAGGATCCATCTTCATAGTTATTCCTGAACCGACTCGCCCTCTTCCTCCCTGCATGGGCCCAGGTTACATCAGACCATTGAGTCCTCAGCATCATTTTGGCAGGCTACAGCCTACAATTCTCTTTGCCCCCTCACAACTCCACCCCTCTTCAGGGAGCTCTTGTGACAAAGTGGAGGTATTTCTTGGGGGGTTTCTCTGAATGCTGTGTGCGTGCCTCAGTTTCCCCCCATATGTTACTCATGTACGTTGGTGATGAGATCCGGATGTGTGATCATTTCACGTCAGACCTCATCATGTACATCCACGCTTTCCCACTCACAATGGCCTGGACTCGCTTCAAGCTGCTGGGCTATATTGTGGTATGTGGTATACCACACACGTCTAAGGCTCAGGCCACTACAGTCATGGCTGGCCACAGCATATACCCCAAGCAGACACAGCCTGGACCACGTGGTCACAGTACCCCCACACAACTTGTCATTGCTGAGTTGGTGGTTCAATCCCCATTCAGTGATGTAGGGCATGCCCTTTGAAGGGTTAGTCCCCTTGGTCACCCTGGTGTCCGATGCCTTGGACTTGGGATGGGGGGCTCACATCTGTTCCAATCACACTATCGAAAAGACCTGGTTGCAGTGTCAGGGAGCTCAGGGTGATCTGTCTGACTTGCAAAGTATTCCTTCCCTGCGATACTGCTGCGATGTACTACATCAACAGGCAAGGCGGGGCTTGCTCTCCAGCCGTGTCAAGAAGTCATGCGCCTGTGGAACTTCATTGGACACAATATTCACATCACGGCACCTCATCTCCCAGGAGCCAAGAATGCCACAGCAGACCTCCTCAGCAGATCCTTCTTACCCTGCCACGAATGGTCACACCACTCAGAGGTGGCCAGCATGATCTTCTGGAGGTGGGGCTCTCCCAAGTGGACCTTTTTGCATCCGAACTGAACAAGGTGTCCTCAGTTCTACTTGATGCACGGGCTCGACGAGGGGTTGCCTTCCTTTTCTTGTGGACGGAAGCGCTCGTACGCCTTCCTGCCCATACCACTGATACAGAGTCCTGTTGAAAATCAAGAGACAAGGCAGATATGACCTGATAGCGCCTGCATGGCCGCGTCAGCATTTGTTCAGCACAGTGCTGGAACTGTCAATCACCCTACTGCTGAAACTGCCACATTGGCCCAATCTCTTCTCTCGGAACCGGAGCCAGCTCCTACATGCAGACCTAGAATCCATATATCTGAGGGCATAAAGACTGAGTGGCTAAACCCTGTAGAACAAGCGTGCTTATCTCAGGTCCAACAAATCCTGATGGACAGCAGAAAACCCTCCAGCACATCGTATCTGGCCCAGTTGGAAAGGTTCATCTGCTGGGTGTCAGACTGAAAAATCTCACCTCACCAGGCATCAATCCAGGCAATTCTAGACTGCTTGTTCCATCTTAAACTTCAGGACCTAGCTAAAGGTCTTCATTAAAGGTCTATCTGGCAGCCACCCTCCGATCCAAGGGGAATCCATTTTTTCCCACTGCAGGATGGTTAGGTTCCTGAAAGGCCTAGGGAGGCTTTACCCTCAAGTTCGGGACTCATTGCCCCCCTAGGATCTGAACCTAGTTCTATCAAAGCTCATGGGGCTCCCCTTTGAGCCCTTTGCTACCTGCTCCTTGTTGCTCCTCTCCTGGAAAGTGTCCTTCCTTGTAGCAATCACCTCGGCGTGGAGGGTGTCTGAGGTTAGAGCAGTCACCTCAGGGCACTGTACACAGTGTTCTATAAGGACAAGGTCCAGTTGCGACTCCACCTGGCCGTCTTACCCAAGGTGGTGTCCCAGTTCCACAATAACCAAGACATATTTCTCCCAGTGTTTCTTCTGAAATCACATGGCTCAGAAGAGGAACAAATGGCACACACTTGATGTCAGGCATGCCGTAGCTTTCTACACAGAGAGGGCAAAACCCTTCCGTAAGACTATGCAACTCTTTGTTGCAGTGGCAGAAAGAATGAAAGGCTTACCAGTTTCCTCCCAGAAGATCTCCTCATCGATAACTTCCTGCATCAAATTCTGTTATGAGCAGGCAAATGTTCCTCTGCCGGGAATCACTGCAGCCCATTCCACCAGAGTGCAAGCCTCTTTGGCAGCTTTTCTGGCGCAGGTACCGATACAGGACATCTGTAAGGCCACTATCTGGTCTTCAGTCCATACCTTCACATCCCATTACGCCATCATCCAGCAGGCAAGGGACAGTGCCAGCTTTAGCAGAGCAGTGCTGCAAACGGTGCACCTGTGAGCTCCGAGCCCACCTGCAGGGGATATTGCTTGTGAGTCACCTAGAATGGAATCGACATGAGCAAGCACTCGAAGAAGAAAAGATGGTTACTTACCTTTGTAACTGTGGTTCTTCGAGATGTGTTGCTCATGTCCATTCCCTGACCCACCCTCTGTTCCTGCCATCGGAGTTGACGGCAAGAAGGAACTATGGGGGCGTAGGGCCAGCGATGCCTCATATACCGCGACATGAGCACAGGGACCTAAGGGCACCAGAGGTGGCCCTACAGATACTGCTAAGGGAAAAAAATTCTGGTGACCATGCAGGTGGGTGTGCACACCCCTAGAATGGAATCGACATGAGCAATACATCTCAAAGAACAACAGTTACAAAGGTAAGTAACCGTCTTTTTGAAACTCAGTCAAGCCAGGATCCAGGGTTCAAGACTTGTTGCTTTGCAGTATAGATATAGCCCCCTTAGACTCATGTTCTGGGAGTCCAGCAACAGTTTCCCACAATCCATGGGCTGACTTTCTGTCTTCTGAACAGTAAAGTGTGGTGGAAAGTTAAGTTTTTCCATATTGCAATATGAACAAAGGGTGAGAGTGGCCATGTTTTGGGATGGCAGTAAGAAGTCTGGGATATGCAGACTCAGGCCCACATAATGCAGTGTAGACAGTAGAGCCCCAGGCTGAGAGTAGCATTGGGTTCAACAATTCCTAACCTGGGGTTACAAATGAACGTAGATGGTCAAGTCGTAGGTTAACAAACACAGGGTCTGTTAACTTGAGTTTTACTTATTCTGGGCTTATTTTGCAATGCAGTCATACGCTTTGTGTCTGCCTGTTCAAATTCAGCAGCCAGCTGGTCCACTTTGCCCTTCCACACTGGCAGCTGCTTTTCCCCCTTTGCCTCACAGATATTATGCAGTAGTCAACTTGCGATGCTAACCATGGAGATGTCTTTCTTGCTGAGATGAAGAGAGAGAGCCAGCGCCTCTGCTGAGTCAGTAGCTGAATATTCCCTTCGTGCTGTCGAGGTGGCCAGTGTACAGCTTCATGAGCCAGGGAGGCAAAGAGGCAGGCTGGGTCCCCCCAGAACTACTACCGGCGTTTCATCATTGCCAATGGCAATCCATAGCTAGGAAAGAACATCTCTGCTTGTAGCTTTTTGAAAAGTCCTTTGCTCTTAAAGATGCGAGCATCTTGCACATTCTCTGACTGGCCCACATTGATATCAGTTAAACATCCCCGGAGATGCACTAGCACTTGCATCATCACAGAAAAATAAATCACTGTCTGGTAAGATGGGATGGAGCCAAAATCGGGATAAGATGTGCCATGCATTGCCATTTGCCTCACCACAGTTTAAGAACCCCATTACTGCAATGCCATCCAGTATTTCTCAGATGTTACCAAGAGTCCTGTGTAGAAGATATGGGGGAGGGGCTCTGCACTTCTGCTTTCCTTTCTTGCCCCCTTCTTGCCTTCAGCTGGTTAATTACCTTCACTGTCAAAAATGTACATCTAATTTCGGTCTGAATTTGATTTAAGTTGATAGATGTTGATTTCAGCTGACACTGAAATTGCCAAAAAGTATTTTAGGGTGTTGTGGGAGCCGTGTTGGTCCCAGGATATTAGAGAGACAAGGTGGGTGAGGGAATATCTTTTACTGGACCAACTTCTGTTGGTGAGAGAGAAAAGCTTTCAAGCTACACACTGCTCTTCTTCAGGTCTGGGAAAGGTACTCAGAGTGTCACAGCTAAATACAAGGTAGAACAGATGGTTCAGCATAAGTGGTTGACACACATTTCAAGGGCCCAATATGCCAACTTCTGCATGAGCCACCTCGAGGAAGAATTTCTTGACAAATGCATCATGACATCAATATTCTTCAGAAACATGATGATATTTTCATCCTCTGTACAGAAAATCTAAACTCCCTTATAGATTACCACAAAGCCAACCACCACCACCCGCCCATACATTACAATTTCTCTAGAACACTCCCATACTATCATCAACTTTCTGGACTCACAATCAGTTTCAACAATGGAGCCCTACAGACAACTGTCAGGCCAGTCCGCCCTGAGACCTGTTATTGAGCCACTGCAGCTAAGCTCAGCTATTACATGGTACTAAAGTCAAGATTTAGAAATATTTCAGAAATTATTACACTAACTATTGGGGTTGGTCCTGCTTTAAGCAGGGAGTTAGACTAAATTTGCTCCTGAGGCCCCTTCCAACCCTGATCTTCTACAATTCTATGACTGCAACTCTAAGCATCTACACTAAATGTCTCTCTCGCTGATGTAACTTGCTGGCTACGCTGACTTAATAACTTCACTTCCATGAGAGGTGTAGCGCTTAGGTCAACATAGTTAGGGTGATAATGTTAACGTAGACACTACGTTACTTACGTCAACTTTAGTGGCCTTCAGGAGGTGTTTCACAATGCCCCACTGTGACCACTCTGGTCACCAGTTTTGTGACCCATCCGTGCCTTGGGTAGCCCACCTGAAAATGCCAAGGTCAGGCAGGCTGCAAAAAGGAGAGCAGATTCTCCCAAACTGGTGGCTAACACTTCAGTAAATTCACCAACCAGTCACAAATAGGGCTTCAGTTCCCCCACATTGGTTATCAAGAAGCTAAAAGCAAGAAGCTACACAGCCCCTTTATTGTATTTCAGTCTCAGGCTCCCAGTCAGCCACTAGGTCCAGTAAAGGGATAAGTTATTAAAACTCTCTTCCCTTTACCAAAAAGGGAAATCCCCAAAGGGTCAGTCACAGTACCAGATCAATATAAGCTTGGATCTTACCAAAAATATCACGCTGCCAGCCACTCCTTTAGTAACTAAAACTAAAGGTTTATTATAAAAGGAACAAAACAAACAATAAGAGAAATGTTAAATGGTCAAAGCAATCAGATACATACAAATGATTTGAAAGTCCATATACATCAGGTTTTTTAGTAGAATTGTGGAGTTTCCAGGCTTGTATAGTCCCTCTGGTGCACATCCAGTACCTGGATAGGTCTCAGTCCTTGGTTTCACAGCTTCAGTTGCAGATGCGTTGGTGCAGAGCAGTGGTTCCCAAGCTGTGGCCTGGGGGCCAAAAGTGGCCTGTGACTTCCCTCCTGCTTGCTGCAGAAGGGAGCTGCTGCCTAAGGACCTAGGCAGTGCGTGTTTCCGTGGGTCTAAAAGACGGGTGCAGGCCTCTTGCTGCAGCCAACGGGATTGGAGATCAGTGCTCCCCCGGCTACAGCAGGGAGCACAGCAAAGTGCTCTGCCTGGGTCCATACGCGCTGGAGTTCCTGCTGGAGCCAGATGGCAGGGAGATCAGTGCTCCCTCCCCTGGCTCCAGCAGAGAGCAAAGCACTTCGCCTGGCTCTTTAGGTGCTGTGGTCTCTGCTGGAGCCAGAGGGAGGGGAGCGTGGATCTCCCATCCCCCTGGCTGCAGAAGGGAGCCACAGCCTAGGGACCCAGGTGGAGTGCACGGGGGGCTACAGGTTTCATGTGGTTCCCCTGCTGCAGCCAGGGAGATGGGAGATCAGCAAGGAGGCAGTCTCCTCGCTGAACTCCTTTCATCCAGCTGCAGGGGGGGTGGGTGCTGCTGGCAGAGACTGGTGGCCCTTCAGAGTTGTAAAAATGATATCTGTGGCCCTCGAGCCAAAAAGGTTGGGAACCACTGGTAGGAGGCAGGAATGAAGACTAAAGACAATATAAATGTGGTTCAGCTGCCTTTTATGTCAACTTGCCATGCTACTAGTGTGGAAATTTACAGAAACATGATGGAATCCAGGGTCACCTGGGCAAGTCCTGGTGACTCATAAAGGTGTAGCCCTGGCTTCTCTCCCTGAGCTCATTGTACCTGTGAGTTTCCTTAATGGGCCGTTAAGCAGGCTTATTGCTGCTGCCATCCTATCTGGGGTGTCACCCAGAACCACAGCACAAGTTGAAATATCAATGTCTCATACATATTTTGAACTTATATCACAGATACATACACACACACGCGCGCGCGCACTTATCCATTTTAGCGAGTTACATCCTTACCAACAGTACCTGACATGGCATATCCCATACGAATTATTGTAATTTTGCAACACTGATATTAAATTATATTCTAAAAGTTTCCCTTATTCCAGACAGCATCACGGGTTTGAACTCCGCTGCTCAGAAGCCAGGTACACACCCCTCCCCTTTCCAGGCCTCACAAATTTTTGAAATTCCATTTCCTGTTTGCTGGCTGTGGAGAGCTCTTCTAGCAACTGCCCAGCTGACCATGCTGGCTTCATGCTGCAGATGTGCTCCTGCCTGGAGTATGCAGGAGGTGGTGAATCTCCTGGGTCTGTGGGGAGAAGAGTCAGTGCAGGCACAGCTCTGATCCAGCTGTAGAAATGTCGATATCTATGAGCAGATCACTTGGGATATGTGAGAGAAGGGCTGAAGGAGGGACCCGCAGGAGTGCCGTGTGAAAGCCATGCTGCTGCAGGCGTCCCAGAAGACAAGGGAGGCTAATAGTTGCTCTGGTGCGGAGCCACAGACATTCCGCTTTGACATAGAGCTGCATGCCATTGTTAGCAGAGACCCCACCACCACCTCCAAGAGCCCCATGGATATTTCAGCGGAGCTCGAGTCAGGCCCCTGGAGTGAACTGTGAGGAGGAGGTGTTGGAGAAGAAATAACATGGAGGACAAGCGACCAAGGGATCCTGTGGTGCAGCAAGCCAGGATCTGTTTTTGACTCCAGACTAGTCGAGTGAGTCCCTACAGTCCAGCACAGGTGAGCCTGATGCAGGGGAAGGAACCTCTGGTAAGTATCATAGAAGATTAGGGTTGGGAGGGACCTCAGGAGATCATCTAGTCCAACCCCCTGATCAAAGCAGGACCAACCTCAACTAAATCATCCCAGCCAGGGCTTTCTCAAGCTGCACCTTAAAAACCTCTAAGATTGGAGATTCCATCACCTCCCTAGGTAACCCATTCCAGTGCTTCACCATCCTCCTAGTGAAAAAGTTTTTCCTAATATCCAACCTAGACCTCCCCCACTGCAACTTGAGACCACTGCTCCTTAGTCTGTCATCTGCCACCACTGAGAACAGCTTAGCTTCATTCTTTTTGGAACCCCTCTTCAGGTAGTTAAAGGCTGCTATCAAATCACCCCTCATTCTTCTCTTCTACAGACTAAATAATCACAGTTCCCTCAGCTTCTCCACGTAAGTCATGTGCTCCAGCCCCCTAATCATTTTTGATGCCCTCTGCTTGATTCTCTCCAATTTGTCCACATCCTTCCTGTAGTGGGAGGGCCCAAAACTGGACACAATATTCCAAATGTGGCCTCACCAGTGCTGAATAGAGGGGAATAATCACTTCCCTCCATCTGCTGGCAATGCTCCTACTAATGCAGCCCAATATGCCGTTAGTCTTCTTGGCAATAAGGGCACACTGTTGACTCATATCCAGCTTCTTATCCACTGTAACACCCAGGTCGTTTTCTGCAGAACTGCTGCCTAGTCAGTCAGTCCCCAGTCTGTAGCAGTGCATGGGATTCTTCCATCCTAAGTGCAGGACTCTGCACTTGTCCTTGTTGAACCTCATCAGATTTCTTTTGGCCCAATCCTCCAATTTGTCTAGGTCACTCTGTATCCTATCCCTACCTTCCAGGGTATCTACCACTCCCTCTAGCTTAGTGTCATCTGCAAACTTGCTGAGGATGCAATCCCCTTCCTCCAGATCATTAATGAAGATGTTGAACAAAACCAGCCCCAGGACTGACCCTTGGAGCATTCTGCTTGATACTAGCTGCCATCGAGTCATTGATCACTACCTGTTGAGCCCAATGATCTAGCCAGCCCTCTATCCACCTTCTAGTCCATTCATCCAACCCATACTTCTGTAATGTGCTGACAAGAATACTGTGGGAGACCGTAACAAAAGCTTTGCTAAAGTCAAGATATATCACATCCACCACTTTCCCCACATCCACAGAGTCAGTCATCACATCATAGAAGGCAATCAGGTTGGTCAGGCTTGACTTGCCCTTTGTGAATCCATGCCTACTGTTCCTAATCATCTTCCTTTCCTCCAAGTGCTTCAAAATGGATTCTTTGACCACTTTCTCCATGATTTTTCCAGGACTGAGGTGAAGTTGACTGGTCTGTAGTTCTCCGGATCCGCCTTTCCTTTTTTAAATATAGGCACTAAATTTGCCTTTTTCCAATCATCTGGGCCCTTCCCTGATTACCACGAGTTTTCCAAGATAATAGCCAATGGCTCTGCAATCACATCTGCCATTCCCTCAGCACCCTCAGATGCATTGCATCCGGCCCCAGGCACTTGTGCGTGTCCAGCCTTTCTAAATAGTCCTGAACCTGTTCTTTCACCACTGAGGGCTGCTCACCTCCTCCCCATTCTGTGCTGCCCACTGCAGTAGTCTGGGAGTTGACCTTGTCTGTGAAGACAGAGGCAAAAAAGCATTGAGTACTTTAGCTTTTTCCACATCATCTGTCACTAGGCTGCGTCCCCTATTCAGTAAGTGGCTCACTTTCCCTGACCTTCTTGTTGCCTACTTATCTGTAAAAACCCTTCTTGTCACCCTTCATGTCCCTTGCTAGCTGCAACTCTAGTTGTTCTTTGGCCTTCCTGATTTCACCCCTGCATGCTTAAGCAATATTTTTATACTCACCCCTAGTCATCTGTCCAAGCTTCCACTTCTTGTAAGCTTCCTTTTTATGTTTAAGCTAACCAAAGATTTCCCTGTTAAGCCAAACTGGGCACCTATCATATTTGCTATTCTTTCTGCACATCAGGATGGTTTGTTCCTGCAGCCTCAATAAGGTTTTTTTTAAAATACAGCCAGCTTTTCTGGGCTCCTTTCCTCCTCATCTTAGCCTCCCAGGGGATCCTGCCCATCAGTTCCCTGAGGGAGTCAAAGTCTGCTTTTCTGACGTCCAGGGTCCATATTCTGCTGCTGTCCTTACTGAACTCAACCGTCTCGTGGTCACTTCTGCAGTTTGCTTTGATATTGCAGGTACACATTTGTTCATTTGCTCTTTTTTACACATGGTAGAAGAGGTAGTGAAATAACCAATAGAGACAGAGTTGCTATCTATATCTCATTCCCCTGTACAGTTAGGCAGAGGGAGACCTGCAGAACAATTTGTTTATGTGCACTGTCATGTCCCATGAATCCTCCATAGAGATTTTGAGGAAACTTTCCTGGAGGTAGTCTGCAATCCTCTGCTGAAGGTTTCTGGGGAGGGCTGCCTTATTTCTTCTGCCACGGTAGGACATTTTCTCTTGCCACTGAGAAATTACTTCAGCAGGCACCATTGCAGTACACAAGGCAGCAGCATACAGACCCAGTCTGCAGCTGGACACGGTGCAGGAGCTGTTCCCTTTCAGTCTCCATTACCCTAAGGAGTGAGTTATAAGCTAAAATCACCACCACCTGTGGAAAATGCTGCCAGTATTCATTTCAATTGCTCTATCTGCATATAGTCATGCCCATGAGCTACTCCCCACCCCACTTACTGTCCCAACTCTCCCCCTCCTCTCCTGGCTGCACTCACTGTGGTGGGACTGCTGCTGTGCTCTATGAATCCCAAGGAGAAGTGAGAATGTAATGCTTGCAACTTGTGCGGCTCAAGCGGAGTGAGTTCAGTATACCAACTTTCCATTCATCTTATGAATACACTCAATAGTACCTCTGTGCATTGCATCTTTTGCAGCTGGAAATGTGGCCTTGAGGGTCTCTCCATCCACAACAGCGGAGCGGCTCAGCCAGATAAGGAAGAGGATGCAGGATGACATGTTCCAAGAGATCCTGAAAGCCTTTGGTGCTTTGGATACCGAGCACAGGACTTGGAGGATCGCCCTCGCGGCAGAATGGAAGGGGTTGGGTGGAGAAAAGAAAAGCACAGGAAAAGAAGAAAGACGTGCAGCAGGAGATGCTAGTGCTTCTCAAGCGGCAAACAGACATGCTGGAGACTCCTGTTGACTTCAGGTTCAACAGAACCATTCTCACCTCCCTCTGCAGCCCACAGCGAACTGCATTCCAGCACCTCCCTGCATCTTCCTCCCCCCACCACATTCCATGTGGCGTTCAGGGCTGTTGCATTATTCCTACCACTCCAGCCTGGGAGAGAGTACAGACAATCAGACCCGGACATACACTGACCTGAGAGAGAGACAGGTGGTGTATGTATTTGTGAAATGAGAATGGCTGTTCGTTCCTTTTCAAAGGCTCTTTTCCTTGTATTTATAAAGTTTCATTCAGTTATAAATATGGATTTGGAATAAAAGTCTATTTATGGAAACTTAATTCATCTTTAATAGTTCACAATATAAACTGTCTGGGTCTGACATCATGCACAGAAAATAGCAATAGGTGCATTTGCAATGTTATATTACTACATGCACAGCAATCATTACATGATTCATACCAAAGGTACAAAAACACAGTGTAAGGCAGAGCACACTACAGCAACACACATTACTGTGGCTCACTATTAAAATGATCTTTCAAAGCCTCCCTGAGCCACACAGCTCCTTGGTGAGCTCTTCTTATAGCCCTGGTATCTGGCTGCTCAAAATCAGCAGACCTTCGCCCCAGTGGAAACTTTTTCCCCTTTGCTTCACAGATATTATGATGCACACAGCAGGCAGGTATAACCATTGGGATTTTTTTTTGCTGAAGTCTAATCTCATGAGTAGACAGCACCAGCGCCTTTCAACAGCCAAAGGCACATTCAGCCATCATTCTGCACCTGCTGAGCTTGTAGTTGAAGCACTCCTAGCTGCTGTCGAGAGGACCAGTTGTGACACACTGTACCTCAAAGTAGCACCCTTTCACCCCCATATTCCTCAGTGGTGTATAGTTGTGGTATTTCATACAAAGCATACCTTGCAAGGTATCATGTGTAGGGCCTTATGTCCATTTTGCTCAATTTCATAGTCATAGGATTTTGAAAATAGTCAATTTCACAGTTTCAGATGTTTACATCTGAAATTTTAGGGTGTTGTAACCATGGGGATCTGGATCCAAAAGAGGGTCATGTGGGGTTTGAGGCTATTGTAGGGGAGTTGTGGGATTGCCACTTCACTTCTCCACTGCTGCTAGCCGGGGTGCTGTCTTCAGAACCAGTCAGATGGAGAGCAGCAGCTGCTGGCTGGGCGCCAAGCTCTAAAGCCAGCACCACCAGCAGCACAGAAGTGAGGATTACAGGGTGGAGGTGGGGGTTACCAGACATTCATGTTTTCCTGGCAGCTTTCCTGCACAGGTAGGAGGCTGACAGCTGGATCTGCACCCTCTCCATGCAGGTGGGGGGCTGACAGCTGACCCTGCAGCCTCCCCTCACAGGTCGGGGGCTGTCCCAGCCAGCAACCATGGAGCTTCCTGCAGAAGGGGGAAGTTCCCAGAGGGGGGTCTGAATACATCCACAGGCAACCCATGTTAATTCTGCTATCTTCACCACAGAAGCTTTTGAGGATCCTAAAATGTATGTTATTGGTTTTGTAGGGCTCGGGTCCGCCAGTTTGAGTTATATTAAAGCTGTTAAAATTAATAACAGAGATTACATGAGATGTAGAGATACAGGAGCACAAATTTTTTTGGTTAAGCTGAATGTAATCCAAGAAGCTGACACATTACTTGGGCAAACAGCAGAGCTCTTAATAATGGGTGGAACCAGGATTCCTGTGCCTCTGGCTAGAATTCATACAGCGTGTGAGGGCCTGGAAAGCAATTTAATTGTGGGGGTGATAGAAGGTGTCCCGCTGACATGCTTGTTGGTAATGTTTTTTTTTTTTTTTTTTACAATGGTTGTTTGTAGGGTAACTCGCAGCAAAAGGGAATATAGTGTTAAGGTCCCACAAAATGATAATAAAACTCTTAGAATGCTGAGCAGGAGGGTAAAGCCTTCTGATTCTTCTGCAGCAGAGAGAAGCAGCCTGCTTCCAGGTGTGAGGGGTGTCGAAACCGGTCCCTGCACCACAGCTAAAGGCAGCACCTCCTCAGTAAGGGAGTGGGGAGACCACCTGTCAGTGAGGGTATGTCTACACGAGAAACGTAAGTCAACCTGTATTAGGTCAACTTGCATCCTCACCAGGAGCACTTCTACCGACCTAAGAGGGCAGAGTGGGGAGCTGAGAGCCTGGTTTCTCAGCTCAGCTGGCAGCTCCCTGCTGGAAGCCTGGCTGCCCCACACACTCCCGGCAGGTTGCCCCATTCTCTGCACTCTGCAGGGAGTGGAAGAAGCCACCAGGGCTTCTCCCTTCCCCATTCCCTGTTGGAAGCCGGGGGAAGCCGCCCAGGGCTTCTCACCCCCAGGGCGCAGGATCCAGCTTCCCTGGGCTTCTCAGCTCCTCCCTCCTCTCATTCCCCCGCTCATGAAGCCTTGAAATTGACAAGGCTGCCCTGCTCACTGAGGGGAGCAGGTGGAGGGAGGGCCACCCTGGCCTCTGGCCCTGGCTCCCAGCTGGGAACAGGGTCCAAAGCCATCTGGGCATCTTGCCCTGGATCCTAGCTAGGAGCAGGGTCTGAAGCTGCTTCAGTTTCTCACCTCAGCTTCCAGCCCAAAGTGGGGTCCAGTTGCCCGGGCTTCTTACCCTGGCTCCCAGCCCAGAGTGGGGTCCAACCACCCAGCACTCCAGGGAAGCAGGGGGTAGCTGCACAGCTCCTGCCTTGAAATTGACAAGACAGCCAAAAGCAGATGTAAGGGATGCAATGTCCACACACACACTGCATTGCCCTAACTACATGGACACAAGCCTTATGCCTCTCGTGGAGGTGGAATTATGATATCAGTGTAGTAGGGCACTTACATCAGCAGCAGGAAGACAGTAGCATAGACAGACAGAATTAGGTCAACATAAACTGCCTTATTTTGACCTCCCTGTGTAGTGGAGACTAGCTTGAGAAAGCTGTTCCAACTGTTAGCTGTGAGCACTTTGCAGCTGAACAAATGAGAGATCCTGCTCTAGGGAGCATACAGAGAAGTGTCCAGAGGGGAGCCCAAAGAAGGGTGATGGCCTCTTAGAACACTGAGGAAGTGGGTGAGGGTTTCTCTAACTCTGCAGTACGGGGAAGCAGGGTGCTTCCAAATCTGGGAGGGACTGAGACCGGCTCCTGCAGCCCAGCAGAAGGTAACACACACTCAGGAATAGGGGCAGGACAGGTATCATTAGTGACTGAGAAAACTGTCCCAGTTGTTAGCTGGTAGCGTTCTGCAGCTGAACATAAGACAGATCCCACTCTAGAGAGCATAGAGAGATGTGTCCTAGAGGGGACACCAGAAAGAGAAAATGGGGAAAGGGTTTTTGCATGAGATAAGCAATTGGCTTTGCCTAGCCAGCATCATGGGGAAGGAATAGTGGAGGCACAGTTCAGGAACCCCATTGCTGTAAAATCATCCACCTGACTATGTTCTGCACATTGCCCAGAGTTACAGTCCTTTGTAGCAGGACATGATCAATGGCCCTGCATGCTTGCATCAAAGCAACCCCCTAGGTGAATTTCCCAACTCCAAATAGATTCCTGACTGATTGGTAGCAATCTGGCATTGCAAGCTTCCACACAGTGACCACCAATCAAAGCAGCTCTCATTTTGGTGTTGCTGCATCAGAGGGTTGGGGTGAGCTCCGCACACACTTCCAGGAATGTAGCTTTGTGCATCTGAAAGTTCTGCCAATGCTTGTCATTTCATACCTGCATAAGGACACAATCTCACCAGCCAGTGCTTGTTTCTCGGGCCCAAAACCAGCACTCCAGTCTGCAGCTGCTCCGTGAATGTCAGCAACAACCTTGAATTGTTTCTTTCTAAGTCCCACAGCAAGCTTGTCTCCAAGGAATCGTCATGTTCCCTGTGACTCCTCTGGCAGCTCTGCAAATACTACAGGATCAAGCGCATTGTGCTCACAATGCTCACCACAATAGTTCAGAGCTGTGCAGGATCCATGCCGCTCACAGAGATGGTAGATGCGCAGGTTTGCAAGGCAAAGAGGTATGAAACATTATGGGATGCAGATAAAATTATAGGATTGAGAAAACTGCATCATGGGATGTTGAAACAATGTTCCCAGTCACCCCTGCAAGCCTTGTCTGATCCCATGAGGAAGTGCAAACCCTTCCCAAAACATCCTGTGCTAGATGGTGGCAAGTTGCACAGTGGGATAATACCCACAGTGCACTGCTCTCTGCATCGATGCAAGCACTGCTAGTGAGGACACACATTGCTAACACAAGGAGCGTAGTATGGATATGCAAAAGCTATTTCATTACTGTGGCGGCTGTATGTCCCCATAACTTAGGTTGACTTCATTTTGTAGTGTAGCCTTACCTTGTCTGTGACATGAAACCCAGTATAGTGGTGTGGGGCTAGGCTGATATGGCAGGGACTAGCTGCTTCACTGAAAATGAAACCAGAAAGGCCAGCGCAAGAGCCTGAGCTGAGATGAAGCCATGCTTTGCTGGGATAGATTTGCTGAACTCCAGCTGAGCAACATGAGGCATGATGGACCAGATCTGTGCTGGACACTGGCAATAGGTATGCTCAACTCACGTACTAGGCACACAGTGCTGTGACTGGGCTGGGGAGCTGAAAACGGGCATGCTTGGTGCACAGCACTGGAATCGAAGCACTGAGACAAGAGGGTGAATGAGAGCATCCATTGAAATGAATGGAGCAGTTCACACACCTCAGAGACAATATTTCAGACTGGCTTGACCACGTGTTCTCTTTCATTTGCGAACATTCCACTGAGATGAATGGACCGCTTCACACCTCTGGGAGTGTCATATGCTGCAAAGGGCTAGGTAAAGATCCTTCCCAATGTATTAGACCCAGATTTGGGGAAAGGACTCAATCTCCACTCTCTTCCCATTTGCTACCTCCAGGTGGTACAAGGATGCCTCACAGCCCCACCAGCTTCCTTCTTCCCCATGGTCCCTCCAACCTTACTAAGGTCCCAGAGGGGCCAGGAAGAAGTGGGACCTGATAGCTGAGGGATGGAGACGTGTGACCAGATTTGCAATAGGGATTTGAGTGGGATTTGTGATGCAAATGCAGGACAATTTCATTGAATCATACAAGATTAGGGTTGGAAGGGACCTCAGGAGGTATCTAGTCCAACCCTCTGCTCAAAGCAGGACCAACCCCAACTAAATCATCCAGCCAGGGTTTTATCAAGCTAGGCCTTAAAAATCTCTAAGGATAGAGATTCCACCACCTCCCTAGGTAACCCATTCCAGTGCTTCACCACCCTCCTAGTGAAAAAGGTTTTCCTAATATCCAACCTAGACCTCCCCCACTGCAACTTGAGACCATTGGTCCTAGTTCTGTCATCTACTACTACTGAGAACAGCTTAGCTCCATCCACCCTGGAACCCCCTTTCAGGTAGTTAAAGGCTGATATCAAATCCCTCCTCATTCTTCTCTTCTGCAGACTAAACAAACCTAGTTCCCTCAGCCTCTCCTCATAAGTCTTGTGCTCCAGCCCCCTAATCATTTTTGTTGCCCTCTGCTGGACTCTTTCCAATTTGTCCACATCCTTTCTGTAGTGGGGGGCCCAAACTTGGACACAATACTCCAAATGAGGCCTCACCAGTGCCAAAAAGAGGGGAATAATCACTTCCCTCGATCTGCTGGCAATGCTCCTACTAATGCAGCCCAATATGCCGTTAGCCTTCTTGTCAATAAGGGCACATGGTTGACTCATATCCAGCTTCTTGTCCACTGTAACCCCCATGTCCTTTTCTGCAGAACTGCTCCCATTTGGTCAAGGAATTCCTGAGATATTACCCCCACACAATTTTTTAAAAAGTGCTCTATAACTGTGGTTATTTAGCTTATGTGATTGCCCCCCCAATCTTTGTGTCTGTAGTAGTTCCTCCCCTTACCCTGACACGCAAGTACATATACTGATATATGTGGCGACGGTGCTTCACTTGAATCGGTTTTGGCTTCTTTGTTTTTCACTTGAGTTGGGTTTTTTCTGTTGCACGAATGAGCCAACGATCCATTGTAATATGAGCAAAAGCAAAACTGCAATTGTGGGCCACACTTATAATTAAAAGTTCACACCCAATGGTAGCAAACGGATTAACATACAGATGGCAATGATGAGTTTGTACAGGGCTATGCAAACTTAACAGAAATCTGTCAAAATGCACAGCTCCAGCTGAGAACCCGATATGTCTGGAGGAATCTGCTTTACTAGTTATTCATTGCTGTGGGTAAAATGTGTGCAGTAAGATTTTTTTCTCCTAAAGCTTCCCATATCACCCCCTCCCCCGTGAATACATTCCATGCCCCCTGAGCAGGGCCTGCCCCCCAGTTTGAGAACCTGTGCTCTAGAATACACACACACACATATATAGGGAAATTGCCTTAAAAACTTGGGTGCTGCAACAGAGTTGGGATAGATTTTGTGGTACAAATTTTGGGTCATTTGATCAAGGGGTTCTCAATAAACTGCCCACCACAAAATGAGCTTTTTAAAATTTTCACCATGCTCTAAAATCCATGCACATAGTGAGATTCTCTTGAACACTAGTACATCACAATAATGGTAGAGATGTATTTTGTATTGAAAATGTGGGGTCATTTGGTTGAGTTCTAGATACAGTCCCCCAATAAGGAGGTGAATGTAATAATCACATTGGCCTAAACCCACATTCTTAGTGAGATTGTCTAGAAAACTGGTGTTTTGCAATAGAGTCTGTGGTAGACTATAGAGGGATGGTGGGGAGAACACCCATTGAGATGAGTGGGTCAGCTCATACCTCTCTGAGCTATTGATGTCTGGCTGTATTCATTTCAATGAACTTAGCTGAGAACATCCCATTGAGATGAACAGGCCACTTCATACCTCTACAATCCTCCTATGCTGTACAGAGATGTGCAGAGCCCCCACTCCCTAAACTAGCTCCTGAAATAGAGAAGGAAGTCAGGGCTTCCCCTGCCTGCTTCCAGCTGATAGATGATCTCCTCACAGCTGATCGGTTACCATGTTCCCTGCTCCCCATGGTGTCTCCAGCACTACTGGGACATGTAGTAGCCAGGAGGGCAAAGGTGGTAGATGAGAGGCAGTGAGTTGTTCCAGAAAGACTCCCATTGCCCCACCACAGGTGCCTTTCAGTCATGCCCCTCTCACTACTACCACCTTCTTCCTCAAAAAGCAAGGGAAATTTTTGCCCACAAAGTTTGTTAAAACGGATTTAAGATTGCCTAGCACCGCCTTGTATCCTTTCAAAATGTTGAATGCACCTAGACTTAAACCTCTAAAACCATGAAATACAGCCCCACCCTACAATCTGCCCTCTTTGAGCAATGCCCCAACCTGCCCCAGATAATCATTATAGCACACTAGCCCCCAGATGTGGAGTGCGATGGGAACACAGCACATAAGCGCAGTCACACAAACTGTCAAACCTTGTGTTTTACTAAGGCAACACTGTGATTAGGTCATCAGCTGGCTATACCTCATCTACACTCAACCACTTCATCTAGTCTGCACAAACCACCCAAGTTGCTTAGTCTTATCACTCTATGACCCTTCCTCCTAAGGATTCCCTTGCACTTGTTTTGTAGCACTGGTTAGAAATCCTCACAGCAAGGATAGACCATGGTGCTTCTCTGCTTGCACAACCTACATATCACAAAACAGAAATAGAGGTGTATGATCCTTCTGGGTGCGATGCACCTCTCCACATATTGCAGCGTGACCTGTGGTGACCTGCTGAAAGTAATCCCTGTACCGTCCCTATCACAAGGCAGCTGGAATGCATGCAGGTAAAGAAGAGAATACAGTTCTGTGGCATACATCACATCACATCACATCAAATGGCACATTCCCCATTCTGCTTATTATGCAACAGCCCAGGCTGAACCACACTTGCAGTATATTCCCCAGGGATCTTGCCAACGCCAGTGCCAGAGTTAAGGTTGTGAGGCAGGGCCAGTGTGTATTCCCTGAATTCTGTATTCCCTAGTTTTCAGCGGGTTCGGTCTAGGTGCACTCAATGTTCAGAAAGAGTACAAGGCACTGCCTGGCAACCTGAACACTACTTTAGTTTAGTCTTTTGACAGCACGCTGGCCTACCAGACAGACCACTGGACTATGACTCAGGAGACCTGGGTTCTAGATCCAGTACTGCCTCCAGCTTGCTGGATGACATTGGGCAAATTACTTCCCCTCTTTGTGCTTCAGTTTCTCCATCTGTAAAATGAGGGCCCTGGCCTCCTCTATAAAGTATTAGCTACTGGTGGAAAGCACTATATAGGTGTTAGGTATTTTCATTATTGTGACTCTAAATCCTTTTTGAACTATCAAATATCACTTGGGGCATGAACAAGTTTCTGTGTGATGGGGTGACTACCCCACATTTACCCTGCAGGGTTTAATACAGGCTAGATGGGCCAATTAACCCATTAGACAGCTGATTAAGGAAGGTCAGCTGGGCAGCAAAAGGCAGACAATGCCAAGAGAAAGGGAGGAGTGAGTGGAATTACAGGTGGCAGTCACTGCCTGGGAAGAGGGAGAAGGCTTGGGAACTGGTAAGTGTAAGAAGAGAAGGGGAACCAGTAGTAGGAAGAAGCCCCAGGGATAGAGCAGTGAGGCCAGAGAGAGAAGCCCAGACTGCTGAGCGGAGGGTCCATGGGCTGGAACCCATGAGAAGAGGATGGGCCTGAGTTCCCCTACCAGCCACTGGGTGACACCAAGGCAGTGAGTGACAGGAGTGTCTAGGACTATTGAAGAGCTAAACCCCCCCTGGAAGGTGGGGACATGGCCGGAGCGCTGAACCATGAAGATGCTGTGGTTCCTGAGGCTGCTAGAGGAGCTGCAGATGGACAGAGTAATGGTGTACAAACTGAGTGGGGGGTGTCGCCCTCAAGCTAATCCCAAGAGTACCAGAAGGAGGCACCAGTCTGTGTGCTGTCACCCTGCACCCCCATTTATCATCCTCTTTGTCAGAATGGAAAGGTGTCACATTTTAGGGATCAACCCAGACCAGTGAGAGGTTGTGACTGCTTATCTTATAACCCTGAGTACCTTAAAATGCTCTGCTGCTGTAGCTCCCTGTACGTTGAGAAGCCCTGATTCAGCAATGCCGACTCCAGTAGCCTGCTTATTAACCCACAGCCACACACTGGTCTCCACCAGCCTTTGTTGCTACAAGCCAAGTGATCCCAGCACCAGCCCATACCTCAATTTCCCCAATGCTTTGTGCCCTGGAAGGTCCAGCCCTCTCCTAGAACATTCAGGGGAGTAATAAGGTCTGTTGCTTTTAAAGAGTCAAAAGCACAGCAGCTTGTTGCTTTAACTGGAGTTAATAATCTCTTCATGTCAAACACAGCACTAGGTTGATTTTAGAATAAAAGTAAAATGAGTTTATTTAATATTTAATCAAAATGAGAGAGGTTTTAAGTGAGCTCAAGTATAAAGATAAAGCCAGAAATGGTTACAGATAAATAAAAATGAAAAACACTACTTAGTGACTAAGACTTAACAAAACTACATCTTGATTCAAGGTAAGATGCTCACCACACCTCCCTCCAGCAAGACGGCTGACCACCACGCGTTCAGGATCTCCCACAAAATTCAACATGCTCAGCTCCTTTGTCATCTTAGGTGAAAGATTGCTTGGGGCTCTTTGTCCCTCTCTTTTATAGTCCAGGGAACTTCTGAAATTTATTCTACTCAAAGTTCAGTGCTCCTGCCATAAGGAAAGGTGCCAGGGAGTCTGATGGAAGAGGTTCATGCTACTTACTTCTCCACTAGGGCTTTCTATAATAAAAATTGATGTCCTTGCAGCCTCTGATATGCTAGTGAATGGCCACTTGACCGTGATTGCCAATTGCCTGTGATTACACCTGAACAAAAGCATCAGCCTTTCCCTTGTCTGGAAAAAACTTGTTTACCCACTCTGCAGACTTGTGTAGTTCAGATATAGAAATAAAATGTATTTCCTTCACATTTGTACAATCCTCTGGGCAGTCATGGTAAAAACACCATACAAAAATACTAACAGTGTGTTATTGATTTTCCAACAATGCCTTCTATGACCTCTATTTAGACACCGATTATGACATAAATAAATGGGATATACTGGTCAGGCCAGCTGACACTTGCCACCAGATATCAGTGAGCCCCTTGCCCTGTGACAGGGCGATGCTCTTGAGTCACCAGAGCTGGCTGGCCTGTCACTCAGCCCCACTCTGCAGCAGCAGCGAGTTGCTTTTGTCTGGCCCCCAACTTTGCCTTGTGTTGGGTGGCCCTACCAGGAGCTCAAACTCCTGCTGGCAGAGCTCTCAAGGTCATTGGGATGCACAAGCCGCCTTTCCCTGAGCAGGTGAGGGTCCCAGGCCATCTCAGGGTTATTAAGGTGTGATGAACTCACCAGGAGGCAGCAGGCTCTGAGCTGCCGCTGGGGCCAAGCAAGCTCTGTGGCTGCACAGCTGGCTCAGAGGTTTGGGCCTAAGCCCCAGGCCCAGCTGGACTCCCTGGGTAGTACCACACCTGGCGGATGGTACCTGGGCACAGCCCAACCCCTCACAGCCAGCCCGCGCCCTTGGAGCAGAACAGGGGAATCGCCAGCCATTTCCGGCCACTTTACTGCGGGGTGCCCCCGTCTCCCCCTCCTCCAGGCAGGAGCCGCCATTTTCGAGAGAGGCGGTTGGGGAAGTGGGCTGGAGCCCACCACCGTGACCCGCCGCATCGCTCCACAAACCTCCTTCACCCCTTCTGTGACTTCCAATATGGCGGCCTCTCACTCCCAGGCGCTCAGCCCGCTTTTCCAGTGCCACCCAATCACGGCGGCCAAGTGCTTTGATTGACGGCTAGTAGCACCGACGGAAATGGGCCAACGAGAACGCTCGAAGTCGCCACGGAAAAATCGTCTAAGCCAATGGGATCTTTCGAACGTCTGGGTGGAGAAGAAATATTAACCAATGGAAGTAGGGAAAGGGCGGTGCTTTGTGGAGACCGGGCTAATGGTTACGAAGCGGGGCGGCACTCGGGCGTACGCCCAATAGAGCGTTTTGGGGGCGGTACTCGATAGCGGCAATGGCCAATGGGCGACGGGCGTATGGCGCCTGCGTAGTGAGCGGAAGGGCGTGCTGCGGTGGAGCCGTTGGACTTGGCTGAAGGGAGGAGAGGCGACGAGAGTCATGGATCAGGGATACGGCGGTAAGTAAAAGGCGCAAGCGGCGCGGAATAAGGCCTGGGCCGTACGGAGAGCGCCGGGACATCGCGGTGGGCCTCACGCGTTTTCTACTCCCTCTCTGCAGACCCCGCTCTTTTTGGGGGGGCAATCTACCTTCGGGCAGTCTTAGCCCCGCCTACCGTGTGGAGATGACGGTGCTGATTGGCTGTCGGACCCGTCCCTCAGCGAGGGACCCTGCGGATTGGTGGGGTGGGGGACGGTGTTGTGAGGGAGTTTGTCTGTTTCCCCCTCTCTCGTGAAAAGTGGTGGGGGGCGGGGGGAAGCAGGATCCGTGTGGGGGGCAGGGCAAGGGGGGAGGGACTGCTCCTTCCCTCGGGAGGGGAAATGGAGCGGGCTGCGGGTCCCATTTCTGAAGACGACACAAAATGGCGGCCGCCCGCCCCTCGCCGCGTGTGCGCGGCCCCGCGGCCTTCTCTGTCCCGCGCGCGGCCCCAGACGTGCTGTGGGAAGCCGCTGCCTCTTCGTCTCTACAGTGGGGCCGTACGTGCTGTGTTGCCGCCCCACTCCCAGCTCTCGCAGAGCTGCCATGGGGAGCCTGCCCGTAGCTCAGGCCCGGCCCAAGTCAAGAGCGCCGTCCCTTTCCTAGAGACACCCCCCAACAACGCGGGGCTCTGGCCCTGCCCTATCGCCGTACCCCAGTGCAGCTCTAGTCTCTGCCTCTCTCCTCTGTGTCTCCACTGCTACGGCTTCCCCCGCCCACGGTGTGGCCCTTCCCTTCCTCAGCCACCCCCCAGCACAGCCCTGTAATGCCTCCCCAAATGGCTTCGTGTTACATGGAAAAGAATATCGGGGGCTGTAATAGTAAACATTAAAAATAACATCCACATCCTCAGACCTTGGGAAGGGATGGAAACTCACAAATGTTAAGTTATAAGCTCACTGGCGGGCGTTAGAAGCAACTTTCCCTGCGGCATGATGTTCTAAAACTGCCTGCCTGGGGGTTAGCAGCTGGAACTTGCCATTCACTGCCAGAAATTGGATCACATCAGTGGTCCATCTGGTCCAGTAACCAGTCTGGCAATTCCTATTTTCCAAAGCAGACCCTCTAAACTCCCACTATGCACACGTTTTCTACCCAGAGCAGAACCGCTCTAGTCGTGACCCCATGATCCTACCACTACAAAGCAGATCAGCCAGTGCAATCCTGTTATTCCCTATATGCTACACTAAGTCATTTCACATAGCTGCCACCTTTGAGCAGCTCAGTCACAGCATAGTCCATCAACCTGCTAATATTTGAACTTTTGGGTTTAGATGTTTCAAACTTGGTTTTTCTGATGACAGCTGTGGAAGCAAGGATGTGATTGAAAGGAACAAAAACAATGCCAGCTGTTACCTAAATAATTCCCTTTTTAGGGAATCTGATGGTTTGGGTTCTCAGTTTTTTGTCAACATTTGTGTGCTCTGAGATCTTGTATGAAAGCCACACAGATAGATAGGCACCTTAAGGATAGAATATGCCAGATGGAACTTTAGCACATTTTCATAAATGATAAGTTCACTGCCAGGCTCTTTAGATAACACAATTTTATTTATGTGCGTATATCTATACGCTAAAACCTTTCCCCCTCATGAGTAGAGTAACAAATATGTGTACGTGTGCAGTAGAGGGTGAAGGGTGGAATTCATGAAGAAGACAGATTTGACTGCCAAAAGGTTGTATGAAGATTGTTAAAACGATGAGAAAATATCTCTTCATTTTATTCCAAAGAATATCGGTTTATTGATATTAGGCTGCCTTGCTATGTGTCAGCTTTAATGTTAGGACAGTCATCTGTAGGTGCTAAGCATTGTCACTATGATGGTAGATGCCAGTAGGTGACTTGTATGTTCTTAGATGATGATAGAGGATAAAAAAACTGCCCTGACAACGGCATTTGAATCCCTAGTTGGCCACTTAAATTTTTCTTGCTGACCAGCTTAGGCATTTCTTATGTTAATTCTAAGCTTTCTTTTTAAGCCATTGCATAGATCTCCCCCATCTTGAATTATCTTTTAAATATTTTTGTGCCATTATATTCTGCCACTGGTTTGGACAAAGGATTAAAACTACATTCCTTAAACTTCTCACAACTATTTACTATTCCTTGTGTGTAATCCTTTAGCGTTTCCTAATTATCAATGTGCCTCTCTGGAGAGGAAAATAATTCGTACATAGAAAAATTAATCAAAATGTAATTTTCAGTACAATTGTCTACTGTACCTGGATTGAAATGCTGCTGACTATGGGACATGTCAGAATGCTGCCCTGACCAAAATATGTATTGCTTTCTCTCAATGTTTGCAAAATCCTTGGTGTGTAGATAGCAAAGTAGATAACAAAGAATGCAACAAAAGCAGATTGCAGTTCACTTAGCATACTCTTTCAATCATAAAACCAAAGTCAATGATGAATGTGATTTACAGGTACAGCATGTCTGTCTTGTATAGAATCAGGAGGCTGAGTGTGAGAAGCAGTTTTGTTACAGATTTGTAGATTCCAAGGCTGGAAGGGACCTTTGTGATCACCTGGTCTGACCTCTTGCATAACACAGGCCACAGAACTTGCGCAAAATAAATCCTAGGTCAGATCTTTTAGAGAAATGTCAAACCTTGATTTAAAAATTGTCAGTGATGGAGAATCCACCATGATCCTTGGTAAATTGTTCCAATGATTAATCACCCTCACTGTCAAAATTTGGAAATAAAGTGTAATCTACATTTGTGTGGTTTCGACTTCCAGCCATTGGATCATATTGTACCTTGCTCTGCTAGATGATTATTGCCCAATATTAAATATTTGTTCCCCATGTAGATACTTGTAGAGTGTAATCAAGTTACTCCTTAATCTTCTCTTTGGTAAGATAAATAACAAATAAGCTAAATAAATGGTCCAGTGGTTAGGGTGTGAGACTGGGAGCTTCAGCACCTGGAGTTTTATTTCTGGCTTCTGACTCTTGGAAAGTTGTTTGTCCATCTGTAAAATGGGCATATTTATCTTTTAATAAGATAGTAAATATAATGAATAAAACCTATATTTACCTATGGGGAGTGTTTCTCCAAAGCGGAGGGTTCCATTATACCCTGTTTTTCATCTCAACTTAGAACAACAGATTTTTACCAAATTTTGTGAATTAATATTAGAGTGGAGTGGGAAGATGCTCCTGTGAGAGGCGCTCAGTGCCCTGCTTTAGGGAGAAGAGTACCAGTAAGCATGAAGCCACAAAGCAAGACTAGTCACTGCACCAATTTGGCTTACCATTGACCAAAGGCATTTTGAGCCTTGACTGCTCCTTGAGATCTTTTTGCAGCACTATTTTTGAGCGGGTTTTTTCTCTCTCTATTTTTATGGCTTTTGGTCCTTGCTTCCCAAATGAAGTTTGCATTTGTTTTGTTCAACTTAGCGTGTTTCCCTGAACTTTCCAGCTTGTATTGAATTTTTGCTCTCTTCTCTGGGGTGGTTAATAATCTCTTTTGTATTATCACAGCTTTGACCAGTTTGTTCTTTGCTCCTTCTTACTAAGTCATTAATAAATGTGTCAGTGCTTGATCTTGTGACTCCACTAGACAAATGCTTCTAAACCTGATGCTGAACTGTTAATCGTTGCCCTCTTAACTTGGGTTTAAAACAGGTTAGAAAATCCATTTTATAAAGGCTTTATCTAATCTGGATTTCTCCAACTGTATAATAAGAACATTAGATTCATGATGTTATGTCTATATGGAATGCCTGGCTGGGGTTTGCATTAACAACTTGTCAAGAGATGGAGGTGCACACTCAGTTTTTGTATAATAGATCTCATTGCAGCTGCCCTCATCTTTAATTTGGAGGTGCGGTCTGTGAATACTACAGGTTCCGTCATACAGAGTAGTCTGGCTATGGACCAAGATAGAACATTACATGCTACGCCAAGTAGCCTTTGCAGACTGTAGCCTCTGTATCAAAACTGGATGGCTGTAGGTTATATTGTAGAGCTACTTAAGCCTTTTGTGGTCTTTCACATTTTGTACATACTAAGTAAGCTTTAGTTTGACATAATTTGTGTTAAAATTCCCCAGCATGGGTTTGTTTAATACGAGCTAATTTTTTGTGTGTTACAGCATTGTGATCCAGTGACTAGGGCAATGGCCTGACTCCAGACCTGGGTTCTTTTTTTGGCCTCCGCCATTGACCTGCTGTGAGCATGGGCAGGTCACTTTCTCCTCTGTGGCTCTGTTTTCCCTCCCACTCTGTCTCACAGTGTGAAGAGAGAAGAGCTTTGGGGCAACTTCTCACTATTTTTGTACACTGCCTAGATACTGATCTGATCTGGGCTCTCCAGGTTTCATTGTAATACAAATATTTGCTCCTCTCTGCATCCCCTTTTATTTCACATTTATAAGAGGATTATTTTCTATTCACTCAAGTGATGAACTTCAAAACTGAAATATTAAATGACAAACTAAAGTCACTAGGGCTCTGTGGTTGTAGGTGTCTGTACACATGTTATTTTTAAGTCTGAGACTTTATCATTAACTTTAAAAAATGCACTTGTTTGTTATGACTGGATTTAAACCAGAGATCTCAAACTGTGGGGCACACTAGGGGGGTGCAGAAGAATGTTAAGCGGGGCACAGCAGGGCCTTGGCCAAACCCTATGGGGGTGCGGGGAGGGAGCACTGCCTTGCTCTGCCCCAAGGTCTGCTCTGGCCCCACCCCCTACTGTGGCTCTGGTCTTGGCTCTCGGTTCCGCCCCGTCTCCTGGCTGCTGGCCTGGTTCCCTGACTCGGCCACTGGTGCCTGGCCTCGGTCTCTGCTCCCCAGCTGCTGTTCACTGCTTGGCTCCTGGTTACCACAACCCTGCTCCCAATGTAGGCTGCCGTGGCCCTGCCTCAGCTCCCGCTCTCAGCCGCAGTCCCTGGCCCCGCCCGGCTCCTGGCCCCACCTGTGGCCTGGCTCCCAGCCCCATTTGGGGGGGGGGGGCACAGATGGGTTGGGGGATGCTACCTAAAAAGTTTGGGGACTACTGATTTAAATCTTTCCTGCAGTGTCCATGTGCAGCCCAAACAGAGCAGTCTAATTATAGTATGTAAAAACCAGAAAGTGAAACCATTAAACAGAAGTGAAAGTAAATAATGTTGCTCATCCTGAGAGAAATGCATAATGTGAACAGCCTAAATAGTGAAAAGTACATATCAAAACTTGTAGACTTTGTAAAGTGAAGGGCCCATTTTAAAAACATTTTTGATCTGTGCCTTTTAACCTTATGGTTCCTATTTTGCTGTAACATTTGCCATCATGAGTGCTACAGTAGCTTTTAGCGATGTACTTTCTTGCCTGCTCCTATTATAATTGTTATTTGATAGTAATCGCTTGATGAACTCCTCTTGAGGGATACTTTCTAGACTCAAGGTTTTTTCTTTGTTCAATATCAGCATGCATTTCTCCTTATGAAAATGCAGATTTAGTTGCCAAGTTAACGCTAATTATTGTAGGGAAATATCCAATATGCTCTTCTAAATTCCCAGGATTCCTGTTCTAAATGCAGTTTTGGAATAGAGCATTCAGTGAGTAAATGTATAGAATCCTTATTTTTAAAATATATAAATTAAACATTAAGACTAAATTCTCCTCAAGTCTTCACTAAGAGGTATGGACTTGTGGAACTAAATTAGGGGCAAGAGTCTCTACAAGGCAGCAGAATTTACAACCCAGAGTGAGAGAGGGCAAAGGAGAATCCTCATCCAGCCAGCTCTGTGCTGTTTATGGCCCTGTGTGCTGTGGGCCTTAAAATCCCACCCTAGATGTTTTGGAAAAGGGGTGGAATCCAGAATTGAGGAAAGAGTGAAATGAAATACTTGATTTCAAGGGTGAAAATTATATTGGCTTTTTTGAAGTTAATAATAGTATTTGTGGCTAAAAAGAAAGTGAGAAATAAAACCAATACTTTGCCTCCTATCTCTTCTCCACCAGGTAACAACATGTGTATTACCTGAGTGCACATAGTGACTCCATGGAACTGGAGCATTCTGGCTAACAGTTCTTGAATTTGGGTAGTAGTGCAGTCACCCAGATTTTCATAAGAGACTTATTTGGCTGACTTGAAAATCAGAGTAGTTGCAGGTTCACTATCTTGGCTCAGGTTGGTTTATAACTGCAAAGAAGGTGCTTATTTTGAAAAGAATTTTCCTATAAATTGTGGATTTTCTTATCTTTTTCAGTGTTTCTGCTTTCACTTAGATTATTTATTTATCTTTGTGTTTAGCAATGTGTTTTTTAAAAGCAGGGCCCCAGGGCCCCAGATGCCTAACACTAAAAATACTCATGCAAACAAAAATAAACTCAACTCCCTCCCTCAAACCAATAAAGAAACAAACAAAAACGATGCCAGCCACAAGTGCTGATCTCTAGGGCAGCCTTCATTCCATGAGAGCCTGGGGAAATGGTAACATATCCTTAAAATAGCTTAATATATTTGTTTATTTCTACAGGTTATGGCACCTGGACCACTGGGGCCACCAATGCTCAAGGTAAGTTTCACAGTTTCAAGCTGAAGTAGAGAATTGCATTTTTTTAAAATAACTTATGTTTTGTGCCTTTTCCTTTCTAATGTTCTGTAACTGAAAGTGTAGCATTCCTCATTTTTGGTTTATAGCTTTTACCCTTCTCTATAATCACACTGAGTAAGTTTTTGTAAATGTTTAGTCCAGCTTTTCAAGGAATACTCACTTCTGTGCTTTGGTGTTGTCTCTGTTCTTCCACCTCCCCACTATTTTCCTGCGCTCTTATATTTGAAGGTTGCTTTCCAGACCTAGGCACTGATCCAGCAAATGCTTGGGCACATGTTTAACTTTATTCAGTGGGCAAGTTATGGTGAAGTTAAGCATGTGCCCAAGTGTTTGCTAGATCAGAGTCCTACTACTTCATCTGTTTTATATCCCTCATCTTATCCTCAATCTGAATTGAGGAGATAGAAGCAAACCATTTCCAAGAGTGTTTTGATCTTATTAAACATTGACTTTGAAGCTTTCTCACAACAGTTTTGCCAATAAGCGTTTGTTGAAACTCGAGTTTTTAATAAAGAGTTGCAGCCTAATTTCTGCAGTTGCTTATGCCCTGTGGTCTCTGCTGAGAAACTTGAGAACTGATGTGTGGTTGTTGAAGCAGTCCTATACTTTTACAGTTCCTCTTTGTGGGTTTTCCTACCTTGAAGTAGAGTTAATAGAGGTGGAGACAGCTAGTAATCTTAAGCCTGCTGTTGGTGAACATGGGTTAAAGATAATAATGCAAAATAATATTTATTGAGATGCAACAAATGTTTTCTTTTTGAACCATAAACTGGGAAGAATATTTGTTTTTGTGACTGGATAATCTGAGTGTATTGGACCCTGAGTTATTTGGTCTGGTATTGTACTTTGCATCATCACATTTCTCTTGAAATAAATCAGAAACAGTTCTCATATAATATAATGTTCCATTTAATTCTCCATTACTTATTATATTTTCATAAAACAGTTCTTCTGAGTGCCATTTCTTTTTCTTTTCTGCTAATGTGAAAGGATTTTTTTTTTTTTTGGCAGCATTAAATTGTGACATTCATGTTGCCTTTGTATGCTGAACACCATTGGGTGATTCTTCTAAGGTTGAAATAATGCTTTTGTCTTTTTATTCCGTTAAGGTACATATGCAGCAAATGCAACCAATTGGCAAGGTATGTGTTATAAATACATTATTTTTGTGTCTTTATGCTCTGTTTAACTTCTTGAGTTCCTTATTTATACCTTGCTCTGTCATTCTGCACTACATTTGGCTTCAAGCCAGAATGAACTCTAACAATCTATTCTGAAAATAAACCAGAAAAATTAGCTCAAGGATTAGGGTGGAAGTTCATTTAGTTTGTGTCCACACTTACTCATTTGAACTACTGCAGCAAAACACGTGTTTGGATAGTGATCAGTCTGATATCAAACCTTTCCTCTCAAAAGCTAGAATTATGCTCTTGAAATTAAATGACACCTTTATTGTGTACAGTGAGCACTGCTGTACCTGCCTGCTGGTACAGCTAAAGGATTTGTCTGTGTTTCTATAGTAAATCCTTTGTGTTGGGTTTAGAATTTAGTTTTTCACTCTGGGGTGTAATTGGTCTTGGTTTGAAGTATTTTTAAAGCTGGCTTTTGTGCCTTAATTTGGGAAGAACTAACTAGAATGACTTTTAGTTGTCTTTTTCTCTAGTCTTCACTTCTTAAAAAATTGGGTATTATGTAGCATAGAGGGCTAGAGACCTCTGGTGAAGTCAGTAGGGAAAAATGAGTTTCTCTTATTTGTATTACCATGGTGCCTAGAAGCCCTAGTTATAGGCACTGTACAAGCACAGAACAAAATATGGTCCCTACCCCAAAGAATTTAGTCTGAGTATAAGACAAGAGACAACAGGTGGAGAAATACAAGGAAATGAGACAATATTAGTTCTCCTGACAGGCACTGGCATAGGTTGTCAAGCTTACTGTAGGCATAATAGAATGGAGGGAGTTTTGAGAAGGGTTATTGATGGCATATTTGGCAGCAATTTAACTAGAGCCCTAGAATTGGCATAGCAAAGGGTATTGCAGGTCAGAAGTAGCAGTGGAAGAGCTGTGAGAAAGAGCTTGCATTTTAGCACAGGGCTCAGAAATTCATCTTCTCTTCAGAATGAATACAGCCATGGCTTGATGGGCCAGTGCTCTGCTTGTAGCACACTGACAGGTTGCATGTGTGTAGTGCTATTACAAAAATTCTTTGTGCTGTCAAATGCATCCCAAATTCTGAACCTCTAGGTTTGCATAATTAGTACCCAGTAATGGCTGCAGTGCAATCAATGCTTTTCCCCCTCACCAATGTGTTATTTTGCTATAAGGTGGCTTATGCTGTTGTCAGAACTAGAATATGACTTATTGCTTCAAATTTTCTGGTTAGTCTATAAAAATTCATGTTAATATTGTATTTATTCTTGGATACCTGGTTATAAGCACAGCAACACAGGTCTCAAATTTTAGCATAGCTTCATGGAGCTATGCTACATGAGTAGTGCACGTTGGCAATGCGTTACACTGTAGATACTGAAAATTATAATAGCAAATCTTTATGGTAGTGCGGGATCGCGCTCATATCTGTTAAAACCAGGCTGGACAAAGCACTGGAATAATCCCACACTGGATCATGATAATTGACTGATTGCAACAGATATTTTCTGATTTCTGTAACTTTTGGAAAACTGGATTTTCCTTTATGGAGAAACTGTCCATACTTGTTCTAGTCTGAAAGTTTTAATCAAATAAAGATCAACTGCAACCTTGTCTGGTAGAGCTAGTTCATTAGAATCCATACTCCTTCCATGAGCCTAAATTCTGTGACAGTGTATTCCATTTTCTTTTCTTTTTCTGCAAGGCTATGAAGGCTATGACTATTACGGCACCCAAACCACCGCCTCTAATACAGCTGCCACATATAACTATGCTGCAGCAGCAGCTGCTGCTGCCGCTACCACCACTACGTGGGAGACTCCCAAAACTACCGACATGAGCATGACTGCTGATGTCAACACCAGTATGCCAGTTGCAACTTACAGTACGGAAGCTGTGGCGAATGAGAACTCTGACTCCATCATAGCCAAAATAAACCAGCGTCTGGATATGCTGTCAAAGGAAGGCAGTGGTGGAGGTGGGGAAGGAATGGAAGACCAGGAAAGGTGACTTAACATTATTCTTACTTTTCACAGAGATTGTTAAATCTGAAATCACTGTAATTTCAAATTAAATTTGAAACCTTGTATAGCAGAGGGAATGTCCAATATTAATTCCTCTTAAACAGACGCGTTAGCACAAAACACAATCTTGATCTCTCAGCCCCAAATTATGTTATCAATCCCAATTCAGCATAATGATATATTTTCAAAGCTGGTTTCTCTGTTCACACTTAGTTGTAGAGAAGCTTACTTTTATTAATGATAAGATGCTGGAGTGAGATGTTTGATCTGCAACTATATTTTCTACCGTGCAACTATACTTTTTTCATAATGCCTTGTAATCTAAATAGTTGGCACTGGTAGAGCAATCAGTATGAAAAAAAATACCAGTTGCTTGCTCTGTTACCCAGGCAGTAATATACATCTTGACATCAGTTGTAGGAAGGAAGAAATGAAATACATAACCTTTCTGTGGCATTGGTACCTGCTACTTTGTCAGCCAAGATGCTGATGGATTTATCTGCCTTAATTCCACACCCCGAGGTAGAGCCAAAAGTTTTCCTCTTTTGGATTGCTTATTATTTACTCTACTGACATGTCAGGAATGTTGCAAGTACATTAGAGCCTCTATGTACTGCCTCTACCCTGCAAAGCAGAGGTATTTCTTAGCTCTCCTCAGAGCTACTACTTCAGGCAGGAATTTTGCTCTTTTGTCCCACTATCAAATTCTCCAGTTAATTCCTATTTCTGCAGCTGTGTACTGTTAGGCTTCCTGTGTGCTTGTAGTTCTCCTAATGTGCCAGCCAGAGAGCTAACTGGCAGTGAGGAAGAGAGATCTCTTGGCTGTACCAGTGTGGGATTAAGGCAGATAACCCCATCAGTTTTTTGATGGACAGATCAGCAGATACCCATTCAGAGAAGGTAAAATTACACGTCAAGCTTTTTCAGCTGTATTTCTGATCAGACATATTTGTGCAGACATATTTGTTCAGCAAACTTAAAATTTTTAGTTCAATTTTCAAGTCACCCTACAAGGAAGGACAAGCTGAAGTGAGATCCCGTGTAAAGGTGTCACTTAGCGGGGACCACAATATTTCTTCATTCTTTGCATCTTCATTTTTTGTGTCCTGATCCTAGTTTTAACCCCAATGAAATCTGGTTGTAGATTTCTCTGTAGCTTTTGTTTGGCAGAGCATCGCTGTGTGCTTTATTAGCTACTGATTGGATTCCTTGCTTGCTGTGCAGCTCTTTCAGGTTTGAATCTTTCGAGTCCTATGACTCAAGGTCTTCAATGAACGACCGTGATCTGTACAGAGCTGGCTACGATTATGGTGAAGTTGGAACTGATCGGAGTGATTCCTTTGGAAGCCAGTTTGACAGCCGCAGGAATCAGTCCAGCAACAGAGGAAACAGCTATGGTCTCATTAGAGGGAGGGGCCAGAATCGGATTCAAAATCGGGCACGTCTAAACGCTTTCAACCGCACCGACCGCTTCATGCCATCTTCAAGTACTGAGCGACTCTCTGCACGCTGGAATGAGTTGAACTATATGGGTGGGCGGAACATGGGTGGGCCCTGCCCCAACAGGCTCCCTTCCCTCTTCTCCCAAGCTCTAGTCCCTGACTATTGCGATTATGGGGACTATGGTGATTACGGGGATTATGGAGACTATGGCGCCTACGGGGACTATGGGGATTACGGAGACTATGGTGACTATGACTATGGCATGATGGGAATGCCAGGAATGGGAAGGTATGGTAACATGGCATATGGAGTCGGCAGGCAACAAAACAGAGTGAGTACAGTGCCGTGGCATCTGAACGTTCTTATGGTAAGAGCCGTCAAACCACTTGTTCTTGGTATAAAACCTTTGCTAGTTTGCTTTTAGTCATGTAGATGCCCTTAAAAGGCAGGCAGTGCATTGTTAAACTAGAGCTACTGGGTTTATCTGTGAAGTATGCTCTTCCTGTTAGTACAGGGTATGTTTTCCTTTGATAATTGCCAGGTATGACAATCATCTTTCAAAGTGTCAGCACGCTGGTGTGCTGTTTCTCTGTATAACCGAGATATAGTTTCTGAGCAGACTTTTTTTAGAAAAACTTAAGTATTTGGGAGGCAGGGAACCATGTACAGTATTTTGAGTACCCTCAGCACAGCTCATCTGCTCAGTCTAGCTGTACTTAATACAGTAAGTCCTTTTGTAATCTAGAAGGAAGGTTACAGGGTCACATGCTTTCAGGAGCTCATTTCATTAAAGATGCAGAAGGGTTGGAAGATCTGGAGCTTCTTGGCTGATGCTGAAAAGATGGTCAGTAAGATACTTCACCCATTTTGTGTTTCTAGCCCAAGAGGAGGAATTTCCGCAACCGCTCAGGGGGGCGATCAGACAGTGAAGGAGGAGGGCGCAAGCGGAAACAATCCCAAAGCGGAGATGAGCCAGACAGCAAACAGGCGAAAACTGACAGTGAAGGAGATGACAGCGAGAACGGTACAGTTCTGTTTTTGGAGACTGTTTAATAAGGCTGGTGGCTAATATCACTGATTAAGTGCTTCCTCTCTTCACTAACTGACAGCCAGCACTACAGATATTGGTTGTTCGATCTTAAAATTTAGTGCTCCTTAATCTGAGACTATAGTATGTCACTGTTATTGTGCTCTGCCATGAGGTGCCTCCTAGCTTTCAGGTTGCACCACAGTGCTCTGGGGATTCAGCAGAGAAGTTGGTGCTCTAAATTCATCATTAAGGTACAGACAGAACTTGTAGCAGGGACTGCTAGACAAGGGAGGGAATAGCCAGCAAGCTGTGTTTTGTACTGGTGGTTAGGAACTGGTGCTCTGTAAGTAAATAGGCAATATAGTGCTGGTGTCTAGTAATTTGCGGTAGGAGGGAAAGGACAGCCTTTCCCCACCCTGGTTAAATGGTCTATCTTGTCTATTTGGCAGATGATGGTGAAGGAGAGGACAAATCTGGAGATGAAGTAGACAAAGGTGTAAGTACCTTTCTAGAGCTTCCGTAGCATGAATGTGAATTTTCTGAACGTGTCTGCTAGATTTTTTTCTTAGCTGCCTTTATTAGATTAGCCTCACCTGAGAGTGAAGGGTGATGTGAGAGCATTGTAGCTAGTGTCCTTACTTCGTATCCCACACATCGGGGCCAGAATTTTTAAAAATAGCTTAAAATTGGGCTTCTAAGTCCATATTTACACATTTTCCCTCCCCAAAAATACTGAATACCCTAATGCTCCCTCTGACTGCAGTAGGAGAAATATACAACTGGCCTTATCGTTGGGATGCTATGAACGCTGCTTTCTAGACCAGCACAGTGCTCTTTTCCTGTTCCACGATTTCAGAGGGAGTATGATCTAGGGATTAAGACAGTGGGGTTAAACTCCTTATTAATCATGTTTATTACAGTAGTGCCTAAGGGCTAACCAGGGATGGGACCCACATTGTGCTGGACACTGTACAGACACAGAACTGTCTGTGAGTATGACTCCTAGTTTTAGCAACGAGAGGTGCCACGTATAAAATGTTAAGACTTGCAAAATAGGATCTCAGTGTCATATTTTGAAATAGCGTGTAGCACAACAGTTTTTTGCAAATTTTGGTTAAATATGGTTTGATCTAAAACTGTCTACACTGTGTATACTCTGTCAGTGACTGACAAATTAGTGCAGATATAGCTTGTATGGATTTTGTATGTAATAGTTGATGTTGATGATGGCTGTCTTTGTTTTTGTTTTAAAGGAGAATGAGGGTTATGGTGAAGATTGGGAGAAGAAAGGTAGGGTGATTTCTCCACTTCACATGCTTCCTGTGGACTTGATGTACTCTCTTTTCACTTGGAGCCATCTGGAGTTCAGCTTTCAATCAAAGGCTTATAAAACTTAGGAGTGTGCTGTGTCATGACAAGTACATCACACACAGGCCAGGTGTCTGAGCAGCTGCCCTGTGCTTTAGTGTAGTCTCTCTTGCAGCCTTATGGAATAATGTTGCTTGCCCTTGGGGTGGGAGGTGGGTGACTCATATCCAAGCCCTGACAATATGCTCACTGCTATACTGAAGAGCCAGTCACAGTGCCTGTCCCAACTTATAATCTAAGGTGGAAAAACAAAACACCAGTTGTCCAGTACATGGATAAAGCAGGATTTTCTCAAATAATGACATCACTTCTTGGGTGCTGGTTTAACAGTGACACTTTAAATTGGAGACATCTCTGTCCAGAGCAGGTGGAAGCATATTAGATCAAGGGTTAGTTTGAAAGCCTTATGACCTCATATGAAAACCATTCAGGTCATTGGTTTTTGTTCTGAATTCCTTTGAGCTGAATAGAGAACAGAAAGCCCAAATGTGCCTGGGCCCCCATCTGCTGTAGTGGGGGAAGGGCCTATTATGCAGAGAGTTTTTTCTTAAAAAATACAGATGGAGGTGTCCTATTGGGTCTCTTATAACCAGAACAATCTCCCCTTGCCTCCATATGTTCCTTGTGTTTGTGCTATGCACAGCAGGCAGGTTGGTTGGGCTTTATACCCTAAGGGGAAGATTTTCACTCAGTCACTTGCTGAGTAGGAAGAGGGACTGGAGTCTTACTGACATCAACTCATAAAGCATATTCATTAGTTCCAGAATGAGGGAAATGGCTCTGAAGGGACTTACACCACAGAGTTGGCTAATCTGTGGGATCAGTTTGCGGAGTAAAGGTAGTGGAACCACTAAACACTGAATTTGCCCCTTTCATTACTCTTGGCTGGAATTTTCAAAAGTGGTCAGTGTTGGCCTAATTCAGTAGTTTTACCATTGACTTCAGTGAAAATAGTTGGGCCAGGGCTGAGCAATTTGAAAATTACACCCCTTGTCTGTATTTGTTCTTAATTCTACACATGCTAGCTCTTAAGTTAGTCACTTCTAGACAACTTCTCTTACGCTTTCAGGACGTATATGAGCCTTTTAAGATTCACAAGCCAATGTTTGTTTGAAATTATGATGTGCATAGTTATGGGAATGTAGAAAGCAGCCAACAGTGTTTGTGGCTTATTAAATGCTGAAGGAAAGCAGACTCTTTGAGCAAGATAGCTTCACGTTTGAGTTAGCATACTCCAGCCCTAGGACTATTATATTTGTTACGCAGAACACGACTTATTGGAAACCACACATGTTCTTTATGGGGAATTAGTGCTCTCCCACTCATAGGATACTCTTATGGCTGACGTGGTATGATTTGACATTTGGATGTTTATCCAAACCTTCCTCTTTGATAACCAAATGCTGACCATCAGAGGGTCCCCTACCTTTGGTGTTACCACAGTACAGGCAGTGGGAGTAGGGTTCTCTCTGTTGTGTTCTAGTTAGTTGCTCCATTCAAATCCTGCATTCTTCCAGGGATTTGGAGACCTCCCAGTATACACCACTGTGCACTGGCAAAGCCCTAGAATTATGCAGTTTGATAACATCAGGCTGTACAGCAAAGATAAAAATACCATCTTTAGTTCAGTTTCAGACTTGGACTGAGGTTCAGTCCATTTCTCCCTTCCCTGGCTCACACTTAGTTGCCCTTCTTGCAGTGGCCTTAAAACCCCAATGATGTAAATTTAACTATAAATATTATTCTTTTTCTCATTGAGGATTTTGGAGAAGCAGCACTCCAGTGGCTTCAAAGCTCCTCTGAGAAACCAAACAGCAGTCATGTTTATCAGTGATAGACATTTTGCAATGCTATGAGAGGTGTTTTGAACTCCTGGGGTGCTTTTCTAGCATCCTGAAAGTAGAAAGGGAAAAAGGTGAGAGGAAAATACCCAGAGCAATACAAGATGGAATCTGCTTCAGTTCTCAGGTAAATGAGTCACTGAGACTGTGCATTACCGGCACTCGACCACCCAAGGAAACCCAGTCTATGAAGGTGGGACACTAGTCGTGCAGGGGAAGTTGTGTAAAGGTGTGTCACTGTAATGTAGCTACCCCAAGAGAGTGCCTTCACAGTCAACTGTGAGAGAACCAGATTCCATTCGTGGTTGCTGTCTTCACTGAAACCAATAACTTCTGAAGTTAAGTGATGGAAATTCCCTCTCAGTCACATGGGTGCCAAGAACCAGGAATGGAGTCTGTTACAATTGGTACGACTCCGATGTTTAGCATGGAAGCTAAGCAGCTTCCCAGAAACAAACACAGGATACCTGTAGGATAGAGAAGCGGACCTGAAAAAACAAGTCAGACAGAGGAGCTGCCAGAGATGAGGAGGGATAGGGACAGGGATGTTAAAGCCTGGCATGGGAGGGAAGCACAGTAGCTCACATACTAATAAAACCCAAAGCATTAGATTTCTGCCAACTAAAAATGTTGACACTAGATGTTATGTAGCAACTTTAAATGTGATTCCCTGTAGCATCGGGAGATGGCGGTGATGATGATGATGATGACATGAAAAAGAGGAGGGAGAAACAAAGGAGAAGGGATAGAATGCGTGATCGTGCTATGGACAGGTAAGTGACTACATAGGAAGGAATCAATAAATCAGTTTCCCAAAGGCAGTGCTGTGACTCATCATCCCCAAGTTCTCTCTGGCATCACCTGACCCACTGGCACAGAATTGTCTTTGGATCCCTGTAGGAGATTTGAACTCCCTCCTGCTCACAGAGAGAAGTGCCAGTTTGGAAGTTGGCACAGTGGAATCAGCACTTCAGTTCCAGCCCATCTATCTTCTCTGTACTTTGTAACTCCCATTAAAGAAAGACAATACCTACAATCCCCTAATAGTTACACCTGTAGAAGTAATTCATTATAACCTTTATGCTAAATACAGAGCATTGCTATTTTAAAAAGTAAGCATACTAAAGACTAAATGACCAGTTAAGATAACTTACCAATTCAGTACATATGTACAAATTAACAATAGTATTGTCAAATGAAAATTCACCTTGTATATTCCAACAATAGGCTTAATTCTGACCGTAAAATATACGTATGTTCTTTCAACATACACATACATGCTACAAAGCAAAATTACACCATTTAGGATAGGAAATTAATAATACTGCATCAGCTGAAAGTGGAGAGGAAAGTTTGATAGGCAGAAAATTCCTCAAATTGGGATTTTGTCAGGATGCTGGACCTAATAATCTTACTCTTGTGAAAAGTTTCACTGTATAAATAGTAATGTGTGGTACAATAATCTTTCTTCAGAATCCAGTTTGCCTGCTCTGTGTGTAAGTTCCGTAGCTTTGAAGATGAAGAAATCCAGAAACATCTGCAAAGCAAATTTCACAAAGAGACCTTGCGATACATTGGCACCAAACTCCCTGATAAAACAGTTGAGTTCCTGCAGGTACGTGGTTGGCTCAGTCTTTCTTGAACTCTTGTTTGAAATTCCTAGAATGAATGGTGTGGGAGAAGGCATAGGGTAAGTGAGGAATTCTGTTACATGGGGTGATTGGATTGCCCAGAGATTGGTAATGGAATATAGAGCATTTCATACAGAGCCTACTGGCTCCAGTCTAGCTCATGCCAGCATTCACTAAGAGTTACCATCTGATGGCTCTTTACTGGTTCATGTGAAATGTGGTGTCAGGTATGTCCAGTTCCTAGTGGGTCATTCAGATAACTCTCAGTTGGCGCCATTTAAGCCTCAAGTTGGCAGGCTCAATAGAGAAGCCAAGGAATGAAAAAGCCATAGAGATGGACCTTCCCCTCCTCCCAGATCTAGAAGCATGTCCAGGTGATGTGTCAGGCAGCTTGCACTTCTGCTGCCTGTGTTGCCCTCCTAGATGATGGATAGATATGTCAGTCTCCAGACTGTCAATAGGCATCTTTCGGGAACACAAAGGTCACCTGAATATTTTCAGGAGACAGTTGCTACTGTTATGGTGCTATTGACTACTGTAGCATGCTGAGACACATGAAGTCTGGCTCTGATTGAGTAGATGTTTCTGAGCTCCTTGTGGGTGTAAGGGGGGTGCTTGGCATATCCCTTAATTATTCAGTTGTGCTGTCTTCCTCTCCCTGTGGGTTTTCTTCACAGAGCTCTCATTTCCCTTTTGAGTGGCATGCTGTAGGTTGTGCTGCTTATTGATGCCATTGGCTTGTACAAGTAGTGGAGAGTTTCATTCTCTCTTCCACTCCCCCCAGGAATATATAGTGAATAGGAATAAGAAAATTGAGAAGCGTCGTCAGGAGCTGACTGAGAAGGAGGGTGCAAAGCCGAAAGCAGACCCTTTCAAGGGTAAGTGTGTATACCTGGAGATTATTTGTTTTGCAGTAGTGCCTAGGAACACCAGTAATGGACCAGGACTGCTTTGTGCTAAATGCTGTACAAACAGAACAAAAAGACAGTCCCTGCCCTACAGATTTTACAGTTAAGTGTTGCCGGTTCAATAACGCTAGATCAGTCAGCTCTTAATTAGATCCAAGATGCCACAAACTCTCTAGCTCCCCTAGCAGAAAACAGTTGTATTACTCTGATCTGATGTGGCTCAGAGGATCAGTGGGAACCCAATAGCACTGGAGTGGTGAGTGCTCAAGGAAAATGCTTGGCTGTGTGGATGCTGCTGGGTGAGGGAAGGAAAAAGGAATCATGTGCTTTTCCTTTCTGGAGCCAAACTTCTTAAAACCCCCCCACTCCTCCCAGATAAAACAGAAGCTAAACTTGCCACCCACCCCCAGCTTCAGCACTCACTTTAGCTTGCCCATCTGACCCCAGTGACTGGGAGATCGGCTAAAACTGACTGCATCTTGAAAGTTAGCAAGAAAGTGATCAAGCGTCATTTTAAGAGCTAATGGCTTACTCTGTGCTCTATTCATTTGTGTAGGCAGTTGTAGTTTAGCCTTACTTCCAGATGTTATATCACCCTACATGAGTGCCATGGCAGCTTTTGTCAAAATAGGAGGCCTCATTATCAGTTAGGTGGGGAGAGACTGCAGATTCTCTGCATGGTTTAGTGAGAATCTACTGCAATGTTACTGACACGGAATACTGTGACAAGTGAAAATGTGTGGCAGTGGAAGATGGGAAAATGTTCAAAAGCAGAGGGTTTTATTGGCTTTGTAAATATTCAGTTGAACACTGCAGATCCCATGTTCATTTTATATTTAACTCCATTAAAAGCTGTGGGGTTGGTCTTTTCCTCTCTTGTGCTGTTGTAGAAATGGGGGCGGGAACATTTCCACATAACCTATAAGGTGTTGCTTAGTACACAATTCCCAACACATTTTCCTACAATGCAGGACTTCTTCAGACACAGCTAGTTAATGAGAAGGCATTTGTATTAATGATGTGAGCTTGGGTCCTGTGATGGGTGGATACATTTGAATTAAGCTGTGCATTGGCCAACATTAAGCCAGTCAACAGGTTTTTTGATGATAATATGCTGTTGGCCTCTGAAAATGGGTAAGAAAAGAGTGAATATTCCAAAACATAGGAAATCATTTGTGCTGTCCTGCCTTTGAGACTTGTGCGTGGCTTCAATAAGACTCTTGCAGAGGCAGGCTCACCTTTGTGGCTAAGGTACTTGCCCTGGACTCAGGAAATCTGGGTTCCATTCCCTGTTCTGCTTAAGGAAAGTCAATGATTTTGCATTTGTGTCTGGTGTTAAGATAAGTGGTGATATTTGTGATGTGCTCTGATATGGCAGGAATGGGGTACATGTAAGAATCTAGATTGGTGAGACGAGTAGCTTCTCAAATCCTGCATTTAGAATGACACGTCTGGCTGGTTCTCAGAAAGCAAGGCAGAAATTGAAAGGAGATGAGATGCTGATGTCAAATTACTGTCAGTTACATCCCAAAGGAAGTTTTGTGATATTTATTTACAGGAGTGGTGAGGAAGTGTTGATGGGACTCTCAGTACATTACATAGCAGGTCATTTTTCCAGGTAACAGCTACTCAGAATGTTGGCTAACCTGTTTGTGTCACCCCAGGTATTGGCCAGGAACACTTTTTCAAGAAGATTGAGGCAGCTCACTGTATGGCTTGTGACATGTTAATTCCTGCACAGAACCACCTCCTCCAAAGACACCTGAGGTCAGCTGACCACAACAGGAACCGCAGGGTAAGCAACCATGCTCACTTCTGGCCAGCAACTCATTAGATGATTTAAAGTCATTTCATCTTTAACATTGAAAAAACCAACTGAGTGGCCCAGTAAGGGCTGAGGGTTTCTGATCACTTAGGGCTCTTTCATGGAGGAATGCCAACTTGCTTTCCAGATGCTAGAAATCCTTCACATCTTCTGGCTTATTGTTCCTGACCTGATGTAATGCAAAACCAACAAGTAAATTGCATTGTGGTCACTGGCAGTTGTGGAAAGATGAAGGAACTGGCCATGTGGATTTTGTTCTTCTGTAGGTATTAGCAGGTAGGTAGGTATTAGCAGCTGAACTGGAAGGGGTTGCAGTGCATGTTGGGAGTGAGAGAAAGATGAACAGAAGTGGTTACCAAGTGAGACCTGGTCTTGCCTTTTGTAATCTGCCCATCCCACAGCATGTCAATGAATTTGAGAACCATGGATCATTGATAGAACCTGAAGTTTCTATATGCTGACTGTCATATATAAGGAGCCAGAACCTTGAGAGCAGCTCTTCTTTTGAATCAGGAATGAGGTTTTGGATGGCATTCATGCATTTTAAGTCTAGAAGGGAGCATTGTGATCATCTAGTATGACCTTCTGCATAACACAGGTCAGAGAACCTCCCCCAGTAATTTCTGAGAGAGTCTGGCTTTTCCTTCCTGTTTTCTTGGGATTAAACTGCCCTGACTCAGGAATGCTGTATAAACTACGTGCCAAATGGGGACCGACGAGCTAGGCAGCAGTTCTGCAGAAAAGGACCTGGGGGTTACAGTGGATAAGAAGCTGGATATGAGTCAGCAGTGTACCCTGGTTGCCAAGAAGGCTAATAGCATATTGGGCTGCATTAGTAGGAGCATTGCTAATAGATCGAGGGAAGTGATTATTCCCCTCTATTCGGCATTGGTGAGGCCGTATTTGGAGTATGGTGTCCAGTTTTGGGCCCCCCATTACAAAAAGGATGTGGACAAGTTGGAGAGAGTCCAGCGGAGGGCAACAAAAATGATTAGGGGGCTGGAGCACAAGACTTACGAGGAGAGGCTGAGGGAACTAGGTTTGTTTAGTCTGCAGAAGAGAAGAATGAGGGGGGATTTGACAGCAGCCTTTAACTACCTGAAGGTGGGTTCCAGGGAGGATGGAGTTAGGAGGAGGGAGGTGAAGCACTGGAATGGGTTACCTAGGGAGGTGGTGGAATCTCCATCTTTAGAGGTGTTTAAGCTGTAGCTTGACAAGCCCTGGCTGGGATGATTTAGCTGAGGTTAGTCCTGCTTTGAGCAGGGGATTGGACTAGATGACCTCCTCAGGACCCTTCCAACTCTAATATTGTATGATTCTATGATTTTGAGGTTGCACTATTTTATAGCACGCCTTAGTAAAACATTTTTAAAAACCTCCCTTGACAGAACACTTGAGGCAGGCACAATAATGATTCTAACAGAAGTCATGATGTTAGATGAACACCTAAACCAGCATTGGCCGCAATGGAGTTCGGAGCATTACAGCACATCTTCCAGCAGCCCTCAGTCACAGTTCAAAGGGGAGTAATGCATTATGAGATCTGTAGTCTTCAAAGGCTACTCTTTCATAAAAAGAGAGGCTGCAATCACTTCTCTCTATGCAAATTAAATACAGTTCTTCTGCACCCAGCTTTAGCTGGCTCATCATTCAATGGGGGAAAATGTGAGTTCCTTTTCAAAACAAAACTTCCTTGAAATCCTTCCCGGAACAGTTAAACTGTAATCCAGTGACATTTAATCATATCTGTTCCTTATTCCTTTAGTTGCTCTTCACAGTTGGTGCTGCTGAGTATGGTTAAGCTTGACAATTTGATTTTTGTATTTTTTCTAATTTTCACAACTGATACTGATTTTTTTCTCTATTTTTTAGCAATTTGTCTTTTTACAATTGCTGGAAATTAAGGGGGAGTTGGGCTCCCTGCTTGGCCGAGGGGCCCAAGACACTGGGGTGCAAGGTACAGGGGAGGCTGTGGTCCTGGCTCAGCAGAGGAGAGACCTGGCCCACTGGGGTTGCTGCAAGTAGGAGGACAAGCCCCCCAGCCACCAGGTGCTGCTGAACAGTTCCTGCCCAGGATGGCTTCTACATTCCCAATTTGATGGATGAATGAGTGGGTCTATGAGGGTCTGCAGAGGGTTCCCTGCATAGCCACAGGGCTGGTGATATCCAGTCCCTGCAGGCACAAGGCGCAGAGAAGGCAGAGCTCTGGCTAGGACTGCGAGGAAGATGATCCCCTAGCAATGGGGAGTTCACCCCACTGCTGAATGGTTCCGTTCCTGGCAGGAGCCATTCAGCAGCGGGTGATCTTCTCCATGGCAGGGGGTCCGTTGTCATCCTTGCAACCCTGGCTTGGGGGGACAGTTTTCCCTGCCTCTCATACCTTCAGGGAGTTGGGGTCACTATCCCTGCAGCCATTCAGGGAGCCCTCTGCAGTCCTGCTGTCACAGAAGTGAGGGAGCAAGGCTGCAGAGGGGGCTCTGTGCTGCTGCAAGGCTAGTGACACCCAATTCCTACGGGGCGGCGGGGCAACAGTTCCAGTGACTGTTACCGATCAACTTTTTTTTCATCAGTTGCAGTGTCAGCTGAAATCAACATTCCCTGACATCTGTCAGTTTAACACTAAATTCCTACCAAGCCTAAGTATGGTGCACCTGCTCGTTTGGTGCCAGCCAGTCTGCTGGAGCTCTCACTGATATTTTGTGCTGCTAGCTTAATCTGCTGGCACTTTAAAATTTAATAGCATTCATTTTTAAGTCCTAAAATTTAGTTGTCTGATTTTATTGTAAAGTATTTGAGGTATATGCTCATATCTAATTTGGAGGGTGGAGGAGCAGTTTCAGTCAGAATTAATAGTCAAGGCAGGAAATCATTCAGCGCTTCATGGTATTTGGATGTAAATGCATCCAGAGCACAGCAGAAATTGTTCAGGTGTCTTGTTTCCTGAAATAAACTTACTTTGGTAGTGAAAAGACCTAAGAGTCTGCTGCTTTCATTGGGGAGTGCTACAGTTCTCCTTCCTCATCCAGCATTCTTGTATTTTGGTGACCATTCCAGCTGAGGGTGCTTAAATGCACTTCCCTGCACAGCTTTTTTTTGCCAAATTGGGCATGCCTAGGGCAGAAACATGCACCCTATGCAGAGCAGCCTCTGTAGAGCAGGGCTGGAATCTGGAATTTCCCCTTGATAGCATAGCTAACTAGGAAACTAACATCTTGTGACCCGTGTCTGTTAAGCTCTTCCTTCACGACCCGCAAAGTAACCCTAATGTCTGGTTTCCTTTTCAGATGGCTACCGAGCAGTTCAAGAAGACTAGTCTCCATGTTGCCAAGAGTGTCCTAAATAACAAGCATATTGTAAAAATGCTTGAAAAGTACCTCAAGGTGAGTGAGTAGGAGAATTGCCAGCTAGTCTTGCTTTTCCACAGAGCAATGGGGATACACGCCGGCTTGGTCCTGAACACTGAACTGGTACAGAGCTGAGTATCACTGTGTGTGCTGCATGTTGGTGACAAAACTTGCTTCTATATAGAACGGGGAGAAGCATAGATACCACTCTGCTTTCTTATGCATAGGCTGTGCCTCGGGTCTGGTTTCTTTATTTTCTTTAGAGGCAGTTTACCACTTTTCATGTATTTTTTTAAACTTACATATAGTACCTACTTCAACCCCCAGGTGCATGCAGATTAGTTATGAAACCACCCAACCAAAACATAACTAAGGGGACAAAATATCAAAAGGAACTCCACTACTCTAAAGCCAGCCCTCAGGCAGTGGCCTGAGGGGGCATTCACCCTGGTGTTGAAAGGAGGCACAAGGCATAAGCACCATCAGGGCGCAAGTTGGACTTAAGTGGTGCCTAGGCCTCATGCTGGCCACCTGCCTGGGGTGAATTTCACCCTGCGTGAACAGTTAGGCTCTGAAACTTTCCCAGCAGGTCAACAAACTCTGAGTGACAGACCAACAGGGGAATCAAATTCCAGAGTCAAAACACACTCCCTCTAGGCCTTCTCCATGTCCCTCGAGATCAAAGCAGGGGAGTATCAGTGAGAGCATCCTAGCCGATCCTCACTGTCAGGATGGAGCATGAGGACAAAGTCAGGGCCCACACTAGGTAGGATTCTGTAAGTCAAATCAGCACTTTGAATTGCACCCAGAAAGAAGCTGGAAGCCAGTGCAGTCTTCAGAGTATGGGTGTAATATGTTCCATGTGGAAGCGCTGCTGCATAAGCAGGCAGTTGTGTCCTGCACTGACGTTTCCAAGTTGCCTTCGAGGGTATGCCCGTGTAGAGCACATTGCAGTAATGCAATCTGGAGGTGACATGGGCGTGGGTAACTGGCGAGGTCCACATCTCAGGAAGGTCGCAACCTCCTTGCCATGCGAAGATGAAAAGAAGCACTTTTGGCTACTGCTGCTACCTGGGAATCCAGGAGCAGCCAAGGATCCAACAGGACCCCTGATTGCAAACTTGGCTAACAGGGCAGGCAAACCCCCTCAAATGGGGGGAGCAGCTGTTTCCCCTGTTCCACCGGCATCACTTTGGTCTTATCTGGATTGAGCCTCTGCCGACTAGCTCTCATCCAAGCCCCAGTCTCTGCTAGTCACTAGCAAAACTGAGACTCCACTGGGTCCAGTGAAAGAGACTTTGAGCTGAGAGTTATCAGCGCATTGATGGCACTGCAGCCCAGATAGTGAGGCTGTCTCCCCTAGCGGCCTCTCATACACGTTGAGCAGGAGGGGTGACAATAAACCCTGCGGTACCCCACACGAGAGAGCCCTTGGGGCAGACGAGCAATTGCCCAGTGCTACCCTCTGGGATCTCTCAGAGGAAAGAACGGAACCACTCAAGTGCAACTCCGTCTACCCCTGCCAGGGTCCGCAGGCACATCAACAACACCTCATGATCAACGGTATCAAAGGCTGCTGGCAGACCTAAAAGAATCAGCATGGGCACCTGACCTTTGTCCATCAGCAGGAGGAGATCTTCGACCGATCCCAGCACGGTCTCCGTACCATACCCAGGTGCAAAACCAGACTGAAAGGGGTGAAGGAAATCTGAGGATTCCAGGTAATGCCAGAGCTGCCTCGCCAAAACCTTCCCCAAGGAAGGCTGGAGACAGGGCGATAATTGACAAGACTGTCAGCGTCAAGAGATGGTTTCTTGAACGTGGGCCTAATGATTCCTCCTCTGAGGGATGCTGGCACCTTGCCCTTCTAAAGGGAGGCTGTGACAGTCTCCACCAATAGTGGACTCCATATTCCCCCATAGATTTTACTGGCGATTATGGACATGGGTCCAGATCGCAGGGTATAGCCTGGAGTTCCTCCAGAACCTCAGTAGATAAAACAGGTTGGCTGAAATCCAGCCAGAGAAGATTGCATTTTGTTTGTCCTCCACCTGCATGGATCTGCTCTTGTGGAGGCAGCCAGACTGATGTGAATCTAATCATTCTGGTCCATGAAGTAGAAAACTCCTTACAAGCAACGACTGTTGCTAGGCAAAGATGGCCCAGATTTACTAGGCTGTCTGCCACCCAACACAGTTCCACTGGTCAGGATTTCACAGACACTGGTGGAGAAGGAGAACTCTCTCCTGGTCTCCATCACAACCATGGCATAAGAGTTCAAAAACTCGTAGTCACGCTCGATTAGATTCTCGGCAAGATTTCTGCCACTGGCATGTTATCCTCACTCACACTTCATCTGTTGCAGGCTGCCTGCATGCCAAGGTGATCTGAGAGGGAGTTTAGGAGCTGCCATACCATGATCGAGAACACATCATGCAGGGGTTCTGTCCACAGGCTGTACAATATTCTCCCTCAGATAACTCTGAAACCCACTCTAAGCCAAATAATAAAAAAAGGTCCCCTGTCCCAACAGGAGCAGAGGTGAGCTCTGATCTCAGCCTTATTCAGGTTGAACGAGGCTAAAATCCTTATGGACTTGAATGCCTATGAAAATTATGAATAACTGCCCCTGAAATAACAAAACCCAATTCGTTATCACTTAGTGTGGGATGGAGAAAGCAGGAACCACTTCCTGAGACTACCAAGATGGTTTTCACTTGAGAAACCATTAGTGATACAAACACTTCAAAAGATACCTGGATTTCTTGGCTCCCAAAGATGGGGTGGTATGAAAACTATTATTTCATTTGTTGATCTGCCTGGACCTCTCCCAGTGGGAGAGATTTCCTTGCCACTGGGTTGTATGCTCAAGTGGGACTGGACAGAGATGAAAAATTTGTTTTAATTGCTTTTTTGAAGATGAGTTCCTCCCACTTGAGATTCGGCACCCTTGGTTTGCCTAGGTATTGCAGCACACACAGTTCTTAGACTATAACCACCCCCACCCCCCGCCCCTGGGTGACTGCACACTGAATAGTTTGCAGTACAGGAGAGTCGCATATAATTTCCATTCCTGCAAGGCAGAGGCTTTCCCAGCAATAAGTAACGTTGCCTATTGATATGGAGCCTTGACAAACACTTTCCTGGGGTGCTTTTCATGATACAAATTTAGAGTGCACAATTTTTATAGGAGCTTTGGGGCTTGCTCTGATCAATTTTCACAGTTCTTTCCTGAAATTGAGGATCTGTCGTTTCCAATTGATCTCTGTTGCAAACCTCTGAACTTCAGTGTGAGGTTTCCTCTAGGAGAAACTTAAACTATACTACAGGCAAATGACTGCTGTCCTTTCCCATCTCTTTGTCAGGGTGATGATCCATTTACAGATGAAATTGTTGACCAGGATGTTGACGAAGCAGAAGCTTTGGAAGGAGGTGATGGTAGTGGTGAAGGGGCTAATGAAAGTACTACTGCAGAGACAAAAGCGGAAGGTACTGGGGATGCCGGTGAAGGTACTGGAGATGCAGGTGAAGCTACAGGAGATACAGAAGCCCCTGAAGCCATTAAAGCAGAAGGAGAAGAAATAGAAAAAGCTTCTGAGGAATTGCCTGAAAACAAGGAATTGCCTGAAAACGAGGAATTGCCTGAAAACGAGGCAGAGCAGCAGCAGCTATCGCCGCCGCCACCACCACCACCACTGCTGCCACAGGAAGAAGCTGAGGTTGCGACAGAGGCTGAAATAGAAGAAGCAACAGACACAGCGGTGGTTGCAGCAGAAGAACCATCCCCTCCTCGAGACAATATAGACGAGACAGTGGCTTCTGCAAGAGGTGAAGCAGAAGTACAGCAGATGGAAAAGGAAGAGGAGAAACCAAGTGAGGTAACAGAGTCCGGAAACAGTGATGCAAAGATGGAAGAGGAGGCACCACCTGTAGCAGTGGAGCTGCCGCAAGAATAACTGTGTGAATGTTTGTGTGAAGGTGACTTGTCCTGCACAATTGTATAATCCATGATTTTGATTTTTTTTTTTCCTGTCTTATTCAAATGCAGTACCTGAATGTGCATTGCCAGAAATACGTCTGGCTTTGTTTTTGTTCAAGGGGAGGGACCCAGCTGTTCTGTTATGGGAGCAGTCTTGTGCTTAACTGTCTTGTTCCGTAGACTTGCTTAGTTCTGCTTTCTACATAATTTTTTAGGTTGAAGACTGCAGGAAGCTGTACATTCCCCAAGAAACACTTGAGGTGCATCATCTTTTTGAATTTTAGAATGAAAAGCAGGATTTGCAAAATAAAAACGTGATGATTAGATCCTGACAGCTGTTTGGTTTTTAAGTGCAGCACTAAAGCAGTATGATTTCTTTTGCAACAGAGACTTGGTCCTTTTACTAATTTGGGAGCTGATCAGTATCTTCAACGTTATTGATCCCTACCTGTAGGGAATATTTACCATTTAAAATACTCCCTGGAAAGGAGAGGATTTTTCGTCATGAGATCCAGTGGCTTCATCTGTCAAAACTCCAGTACTGCATGAGCATTAGGGTCTGTGGTTTTACTGTTTTTAAGCACCAAGTTGGTTGTCTAGAAATCAGGCCACTCTTTGTATAGCACTGACTTAGAGATCTACTTTGAGGGGAGTAAATTACCCCTCCCTTGAAAACCATTTTTCCTTCCTCCTAAATTTGAATAAGGTCACAATAATGTCATTTACAGTGCAAAACTGATTGCCAAATGCTGTCACAGGGTTATTCAAACAGTACCAAGATCAGCAAATGATAGGAACTGCTGACTTAAGTGTTATTATCTATGCTTGTGGTATAAAGTGTTTAAGTCTGATAATAGATCCTCTTATCATTTTGAATAAACCCAGAGTTCTTGATCTTAAAGTCTAAATAAACTTCTGAATTTGGGAAAAAAACCAACCACCACCACCTCTAATTGTAACTGAGCTGCCTGTGAAATGTCTGCATTTTGAGTGATCGTTAAGAGATTTGTAAAACGAAAACCACCAGCTCCATCTCTGGGTCTCTCGGGGTCTGGACGGATATAACACACTTCTTACCAAAGACCTAATGCTGGTGGTGCTTTTTAAAAAATTCTGTCTTCCACAGTGCGTGGAGGGTTGGGAGGCTGCAGTAAGAATCATGTCCATTTCTCCCTCTGATCCCTTGTACCAATACACTGACGTAACATTTCTACGTGCAAAGGGGAAACAGGTATCAAACATGATTGTCTGTCTGGCTGAGGATATCTGCCTGAAATGGCAGCTAAGTTTTGCTATAAATAGCACTTCGTAACCGCTAAATCCCTGGCACCGAAGATTGTGGCAACCATACATGGGTCTGATTATCAGGGCATCAAGAGGTGAAAGATGCTGCGTATACTGATCATTGGCAAGTCTTTTCCTGATAGTCATTGGCACACTTTATAGAATATCCGTCACTACGTGTTCATATAGCACTTGAGTTTTCCAATCTTGTTGGGTTAGCTGAGCCCTAAATTTATAATTCAAAGTAGCAAATGGTGCATGTGTTCTAGTTACAGTTCAGGAGGTTAGTACTGACCATGTGCACACCCAAACCCAGCTGGCTCCTTATAGAACAGCTCTAATGTGGACCAAGAAGAACAGTCTATCTTGGAAATTGAAATGGAGGAAATATGAACAGCCTTATGTGCAGATTCCTTTTCTACTTGTTCATAAACTTCTGCCTGCCATGTGTGGTTGTATCAAGATGCTGTGGGGGAGAAGAGGCAGTGAGACTGAATTACAAAGAGAAGAGCACATAAGAGCTTGAACACTAGTGCAACTGGCTGGTATTCAAGCTAAATTTGTAGAGGCTTTTCAGGGGGAATCCAAGTCAGGCAGGTGAAAAATGCATTTTGCAAGTAGCAAGGTAACCTGGTCTCTGCAGATGGACTAATGCTTGCACCACCACCTCTCTCGTTGCTTTGTCGTGGCTGGGTGAGAAAGTTTGCTTTCTCTTTATTCTTGCCACACAGAAAAGGAAGCATTTTAATTGCTTAACTAAATTAAAATGTAATTTTGAATTCTCAAATCCAGTAGTGCTTGTGGTGTAGTAGCTGTAAATATGTGAGGCTTCTAAGAATTGCATGAGATTTTTGTCTCAAGTGCTTATTTCTTGCTGAGATCTGATCTTCAGTAATCACAACATTTCCAGGATTACTAAGGCCCCTGTAGAACTGATAGCAGCAAGGAGATTGCCTTGTGGGTCCAGTAAAGGCATAAAGCTGCAGCCTGGGCCTCTCCCTCTGCTTTTCCAGTAACCGAACTATGCCCATACATAGTTAGTAAATTTCATTTACTGCCAGTGCTCTGAATTCTCCTGGGGAAGAGAAAGACAAAACTACAGTAGGAGAGGCTTTATCTGAGTGGGGTTTGGTTGAATTTCTGGTTATTGCCAGCTAGCATCAATTGCTCTTATTTCTAATTGAGAAGTTCATTTGGGAAGCCATTGTTGAGTATCATAGAATCAGAGGTGGAAGGGACCTCGGAGCTCATCTAGTTCAGCCCCCTGCTCAAAGCAGGACTAACCTCAGCTAAATAATCCCAGCGAGGGTTTTGTCAAGCTGCAGCTTAAAAACCTAAATAAGTGTACAATAATGTACATACAAGTAGTGCTTCAAATGAGTGCAAATTTGCTGTGCACATCTTACAACGCTTCCAGGACTGATGTGATGTCTTGGGGATCATGCAGACCCGAAAGGCGTTCTGTCATCGCCTGCCCTGCAATCTTGGGGTGCCTTTATGCTGTGCTGCTGTGGCTCAGGTCCCTGATACCAGTATCCTACCCACAAGCAGAAAGTTTCACCTTGGCTTGTACCAGCCTAGTTACTCCTTTCAGGGTGACACCAACAGCCCTTCCAAGACTCAAGTGTCCCCAACTCTTATTGTTCCTGATTTCATAATTGCCCAGCTATTAGATTCATTCCCCTCTGGTTCGTCACTCCTGAAGGCATGAAAGCAGCCCGCTAGGTTTCAGCTCGCTTTGGCACATACATTTCACGCAGTTTTCACACTGAAGACTTGGTTGGAGTAAAACTCAGAAAAGGTTTATTTCATAGAAACCTCCAGATTCAAAGATGAAGTAGTGAGGGAAGGAACATCTACAAGCTACACACAAAAAAAATTGAAAAGTGCAGTTTCAGGCTTTACACTTTTATATGTGATAAAATTGCATTTCTAATACAAGTTACCTGTTGCCTTTAAACAATTCAACCAGCATATCTCCTGACTGTAGGGGGGCTCCAGCATTTCAGAGACACCTTCCTGCTTTACAGGCTGTGTCTCAGTTTCTAGATGCCTTTCACTTCAAGCTCCTTACATTTTTTAAAGGGTTTTTTTCTACAGTCACTGCAGATATACAGAATTGGGAAATGCCCAATTGCCTCAGTGTATTTTCATGATCTTTAATGGCTCGTTGCCTTTTCCTTGGTTCTACAGTGGATTGTTATTTGCTTCTTGTTTTGCATTAACACTGAGGTTGGAGGTGCCCCTATCTGCTGTGAGGTGTAGTTGAAATTGTAGTACAGGTTATAAGCAGCATTTTCTAGATACAGAAATACTTAGATTTGTAACCATAGGTTGTACACATCTCAAAAAGACCGAGATCAGAACATTACAAGCTTTTATGAAAGATCTTATGACATTTTTATACACAGTAATACTGTATATAGCCAGTTGCTTCAATTACATATTCCTTAGGATTCAGAACTCCTCTTCCCTTGTGTCTGGTCACAACCGGCCAACCTGAAGAAGATAGGAGTAGAGGAATGCCTTTTGAACTCTACTCTTCCACACTAGACATAGCAAGAAGAGCCATTCGGCTTCGAATGTTGCAGGGCAACATTTTATTTGTCATCTGATGTTCTTTCTTGCTGTCATATCTAAATGGGGGTTTGCTTAGTTGGGTTGAGGAGGATTTTGTTTTGCTGAACATGTATATTTGTAGAACAAATTAGTAGTTGCATGGTTTCAGGAGCTCTGGCTTTTCACAATGCAGCGTCTAGATCGCTCACTTGGCCACCTCCTATAACACTGGTGGCTGCACAAGATCACATGAAGCAAAGTTAGTCACATCTAATGCAGTAGCATCACCTTCATGTCCACTTCCCTCTCCATATCCTTACCCCCAATAAGAATAAATTATTGGCTATAGCATGTAATTGAAGTACATTTCTATTTTAAATGTGGCATAGAATCATAGAAATGTATGGCAGGAAGGGACCTCAAAAAGTTACCTAGTCCATTTCACCCACCCCTTGTCCTAAAGCAGGATTAAGTATTCCTAGTCTATCCCAGACAAATGTTTGTCTAACTCATTTTTTAAAAACCAAAGATTGGATTCCCAGTGTCCCAAGGCAACCGGTTCCAATACTTAAGTATGCTCATAGCAGTTTTTCCTAATATCTAACCTAAATCTCTCTTGTTGCAAACTAAGACAATTACTTCTTGTAACTTCAATGGATATGGACAACAATCCATCATCAACCTCTTTATAACAGCCCTTAACATAGTTGGAGGTTGTTATATGTTCGTCCCTCCGTTGTCTTTTCTCAAAATACGTGCCTAGTTTTTTAACCTTTCTTCATAGGTCAGGTTTTCTAAACCTTTTATAATTTTGGTGGCTCTCCCGTGGAGACTCTCCAATTTGTCCATATCTTTCTTAAAGTGTAGTGACCATAACCCTAAATCCTGTTCTGCAGTGCGGTTGCCTATTCCCCATTTTGTATTTGTGCATTTGATTTTTTTTCCTTCTGAAGTGTAGTATTTTACATTTGTCTTTGCTGCATTTCAGCTTGCTGATTTCAGACCAGTTCTCCAATCTGAGACAATTTTCAATTCTAACCCTGTTCTCCAGTGGGCTTGCAGTCCTTCCCAGCATGGTAGTAGCTGCAGATTTCATAAGTATATTCTTCACTCCATCATCCAAGTCTTCAGTGAAAAACCTTGAATAGTAGTGGATTCAGCATAGATGCCTGTGGGACCTACGCGATCCATCATCCCTAGTTTGACAGTGAACTACTGATAACTACTTGAGTACAGTTTTACAACCAGTTGTGCTCCCATGTTACAGGCATTTAGTCTAGACTATATTTCCCCGGTTTTCTTAGGAGAATGTGATCTCTCTCTGCTAGATCAAAGAGCCTGTTGTTAGATATTCCCCATGTAGATAGTTGCAGACTGTAATCAAGTCATCCCTTAACCTTCTCTTTGTCAAGCTAATATAAGGTGGGACTGTGTCAAAAACCTTACTAAAGTCAAGATATATGTCTGCCTCTTCCCTTCTAACCACTAACTAGATGAGTTACCCTGTCAAAGAAGGAAGTTAGGTTGGCTGGTCAAAATTTGTTCTTGACAAATCCATGTTGGCTGTCCTTATCTCCTTATTTTATCCAGGTGCTTATAAATTGATTCTTTAATAATTTGTTCTAGTATCTTCCCAGATGTTGAAGTTAGGCTGGCTGGTCCATAGCTCCCAGGTCTTCCTTTTCCAAGACAGGTACTGTTTGTCCCTCAGTCCTCTGGGACCTCATCTCTGCTCCATGTGTTCTCAAAAATAATTGCTAATGATTCAGAAATTCCTTCATCTGATTCCTTAAGTACCCTAAAATGAATTTCAATAGACCTTACCAACTTGAATACATCTTAACTTCTGTAAATATTCCTTAACTTGTTCTTTCTAGATTCTGGCCTACGTCTCGTCCCCTTTGTAGTTAATATTAGTTGTGTAGAATGAGTCAACTCTTCATCTGGGTGACAACTGTAAGGGCTTGGTGCTCAATCCTCAGTTGCTCCCGGTTGAACTATTCAATTTATTGACTTGGCAAAAGGTAGGACCCATCATCTGACTGGCCTAGAGAGCAGACTTTACGTAGGCAGGAGTAAGAGCCCCTGGGCACAGAGGATGAAACACTCTCTTTTGTGTATTAAGTGAATGGCTTGAGTAAAACTGTAACCTGCCAAAGCATCTGTACTGGCTTATAGAAGTCCAAACTTCTCAGCCTAGTGCCTGTGCAGAGCAAATGTTAGTTCCTGATTACTTTGTAATTTATTTTGTTCATAATACCAGTTCCCTGTCCTCCTAGTGATGCTTTCTCCAACCACGTGGAAGGCATTCACCTCAGGGGCGGCGAGGGAGCTCAGGGGTACAGTCAGTCCCATATTTCTACTCCTGCTGCCTTTATTCTTTAACATTCTCACAGCTCGCTCTCTCCCCTGGATTCAGGCAGACTGCAGCCTCTCCCTACATTAGTTTAAGGGCTTTCAAGCAGCAAGCTACTGCAGTATGTGTACGTGAAGGTGCCAAAGGCCTTCAACTCTGAATAGCTTCAACTACTCAAAGGCTTCATTTTGCTAATATGCAGACCCTGTGGCCTGACTCAAAGTCCATTGAATTCTGTGGCTGGGGGGGGTTTGGCCCAGTGCTCGTCCAAGGACCCAAATTCTGCATCAGATGGAAAGATTTCCAGCAGATTCAGTTGTTCGAAGCTGAAGGCTTTCATTTAATGAACTATGAGAATTAGTGATACAGCTCAGAGCATGAGTGTGTGCTGTGTCTAGCACAGTGGGCTCCTGGCTCGTGCCTAGGGCTCCCAGGCTCCTCTGTGATATGGATAATAGTATCGGGGGAGCGCTGATATAACAGTGCAAACTTCCTGCTACTCATGTGTCTTCTCCAGGGAGCCCAACTGGGTGACTGTGCTGCAATATTTTCCCTTTCCTTTAGGTGGCAGCATCTACCCAGAGCAGGCTTAGGTCGTCACCACTGGCTGCTGCTGTCTGAAGTTCTCTGCAAGGGACACCTCCGAGAAGAGTGGTGGGAAACCTTCCCAGGGAGGTGGGAGCAGGGAGGAGGGTCTTTTGCATACACGGGAGCATCACATGCCAGCTATAGCCTCAGTTAGTTCTGTAATCAATAAATGCCAGGGTGGATGAGATACCTGCCTGCCATGGGACACCAGCATTGCGGGCTGGGGGCAGGGGACTGAGCTGGGGCCGAGAGGCGTTGGTCTATACTCACACACCAAGGGGCACTGACTTGGGGCCGAGGGGCGCTGGCCTATATCAACACACGGAGGGGCACTGTTATATACCCACTTGCCCAGGGCACGGACACACAACCAGGCACCCGGAACATCATTCAGGAATGTGACTCAGCGTTTGCATTTGACATGCCATGTTTTATTTGTGCCTGAGGAGCACCTGGGCCCCTCCAGTGCCACAGGGCAGAGTCCAGTTCTCCCTCCTGCACCGCTAGGGCACAGGAGTGCACCTCAGTGCAGCATCAGCGCTCTAGGCACACGTGGCTCTAGCAAGCTTGCTGGGAGAGCGTTGGGGAACCTATTTCCAGCTGGGATCACAGACTGACCCTGGCTCCCTTCCCCCAAGGAGGAGAAGAGCCTGAAGCCCCAGTCCCTGGTCAGGAAGCAGCAGGGGGTAGAGTTCAGTTTCCGGGGATAGTGCTCACTGACCGCCAATGAGGCATGCAGGGACTAGCACGAGTCTAGACACCGTTTTTTGCAGCAGTTTGACTCCAATGAGTTGTTGACAGATTTACTTACTGTGTAAAATCCACAGGTCAGACACATTTAACATGTTTTACATCTGGCTTGTATCAATTCAGCTATTATTATTGTGTGTGTTACCACAGTGCCCAGGAAGGGTGGTCCTAGACTAAATGGTGCCCCAGGCACAGAGGGTTTTCAATGCCTGCCCCCCATCTCCCATTTGTTAAACTTCTGACTACCTTATTTTTATTGCGGTTGTAGCCCATTGCATTACTTCGATGCACGAGTTGCATGCACGATTTATCCCTGTTGTATAAGATGATACATTTGCACGGTAGGATCTGTACATCTGTATTTATTCATGCCATAGTTAAGCAAATAAAAAAATTCATTTCCTCTAAGCTTATAGAAACTTTTAAATGTTAAGAGTAACTGAAATGTGCTAACATCAAGAAATGGAACTATGCACCAACACTGGGTGGCCCAGAATTAAACAGTCTGACAGTAGGTGACAGCCTTAGAAAGTTAACCCAAGTCCTTTGGCTGAAAGGTGGCTTTTCTTGCCTTTGCCCTTGCGAATTGACGCACAATATTCTAAGCGGTTCAAGGAAGATATAGTTCTCAGAAAGTCTGGAAGGTTCCGCGAGATTCTACAAAGGTCCTGAACATTCTAGGAGGTTAGTGAAAAATGAATCCACCGACAGAATAGCTGAAACATTTTACTTCAAACGTTCTTGTTTCCTTTTTGTCACTAACAAACAGCATCGTGAGCCCGGCGCTCCCCCAGCCCAGCCCCCCAGGTGCTCGCCTGGCCCTGCAAAGAGCTCACATGCAACATCACAATATTTAGTGGTTTTCTTAAAGCCCCATCTCCTGGAGAGGTGGGACTAAGGGAGACGCGCAGATTCCACTTTGTAAATAAATACGTTTTTAGCCCTCACGATTGCAGAGAAACACTGAAAACGTGAGTGTGATCTAATGTCTCAGAAACCAAAAGGCAAAGAACATGAGAGTAACGCGTATCATGATTTTTAAGACAGTGTCATGTTTTCTGAGCCCGCCTTCATAGATATTTCCCCTAAAATAATTCCTACTGAAACTAGAGCAGATCTTTTGGGAAAACATCCATGCTTTATTTAAAAATGTCCAGTGATGGTGAATCCCCCAGAGCCCTGGATAAGCTCTTCCAGTGGTTAATTACCCTCACTCTTAAAACGCTACACCTTATTTCCACTCTGAATTTGAATATCTTCAACTTTGAGTCATTGGCTCATGTCAGACCTTTCTCTGCTAGACTGAAGCGCTCACTGTCAAATATTCGTTCCCCAGGTAGGTACTAATAGACCGTGTTCAACTCATCCTTTAACCCTCTCTTCGTTAAGCGTGAGTGCCTTGAGTGTCTTGCTGTAAAGCTTGTTCTCTCTTCGAGTGATTGCTCATATTCATTCCAATATAGGTGAGTGCGCGCCCCGTGCACGAGTCTCCGGAAGCTTTTCTGCCCCTAGCAACCCCCGCGGGTCGGCTCCTGCGCCCCCTGGAGTACCGCGCTCATATCGCGATATATAGCGCACCGCCGACCCCATGGCCCCCAGTTCCTTCTTTCCGCCTGTGACGGTCAGTGTAATGCCTGCCCCTTGCTTAATCGCAAGTAGCAATCTCCGATATAGTTAATAGTTTTAATAGTTACGTGTTTTACATAGTGTAGATAGTAGTTTTCATAGTTAGTTAGCTATAGTTAGCCCTTAGGGGCTTTGACGGAGCCATGCCGGGCTCCACCGGGTTTAAAGCCTGCGCTGCTTGCTCTAAGGCTTTTCCAGTCAGCGATCCGCACGAGCGCTGCCTCCGATGCCTCGGAGAGCAGCATCGAAAGGACAAATGCCGGATTTGTAAGTCGTTCAAACCCCAGACTCAAAAGGAGCGGGATGCCCGCTTCAGGGCTATCTTAATGGAGTCGGCGCTTCGGCCTGACTCCGAACCCTCCAAGTCACCGACGGCACCGAGTGTTTCGTCAGTATGCAGCGCTCCACTGGCACCGACATTGGTACCGACTCAGAAGACGGTACTGAAAAAGAAGAAGCGGCCAGAGGCCGTGTCTATGGACTCTCCCCTGCGACCAGTACAGCAGGGGGTGATGCAGGGAATGCCCCTGCAAGGGCTGTCGATGCCGGAGGCGTGGGCAGTGGCACGCGCCCTGAGGGGCATGCCTACGCCTCCATCCCCCCCCCCCAGCCCAGGGCTTCCAGGACGGTGTCTCGGGGTAGACCCGTGCTGGGTTACCCCGGTGGGCAGAGGAGACAGGGATCGACGTCTCCCCCCAGACGGTCGAGGAGGGGGGAAAGGGAGATCCTCGCTCCGACCGAAGGTCGTTGAGCACCTCGACACCGCAGCACCGGGAGCGGTTGCGAGGTTCTGGGAGCAGCCGCTCCAGCTCCGCATGATGCGGCGACCGGTCATCAGAGTCCCGGCACCGCTCCATCACCGGCTATACGACACCGAGGGAAACTCGGCACCACCCTCGATCCTCAGTGCACAGCTCCCGGCACCGGTCGGCCTCACCCAGGCATGCCCGGCACCGGTCCCGTTCACCCACGGTGCCGAGACCTTTGGTGCACATGCGAGACCAACGTTCCCGATCCTCGGTGCGCAGCCTGGTGCGGATCCCGGTGCCTGAGAAGACTCAAGCCCCTTGGCACCGGTCCAGATCCCTGGCCTATAGCCCAACACATTCACAGGGAACCAGACACCGCTCCCGGTCTCTTAGCAGTCGTCTTTACCCAGCTGGCTCTGAGACCCACTGTCGCCGCTCTAGATCGTGGACGCCCAGTCCTGCGCGAGCTCCGGCACTGGCAGAAACCTTTGCACCGCGGCAATGCCCTCAGTTCCCAGCGTGGCGGCGTTACCACTCAAGGTCCCGGTCACGCAGTCCGGTGTGGCCTATAGCACCGCAGCGCTCGGCACCGAGTGACCCTTCGGCACCGCAAACTCAAAGCCGCCCTATACATCCCGACAGAGGGCGCAGTCGCGAGCGGGGCCACCCCAGGTCTCCGGCAGACAACCACCGTAAGACCGAGAGGCCCCAAGGGCACTCATCCACCAGCTCCAGCCGGTCGCCCCCCCGTTGGCACCGTAAACGCCATCGCGACCGCTCTCGATCGCCCTGGAGCAGATCTCCTCCCGATGTGGAGAGAGACTGCACAAAGCGACACAAGTCGCACAGCCCGGCCCCCTGGGGGCCTGTTTCGTATACGGCACCGGGACCGGTACCGACGTGGGTGCAGGGGCCATGGCAATGGCCCTACTGGGCCTCTGGCCGCCACAGATGACCCAGGGAACAGGGTCAGCGCCTTCAGTGGCAGCCCAACCGCCCCCTCCCCTGCCCCCCAGCCAGGACAGGGAGCACTCTTCGGAAGAAGAGTCTGACCCCATGGAAGGCCCTTCCACGGGTCCCCTTCCACAGTCCTCCTCCTCTTCCCCCCCATACACAATAGCCAGGGACCAGAGGACCCCGCTTCCCGATTTTAAGGCCCATCAGGAGCTATTAAAGAGGCTCGCAGACAATCTAAAAATGGACCTTAAAGAGCTCTCGGAGGAGGAGGATCCCCTCTTCGGGGTTTCAGGTTCAGCGGGGCCATCCAGGGTCGCACTCCCAGTTCACGACCGGGTCCTTAAGTTGGTCAAGCCCCTCTGGAAGACCCCCGCCTCGGTGGCTGCCACCTCAAAAACGGCCAATCGCAAATATTATGTCCCCCCTCAAGGCTTATACAACCCCCCACCCTCCGGGGTCACTGGTCGTGGATGCTGTTAACCAGAGGGACAGACAAGGTGCCCCGTCTAACACTCCCAAAAATAAGGAAAACAAAAAATTAGACCTTTTTGGGAGGAAGATTTATTCAACTGCAGCTCTTCAACTGCGCATAGCCAATCACCAAGCACTCCTCGGCCGATATAACTTAAACCTCTGGGCCTCCCTCCAGAGGTTTGCCCGTGCACTGCCCCAAGACCTGGCTGAGGACTACAATACCCTACTCCAGGAGGGCGCAACAATCGCAGGAGCCGCTTTCCAATCCCTCAGTGATGCGACAGACGCGGCGGGGAGGGCTATGGCATCGGGGATAGTCATGCGACGATCCGCTTGGCTACAATCGTCCGGCCTGTTGCCGGAAGTGCAACAGGCTATTCAAGATCTGCCCTTTGATGGAATAGGCCTGTTCTCCGACAAAACTGACAACAAATTGCACGCCTTGAAGGACTCTAGGGCCACCCTAAAGTCCTTAAGCCTGTATGTGCCGCAGGCTACGAGGCGCCAGGGCAAGCAGCGACCTCAGAGACAACAGCAGCCCGTCCCCAGACTACCCCCTCGGCCTGCCCAGCCAAGGAGAGGCAGAGATCGTTTCCGACAGTCTAACCGCCGAGACTGCCAAGGTCCTGCTGGGGGCTCTCAGCAAGGGCCGCAGAAAAACAATAAGCGCCCCTTTTGATGGGACGCTTAAGGGCGGCTCCTTCCCCATCCCCCTGGATCTCACTCTGCTCTTCGCAGACAGACTGCGTCCGTTCCTCCGAGAGTGGCAGAGAATAACCTCGGACCGCTGGGTGCTGAGCGTGGTGCGGAGAGGTTTTGCCCTCCAACTCTCAGCCTTCCCACCGGACTTTCTCCCTACCCTGTCCCTCTTCAGGGACCCCTCTCACGAGCTACTTCTCGTCCAGGAGGTGCGCTCTCTCCTCCTCCTAGGGGCAGTAGAGGAAGTTCCTCCTATGGAAAGGGGCAGGGGGTTCTATTCCCGGTATTTCCTTATCCCCAAGGCAAAGGGAGGCCTCAGGCCTCTTCTGCACCTTCGTCGTCTGAACAAGTTTATCAGGCGCCTCAAGTTCCGTATGGTCTCCCTAGCCTCTATTATTCCCACTCTGGATCCAGGGGTTTGGTATGCTGCCCTTGATTGAAAAGATGCCTATTTCCACATCTCTATCCTCCCAGGCCACAGACGTTTCCTTGCTTTATGGTAGTGGGTGGCCACTACCAGTTTTTGGCCCTGCCCTTTGGCCTTTCCTCAGCGCCCAGGGTCTTCACAAAACGCATGGCGGTGGTAGCGGCCCACCTGCGACACAGAGGCGTCCAGATCTTCCCCTACTTCGACGACTGGTTGATACGAGGAAGATCCAGAGTCCATGTAGAAAACAGCCTGGCCCTGACTTGCGCGACATGCACCAAACTGGGGCTGCTCATCAACGAGCAGAAGTCCACGCTCACTCCAGTGCAGCGCATAGACTTTATAGGGGCTACCCTGAATGCGGTTCAGGCCAGAGCCGTCTTCCCATGGCCTCGATTCGAGACCATGGCCGCCATAATCTCAGAATTGTACAGGTCCCCCACGACGACAGCCAGGCACTGCCTTCAGCTGTTGGGACACATGGCGGCATGCACATACGTGGTGAGGTTGGCTCGCCTCAAACTCAGGCCTCTCCAAGGTTGGTTGGCCTCTGTATACGCCCCGGCCAGACATTCGCTATCCAAGGTGGTCACAATCCCAACACAGGTACTAGCATCCCTCAACTGGTGGACAGACCCGAGGGAAGTGCTGAGGTGGGGTTCCCTTTGCAGAATTGACCCCCTCCATAATGCTAATAACAGATGCTTCGGATGTGGACTGGGTGGCCCACATGAGCCGCGACCTCAGCACGCAGGGTCTCTGGTCTCCACAAGAACTGCACCTCCACATCAATGTCAGGGAGCTCCAGGCTGTCCGGCTGGCTTGCAAGGTGTTCCTCAGGTTCCTAAAGGGCAGGGTGGTGCACGTCCCCACGGACAATACGGCAGCCATGTTTTATATAAACAGGCAAGGGGGGGCACGCTCCTCGGCCCTCTGCCAGGAAGCCATGCAACTGTGGGACCTTGCGGTGAGGCTCGATTTTCACCTATCTGCCTCTCACCTCCCTGGGGTCAGGAACGACGAGGTAGACCGCCTCAGCAGGTCGTTCTTACCCTGCCATGACTGGTCACTTCACTGGGAGGTGGCAACTTTTCTCTTCCACAGGTGGGGTGTTCCCCAACTAGACCTGTTTGCCTCAGCATGGAACAAGAAGTGCCCGAGGTTCTGCTCGCTCCGGGGTCGCGAGCAGGGCTCCATCTCAGACGCTTTCTTAATAGACTGGACCGGGCCCCTAACGTATGCATTTCCCCCATTCTGCTACTTCCCAAAGTACTCTTGAAAGCCAAGAGAGACAAAGCGGACATCATCCTGATTGCACCAGCCTGGCCCCGGAAGCACTGGTTCAGTATGCTGCTGGACCTGTCCATAGCCGAGCCAATACCACTTCCGAAGCGCTACGACCTGCTCTCCCAGGACCAGGGTCGCCTGCTGCACCTGGACCTGGACTCCCTCCACCCACGCTGTCGGAGTCGGCAGAAAGGGGACTGGGGGCCATGGGGTCGGTGGTGCCCTATATATTGCGATATGAGCGCGGTACTCCAGGGGGGGCAGGAGCCGACCCGCGGGGGTTGCTAGGGGCAGAAAAGCTTCCAGAGACTCATGCACGGGGTGCGCACTCACCTATATTGGAATGAATATGAGCAACACATCTCGAAGAACAACAGTTACTGGTAAGTAACCTTGTTTTTTCCAGTCCTTTAATCATTCCCTTTTCTCGTCTGACCCCTCTCCAACTGATCAACCTCCGTCAGTTGTGGGCCCCAGAACTGGACACAGGATTCCAGCAGCTGTCACAGCAGGGCCAATACAGAGGTCAAATAACCCCTCTGCTCATACTTGAGACTCCCCTGTTAATGCATCCCAGGATGGCGTTACTCGTTTGGCCAGAGCATCGTACTGGGAGTATGCATGGCCTACATTCCTGCTTGGCATGGTCAGCGCTGGGGCTGCCATGTGGCACTCCTAGGCGTCGCTAATTACAACGTCCAATAAGGCCCAGTTGTGTGGCAGGCCCCGGATGCGCTGTCTTCTGTGCCTCACCATGTGTCAGTGGCGTTAACAAGTCTCTGACGGCCTGAAGCTGGAGCCAGAGAGAACACAGGTGAGCCCAATGCTGCCAGCCTCGGCAAAACACAGTGCAGATGGGGCATGACCAGAACTTTGGGGAAGGGCAGGCACTGGTCTGTAAATAGGGTGTTGCTTTCCTCAAGCAACAAAGCAATTAGGGAACCAGCTGCTTTTAACGCTCTCTTTTCTAGCCAGAGATGAGTAGGGCCAGATTTTCAAATGAACTTCGCATGTTGGGGGCTGAGCAGTTTGCAAACCTGGCCTTTACTGAGGAGCAGAAAGCTATTTAGCACGTGTGCTCCTGAGCGTGGGTGTCGGGCAACTGGAAACCTGCCCTGGGTTATTTGGCATTTTCAAACCCCACCCTGTACATTCAAACGCCCCCTCTTAATTTCAGTTCCTGGGGAAAACATGTCATGTGAGATGGCCCTTTAAGATTTTGAAAGGTCCTCACTCTCTCTCGCTATATATATATATATACAGACCTAAGAGATAGTGATAGCGGGAAAGCAGAAGTAGGAATAAGTGGTGCTTGGGAGCCAGTCCCATTACTGTATCTTTAAGGGCTGGGACCAGGAGACTTTCAGAGAGGGTGGGGCAAGGCTCCTCTCTCAGCCAAGCAGTGTGGGGATGAACTGGGAGAAAGGGACCACCCTATCTTCTGCCTCCTTCATTATAGCAGGACAGACCCCCTGCTGGCCTGCAGAACCCTCTGAGGACTAACTGGGGAAAAGGAGCCACCAGAGACGCTGCTAGGGCTAAATCACAAACCAGCTCCCAGGAGGAGAGCAGGGGGCTCCTGTTTTGAGGACGTGACCACTTGAAGCACAACCCCAGGTCCAGGCAGGGGGCTAAAGTCAAGCTACTGGGACCTGTAACCAGGCCTAACCGCGTCCGGCAGCTGTGTGAGTCGTGACACAGGACACAGCAACAAAGGTCCCTGTCTCTGAGTGTAGCCCTTGACCGACCATGGGAAATGACTTCTGTTACTGTGTGCTAAAAGGCAGGCATTGTCTGGAGTGCTAGACAGGGCAGTTGTAGCAGTTTTCATGGTGTCCAGGGATCGCATGATGCAAATCAGCTGTTTGTGCAGAACATGAAAGTGAAGCAGCCTCCTTGGCAATGATGAAGCTGCAGGTTCCAGCTGGAGGCCTGGACAGTAAGTGCCGGGGGCTCAAAGGTGCTCAGTGGCGGGTTGGGGGAGGGGCGTATTCTGATATGCTGAAAGGCACTAACAGGAAGTCTAGGATCCCAGCCCAATCGCAGCCCTTTGTTAAAGCCTATGGGTGCTAAGCGCCCGCTTTCAGGCTCAACAGAAGGAGCAATTGAGCCCCTTCATGCAGTAAAATCAGCGGGGGCCGTGGGGACTGTTCAAGGCAGCAGGCAACCCAGGAGGTCAGAGCTGAGCTGTGTGAGTGGAGAGGGTCTCGGGTGGCAAAGGCAGGTGCTCGGAGATGGGGTTTGGATGTTGGAGGTAGAGAGCCAGGAGCAGGAGCTGGGAGCAGGGCTCTGGGAGGAAGCCAAGAGACAGGGCTTCTTGGGCAGAGCTTGCTGGAGGCAATTGCTGAGCGAGGTACCTGCAAACAGGACTTTGTTCATCATTTGTGCATAAACGAGACTACGCCAAAGATAGACCTGACCCAGCGCAGCCATTTCCCCTCCAAACAGAAGGGACCTAGCAAGACCCTGGATTCTGGTGAACCGCTCAGGCCAAAAGGGGCGACATCTCCATTGTCCTCAGAGTGCGCGCGCCCGTGTGTGTGTGTGCACGTGCCCCCTCTCTGTTGTTATCAGTGTGCATGTGCACACTTCCGTGTGCCCACCCTCCATTATCAGTGCATGTGTGTGCGTGTGTGCGTGCCCGCTTTCCATTGTTACCAGTGCATGTGCCCATTCTCCATTGTTATCAGTGTGTGCATGCTTCCGTGTGCCCGCTCTCCATTGTTATCCATGCATGTGTGTGTGTCCACTGTCCATTGTCATCTGTGCGTGCGTGCGTGTGCCTACTCTCCATTGTTTTCAGCGTGTATTTTCCACTGGGGGTGTGTTCATGAGCATATTGTGTTCCCATTAAGAACTGCTGGGAGCTGAGCTCCTGTAAAAATCTGATTGTAGCTGGGTGGCCGGCCTGCCTCTGTACATGGAGTGGGTCCAGCGCGCCAGGTCAGAACAGATGCTCCCATTTGGACAATTGAGAGCACTGGGCACCACCTGGGGCTACAAAGGATTGGCGAGAATCTGAGCGGAAGAGAGACCTGGCGCCTTAGAGCGCAGACCAGAGGTTGCTCAAGACAATCGGCCACCCAAGGTAAAACTTCAGTGGGCTGCTCCCCGCCCCCTAGGCCTTCAGTGGCAGATTTGGCCCAGCCACCCTCTGTCATGACAGAGGCTTGGCTGGGCCAAATTTGCCTATAGCTAACGTGGCTGGTGCAGGCTGAGTCAGTCAGGAAGAGGCAAGTGCAAGTAGCCTGGGCGTGAGGCTCAGATGAGAGCAGCCAGAGATCAGGGGACTATGGAAGGTCCCAGAAAAGGGGGGAGAAGGCTGAGGAGAGGAGAGCAGCGAGAAGGGGTTGCTGGCAGAACGCCCCGAGCCAGGGCTGGAGAGGGCTAGGAGCAGGAGCAGCGGCAGAGGGAGGTTCCTACTGGCTCTAAGCTGGAGCCAAGGGCTGGAGCAAGCTGAAGGCAGGGGAAGGGCTAACCTGCCAGTGTCTCCACACCACAGATCTGGCCCCAGGGGAACAGTGAGGCTTCCAGGGGGAAAGACAGATGCTCCCCTGGTACAGATAATCTCCTAGCAGAGAGGCTGTGGGGGTTCCCTGCTGGGGTTGCACTTCTGCTGGGAGTGGCTGTCCTGGCAGAGGGGGAGGAGAAGAGGACTGATGAGGAGCCTAGGTGTGGTGGAAGACACCAGAGTGTAGGATGAAGCTGTCAAGGAACTAGAGGTGATGGGAGTTGAAGGACTATATACACTGGGGCGTGAGAGAGGGACATTTTGTATGGACTGTTTTGGAATAAAACATTCCAATGGACTAGAGGATAAGCTTGCATGGAGTTACTGGAGATTCTGAAATAGGAAACTGAGGCAGACATCCCCGTCATGCTGCAGCCTGCCACAGGAGGGCGCCACTCAGTGACACTGACCCCAAGCTGACCACTTGGGATGGGAGATGCAGGAGTTCAGGGAAATCCTGGAGGGCCAGATTACCCCATCCCATGGAGCTTTAATTAAAAGTATCAACTCTCATGCAACTTGTGATAAAAATCACACGAGGTGGCCATGCTATTTGTTTATGCTCATTTCTTTATTACATTAGTCTTTAGGGCCTCAATTCTGCAAATAGGGCCCCAATTCTGCAAGGAATAACTTTTCTCATGTGAGTAATCCAGTTGAGTTAGCTGGAACTAATCTCACCAGTTGGATTACTCTCCAACAGAAAAAATGAGAGTCCTGTAGCACTTTAAAGATTAACAAATTTCTGCAGGATAAGCTTTTGTGGGCAGCAACCCACTTCATCAGATGCATGAAATGGAAACCACAGATAGGAGGTGTATATGTATATATACACCCAAAGGTGAGAAACATAACAATGGGGAGGGCAAGTGCTAACAAAGTCCATTCAGTTAGGGTAGATGAGGCCTATTCACAACCTTTGATTAGAAGGTGAGAATGTGTGAACAGTGACAATTACTACTTGTAATGAGAGAACCATTCCAAGTCCCTGTTCAGACCCAGTCTGATTGTGTCAAGTTTGCAGATCAGTTCCAGCTCTGCAGTTTCTCGCTGAAATCTGTTTTTGAAGTGTTTTGGTAGAAGTATGGCAACTTTCAAGTCAGCTACAGAGTGTCCTGGGAGATTGAAGTGCTCTCCGACTGGTTTATGGATATTACCATTTTTATGTCTGATTTGTGTCCATTTATTCTTTTGCGTAGTGACAGCCCGGTTTGGCCAATGTACATGGCAGAGGGGCATTGCTGGACCTTCTAATCAATGATTGTCAGGCCTCCGTTCTGTCCTCCTAGGCGTAGGCACTTCACCAGTGGGTGGAAGCAGGACTTAAATGGTGCCTAGGTCTGTTGCTAGCCCCTCTGCACAGGGGAAGAACTTCATCCTCTATGTGCCGGGCTCCCAGTCAGCCCTGTTCTCTGAGGCGTTTGGGGCTGCAGTGTGTGGTTTGGGCACAAGTCCTTGGACAGCTGGTAAAATCCAGTGGGCAGGTTCTTAGGCATGGTGACTGGTAACTGCTCCTTTCAGGAAGACAAGGTCCTACGGGCCCAGTTATTATTAGTGGCAGTGGACCTAGGAATGTGCCTCTGTAGTCTTTTGCCCATGCACCTGGAGGTGATGACAGACCCGTTTTTTATACATTGTTATAGAACAACTTCCCTTTGAGGATGGGTTTCTTCACCATGACTGCTGAGCAGACGTTCAGGACAACGGGCACATCAGAGCTGGGAATGTTCCCTTGGGCGGGGTTTTACAGGTGTGGGACTGCTCTGCACTGGGCAGCTCTGCTCGGTCAGTGACACATATTTGATCAATATCATATGAAGATCTGCTCACATCTATGCAGTTTGCATATTACGGCCTCACACAATAAACTCTGTGGATATAACCACAGCAGTTAGGGTTGTTAAGTGACAGCAATGGAGTCACCTGTCTCATCAGCACTACTAACCCCAAGAGCTCAAAAAATCATGAATCAGGCCCCCCCTAAAAATCCTGAGACTGGCTTCAGAATAATGAGATTTTTTTTTTAAATGTGGGGCTCTTGGTCTTCTGAGTTCTGAGCCTTTGGGGTGGACTTGGGTCACATTTTCAGGCTATTCTCTGCAACGAAAACAGCTTAGAAAATTACCTTTAAAAAAATAAAAGCTGAGATTATCATTAAATCAACTGACTCCTGGAACTGGGGCTTGAAGACAAAAGACCAAATAGCACAAGACTCATGATGAAATTGTGAGAGTTGGCAACACTGTAACACTAAGGATTTAAAAGAAAGAAAATGAGAGCATCATAAATCTTAGACTGTGCACCAAACACACAGAAATAGATGGTTACTTACCTTCATAACTGTTCTTCGAGATGTGTTGCTCATGTGCATTCCAATCAGGTGTGTGCGCGTCGCATGCACAGGTGCCGGAAGGTTTTTCCCCTAGCAACAGAGGCGTAGCAAAACGCGGGCTGAATTGCTTAAAATCTGAATGGGTGAGCCTGCTTTCAAAGCCCACCCATAGCTACGTCACAGGCAATACAAGTTGTAGGAGAGTAAAGAGTTAAAAGCTGGACAAGTGGCCAGGCCTAAGTTACAGAGAACAGGGTCAAGGGACGGGCAAACCTTGCTTCTGTTAATTGGTGTGAATTTTAGTTAGAGTCTGTTATCTCTCTTCTTCTCCTCCCTTCCTGGCCTTCTGTGCAGGGGTGAGTCTATCGCCATTCCTGTGCAAGGCGTTTTTGGTGGGCAGAAAGCATTATCTTCCTTCTCCCCTGGCATGCCTTTACTTCAAAGAATGTTAGTGTAAAATGTATAGGTTTTAAGGTGATGTGCCTGCCCTCTGTATGGTAATCCTGTAAACAACAAACAGGGGCAGGTATAATTATATTAATTATGTAGTTGTTAATATTCATTTTATAGGTGTCAATGTAACCAAATAAGGGTCTATGGGGATGTAGAAGCGTTCGGCACGGTCCGGCTGGGGCGTCACGACCCTTCCTCGGTCCCAGGCTCTGAGGAAGGCCACAGCGCTTCTACTGAGGGGAATTAGTAGCCAGGTTTAGGAGTCTATAGCCCCGGCCTTCCCACAGGCAGGCTGTTTACGCAGTCTATCGCCCCAGCCCTTAGGCCGGGCGGGCAGTCAAGCAGTCTATTGCCCCGGCCCGTAGGCAGGGTGGGCAGTTAGCAGTCTGTTGTTCCGGCCCTTAGTCAGGGTGGGCAAGCAAGCAGTCTATGGCCCCGCTGTTGGTAGTGGTAAGGGAGCACACATTTGCCCGGGGTGGCTAGGGAAGGGGGGAGGGGGACGCAGGCCCACCCGTCTCCACTGTGTCCCATCCCAGGGCCCTAGCAGTTGCAAAGGTGTATGAATGTATGAATCGATGACCAAGTAGCAGCCCTGCAGATCTCCTGCGTAGGGGACATACGCCAGGAACGCCGCCAAAGAGGCCTGAGCCCTCATGGAGTGTGCAGTTATTGGTGGAGCTGGTATGTTAGCCAGGTCGTAACAAGTTCTGATGCTAGAGGTGAGCCAAGAGGGACAATACCGGGAGGACTTTCATCCTATCAGTCACCTCAATGAACAGTTGGTTTGACTTTACAGAAGGACTTAGTTCTCTCTATGTAGAAGGCTAGGGCCCTTCCTGACATCTAAGGTATTAAGGCTTCGCTCTCTGATCTTGGCATGCGGTTTTGGAAAAAGACCGGGAGGAAGATGTCCTGGCTCATGTGAAACTGGGACACCTCCCTCAGTAGGAAGGCTGGATGTGGTTATGGCTGCACCTTGTCCTTGTGAAAGACAGTATTCAGTGGCTTTGACGTTAGTGCTTTAAGCTCCGAGATTCTCCCCGCTGAGGTAATTGCCACCAGGAAAGAATGGTTACTTACCTCATAACTCTTGTTCTTCGGGACATGTTGCTCATGTCCATTCCGAGTAGGTGTGTGCGTGCCGCGTGCACAGTCATCGGAAAGTTTTCCCTTAGAAGTACCCATCGGGTCAAGCCCCCTGGCACCATATATAGGGCCCACTGCCTCTTCAGTTCCTTCTTGCCAGCTGGCTCTGACAGAGGGGTGGGCGGGTGGGTTTTGGAATGGACATGAGCCACACATCTCGAAGAACAACGCTTACGAGGTAAGTAACCGTTCTTTCTTTGAGTGCTTGCTCATGTCGATTCCAAGTAGGTGACTCCCAAACTAGCGCCTAGTGGAGGGGTCGGAGCATATGGAATCGCTGAGTGGAGCACTGCTCTGCCGAATGCCGCATCATCCCTAGCCTGCTGGGTGATGGCCTAATGCAAGGTGAATGTGTGGACTGACCACGTTGCCACCCTGCAGATTTCCTGAGTGGAGATGTGTGCCAGGAACACTGCCGAGGATGCCTGTGCCCTTGTGGAATGTGCTGTAAGTGCAGGGACAGGTCTTTTTTCCAGGTCATAACACAGCTTAATGCAGGACGTGATCCATGACGAAATCCTCTGTGAAGACACCGGTAGGCCTCTCATCCGCTCTGCTTCAGCGATGAAGAGTTGGTCCGATCTACAAAACGGCTTTGTCCTCTCTATATAGAACGCTAGTGCCCTACTGATGTCCAAGGTATACAGGCTCCTTTCTCTTTTATTGGCATGCGGCTTAGGGGAAAAACAGGTAGGAAAATGTCCTGGCCCAGGTGAAACAGACACTACTTCGGGAGGAAAGCTGGATGAGGGCGTAACTGGACCTTTTCCTTATGGAACACTGTGTATGGGGGTCCTGAAGTTAGGGCCTTGAGTTCCGAGACCCTCCTGGCTGAGGTTATCACCACCAAGAACATCACCTTCCATCAGAGGTAGAGAGGGAAGCACATAGCTAGAGGCTCAAAGGGAAGACCCATTAGTCTAGATCAGCGGTTCTCAACCTTTTTTTCCCGAGTACCACTCGGGCCAGGTACTTGACCTGACTGTACCCGACCCGAGTACCACTCGGGGAAAAAAAGGGAGGGGACTTGCGGTGGGGTTTCGCAGCGGGAGGGATTTGCGGCGGGGTTTCGCGGCGGCGGAGTTTCGCAGCGGCGTACATGGAAGACACGATACCCACCGCCGAAACCCTTCCGCCGTTTGCCCATTTTCGACGGCAAGGTTTCGCAAGGGCGGGCGGGAGGGCACTTCTGGCGGCGGATTCAGCGGCGCAGTACAGCTCGTGTACCACCCAGCCGTCCCGTAAGTACTGCGTACCACCGGTTGAGAACCGCTGGTCTAGATAGTACTAAAGATCAGGTCCCAGGGCAGCACTGCGTGACAGATCTGCAGGTAAATTCTGTTCAGTCCCTTAAGAAAATGGCTCACCATTGGGTTGGAGAAGACTGAACGGTCTTGCAAGCCTGAGTAGAACACAGAGATTGCTGGTAAGTGTACCTTTAAAGATGAGGTTGCCAGACCTAGCTGCTTTACATGTAGCAAATAGTCCAGAATGAAGGGTACCGACATTTGCGTTGGGGGGGAGGGGGTACCCTTTTGCAAAGACCAGATCGCAAATTTCTTCCACTTGGCCAAATATGAAGCTCTTGTGGATGGCTTCCTGCTACCAAGGAGGACCTCTCTTAACGGGCTCCAAACATGTTAATTCCATGGCATTCAACCACGAAGGTACAACTCTATGAGATGGAGAGACTCTAGGTTGGGATGCCTCAGCTGCCCGTGGTCCTGAGTAATAGTAGGGTGATTGGCGAGGCCACCGACATCTCCAGCAGCATAGGGTACCAATGCTGCCAGGGCCAGGCTGGAGCTACAAGGATGACAGATGCTCTCTCCCTCTGGATCTTGAGCAGGACCTTGTGGATGAGTGGGAAGGATGGAAACGCATAGAGGAGGCGCCTCTCCTAGTTCAGGAGAAAAGCATCTGTGATCGAGCATGGACTGTGATTGAAGAATGAGCAGAACTGCTGCCATTTCCTGTTGATACTGGTTGCGAACAAGTCTACTTGGGGAACTCCCCACTGTTGGAAAACAGTGTTCACAACATCTGGTCGAAGGGACCACTAGTAACTGTAGAATGATCTGCTGAGCCAGTCTGCCAGCCTGTTCTGCACGTCTGGTTGATAAGATGCTTCTAGATGAATCACATGGGCTATGCAAAATTCCCACAACATGAGGACTTCGCGGCACAGGGGAAATGAACATGTGCACCCGTCTGTTTATGTAAAATATTGCTGAGGTGTGGTCTGTCGTCACCAATATACAATCACCCTATATAAGGGGGCAGAACGTGTGACAGGCCAGCCGTAGTGCCCTGAGCTCTCTTACATTGATGTGGAGGGAGAGCTCCGATTGGGACCATAGCCTTTGGACTCTGTGGGTGCCTAGGTGTGCTTCCCAACCCAGATCTGAAGCATCTTTGACCAGCGTCTTTGACGGCTGTGGTTTGTGAAAAGGTACTCCCACGCAGACTGAGGTTGGATTGACCCACCATTGGATAACTTGATAACTGTGGGCAGGAGTGTGACTACCTTGTCCAGAGTGTCTCTGTTTGGGCAATACCTGGAGAGATCTGAGTCGAAACCTGGCATGTTGCACCACATTGGTGCATGAGGCCATGTGGCCGAGCAGCTTTCAGCAGTTTCGCGATGTTGTCGCAGGGAAGCGTTGGAGGCTCTCTATGATGGAATGCATATTGCGAAAATGGGACTCCGGCAGGAATGCCCTGGCCTGGATTGAGTCCAATGTGGCTCCTATGAACTCCATCCTCTGAGTGGGGGATAGGGTTGACTTGGGGACATTCAGCAGCAGACCCAGATCCCTGAATTTTGCTCGAATCATAGATACCTGTGTCTCCACCTGGTTCTTGGAGCAACCTTTGACCAACCAGTTGTCCAGGTATGGGAACACCTGACTCCGTTGTTGCTTGAGGAATGCGGTGACCACTGCCATGGCCTTTGTGAATACCCTGGGTGTTGCAGACAACCCGAAGGGAAGGATTGTGAACTGGTAACAAATGTGGTTCACGACAAACCTGAGGAAACTCCTGTGATGAGGGATTATTGATATGTGAAAGTATGCATCCTGTTGGTCGAGGGCAGCAACCAATCTCCCAGATCCAGAGACAGAATGATGGTGGCCAAGGAGACCATGCATTTCAGTACATCCAATAACCAAAGCAGTTCTATTTTCCATTTTCATTTGCTGCTTGTGTAATAGTCATGTGATAGTGTTTAACTATTGCCACATATTTCATATAGCTTTAAGGTTTCCCAACCCTATTGGACTAAGTCCACATTGATATATATATATATATTTGTTTACAGTGCTTATTGATTCTCTTCAGCTTAATGTAGTATACCACACAATGTTAGTAACAAGACAAACAGCACAAAACACAAAACACAATCTTTGTTGCAATAATAAAGTCATGGGGTTGTTCTTCAGCTGTTTTGCTGGCACCCGCTTTTCTTAAAGTTCTGAAAGACAAAAAGAACATTTTCTATCCTCTTTTGGGGGTGGCAGATTATTGCTTAAAATACCTCTTCTTTTTACAAATTTCCTTGCTGATCGCAGGCAAAACAGAGGAATTACCTTCATATTTTCCTGTATCTGGCTGACTTTTCCACAGCTATATCTTTTAGCATTTAAAGTGTATCCAAAATTCCTTCTATTAAAATCTCAGAAAAACAGACGTGCAAGTGTGGTTGTGGGGGGACGGGAGAGGGTACAAGCTAACTGCAACAACATTCTTGAACAGTTTAATCAGGGATTCACAAGGGCTATGATTAGCAGGTGCTCTGCCCTGCTCCATGGTCAGTCTTTTTGGGATCTGCAATGCCTGCGTTACTTGAATACACTTCCCACTTTTGCTTACACTACTTGGCAGAAGGCTCATCTTTACTTTGCAGGCATTCCACTATCAGTCCCCATTGTAGCTGACCCATCAATCGCCCTTTCAGGCCTTGATCATTCTTACTACATCTTCACCGTGTTAGACATTGCAAACAGCTTTTGGAGCCTCCCTGTGCATCCAGAGTCACAACACTGGTTTGCATTTACCTTTGGCCCCACCCAGTTCAGCTGGATTGTTTGCCCCAAGGACATCATAATTCTCCCACCCTCTTTCACGGGGTTATGGCAAAGGCCCTCTCTTCGGTAGACTGGGCTTCTGCCAATTCTACGTGTTTGCAATATGTTGATGATTTATTGCTTGCTTCCTCCACTGTCTCTGACCGCTTACATGCCCTTCAAATGCTACTCCAGGCCTTAGCCGATGCTGGCTTAAAGGCCAACCCTCGGAAAGCTCAGATAGCTCTACCTACGGTTCAATATCTGGGTTACATGGTCTCCCAGGACTCCAAAGCCCTCACTTCAGACCGCCGGATCGCAATTGCTGCAGCCCCACGGCCAACAACAGTTCGGGAATTACATAAGTTAATGGGCCTCCTTAACTTTTGTAGACAATATATCCCATCATTTTCCACCTTAGCACAACCCCTCAATGACCTTCTTAAAGGGGCCCAAGCCTCCTCGGACCCCATCTCTTGGTCACCAGAGCATGACCACTCCTTAACGCAGCTTAAAACAGACCTCCTTTCAGCTCCAGCACTCGGGTTCCCCCGCCCATCAGCACCATTTGAGCTCTGGACCCATGTACAGGATGGCCATGCTATTGCTATACTCACTCAGAACCACTGCGACAGGCACCGCCCTGTGGCCTATTATTTCACCCGGCTTGATCCAGTAACTCTAACCACTGTCTTCAAGCCATAGAGGCAGCCTCCTGGGCCGTTACTGTTTCCTCACCTTTGGTTTCTGGAGCCCCCCTTATAATTTTTGTGCCTCATGCAGTTCACAAAATCTTGGATGGGGGCCACTTCTCAAAGATCACCTCAGCACAATGGTCCAAGTGGGAGTGCACCCTTCTAAGCCCCCACATTACAATTGCACAGTCTAACCTTCTTAATCCTGCTACCTTAATGCCAACGACAGGGGAACCTCATCAGTGCCCTCCTTCTGAGGACACCATTATACAGGACCGACTTGTGTCTGAACAACCACTCCCCTCTTCTGATCTTGTTTTGTTTGTTAACGGATCCCAGTGCTATGTCGCCGGTCAGCCTTGTTCCGGCTGGGCAGTTTGTGACCTGTCAGGTACATGCCTCCACTCAGGTTCCTTGCTGCCTTCCTGTTCAGCTCAAGTATCTGAATTAGTGGCAGTATCACAGGCCTAGCACAGGCCAGGCTGTTACCATTTACACAGACAGACGCTATGCACTTGGAGTAGTTCATGACTATCTTGATTCTTGGACTAATAGGGGTTACCTCACTTCATTTGGTACCCCTCTTAAAAGCTGGCTGTGGTTAAGATCAAGGCACGTCCCAGAAACAGTGACCCCCTTTCTCTTGCAAATGCAGCTGTAGACGAGGCTGCTAAAAAGGCTGCAACAATTCCACAGGAAAATCTCCAAGCGGCAGCCACCCCAAACTCCTGATGGTATTATCCATTTGGGATCTAAGAAGACATTTCTACATGATGTAATTATGGTTTCTGTTAAGGTTAAATATGATTTGTCTGAGTTTGTTGTACCATCACAAAATGTGTGTTTCGACCACCTTAATTCTTTACAATGGCTACAAGAACAGTTAAAGTCACTAGTGCACCAATATACTGTCTGCACCCAGGCAGTAAAAAGACAAAAGTGAGGCATCCTAGGTGACATTGGAGGAATATTTGGAAGCTCAAATTCCATGATAAAGTCGCTTAATGCCAATGCCGATAGATCTTACAATGCCTGGGTTAAAAGCCAGACTACCCAGGCCCTAAAATATGCCAATGCTGGCTTTTTATACTCTTTCACTGCTATTGACGCAGCCATGGATGGATTCTATACAGCAATTGAGAAATCCTCCGATGTCATGATCAATATGATTATATCCCAATCTGAGGGACGTGCTTGTGATATGCTAGCTCGTGATTTGTTCAATACGTTAAAAGAAGATATGTTAGATATGCGCCTTGGTTTCCCCCCTCCCACACCCTCTCTTCCTCTGCCCTTGCAAACTTGGCAGATATATCTGCTCAGTTGATTGTTGCCTCCCCCCTACCCCCTGAAACCTCTTCCACCCCCTCTTTTGATTTTCTTCTTACCTACCCTTTTGTTATCCCCACCCATGTTTTTCCTTCCTCTTTTTATTTTAAATCTATTGGTTATGTGTCTAACAACACTGTCTATCCAATAGGACTTCCTGGCTTCATGTCTCCCCCCCCAGTGGCGGCATGCTCATAACAACTTCAGACTGTTGTACAGAAACTGCTGACTATATTATTTACTTTTGTTCTATCCTCCACCCTTTGAATACTTCTTCTTCTACAACTACGGCCCACTACAGCATCCAGCCAGCTCCTTCATGTGTTTACAGATGACGGACTCCTTCACTCTGAGTGACATTCATTTACCCGGCCGCATCTTCACTGGGATGACAACACTTCCTTGGTGGTATGGCAATCCCAAATAGCAAAGGAGCTGCTGGCTAAAGTGGTCCTTGCTGCTGCCTCTGTGTCTGCCACCGTTCATAAGAACACTGCTAAAGGCCGTGTGAAGGTCCAACTCTCCACCCAGATTGTAACCCGCTTGGAAGATTCAACTTCTGGCCCGTCCTGTAGTCTCATCACCTGGTGGACTATCCTGCAAATAGTGGCCGCTGCTGCTTCTATTCTTGTCCTGTTTTCAACTTTACTCTTGCCCCCACCCCCTGTTTTCCTTCCCACTCCATAACACCTTCCCCATATAATCCTAAAATAGATCATGAATATCAAAGTATCTAAATAATTGATCATATCTCACTTATGGGTTCGATTTGTCAAACAGGAGGGAACTGTAAGGCTTGAGGTTGTTTTCAGCTAACAAGTTGTAAGTTGAAACTCATTTAAATGGCTAACGAGCATACCTGAGCCTAGTGTAAGCATCCAATGGCTCAGGAAGCCAGATGTCCTCTTAGTGATTCTAATTCCAATGAGAACAGCACATTTGCTTTTAGAATTTCTGTCTCATCTGCCACCTATCTGTAAAGACCCTCCCCCTTCTTCCTCCACCCTACCCCCCACCCCGAGTGTAACCCTAGCATCCTTGATTTAAGTAGGGTGATTAAAGTGCCTCTGCATGTATGTAATGACCAGTATCACTGTTGTTCTCTCCGGATGGGACAATGTCTGTATCTGTAAGTGAATAGATAAAGAATTTAAAACATACTATGTAATCGATTAAGAAAGTGTATATAATTGATCACTGTAACACCATGAAGTTGAAGCTGATTTATCAGACTTCCCGGTATCATGAATAAACCTCTTCAGTATTGTCTGTGTTGCCTGATTCTTGGAGAAAGAATCCTTCATGCTTTACATATAAAAAGTTGCTCCTGCCTGATGAGGGACGGGGATGGGGCACAGAAGGGGGCAGGTGGAACAGAATTGGATAGAATATCCCAGTTCTGCCGTGTGCAGCACCCATCTGTCTGAGGTTATCTGGGCCCATGCATGATAGAACTGGAACAGACAGTTCAGAAAATGGGGGTCAGAATCTGGAAGCCGGACTGGTAAGTCACCCTCGGGCGCACCCTCAAAATGATTGTTTAGGGCTGGGGGGCTGCCTCGTTGAGCTGGTAGGATTTTCTGTTGTTTCTGCCCCTCCTCCTCGAGTTGTCTTGGCTGGACTGTGGAAGAGTAAAAACAAGAGGGCAGATGGGCCTTGAAGTGTTTCCACTGCGGGGCAGGGGTGTGCAAGCCCAATGATTTTAGAGTTGCTCTGGAGTCTTTGAGGCTGTGGAGTTTGGAGTCTGTTTTCTCTGGAAATAGTCCAGATCCTTTAAAGGGCAAGTCCTGCACAGTCTGTTGGACCTCGGGGCAGGTGGTTGAGGTTATCTGGTAAAGTAAGACCTGTGGACCTGGCGTAAGCCTAGGGTGTCCAGAAAGGCCAGTGTGGTGGGAGCTGCCATTGGGTCTGCCATGGTCCCATAAGGGGGACCTGTCCAGGGTCCTGACCATGCTGGCTTTTCCTTGACTGGTGCCTGCTGCAGTGGGAAGTTGGAGGACCTTAAGTCAGAATGCGGGGACCACAGCATTGCAGGCCTGGACAGTGCCAGGGAATGGCTCCTTGGCAATCGGGAGTGGTGCCGCATCATGACTGGTTTGCCTCTAAACAACACCATACCCTTTTGCAATGCCGGAGGTCTTACAACCCAGTCCGATCTAGCAGGAGACTACTGTGCCGTCATGGCAATCAGCTCTCTGGCCGCCTTGAAGGTGTCCAGAATGGACAGGAGGTCTAAGTCCCCCACCTGGCTCCCCTTTATAGGGGAGTCCAAGGGCACTGGAGTCAATGGTGCCGCCTCTGGTGGAATGGGGGCCTTAGGTCCCTGTATGGCACATGCTCCATTAGCGTCTTTGGACCTCACCGTAGGGGAGTGCCCCCTTTCAGTTTTCTTATACCTCTTGTGAGGCAGTGGTGAGTGGGAGCAGTGCCCAAAGTCCTTGGGTGCCACAGACTTCCTTGGTGCGGATGGCTCTCTTACTGATGGAGGTGCGCTCCACACCGAGGAGCTGGGATCCAGTGGGCCTGTCGGTTGGGGCTGGAGAGCCGCCTCCATGAAGAGATGCTTCAGGCTCACCCTCCTCTCCTCCTTTGTCCTGGGTTTAAAGTCCCTGCAGATCTTGCACCTTTCAGTCTGATGTGACGCTCCGAGGCACTGTAGACAGAAGTCGCGTGGATCCCCTTCGGGCATAGATTTATGGCAAAACCCACATAGGTTAAATCCCTGGGACTGGGGCTTGCTCCGATTCCCCAGAGAGGGGAAAGAAAAAGAAAACCGGGGGGGGGGGGGGGAGCCCTAAATGACACTTAGCAGTTATCTACTCTAAGTATATTACTTGAACCAACTGTTTTAACTATTTACAGGTTGTTTGAAAACGAAATGCTAGAGGATCGCTTGCCGAAGCAAGAGAAAGAGAAGCTCCAACAGACCATCACGGGCGGCAAGAAGGAACTGAAGAGGCGGTGGGTTGGCAGGACCCTATATATGGTGCCATGGTGGCGCGACTCCGGGGGGCATCTGTCTCGACCCGACGGGTAGTGCTAGGGGAAAAACTTTCCAATGACTGTGCACACAGTGCGCACACACCTACTTGGAATCAACATGAGCAAGCACTCAGAAAAGAATGCTACCTTCCATGAGAGATACAGGAGCAAGCAGGAAACCAAGGGCTCGAAGGGAGGCCCCATCAGCCTAGTAAACACTGAGTTAAGGTCCCAAGCAAGTATCAGGTTCTGGACCAGCAGGTAGAGTCTATCCAGACCTTTGAGGAAACGGGACACCATTGGATCAGCAAATATGGAATGCCCAAACGTGCCTGGGTGAAAGGCAGAAATTGCTGCCAGGTGCACCTTTATGGAAGAACTTGCCAGCCCTATCTGTTTTAAGTGCATCAGATAGTCTAAGATGAAAGCAACCAATGCCTGCACCGGGGAGATGTCTTTCTGTGCCACCCATATGGAGAACCTCTTCCACTTCAACAGGTAAGTTGCCCTGGTAGATGGCTTCCTGCTACCTAGGAGAACCTCCCTAACCAAGTCCGAGCAGGCTGACTCTCTCAGTTTAGCCATGGAGTTTCCATGCCATGAGGTGCAGAGACTCGAGGTTTAGAGGTTTTTAAGCTGAGGCTTGACAAAGCCCTGGTTGGGATGATATAGCTGAGGTTAGTCCTGCTTTGAGCAGGGGGTTGGACTAGATGACCTCTGAGGTCCCTTCCAACTCTAATATTCTATGATTCTATGATGCAGGCAGCTGAAGTCCTGTGTGATAAGGTTTGGTACCAGGAGGTAGGGCTATGGGCGTGGCTATTGACATCTCCTATAGTGTCGTGAACCAATGTTGTCTGGCCCAGGCTGGGATTATCAGTATAACCGACGCCTTTTCCCTTTTGATTTTGAGCAGGACCTTCTTGATTAAAGGAAAAGGGGGAAACACGTACATTAGATCATGTCCCCATGGCAAAAGGAAAGCTTCCGCGATTGAACCGGGACTGTGGCTCTGGAAGGATCAGAACTGCTAACACTTCCTGTTGAGCCGAGTTGTAATTAAATCCACTTGGAGAACTTCCCAATGTTGGAAGATATCGTTCAGTATATCTGGATGGATAGACCACTCATGGTTGTGAAATAACTTGCTGAGACAATCTGCCAGCACCTTTTGGACCCCAGGAAGGTAAGACACCTCCAAGTGAAAGGAGTGAGCGATGCAAAAGTCTCACAGTCTTTGTGAGGGCTTCGTGACACAGGGAACAGGAGCGCATTCCACCTGTCTGTTTATATAAAACATTGCTGTTGTATTGTCTGTCAAAACTGAAATGCACCTGTGCTCTGTGTATGGCTGGAAGGCCTGACAGGTTAGTCAAACTGCTCTCAGCTCTCGGACATTTATGTGGAGTGATAGCTCTTCCTGAAACCAGAGGCCCTGGATCTTGAGGGGGCCTAAGTGCGCTCCCCAGCCCAACTCGGATGCATCCGTAACCAGGGACAGCAATGGCTGGGATTTGGAAAATGGGACTCCCGTACATACCAGCCATGCTGCTCTCCACCATTGGAGGGAATTGCTAACCTGGTGGAGTTTGTCTTTGTTCCGGAGGCAGACTGATGCCAGCCAGGCTTGGAGAGGTCTGAGCTGCAGCCTCACATGTTGTACCACATATGTACATGAGACCACGTGGCTTAAAAGTTTCAGACAAACGCTTGTTGTCATGGTCGGGAAGCGACTCTCATCCACTATGATGGATTCCATGGCCTTGAAGCGAGCCTCTGGCAGAAGTGCTTTTGCCAGCCTCAAGTCTAGCACTACACCTATAAATTCTATCCTTTGAGTAGGGGATAGGGTCGATCTGGGTACGTTTAGATGCATGTTGTCAAAGATTAACCGCACTAGTTTGACTTGTGCCTTTACGTGATCCCTTGAGCGGCCTTTGATCAGCCAATCTTCTAAATACAGGAACATGTGCACCTGTCGTCTCCTCAGGAATGTAGTGAACATTGCCATGCACTTGGTGAACACTCAAGGGGCTGCTGACAGACCGAAAGGGAAGGCTGTGAATTGATAGTGACATTCACCATGAACCTGAGGAATCGCCTGTGGGACAGAACTATCGATATGTGAAAGTAAGCGTCCTTTATGTTGTGAGCAGCATAGCAGTCTCCCAGATCCAGGGAGGGGATAATCGTGGCCAATGAAACCATGCGAAAATTTGTCTTCATGAATTTGTTGAGGTTTCACAGGTCGAGAATTGGTCTGAGATTCCCTTTGGCCTTTGGGATTAGGAAATAACAGTAGTAGAATCCCTTTCCCGTTAGCTCTTGCACTGCTCTCACTGTAGGAGCTCTTGCACTTCCTGGAGCCAGAGTTGCTCATGACAGGGGTCCCTGAAGAGGGACAGTGAAGTGGGGCGGGAGGGTGGGAGAAAGGAAAATTGGAGAGAATATCCCACTTCTACTGTGTGCAGTACCCAAGCATCTGAAGTAATCCAAGTCCATGCATGGTAGAAATGGGGCAGATGGTTCATGAAACAAGGGGTTGGATCCGGGTTGCAGACTGGTGTGTTACTCTTGGGTGCACCTTCAAAGTGGCTGCTTGAAATGCGATGGCTATCTTGTTGAGCTCTGGACCAGGGTAGGTTAAGGCTGTGGTGTTCTATATCGATTATTTCTGCCCCTCTTCCAGGGGTAGTCCTGTCTTTGGGACTGGTAAAACCGATGGGCAGGCTGAGGTTTAAAATGTTTCCTTTGGGTACTTGGAGTGTGCAATCCCAAGGACTTCATCCTTCACACTGTGCAGCTTGGAATTGGTCTCCTCCAAGAACAAGCCTGCACCCTCAAATGGCAGGTCTTGGAGGGTCTGCTGTACCTCCGAGGGAGGGCCAGACCCCTGCAGCCAGGAGTACCTCCGCATCGCGATCCCTGAAGATATGGTGTGGGTGGCAGAGTCTGCTGCCTCTAAGGCTGCTTGCAGAGATGTTTTCACCACAGCTTTTCCTTCCTCAATAATTGCAGTGAATTCCTGCCTGGGGTCAGCCTGAAATGACTCCTTGAGCTTTGACTGGAGTGGAAGTTATATTGGCTCAGGATACCCTGCTGGTTGGCTATGCGAAGCTGGAGCCCGCCGGTAAATATACCTTTCTACCAAAGAGCTCCAGTTTTTTGGAGTCTTTAGCCTTGGGCTTAGGTGCCTGTTGCCCCGGCCTTTCCTTCTCATTTGCCGCAGCCACCACCAGTGACCCTGGTTGTGGGTGCATGAAGAGGTAGTCGTAACCAGTGGATGGAGCAAAATACCTACGCTCCTTCCCTTTAGCCATCAGAGAGATGGACGCAGGAGTCTGCCACAAGGTCTTAGTTGTGGTTTGAATTGTTTTGATTAAGGGGGTGTGCTACCCAAGAGGGGCCCTCTGGAGTCAGGATATCCACCATCGGGGTCTCCGACTCCCACACCTCTTCATTTGGAGGCCTTGGTTCATTGCCACCCTCCTCAGTTGCTGTTGGTGGGCCCTATTATCCATCAGAGGAGAAGTAGCTGAGGTCCCTGTCACTGCCTCATCCAGGGATGATGACGAGGATGACCTGGGGAGGGATGGGCCCTCCTGCTCCAGAGAGTCCTGCTGTTCCTCCGGTGCCATGGGTCTCCTTGATACCGGGGTCCACACCAGGGTCCGCTCTTTCCTCGGGGCCGCGGTCGCTTTCCCTCTCAGTGCTGCATGGAGATGGTCGCGATACCGACAGCCTTGAGTTCCTTGTATGTGAGGCGACGGAGTATGACCTCCTAGATGAGGATCCTTGGGCCTGATGGTAAGCCTGGGGGTCCAAAAGGACCACTGGGGAGACACCTGCCACTGGGGCTGCCATGTTCCCATTAAGGGGATTTGCCCCTGCTCCTGCCAATGTTCGCGTTTCTGTGGCTGGTGTCTACTGTGCCTGGACACATAAGATTTGGCTTCTGAGACCGATGACTGGGATTCCAATCATGGAGACCACAGTGGTGCTGAGCAAGGTGGGTCCAGGTCACAGTGCCAGGTGAGGGCAATCGGTGCTGAGCCATCACAGGCTTGTCTCTGGATGGCAGCGTGGTTGGCTGCGGTACTGGAGGATTTACTTCCTGCTCCTCCCTTCTGGCAGGGGACAACTGAGCCGTCATGGTTATTCTGTCCTGTGCCGCCTCAAAGGTGTTCGGGGTGGATGGAGAGTGCAGCTCCCCCACCTCTCTCTCCCTGTCGGGTGAGTCCAATGGCGCCAGACTCAATGGATCCCCTGGTGGGGCCAAAGTTGTTGGCGCCGGTCCCAGTGGAGAGGGCACCAGATGTCCTAGCACGGGACACACCCTTGTCTCTCCCTTATCTGCAGTCCTCTGTGTCGGCAAGCCACCCGACTGATTTTTTCTGCTTCTTCTGAGGCACCGGTGAGTGAGAGCCGTGCCGGGGAATGATGGTGCTGGTGATCTCTGGGTGCTCAGTCCCTCTTCGGTGTTCTCTGGTGCTCAGTCCCTCTTTGGTGCTGTAGCCTCTCTTACAGAGGCCGGTGCACTCCACATCGAAGTGCTGGGTGCCGAGTCGGAACTTGGCTGAGGACGGAGGTATTTGAGTTTAGTGCTCCCGTCCTTCTTCATCCTCAGCCGAAAGCCCCTGCAGATCTTGCACTTACCTGCTTGGTGTGCTTCTCCCAGGCACTTCAGGCAGGATTCGTGCGGGTCTTCTCTGAACATGGACTTGTGGCAAGTCCTGCAGTTTGAAGCCTGGGGACTGAGGCATGTCCCAGTCCCTGGGCAGGGCTTGAGAAGGGTGTAGGCCTCCAAAGTAAAACTTATCTACAGCTAGTATAATTAAAACTAAAACTAGTATCAACTAAAAACTACTTACACATAATTTTTTTTGCTAGAGGAAGCCTGCTGGGAAACGAGGCAAGAACCTCCAACGACTGTCATGGGCAGGAAGAAGGAACTGAGGCGGCAGGGGGTCAGCAGGCCCCGACATACAGCGCAATGGAGGTGCCACTCCAGGCGGTGCCTGCACTGACCCGATGGGTACTGCTAAGGGAAAAAGCTTCCCGGTGACAGTGCCGGCGTGCACACCTCATTGGAATTGACAAGAGCAAGCACTCCAAGAAAAACATATTATTTTTACCAACTGTGAACAAGGCAGTTTTCAGCCCAGCACAACATTCTCCTTCATTCTGATCAATAGCTTGTTGTGGGTTTTTTAAAAGGTTTAATTTTTCTTATCCTGATTTCAGGGTCTAATTATTTTACAAATAAAAGATAGAGCTAATACATGTTAAATGATGTAATAATCTTTATTAGACCTTGTCCTAACAAAGAGGAAATGGTCACAGAACTGAAAACTAATGTTACCGTAGATACAAGTGACTATGACTTGACCACATTTATAACGTGCTGTGATGCTATCTCATAGGTTGCCAACAGGCTAATTCACTCGCATGCTAGCAGAAATCAAGGGAATGTTAAAAGGTCACGGTGTGTTCAAACCAATTTACTTGTACGATGTAACTGTATTGTTAGGTTTGACTACAGCCTTGTTTATTTGCTATTATGCATGCTCTGTAGTAAATAGCCCTAGATCAAAAGGTGTGTTAGTATAAGGATAAGAATTTACTTCGTGTTCAGAACTTCATCACTGTAATGCTGGCTGGATAAGGGGGTCCCTTGAGGTGTATTCAGGAGCTCCGATTACTCTTCCTACACCAATCTCGCGTTGGGGGTGTCATGCTAGTTAGATGGGGGGATGGGGGGGACAGCATTTGTTATATGGTTGGACATCAATATGTCAAAATTATAATAATTCTTGTGAGATATGCCATGTCAGGTACTGTTCGAAAGGCTACAATGTGCTAAGTAAGATGATGATGTTTATGTTCATGTGTTATATGTAAGATGTAAGTTATGGATATGGTTGATATATCTGTATTTCAAATTGTGCTGGCTGGGTAACGCCCCAGACAGGATGGCCACAGAACAATAGCCTGCTTGATGGCCCATTAAGATACTCACAGATGCAAGGGGCCCAGGAAGAAACTAAAGGCATACCTGAAGAGTTACCAGGATTGGCCCATATGACTCTGGACTCCATTTTAGTTTTTATAATATTCCACAAGACAGCATGGCCAGGGCCAAAGGGTACATAAGGCCAAGCCACAGAAACCATTTTGTCTTTGTTCCTGTTCAGCTACAGACATATACCTGCCTCTGGATCAATTCACTTGCAACTGAACTGAAGGACTAAGACCCAACCAGGTACTGGATGTATGCCGGAAGAACTGTACAAGCCTGCAACTCCACAATTCTCCCAGAAACTTGATGTATATGGACTTTAAATCATTTGTATGTATCCGATTTGCTTTGATCCTTTAACATTTCTCTTATGGTTTATTTATTTCTTTTTACAATAAACCTTTAGTTTTAGTTACCAAAGGATTGGCTGGCAACATTGTATGTAAGGTAAGATCCAAACTTATATTGATCTGGTACTATGGCTGACCCTTTGGGGTCAGAGGGAACCTTTTTAGTAAAGAGCATAGAGTTTATATAACTGATCTCTTTACTGGACCTAGTGCTGATTTGGGAGCCAGGAGCTGAAATGCAGTAAAGGGGGCTGTGTGTATTTGTGTACTGGCTTTTTGATAACCGGTTTGGGGGAATCAGAAGTGCAGTTTGTGGCTGGTTGGGAAGCCTGGCTTCAGTGTCACCCATAATACTGGGAGAATCTGCTCTCCTTTTACAGCGTGCCCTGACCTTGGCATTATCAGTTGGCTACCCTGGGCACAGGACGGGTCACAATAACTACTACTGAAGAATATTTATATTGTTCCAAATTATCCATCCCTATTGTAATGAATGGTCAGCAATTATGTTCTGTATGTAACTGTAACTGGATTACTTGTGAATGCAAAGGAAGTAGAATGTTAAATTCAAAGCAAGTTTAATGTTCAACAATGGACATTCACAGCTCAGTCAACAGTTGCCACCCATCAAAACCCACGTGGGTCAAAATGCTTGTCAGCTTGTCTTAGGTGAGGATGATCTATAAATACTGATTCAAGGGAATGATCCTGCATTTCTGGACTGATGAATTCTGTCAGGGTGGAATTCTGAGTAATTGGACCAAGATCCCTACAGCCATTCTAGGTAACCCTGAGAGACTATTAGAAATCAGCAAAATACTACATCTCTGCTAACCCATTGGACTTGCAAACTTTGATTCACCTGTAATGTATTTTATCTGCTTTAACCTGTCAATAACTTATTTCTTCTTCTTAGTTATAATAAATCTTTAGTTCGTTTACTAGAGAAACTGGCTTCAGTGTTGTCTTTGGTGAGATCCGGAGTATATCTTGTCCTAGGGGAAATGACTGGCCCTTTGGGACTGGAAGAACTGAATGTGAGATGATTTTTGGTTTTAATAACATTTCATAATTAAGTCCAGTTTGTCTGGAAGGTCAAATAGGCTGGAGTGTCTAAGGGGACTGGCTGTGGCTCCATGGTAAGCTAGTGTAGTGAACCAGCACACATTTGTTGCTGGTTTGGTTAAAGCTAATTATAGAGGATACCACCAGTGTGGGTGTGTCTGCCTTGTTTTCCGACAGTCTGACCTAAAACTGTGACCTTTCCAGGCACCGTGACATGTACAAACAGAAGAAATTCCAGACCATTAATATCTATACTTGGTGCTTTAATAGGGCCAATTTCACAAAACTGAAAAGTGTTATGAGCCAAATCAGCTAGGAGGAAGAATTTAATTAGAAAGTTTTGAATGATAATTGGGAATCAATTTGGTAGGGGAAGTACAAGTGGGTGGCAACCTAGGCAGCAGTGATCATGAGATGGTCGAGTTCAGGATCCTGACAAAAGGAAGAAAGGAGAGCAGCAGGATACGGACCATGGACTTCAGAAAAGCAGACTTTGACTCTCTCAGGGAACTGATGGACAGGATTCCCTGGGAGGCTAATATGAGGGGGAAAGGAACCCAAGAGAGCTGGCTGTATTTTAAAGAGACCTTATTGAGGGCACAAGAGCAAACCATCCCGATGTGCAGAAAGAATAGCAAATATGGTAGGCGTCCAGCTTGGCTTAACAAAGATGTCCTTGGCGAACTTAAACGCAAAAAAGAAGCTTACAAGAAGTGGAAGCTTGGTCAGATGACCAGGGAGGATTAAACACTGCTCGAACGTGCAGGAATGAAATCAGGAAGGCCAAAGCACAATTGGAGTTGTAGCTAGCAAGGGACGTGAAGGGGAACAAGAAGGGTTTCTACAGGCATGTTGCCAACAAGAGGAAGATTAGAGAAAGTGTGGGCCCCTTAGAGAATGAGGGAGGCGACCTAGTGACGGAGGATGTGGAGAAAGCTGAGGTACTCAATGTCTTTTTTGCCTCTGTCTTCACAGACAAGATCAGCTCTCAGACTGCTGCACTGGGTGGCACAGAATGGGAAGGAGGCGAACATCCCACAGTGCTGAAGGAACGGGTCCAAGACTATTTAGAAGGATTGGACATTCACAAGTCCATGGGGCCGGATGCAATGCACCGAGGGTGCTGAGGGAGTTGGCTGAGGTGATTTCAGAGCCGTTGGCTATTATCTTTGAAAGCTCGTGGGAACAGGGGGAGGTCCCTGAGGACTGGAAAAAAGCAAATATAGTGCCCATCTTCAAAAAAGGGAGGAAAGAGGATCCAGGGAACTACAGACCGGTCAGCCTCACCTCAATCCCTGGAAAAATCATGGAGTAGGTCCTTAAGGAATCCATTTTAAGGCACTTGGAGGAGAGGAAGGTGATCAGGAACAGTCAACACGGATTCACTAAGGGAAAGTCATGCCTGACCAACCTGATTGCTTTCTATGATGAGGTGACTGGCTCTGTGGATGTAGGGAAGGCTGTGGATGTGATATACCTTGACTTTAGCAAAGCTTTTGATACTGTCTCACACAGTATTCTTATCAGCAAGTTAAAGAAGTATGGGTTGGATGAATGGACTATAAAATGGATAGAGAACTGGCTAGAGCATAGGGCTCAACGAGTAGTGATCAATGGCTCCATGTCTAGCTGGCAACCGGTCACAAGCGGAGTGCCCCAGGGGTCGGTCCTGGGGCCGGTTTTGTTCAACATCTTTATTAATGATCTGGAGGATGGGGTAGATTATACCCTCAGCAAGTTTGCGGACGACACTAAGCTGGGGGGAGTGGTAGATACCCTGGAGGGTAGGGATAGGATACAGAGTGACCTAAACAAACTGGAGGATTGGGCCAAAAGAAATCTAATGAGGTTCAACAAGGACAAGTGCAGAGTCCTCCACTTAGGAAGGAAGAATCCCATGCACAGCTATAGACTGGGGACCGACGAGCTGGGCAGCAGCTCTGCAGAAAAGGACCTGGGGGTAACGGTGGATAAAAAGCTGGATATGAGTCCGCAGTGTGCCCTGGTTGTCAAGAAGGCTAATGGCATATTGGGCTGCATTAGGAGGGGCATTGCCAGCAGGTCACGGGAAGTGATTATTCTCCTCTATTCGGCATTGGTGAGGCCGCATTTAGAATATTGTGTCCAGTTTTGGGCCCCCCACTACAAAAAGGATGTGGACAAGTTGGAGAGAGTGCAGCGGAGGGCAACCAAAATGATTAGGGGGCTGGAGCACAGGACTTATGAGGAGAGGCTGAGGGAACTGGGCTTGTTTAGTCTGCAAAAGAGAAGAGTGAGGGGGGATTTGATAGCGGCCTTTAACTACCTGAAAGGGGGTTCCAGGGAGGATGGGGCTAGGCTGTTCTCGGTGGTGGCAGATGACCGAACAAGGAGCAACGGTCTCAAGTTGCAGGGCGGGAGGTCTAAGTTGGACATTAGGAAAAAGTTTTTTACTAGGAGGGTGGTGAAGCACTGGAATGGGTTACCTAGGGAGGTGGTGGAATCTCCATCCTTAGAGGTTTTTAAGGTGAGGCTTGACAAAGCCCTGGTTGGGATGATATAGCTGAGGTTAGTCCTGCTTTGAGCAGGGGGTTGGACTAGATACCTCCTGAGGTCCCTTCCAACTCTAATATTCTATGATTCTATGATTCTATAACATCTTTCTAGATGCTCAAAGAGCCACAATCGACGAAGAAGACTGCACTTTTTTTTTGTTTTTAAATCAACCTGGTTTAGAGAGGAAATGAAGGCAGCTATAAAAAAAATAATATATAACAAATGGAAGAAAGAGGAGGTTGATAGTAATGAATATAAATCAGAAACTAGGAACTGTGGAAAATTGGTAAGGGAAGCAAAGGGCCACAAGGAGAAATCTATGGCCAGCAGGGTTAAGAACAAGAGTGAGGTTTTAAAATATATTACAAACAAAAAGAATCCTGACAATGGTATTGGTTAATTACTAGATGGAAGAATTAGAATTATCAACAATCAATGTTTGAGTGATCAATGTTTCTGTTCTATATTCGGGGAAAACCAGATGATGTGGTCATATCAGTCTTTCCATTCCACTCGTGTTAGACTTTTTAAAATCAGCAGGTCTGAATAACTTGCATCCAAGAGATTTAAAAGAGCTGTTTGAGGAGCCCCCTGGACCATTAACGTTGATTTTCAATAAGTCTTGGAGCACTGGGGAAGATCTAGAAAACTGGAGGAAATTTAATGTGCCAGTTTTTAAAGAGAGTAAATGGGATGACCTGGATAATTATATGCCTGTCAGCCTGACATCAATCTTGGACAAGATAATGAAGAGGCTGATATGGGATTCAATTAATATAGAATTAAAGGGGAGTAAAGTAATTAATGTAAATCAACATGGAGTTAGGAAAAATAGATCCTGTCAAACTAATTTGATATAATTTATTAATGTGATTACAAGCTTGATTGATAAAGGTAATAGGGTTGATGTAATATAGTTAGACTTTTGTAAGGCGTTTGACTTGTGACCATATGACATTTTGATTAAAAAACTAAAATGACATAAAATTAACATGGCAGACATGAAATGAATTAAAAACTGGCTAAAGGATAGGACTCAAAATGCAATTGTAAATGGGGAAGCAGCATCAAGTGAGTGTGTTTCCAGTGGGGTCCTGCAAGGGATTGGTTCTTGGGCCTCTGCTATTTAATATTTTATCAATGACCTGGAAGGAAACAAAATGATTACAGATAAAGTTTGCAGATGACACAAAAATCGAGGGAGTGATAACTAATGAAGAGGACAGGTCCTGATTCGGAGTGATCTGGATCACTTGGTAAACAGGGCGCAAGCAAACAATGTGTGTTTTAATACAGCTAAATGTAAATGTCTGCATCTAGGAAAGAAGAACATGGTCCATACTTACAGGATGCAGGACCATCTCCTGAGAAGCACCGACTCTGAAACAGATTTGGGGGTTGTGGTGGATAATCAGCTGAACATGAGCTCCCAGTGTGATGCTGTAGCCAAAAGAGCTAATGCGATCCTGGGGTGCAAAAACAGGGGAATCTCGAGAAAGAGCAGAGAGGTTATATTACCTCTGTATTTGGCACTGGTGCTGCTGCTGTTGGAACCCAGTGTCCAGTTCTGGTGACCACAATTCAAGGAGGATGCTGATAAATTGGTGAGGGTTCAAGAAAAGCCACAAGAATGATTAAAGGATTAGAAAATATGCCTTATAATGACAGACGCGAAGAGCTCAGTCTCTTTAGTTTGACAAAAAGAAGGTTAAGGAGTGACTTGATTATAGGCTGTTGGTTAGAAGTTGAATCTAGGCAAATTCAAACCAGAAATGAGGTGTACATTTTTGACAGTGGGAATAACTATTGGAACAATTTACCAAGTCCCATGGTGGATTCTACATTACTGATAATTTTTGAATCAAGATCTGCTCAAGGAATTATGTTGGGGAAGTTCTATGGCCTGTGTTATATCAATGACAACATTTTTGTAAGGTATATGTAACAGCTGTTTCTTGAGAATAATGCTGTATAATTAGTTTAGCAGGGAAAGCTAAACTGTTGGTTTATGGTAAAGTGATGTATGTACAAGGACTTGCGCTTGAAACTGGTCAGATTGGGGTCACTAATAGAGAGAGAAACACAAACCTTCCTTTTTTCTGAAAGGTTTTAAGATTAGTGATGGCAAATAGCATTTGCTTGCGGTCAGAGTGAAACCCTGCTTTATTCAAGGTTATATTGAGCCATTAGGCTGCAATGACCCTGAAGGAACTCTGGGCAAGAATGTGTCTCACAGCCACAATTCTTCCTCTGCTGCTGCTCCTCTAAGAGAAGATGGGGAAGTAAATAACTTCTCTCCTTTTGGGCAAGTGTAACCCCTCTGTGCACCCAACTAGTGACTGCAGGGAGGGAGAGGATAGCGACAGCTTCTCCCACTTCCAGACCTCTCCACACCCACTTACTCAGAGTGGCCATATTGTAACCAGTGGGGCTGCCCCTCCTCACACCAGATCCTCTGCTTTCCAAATCCCTGAGCAGACAACGGAATAGTTCACATGAAGAATCTTAGGACCTTAACCCCACTACCAAGCAGGCACCAGCCTCGTATAACCACGGCTTCCAGTTCAACCTTCTTTGCATTCTTACCCTTTGTCACCTGATGAGGCTGTAGTGGCTGGGCTGTCCTCCCCTCTCCGGGAGCTCCTAAAGAGGGTTGCTTCTTCTCTGAACATCCATGTCAAGATAGTGCAAGAGAGTTCCCATAGGCTTCTGGGTATACTGGGGTCAACAGGACCTTCCCAAGTGGCTCTATCTATAAATGGAGCCATACTAAAGCCCACAAGATTATTGTGGCAAACACCATCATCTCTGCTGACGACAGCCAAGAGAACTGAGCACAGGTATCATGTCCCTTCTTAGAGCTATGAACATTTCTATACTCTTCCCTCGCTGGATTCTTTGGTTGTCACAGCAGTAAACAAAGGGCATGTCACGGATGACCATCTTCTTCCTCAAAGGATAAAGAAGCAAACAGACTCAACCTTTTCAGTAGAAAAATTTATTCCACTACTGGCCGGTGGTTTTGTACTGCTAAACTAGCAGGCCTTGCTGGCCAGATAAATTTCTCTCTCTGTGACAATATTCTCAAATTAGTGGACAAATTACCGATGATGCCAGGCAAGAGTTTCAGGCCATCTTGGATGAGGGCAAACTCATGGATAGAACCACTCTCCAAGCTACATTAGATGGGACAGATTCGGCAGCCAGAGATATAGAATCTGGAAAAACAATGCGCAGGTGTTCATGGCTTCAATCCTAGGGTCCAGCAGACTACAAAGGATCTTCTCTTTCAGGGTCTGACCCTATTCTTGCAGTAAATGTTATTTCTTGATCCCAAGGGGAACTCTCAGACCCACCCTAAACTTGCAAAAGCTGAACAAATACTTAAAGAAAATAAGGTTTCATATGGTCACCCAGGCCTGCATTATCCCTTCCCTGGATCCCAGTTACTCGTCCAATGCCCTTAACTTGAATTTTTCCATGTGGCTATTTGTCAAACCACAGGCAATTCCTAAAATTTCTAGTCAACAATGTCCAGTATCAATTTACAGTCTTGACCTTTAACCTCTCCACGGCTTACAAGTATTTACAAAACGCATGGTGGTGGTGGCTGTATTCCTAAGAAAAGCAGGCATACTAGGATTTCTGTAATTGGACGATTGGCAGGTACAAAAGCCAGATAGAACTCAGTAAAGCCAAGATCAGGTCCCTCTTTAGGGTTTTGAGTCTGCAGATCAACATGGACAAGTCAGTCTTTTCTCCAGTTCAGAGGACAGAGTTTATGGGTGTAGTCTTAGATTCTTCAGTAACCAGGGCTTTCCTGCCTCTAGCCAGATTCCAGGTAATGTTAACCATTTTTACAGACCTGAAAGCCTATCCAACCATAACTGTAAGGAACTGTCTCAGATTTCTGGGACCCATGACCTCCAGCACGTCATCTGGCATCCCAGATTTCATCTCAGAAAGGTGTAGGGCTGGTTAAAGTCAGTGTACTCCCTGGCTTATCATCCATTGGACATGCTCATTCCAATGTCGGGGCACGTTATATTCCCAGATACCAAATCCTATCCTTCCCTGGTATTTGAATATGGTGTTATCAAAGCTGAGGGCGCTACCCTTTGAGCCGTTGGCTACCTGCTCTTTACTATCCATGGAAGTAGCATTTTTGGTATCTTCTGTCTCTGTGAGAAGAGTGGAGAGAAATACGAGTGTTGATACCCTTCTTTTATACCCTTACAGTCTTTTATAAAGGGTAACGTTTGCTAACACCCTCATCAAACGTTTCTGACTAAAGTCGTTTCTGAATTCCACCTCAATCAAATGATAAGCTTACCGACTTGCTTTCCTAAGCCTTTTTCTCATAAAAATGAAGAGAGAGACTCCATACCTTGGATGTGAGAAAAGCATTAGCTTTTTACTTGGACAGAACCAGATTCTTTGGATTGTCACCTCAACTGTTCATAACAACTGCAGACAGAATGAAGGGACTTCCAGTTCCTACTCAGAGGGTCCCCTCATGGATTTCCTTCTGTATGCATATGTGCTATGACATTGCCAACTTAACCCTGCCAGGAAGAACAATAGCACACTCTACAAGATCTCAAGCAACTTTGGCAGCTTTTCTAGCCCAAATGCCTGTAACAGACATTTGTAGGGCTACAACGTGGTCATCAGTATACACCTCCATGATTCATTACATCATATCTCAGCATTCCAGAAAATGCCAAGTTCAGACAAGGAGTCTTTCAGTCTTTTTTCAGGTAGACTCTGAAACGCATCTTTGGAATGAATGGCTTGTGAGTCAACCTGAACTGGAATGGACATGTGCAATCACTCGAAGAAGACAAACAATTACTAGCGTGTTCTGTAACTGCTGTTCTTTGAGATGTGCTGCACATGTCTATTCCACAACCTGCCACACTTCCCCTCTGCACTGGAGTCTGTCCAGTAGGAAGAAACAGAGGGTGGCTCCTCCCTTTATGCACAGCACAGCAGCACAAAGCTGCAGATGATGCATGCATGCCGCCCCGACGGGTACCACTAAGGGAAAAATCTCCAACTTTGGTGCACTGGGTGCACACAGACCTGAAGTGGAACAGACATGTACAACATATCAAGGAACTACAGTTACTGAACAGGTTAATAACCATTTTATTGACTGCCCAAGAACTAGGTTAATGAATAACTAAATATGACCAACATTGCTTAATACCCTTAGTGTATGGATTCCCTCTGGAACATCACCTGCACTTCCCTCTGCCCTGTAGCACTGTCATGTCTGCTACCAGACTGCTAGAAATCCCCATGGCAACAAAAGGCCATAGTGCTCCTCTACCTGCATGGTGCACATATCACATCATTGAAACAAGGGTCTATGATTCTCCTGATTAGAGGAGCACCTCCCCTCCCATCACATTGTAAGCTGTAGCAACCCACTATAAGTATTTCCTGAGCCAGTCCATGCAGCTACCCCTAAGGCAGTGCAAAGGCAGTTGGTGTGCATGTAGAGGAATGAGAGAATATATTACATGGCACACACCACAGCACATAATATGTTAAATGTCTTCATAGCAGAGTTAACTGACATTAACTACACCTGAGTTAACTCCTCTGGAATTAGTCCAGCTCAAGTGAATACAGCCACACTATGAAATAATACTTGAGCTGCACAGAGTGGCTGTGTTAGCAGCCAACAAGTTGTGCTAACTCAAGCAGTACAGTCGCATCCCTGACAGGGCAGCTGACTGCAGTTAAAAACACCATCACTCTTGAGTTGAGATGTTTTGTATAAGGATGGGACTCAAGTTGGGGCATTTTGCATGGATATTGAGTTAAGGTGTTTATAAACTCTTTCACTGTCCAACTTCATACAGCAACAGATAGATTTGGGGTGTTGGAATTCTACAGAGACCTTATTTCACTCGGCAAACACCCAAAAGCATTCATTCTAAAACTGAAAGTCTATTGATCAAACACAAGAACAAGATATTAAAATGAGCATTATACTGAAACTGAAATTGAGCGATTACGCAAAACAATCAAATCCTTTAAAATCTCTTTCCTTTGGGATGCAAAATATTAAGAGACTTTTATTTTCGGAAGACCATTTCTTTGATTAAAAGTAAAGGATTGAATTTACTCTCTGTCCTGCTGTATAAAGGGTATTTATTTCTCCTGTTTCTAACAGACAGACAGATTCAAGGTGGAGGAGAAATAGCAGGAGAGGCATGGGAAATTCAGCTTTAACTGATATCTTTGGAACTCTGCTCAGTCATGAACGGATGGATGCACTGGCTGGCAGGTCAGGCACAGCACCGACTGCTCGGATCCTGGTTCATGCTCTGGTCAGTGATATCATCTATTTGGAAGGCACAGTTGTGGTAACCTCATCTCGCTACATTGATGCAAAAAGCTGAAAGAATGAGAGAGAGGATAGGAGAAAAGAGGGAGGGAAGAAAGCAACACAACAATGGAAGGGAAATCAAAGGATATTATGTGCCTTAGCAGTGCTGGTAGATAACTCCCCTGGTGGGCTAAGGACTGGATGTTATGATAATGTGGTGACTTTCAGCACTCACAGGTGAAAATACAAGTTCCTTAAACAAGAGCAATGCTGGCCTTCCATTCAGGCAAGAAGTCCTTAGCCTGGTCTGCTCCCTCTCACTTAAGATCAAGGAAGCTGAGATGAGTCCAGATCAGTTGCACGTTGGGGGATCAGCTGGGGGGAGAAAACTATTTTTTCCCCCAAAGTCTCTTTTTAGGAACCCCTCAAAAGGAGTAAAAGTAGGTGGCATATTTTATCCTCATTAATTTGTCCATCATTTAAATTTATTTCTGTAAAGCCAAACTTGACATAGATAACTTGATCTGACATAATCCTTGAATTATATCAGTAGGCCTAGGTTATTTGGACTAAAACAGTTTTTCTGTCCAGGTTGCACCTATTATAACATGCATCATCATAAACAACTTGACCTATTGTTCATGGATATTGTAACTTTTCATGAACTTTCACATACTTTTTACAACTGAGCTCATGGTGACTTTGTAGGTCCAATCATCACAACAGGCACCTCTTGAATTTAACTTGAGTTAACTCTCCAGTGAAGACAAACCCTTAGTTATTCCTTATGTCTGTTCATTACGGGGCAGTCCTAGTGGAACCATACTTTGGTATATCCCCAATGGCTTCTGCAAGCTCCAGGAGCAGTTAAGGTTGGGTGAGGGCTGCTGTGCACCTTTCCTCTTTATTTTCTAGTTCTCAGAGGTTTCAGTCTAATTGCATTCAACATTCTAGATACACAAGGTGCTGCCAGTCAACCATAACTCCTTGTAAACCAACTTTTGGATAGTGAATGAAGAGCAGAGCTCCAGTACCAGTTCTGCCCTATATTGCTGTTTGCCAGAAGCTAGGAATGAATGACAGGGGATGGAGCACTTGATGGTTACCTGTCCTGTTCATTCCCTCTGAAGCACCTGGCATTGGCCATTGTCGGAAGACAGGACACTGGGCTAGATGGACCATGGGTCTGACCAGTATGGCCATTTTTATATTCTTATATTTCTTCTGTAACTTCTCAAGTCACTTACATTCCCTATCTTTTGGTTCCCACACCTGGAAAATGGTCCCATGCAAAGAGCATTTGGGTGGCGAACACAGCAGGAGAAGTCATCATGTGAGCCCTCCCCAGGAGCTGTGCAAACAAATCAGATGTAGACTCCTTGTTTTATTGTATAAGTGAGATAGAGGCAGAGAGAAACTTTTCCTTTACTGTTATGATAATGGCACTGTACTGTTTAGTGTGGCATAAGTGGACTCCATCTTGTTAATTTCTCGAAGTGAGCTCTTTCCTGAAACTTATACTATTGTGGAGAATTGTGAAAGGGGGGAGCATAGCAGTATCCCACGATTATTGTAAAAATTGGTGTGCACGCCCCTGGCTTTAGTAAGCTTGGCAATATAGAGGAAGATCGGAAAATGTGTTTGTTCTTGTGTGCTTGTTTGTTTGTTTTCTCGGTTAACCAGACAGACTCTGAAGAACATAGGAGTCTGTTGTTGCTCTTTCAGGAGTTGATATTAAAAATTGCTCTACCAGGAGTTAAAAAGCATTACTCTTTCAGGAGTTGATATGTAAGTTTTAGTGGAATGGTTGTTTGTATTTTATTGGAGAAAATGTTTAAGAAAACACAGTCTAAAATATCCCCAAGGAAAAGCAGGAAGCGCTGCCTTTTGTATAAAAACTTACACCCTTTAAGCAGCTTTTGCAAAGGTTTGGGCCCAGCCCCTGGACACCAGAGACACTGTCATTTAAGCCGGGATAGGGGCTGGGGTGTGGGTTTCGATGCTCTGGCCCAGGGAGCCCCACTTCTAGATTTGTTGTTACTGTCTATACTTTTCTTGGCTTAGGCTTTCCTTCTTCCTCTGCTACTGTTTCTCTCTCTCTCTCTCTCTCCCTCCTCCCCGCCCTCCCTGCACTTCTGTTTTTCTGAGATTTTGATGGAGGGAACTTTGGATACACTTTGAATGTGAAAAGTTTTTTGACAAAGCATAGACTAGGTCTTTACTCGAACAATATGCCACCTTAAGAAATTAATAAAATACATTAGAATCAGCTCAGTAAAAACAGTGGCTGATAAACACAGCACTCTGAGTAAGAGAATTGCAGTTGAAAGTTGTGGAAAGTGTTATAGGAAAAGAATTCTTGGTTTTTTTGCAGCCATTCTGAAGGAAAAATGGGCCCTTTTCCCCAAAGGAATGGTCTGTGAATCCTGACTGAAATAATTTGAATATGGATGATTTAGTTAAAATCCTTAAAGGAAAAAAGGGTTTCATTGTTACTTAACTGCCTCCAACTGTATAAAAGGGAATGTAATGTGTGTACAGGTGTGCAAAAATAATTATATTAGTGCAAGGGAAAAAAAGGGAATTTGTGCGTGCAAATATATTGTGTAAATCTGTAAGGTTTTAAAGGACCAAAACTAATATTTCTGGTTTGTAAAACCCTGTTTTGTAAGTTTAAGATGAATTGGTTTTGTTTTTTAAAATAATGCCACTAAAACTCCATTTGACTCTTTCATTCAAAGTTGCAAAACTGACAAACGCTTTTTTGCATAGGTAAATTAGTGCTGTTTGGCTTTGTTATTCAGCATTTAACCCTTGAGAGGTACCTCAATGCTTTATAGGTTTAATATCTTTTTAAATAAGGACCAAAGAATGTGGCCATGGCTGTGGAGGGACAGCCAAAAACAGAAGAACGAAAAAAGATTCTGGATTCTTTTTATTTTTGGTAACAAAATAGCAGTTCAGAACTGCAGTAAAATAATAAGAAATTAAAAGGAAAGTGTCCCCTTGGAGCAACATGCAAACCACTGAGCCTTAAGGTGACTCTGAGTAATCAGACTGTCACTTTGGTAAGGGAACATGAAAACTCTAAGCACAAAACAAACAGTTACACCTATGTTAAAATTGATTGGTTAATATAATGTTATAGAGAAGTTAAATTATGAAAGAAACATGCATTTTCTCATGACATATGCAGTCTATATTGTAGAAGGGTTAAAAGAAATGTAAACCAAACTTGCTACTTAATTAAAATCCTACAAGGGCTCAAAAAGGAGCCAGGATAGGTTGTGTTTTCTTTTTCAGATCACTGTGTGCTTTAAAAATAAACAAAAACTGACAACCAGTGGTGTCTGTGGATGCAAATTACATAGCTGATAGGGAAAGAAGAAAACTGCCCAGAGATGGTAGCACAAAAGGGGTACAGATAATGGACACAAAAGAAAGGTAAGAAACAAGTCCATCCTAGCAAGAGTCCCTTACAAACTTACCCACCAGAACTCCAAGGATGTAATTAAATTAAAACTTCTGCAAAGATTCCAAAAGGGTATTGAACGCACTTGGCCTCAGAGACAGATAGTCCAAATAAAAGGCCTGGTAAAACAAGATACTTACATACACCCTTGTGATACTTGTTATAAATCTGATGCTAATGTTATCGTTATTATTAAACCCCGAAAGAAGTTTAATGCTTAACCCTGTAACAATGTATAATGGGTACAGTATTTTGGGGGAAAAAAATAACTGAAAATACACCTCATGTTACAAAGCCTTATGGTAATGATATTTCTCAGCTATTACCTGTAGATAATCTTAAAACTTGGCACAGCGGAGAAAGCATTACAAACCTGGACTGCTGTATAAAAAGGGTAACTGAGGTACACCACCTCATGAATTTCATGAATTAAAAAAAAAAAAAAAAAAAAAAGGAAGATTCACCCTAAAACCTTAAATGGTAGAAGCCATTACAAACCTGGCCTGCCTACAGAACAAAAATACAGGAAAATATGAGGGAATTCCTCTGTTTTGCCTGCAGTCAGAAAGGAAATTTGTAAAAGAAAGGGGTATTTTAAGCAATAATCTGCCATCCCCCCCCCCCCCCCCCAACCGCCTCCCAAAGGGGGTAGTAAAATGTTCTTTTTCTCTTTCAGAACTGCAGGAAAAGGTGGCACCAGCAAAACAGCTAAAGAACAAAACCATGGATCTACTAATGCAACAAAGATTGTGTTTTGTGTTTTATGTTTTGTGTTGTTTGTCTTGTTACTAATATTGTTGTGAATGGTATTGGTTTTTTTTTTTTTTTTTAAAGTGAGGGACTGCATGAAGCGGAAAAGAATCAAGGAGCACTGTAACTGTATTTACAAAAACATCCTGTATCAGGTAGAAAAGAGGAGAAATGAAGGGCAATCAAGTTCAATGAATTTGGAAGGAAAAGGGGTCCTGAAAATAGATATCTTGGCAGAAGTAAAAGTGTCAGTTAACTTTGCTAACAGAGTCCTATGATAAATGCCTCCAATGACACCCTGGAAGCCTCTGAAAATTTCAGTAAGCCCTAAGCAAATCAGCCAGGGCTTGTGATGAATTTGCTAAGCCTCATGTGGGTGGGGTGGTGCTCAAAGCACAGTTAAAAACTCAAGAGTTCCTTACCAGAGAAAAAGGGAAAGAAGAAAAGGGATTGAGACCCGGCTGGGTCTGAGAGTAAAAGTTAATTAAATTATCTTAAATGTTTTAGTAATACCTCCCAGATAGGGAGGAGGAAAGTTGTTCTGCTTTGTGTTTCAGATTAACAACCTGTGAATGCTGGAAGATCTTGAAGTACCTAGACAAATGCCATTATGTTATTAACCCTTTTGCCACTAGCGTGAGCCAGCTACCAGTCCCAATGTCAGGGTGTCATGACATGGTCCTGGGCAGCCAGACCTAATGGTTAGAGCCAAAGCCTGAAGTCAGAAAACAGGAGTCAAGAGCTAGCTGGGTCAGGATCCCAGGAAGTCAGAGGCAGGAAACAAACTGGAGTCCGGTACCTCAAGTCAGATGCCAGGAGTCAAACCAGGTCAGGATGCCAGGAAATCAAGCAGCATGGGTGGGAAGCACAACGCACACAGCCCAGAGCAGGGCGAAGTCCAGTTGTTCAGATAGCTTCCTGTTCCTGCTGCTGATTTAAGCAGGGCCACTGAACCAATCAGTTGCTCTGGGCTGCTCCTGTGACCCTGGGTTTCAGATCTGTTGGTCATGACACATGGGGTGTTTCCACAGAACACAAACACTTTGGAAACATTTTAAAAAGAGCCGTTTTAAAGACTTATCTTCAGAACCCCTTTGATTGTCAACCAGATAGAGCCCTAAAGTAAGGAGGAGGTTTAGCTCCTTGTCCTCTGTTTCTTGGTTTGGGAGACCTTCACTCCCCCGGAGCTTGCCTGTTGCAGAAGTGCTCTCCCTATGTCTATTTGTAAATAGGGAGTTCAGGTTCCAGTAGATGGCATTCAAGACTACATCGCAGAATTCCTGAATTTTGCACGACCAATAGAAGTTGCTGCATATTGTAAATGGCTTCCTCTGTGCAGCTCTTTATATCACTTTCATCTAGCCTGTTCTCTGGCTGGGGAAATAAGGACACATCACATCTTTGATTCTGAAATGTGAGCAGCAGAAAGACCTGGTGCCTGGCTGGGAAGTTTAGGAGGCTCCAAGCAGCACTGGCACCTGATGGTGGAAGAGGGATTGTTCAAGGTGGGAGACCTTGGAGCTTTCAAGTTTACCAAAATTTGTGGGATATTCCATGTTGCAGCTGGGTCAGACTGGCTTTTCTGATCCATTGACAAGCTGGGCAATGTTCTGTAGACAAGAAAGAAAGTAAATACCCTCTAGTCCAGGGGAAAGTGCCCAGAGCTGAGAGACCAAGAATTCTGGTCTCACTGCTAGGACTACTATTTCTAGTTCTGTATGTCCCAGGGGAGATGCAGATGCTCAGGCAATATTCTGTATAATTATACATTCCCCTTCCTCCTGCACCTCAGCTTAACTCTTTGCTTATGCACAAGCCAGGGTTCAGTCTTTTTAGAAAACGTTACACAGAATTAGACCTCAGGGCTCTTGTATGTAAGTTTTGGTAAATGGATGGTTATAGTCCGTGATCAATTTCAAAGAGAGAGCAGCATACACTTTCTTAATAAAACAAACATTTAATGCACATAAACCACATTATGAATAGTATAAAATATCACAAATACTGTTTGGAATTCTACAAAGAGCTTTTCAACAAAAGCTATTAGACAGTACATTTACTGGTGTTCCTCCTTCTGTTTCTGCTACATTTGAATGCAAGGTTTGAACATAACATTTTTTTATACTTCAGCACACACATCAATATGCATTCCCCTCAGATCTTCTCTCAGCAATGATTTTCAGTCTTTATAATGTGACCATATTAGGTACTGTGTGTCACCTGGACTCTTCAGAGCTGGAGAAATCTCAATCCTGTCATACACTTCAGAATCCTGCCAGCAAACAAACAGTCTGGGGATCTCCACAGCAAGCAGCGTTTGGGCTGTTGGGTTAATAGCTGACTGGTCCTCTCAGTTGCTAGTGAAATCAAAATCTGTAGCAGGTATCCAAAGTAGTACAGGGATTGAGATCAGCACATAAAATATCCGTTCTCTGCATCTCTAAGGCTTTCACTCTATAGGACAACATCTTCGTCACATTAGCCCAGCTAACTCAGGCAAGAAGTCACAAACCCTAACCTAAGTATTGCCCTCTTCTCTCTCTTTAATTGAGACAGAATCCCAGTGTAAACAGGTAGCTGATAGCTCAAGGTAAGTTCCACAGGCTTTGTCGCCTCTGGGGGTAACGAATGCACTACTCTGGATATAGATCAGTGCTATTCCAGCTCTCTCTCTCTCTAAGTTCATAAAACACATAACAATGGACCAAACATGATCCTAATGGAGGACTTCCCTAGTAAATAAAGTTGGAACAGCACTGACCTGGAACCAGAGTAGTACAGGGATTGTGACATAGCCCTAACAGCAGACACATTTCTTGCTCCTGTGTTAATCAACTGCTGAGTCCACAGGACTGCCTGCCTGTCTTTAACGCCTGTATCTATTAACCCCCCTACCCTCCCCGCTCTCTGAATGGCTCAGCTCTAAGAGGGTGACTTAGGTTATGGACTCCCAGGTGGGTTGCCAATAATGAAAACTTCCTACACAGTGTCAGAAACAGCTACTAAGCATGTCAGGTAACAGCCACACCTTGTTCTGGGAGTTTCTGGGTCCTTCTAGCTGAGGTGCCATGCCCTGCTCTCTGCACACGTGCAAGCGGAGAAAAATTTTAGGCCCTGCTGAACTGTGAAGGACTTTTGGAGAAAGTCTCTCTCCTAAGGCTTCCAGTCCCCTGCTAAGTGCTGATTTAAGATTGGGGTCCCATAGTGATACATTTAATATGATCATCAAAAGCCTGTTACAAGAATGCTGGGAAGTCAACCATTCAGAAGTCTGAAATTGCCAGAACTGAGGTTACCCACAGAGCTCTAGGGGTGAATTTCTCCATTGCCTGCAGCTCCTTTTGCAGTTCAACTCCTTCTCTGCTTGCTGCTTGGGATCTGAGTGCCACAGGTCTGGGTAGAGATGTGCCACTGGTAAAGATTTCCAATTACATTTCTCTCCCTACTCCCACCACACATGGCCAGCAAACAGCCAATAGCTAATGCCATAGCTGTGCATAGCAATGAGAAGCCTGAGATTCATGGTCCCCTGCTCAGACTGGCAAGCACTTAGCACCATCTTCATCTCTTCCTCCTGGACACAGGCAGAGAGCTTGAGCGCTAGCAGGACCGACCTTCCCAGTGGTATGACTACATTTGCACTTGAAGATGAGGACAAGGTAGATGAGGCTTTCTTGAGTCAACTAGGGAAAGTTTCCAGTTCACAGGACATGGTTCTCATGGGGGACTTCAATCACCCTGACATCTGCTGGAAGAGCAATACAGCAGGGCACAGACAATCCAGGAAGTTTTTGGAGAGCGTTGGGGACAACTTCCTGGTGCAAGTGCTGGAGCAACCAACTATGGTCTGTGCTCCTCTTGATCTGCTGCTCACAAACAGGGAAGATTTGATAGGGGAAGTAGAAGTGGGTGGCAGCCTAGGCAGCAGTGACCATGCGATGGTCAAATCAGGATCCTGACAAAAGGAAGAAAGGAGAACAGCAGGATACAGACCATGGACTTCAGAAAAGCAGACTTTGGCTCCCTCAGGGAACTGATGGGCAGGATTCCCTGGGAGACTAATATGAGGGGGAAAGGAACCCAAGAGAGCTGGCTGTATTTTAAAGAAACCTTATTGAGGGCACAGGAGCAAACCATCCCAATGTGCAGAAAGAATAGCAAATATGGTAGGCGTCCAGCTTGGCTTAACAAAGAAGTCTTTGGCGAACTTAAACGCAAAAAAGAAGCTTACAAGAAGTGGAAGCTTGATCGGATGACTAGGGAGGATTATAAAAATACTGCCTGAACATGCAGGAGTGAAATCAGGAAAGCCAAAGGGGAATTGGAGTTGCAGCTAGCAAGGGACGTGAAACGGAACAAGAAGGGTTTCTACAGGTATGTTACCAACAAGAGGACGATTAGGGAAAGTGTGGGCCCTTACAGAATAGGGGAGGCAACCTAGTGACAGAGAAAGCTGAGGTACTCAATGCCTTTTTTGCCTCTGTCTTCACAGACAAGGTCAGCTCCCAGACTACTGCACTGGGCGGCACAGAATGGGGAGAAGGTGAACATTCTGCAGTGCTGAAAGAACAGGTCCAAAACTATTTTGAAAGACTGGACATACATAAGTCTATGGGGCCAGATGCAATGCATCCGAGGGTGCTGAGAAAGTTGTCTGATGTGATTTCAGAGCCACTCGCTATTATCTTTGAAAGCTCGTGGCAATTGGGGGAGGTCCCATATGATTGGAAAAAGGCAAATATAGTGCCCATTTTCAAGAAAGGGAAGAAAGAGGATCCAGGGAACTATAGATTGGTCAGCCTGACCTCAATCTCTGGAAAAATCATGGAGCAGGTCCTCAAGAAATCCATTTTAAGGCACTTGGAAGAGAGGAAGTTGATCAGGAACAGTCAACGTGGATTCACCAAGGGCAAGTCATGCCTGACCAACCTGATTGCCTTCTATGAAGAGGTGACTGGCTCTGTGGATGTGGGGAAAGCGGTGGACATGATATACTTTGACTTTAGCAAAGCTTTTGATACACTCTCCCACAGTATTCTTATCAGCAAGATGAAGTATAGGTTGGAGAAATGGACTATAAAACGGATAGAGAACTTGCTAGATCATCGGGCTCAACGGGTAGTGATCAATGGCTCCATGTCTAGCTGGGAGCCAGTCACAAGCGGAGTGCCCCAGGGGTTGGTCCTGGGGCCGGTTTTTTTCAACATCTTCATTAATGATCTGGAGGATGGGGTAGATTGCACCCTCAGCAAATTTGCAGATGACACTAAGCTGGGGGGAGTGGTAGATACCCTGGAAGGTAGGGATAGGATACAAAGTGAACTAGACAAATTGGAGAATTGGGCCAAAAGAAATCTGATGAGGTTCAACAAGGACAAGTGCAGAGTCCTCCACTTAGGACGGAAGAATCCCATGCACAGCTACAGACTGGGGACTGACGAGCTAGGCAGCAGTTCTGCAGAAAAGGGACCTGGGGGTTGCAGTGGATAAGAAGCTGGATATGAGTCAGCAGTGTGCGCTGGTTGCCAAGGCTAATAGCATATTGGGCTGCATTAGTAGGAGCATTGCCAGCAGGTCACGGGAAGTGATTATTCCCCTCTATTCGGAATTGGTGAGGCCTCATTTGGAGTATTGTGTCCAGTTTTGGACCCCCCACTACAAAAAGGATGTGGATAAGTTGGAGAGTGTCCAGCGGAGGGCAACCAAAATGATTAGGGGGCTGGAGCACAAGACTTATGAGGAAAGGCTGAGGGAACTAGGCTTGTTTAGTCTGCAGAAGAGAAGAATGAGGGGGGATTTGATAGCAGCCTTTAACTACCTGAAAGGAGGTTCCAGGAAGGATGGAGCTAGGCCGTTCTCAGTGGTAGTAGATGACAGAACAAGGAGCAAATGGTCTCAAGTTGCAGTGGGGAAGGTCTAGGTTGGATATTAGGAAAAAGTTTTTCACTTGGCAGGTGGTGAAGCACTGGAATGGGTTACCTAGGGAGGTGGTGGAATCTCCATCTTTAGAGATTTTTAAGCTGTGGCTTGACAAAGCCCTGGCTGGGATGATTTAGGCTGAGGTTAGTCCTGCTTTGAGCAGGGGGCTGGACTAGATGACCTCCGAGGTCCCTTCCACCTATTATATTCTATGATTCTAAGACATCTCAAATAGGTGGAGTCTATCAAATCACAGTTACTGGAGCCAAGATGTTATAGGCCAGATTGTAGCCAGCCTGAAAGCAGATGTATATAATGGGGAGGCGGTAAGGGACTGCACTGTGTGCCCTCAGTGCAGATCTTAGCCACACCTGCAGGCCTGGTCTAAGCAGGAGATGGGGCAATAGTCAATCACACACTGGGCAGCAGAGGGCATGCTGGGCCTGGGCATAAGAAACATTTGTAACACACCAGCTCAATGGGAGGTCCTGCGAGCATGTCTCCTCGAGCTGGATTACACTTTCCAGCTCTGGTGTAGACATAATCTGAGAGGTGTGACTACACCTTGGCTACCAGGGGCTGAAGCAATCTGGGGAGTGCTGCACAGAGGTCAGTGAAGGGGGATCACATAATACGCTTGGAGGGGTCCCAGCTGCAATGCCAGATCAGATGGATCTTTCTGGTAAAATGATCAGCAGTAAAACAGTTAACTGGGCATTTGCATTATCAGGCTTCAGCGTCAACAGGCCACTGGGCAGACCAGAGTGGGAGGCTCAATTCTTCCCGAGCAGAGCAAATGATTCAGGCAGCAGCTTCCCCATGCAGTGGATGATGAGCTGTTCACCCCTCATCTCTTCGTGCAGCGCACACCTTGCTGCAGGGACATGCCCCGCACCTGCCCAATGCCCGCCCAGCTGCAGAATGAACCCGCCGCCCCCGCGCAGCGCCCACCGAGCTGCAGAGAGCCCCTGCCCCCTGCACTCTCCCGCCGCCGCAGAGCTCCCCTTACCCCCGCACTGTGGCTGCAGAGCCCCTCACCCGTGCAGTCTCCCAGCGACTGCAGCGCCCATCCCCCCGCCGCAGCGCCCGCAGAGCCCATCCCCCCGCCGCAGCGCCCGCAGCCCGCAGACTGACCCACCCGAACCCTGGCGCGCGGCGCTCCACCTCGGTTCCGCTCGGCTCCTCCCCGTGACCGACCCCGGCCGGGGCCGGCCCAGCCCTGCGCTCGAAGGGCGGGGCGCGGCGGGGCAGGGCTGGGAAGCGGAGGGGAGGCGGCGGGTGCGTCGAGGGCGTGATCTGTGTGTTGCGCCGCGACGCAGAGCGTAGCGCGGTGAGGTCAGTGCGGCGCCGCTGTCGGTCCCCTGCGCTGCCCTCGGTCTTTATCTGCCCTGCGGAGGCCCCCAGCCCAGCCCCCACCCCCCGTCTCTCCAGTGCGAGGCGGCAGCAAGGCCTCCCCCCCTCCGGGCCCCACGGCACCCGGTCCGGCGGGAGGGCGGAGAGCGCAGCCTGCCTCTCCTCAGGTGAGAGCCGGGTTCGCGCGCGAGGGAAGCGGCTCCCTGAACGTGGGGGAGGGGGGCGGTTGAGCGGAGGGGGGGGAGGTATTCACCATCCTCAGTTGCGTTGCCCTGCTAGCGTAACCCGCATTGCGTAATGCGGCCGTTGCGTCAGAGAGGCTACGCAATCTGTCGCTGCGCTGGGACGTCTGTCTCAGGCTTAGGCCTGCTGCGCAAATGCTGTACGCCGCCCCGCTTTCCTCTGGGAGGGGGGGCGCTACCCTGCGTGCGTAGCAGGAAGGGCCTTGCAGGCTGCTGCTGTGCCGTTCACGTAGCCCGCGTCCTGCAGCTGGCGGTGATCTGCGTAGGTGGGTGTAGGAGGACGGGTGAGGGGATCGCCTTTCTCTGGTTTACGCATTTTACGCAGTTGGCGGCTGTGTACCCTGCCTAGTGCTACGTGATTGACGCAAGGGTGGTGCTGGCTCTGTTGCGCCGATTGCGGTGGGAAGCAAGCGAACGCAGGGCATTGGGACTGTTGGCTGCTCGTATAGGTAGGGTGCAGAGTTTACGTGGGAGATGGTCGGCCCTATCTATAGGTTACGCGATTTGCGTAGGTAATGCTTTTCCCCGCGCGGTTTACCTACGTTGGGTGCGATCCTTAGTTGAGAACGTCTGTTCCCTGGAGAGGTAGGGGAATAGGGCTGGAGCGCTACTTGCGTAGCGGCCGGTGTGGCCTGGTTTTTTGTCTCTTTTTTTTTTTTTGAGGCGGTGCGCTGTTTGCGTAGAAGCGCTTGTCCTCTGGTGAGTGGGGAGAAGCTTTTAAGTACACGGATGGCTGGCTGTGAGGGGGTGCTGCGCCCCGGTGGGGGACGGGGCGCTCGCTACGCGGGTTGCGCAGTGTACGGGAGCAGGGGCTCTGGGGTGGGGCGGGGCGGCGGAGCTGATGGCACTTCCTGCCGCCGCCATTTTGTCATCTACCAGGAGGAGGAAGCGGCGGCAGCTCCTGAGCGGAGGCAGCGGCCCGGCCTGGCCCCGCGGCCTGCGGTGAGTGAGGCGGCTCCGCACTTCACCCTCACGGGCTCGTTCCGCCTCGGTTCCCTCGTGGGCCCCGCCAGACCGTCCCGGGCGGTCCCCGACACCGCTGGCGGGGCGTGGGGCAGCCGCGTCTCTCTGCGCCGTTAGGCCCGGGCGGCCGCTGCCACCCCCGCGGGGTGGGTGCGGATAGTTTGGGGCCGCTTCCCCGTGTCGGCGAGGCTCGGCCGCCCCCGAGCTCCTCGGGCGGCTGGGCCCAGCGCCGACATGTGGGGGTCTCGGTGATGGGCCGGGCCGGGCCGGTCTCGTCTCTGTGGCTGGCGTGCGGGGGCAGGTCACTGGGGACGGAGCGGCGGTGCTGGTGCAGCAGCAGGAGGCGGCTCTGCGTTACACCCTGTTCATCATTTCATCCCTGATGACTTACTGTCCGGCAGACAGCCGCTGTCTGAGGGCCCTGGTCGCGGTTGCACAGCAACTGCGGTACTAGTAGAGAGTCCAGTAAACCAGATTGTGGCGCTGATTCCGGTTTAAACGTGCTTTATTCGAAGGAAGGCTTTGAAAAATGGGTGCTTTTGGTTAACTTTGACTCTTTTTTGATAGGACCGTAAAATGAATTTCGGTGCACTTCAAACAGTAGATACTGATGCCACTTACTACACCAGCCCTTCAGATTTTGTCACTTTGCAATGTAGAATAACAAACGTTCTTTCTGTTTTGGTGTGAAAGACTCAGACCCATAGGTCATAGCCACTGTACAGTGACCATAGAAACAGTGGAACTGACTATATTGTGTATTTGATAGTACATCTTGTGTAGACTCTGTAGAGAATTCCTTAAATTTCTGGTTTTAATCTTAGGTGTTAAAAATAACAATAGTAAATTTTTAAAAAAATTCAAGAGTGTGGTTTATTTGATATATGTTGTGAACTAGATAATTTTAAGTAACCAGTTAATAAAATTTTGCATTTAACCCCCCCCCCCCCCCCAAATGTCTTTAGTTGCATCTAAAATGTCTGAGTCCACGAAGGACTAAACTATGATTTCTGCTAATCTGACATTGTGTGGCTAATATTGTCTTCCTCCCTGAAAAAGTGGGAGAAGCAGCACTGCAAATTGTTGTCTAGATTGTAGAATGTTCCTTGAGTTTAAACAGTCTGTTCAAAAACAGAACTTTCTGTTCAGAAGGCTGGTCTGTGTTTTGGGAAGGAGAGTTGGTAGTATGCGAGGAAAAGGAAGTTGACCATCTTATTGACCGAATTGTGTAGAAGAGGGAATACTGTTCACTTTTCAGTTAGAAATGAGAACTAGAATTTTTATATTGAATAGTTTTTCATTGCATTATGATTGACTAGTGAAGTCGCCTTAAAAGATAATTAGAGATGCTAGAGCTACTTGCACTGTTAGTAATGTGGCTAAAATTTCTTTGTCATAGCGATAGCAAAAGTTTTGCTGTAGCGCTTCTATGTTTTCGTAGTTCCAGTAACTGTTTATATTAAAAATCGAAGACTGCTTGCTTATTTTTTTTTACTAACCCCCCCCCCCGTGGGATTCATGTAAAGTGAAACTATTGTCTGTCATGGAACTGGATTGATGTCAGGATACAGCTTTATCTTTTAAATACTAATGTACATGTGCTGTAGATCTTTGTCTGAGATGCATACTGTACTGGAATGGAAAGAATTAAGCTGCCAGATGCATGCCAAATGTTTACCAGACAGCAAAGGTCATGAATGATCAACAGTGGTTTGTGCAAGATGCAGAAATTGGTCATATAATTTAGAAAATAATGTGGTCATCACAATATTTGCAGAACATACATTTTGTCATGCAATTGCATTTCTATAAAAGTTGTTGGTCATCTTCAACAGCTTCAGCAATGGAGCATGAACTCTATCAATGGCATATGATTTTGTACACTCGTTTCAGTATTTTGAACAATTTCTTAGTAACTTTTTTTTGGACCATTAAAATGCACACCCCGAATGACACAGTTAGCACTGTCTACACCAGGAGTTAGATCATATGTGTTGATGGGAGAGCTTCTCCAGTCGACACAGCTACCACCTCTCGAGGAGGTGAATTACTTACATTGACAGGAGAAGCCCTTCCATCAGTTTAGGTGACATCTTCACTGAAGCACTACAGCGGCACAGTTGCATCCGTGCAAATGGGCTGCTGCAGCCTTTTAAGTATAGACAAGCCCTCAGTCTACATTCTTCACAGATTTTTATTAACTTGGATTAGTCTGAAACATACTTTTGCAGCTTGTGTACAAGTTTATTTCATCTTATTATTTGAGATGTCACAAATATGTGGCCACCTTTCTGTTTATATTTGGCAGCTGCAATAGTGGCTGTTGAAAAATAACTTAATCAAAAATCCAGTTGCAGGGTCAAGGTACTGTGTGGTTGGATCGCTAAATTAGTGCAGACGTGTGTAGGGTCGCAGGAGTCCACCTGTGTGCATTGCATTGTATGATCAGGAGCACAGATGGTATCTGACCTTTCCTTTCAAATTTTTTGACAGTAGGTTTAGCATGTGTGCAGAAGAGGCATACATTACAGCATTTGGTATAATCCTTAGAGTTTTTAAGGCCCAGCTTGACAAAATCCTGGCTGGGATGATTTAATTGGGGTTGGTCCTGCTTTGAGCAGGGGGTTGAACTAGATGACCTCCTGAGGTCCCTTCCAACCCTAATCTATGATTCCTGCAACACTTTCCTCATTTTCGCTGTAATGGCTGCATTTTTCTTCACAAACTAGTCAAATCGTTTGTCTCTAGTGATTGTAGTCAAATGTTCAGATGAATGTGGATAACTAGGTATTGGTGTAAGAAGAGCTCTGTGTAAGCTCGAAAGCTTGTCTCTCCCGCCAACAAAAATTGTTCCCATAAAAGATATTACCTCACCCACCTTGTCTCTCTGGCATCAGTGCTTGTCATACAAGTAAACAGCTCCTCCTGCAGTTATTGTAGCACATACATTCCTGGTGAATGTTACATCCCCTATCTGAGAAGGTGGGAGTGTTTGCAAGGACAGCGTGGTATTTTCTGCCCATTGCAGTTATCATCAATGGGTCTGGGTCTTGGTAAGATGCACGCTGATAGTCCTTAGCGGGGCACTTCACACTGCTTGCATCGGGGCCGTGGCCTTCCCGGGCAGCAGCAGCATGCTGTCTGCACCATGGCCTGATACTATCACCATGGAGACAGAGACTCCATGCCGCTGGTTAACAGATGAGTATTAATCTTAACAGTAAGACTAATACTTATTGGTTAACCGTTTAACCCTAAGACAAAGATACTTATTTTTTCTTGTGCTGTGACATTGTTTGGGGATGGTAAGTAAAGAGATAAATTGGTTGGTTGTCTCCAAACAAAAAGGAAATTTATGTGGTTTGTACAAATTGCATGTACACATCAGGAGCTGGGCGAGGGGGCAATGCAAATTACATTAGCAGAAGCAGATCCAAAATTCATCTGGAAGGGCAGGGGCATGAGAGGGAAGAGAGGCAGGAAGCTTCCTGAAGTTGTGGGCAACTTTCAGTATGGGACACTTTGTCCTTGACTCCTAAGGCTCCGCTGTCCAGTGGAAGATGCAAAATTGACAGGATCTAGAGGGAACTGCATCTATATTTCTTCAGCTAGAGGATTGTTTCATGGCAACCACCATCAAACAAAGTGGCAGAAGAAATGAACAGACCACAAACAGGTGTGGGACAACTGGCGGTGCTTTTGTCATTAGAATGTTGTCTCTGGACCCCACTAGTTGGAAGAGTTTTCATATCAATTTTTTAGTTTTCTGGCTAGCAAGGATGTAGAAGTTTTTTAAACTGGGACATGGAGGATAGTGGATGATCAAAAGAAAATGTTAGCATATCTCATTCTTTTTTAGGGGGGGAAAAGAAAGGGGGAAGGGGGACTATCCAAAGCAGCACCAGCAGTGTTAATTTGTTTTTCTTGCTCTTGATTTTTTTGGTCAGGATCAACATGATCCAATCAACAGGAGTGAGCTTATGCACAGAATTACTTTTTTGGGGGGAGAAACTGACTAGGCTAGGAAAGAAAATCTGAATGCACAAAGTTTCCACAGAAGTTGTGTGTAGATCATTCAAAGCTCTGTCAAGGATTTTAGTACGGAGGATAAGCATCTTGAGTGACTTTTAAGCCCACTTGTAGCTTTTTGCTTTGGCTGGATAGAAGTATATTGAAACTTCAATAAATCTTATTGACTCCATGTTAACTCAAGCCTAGTTAACTGAGGCCTGGTCTACATTGCTGGCGAAATTCGGCAACGTAGCTTGTCGAGGCAGCGCTACGCTCTTTGAGGAGGTGGTTTTATTAGATCGACTTCTGGATCAGTTGAGCCGGTCTTCACTGCTGCTCAATTGAATTGGATAAATCGATCTGACGGTGGTGAATTTGCTGCTGTCACTGTAGACATAGCTTCAGTTAAGGGATCAAATTACCACAGTGATGATCAATGAATAACAATCTAGACCTGTGATATTCAGACTGTGGCTTTTGCGCTGCAAGTAACTCTTTAATGTCTCTCCTGTGGCTCTTTGCAGCATGTATGTGATATTAAAACATGGTGTGATTTAATTATTAACCAATAAGGATGCTTTTACTATGTTGTTCACCAATTGTAGTTGATAAAATATTTGGTCAGTCATTTTGCTGTGAGAATAATATCTCTCTCACACACACACACACACACACACACACACACACACACACACACACACACACACACACACACACACACAATATTTTCCTGTCAGACTGTTTAAATATGACTATATAGTACTATAGTAAATGAAACAATGAATCCACACTACTGTGGCTCTTTTGAACAATGTTGATTGCAAATTTGGCTTCTGAACCACTGAGGTCTGAGTATCACTGATCTAGACTTACTGAAGTAATTTCAGAACTATGGCCCAGATTTTCAAAAGTATTTATGCATTGCAGTGTTTGCAAGACCTTCATGGATTCCAAGGCCAGAAGGGACAATTTTGATCAATGAATCTGATCTCCTCTATAACACAGGCCATAGAAATTCTCCAAAATAACTCCTAGGGTATGTATTTTAGAAAAACATCCAATACTGATTTAAAAATTGTCCATGATGGAGAACCTGCCTAGGTTCCATTTTCAAAAGTGCCTGAGGGAGTCTTAAGTCCCATTGACTTTCAATGAGATTGAAAGCTGACCAGAGCAATGTTTAAGTACCTTTTAAAAATCTAGACCTGTGTACCTAGATACTTCATATTCACTGCATTTTGGAGGTTTGGATCTCTCAGGAGGTAGCTAATGAACTTAAATTCTGAATCTTCATAATTCTTTGGATGTGCTTAGCTTGCACAAAGGCTTAAGAGGAGTTATGGTGTACCCAGGAAGTATCCCCTCATGTTTTGGTACATGTGTAAGTAAGTTTTGTGTATGAAAACTTTATGGTCCAAGGCATCAGAGTAAGTTAACTAGGATTTTTTAGACGAGGCTAAGTTCAGTCACAAGCATGCATAATAATTTCAGTACTGTGTGGTTGTATTTCAGTTTATGAAATCGAAGTAGTTACCACAGTTCACTAATTCTTTCACGTAGAAGAAAATAGCTGGACGGTCTAAGTGTAAAGACTTAAGAGCATCATTTAGTGTTCGTGAAAAACCAGTGGAAATCTACAAGAATCAGTGTTAGATATACCATAGTAGGAGCTTCCTTTTTTTTTAAAAGTAAAAGATCACCTTGAATCAAGGTCTTGGTTAAACTCTAGCTACAGTTAATCCTAGTTTTGACTTCTACAGGCAAGGAGTTACTAGCAGCAATGATGATGATTAGTTATTGACTATTCTGTGAAAACTCCAAACAATAGCAGAGTTACTAGAGTGGGCTGTTTGCAGACTTCAGAAGACAACATTGCTTCTTTTATATTCAGAAAACAGTTGTCACAATTGAGTGGATTAGAAGCTTAGTTTTTAAAAATAAGCTACAGTAGAATCTCAGAATTACGAACACTAGCGTTACGAACTGACCAGTCAACTACACACCTAATTTGGAGCTAGAAATACACAATCAAGCAGCAGGGGAGAAAAGCAAATACAGTACTGTGTTGAATGTAAACTACTAAAAAAAGGGGGGGGGGAGCAGCATTTTCTTCATAGTGAAGTTTCAAAACTGTATTAAGTCAATGTTCAGTTATAAACTTTTGAAAGAACAACCGTAATGTTTTGTTCAGAGTTATGAACATTTCAGAGTTATGAACAATCTCCATCCCCAAGGTGTTCATAATTCTGAGGTTCTACTGTATTTTCAAAACTGATGGCCCAGATTTCCTCCTCCAGTCATTTTGTGACTAGCTCAGTCTTGAGATGCATTCAGTCCTCTGCCTCTCTAAGGTAGTAAAACCAGATGACCAATGAGAACATATGGGAGTGAGTCTCAATTGATATAATAAAGAAAGCTTCCCATAAAAAAATGATATTACTATCAGTAAGGAAAAGCTGCAGGAATGTATTTGATAATTTGCAAACTGCTGCAAAATCAGGAATTAAAAATGACAAGTGGACACAAAGGATAAAGTCACAAACCTGCTGTGACTGTTGTAGCCTGTGCATATCGTATCTGTCTCTTGCCAGACACAAGGTCTCCTCCTTTTTATACTTGTAGAGTTTGTCAAGTAAATAAAATTTGAGTTTTGTGGATTCAGCTTTTTCACTTGAAGGTGGAAAGATTATAAATTATTTGTCTTGTATACTATCTTATTGAACCAAAATATTCACCAGGGTTTGCACATTTAGAACTGCCTGGGTTCTTTAAAGAGCTTTCTGATGCTGCTGTTATTGATGCTCTTGGAGAACAATGTTTGCTTCTAGTTTTCTTTAATTCTTTTTAATGGAGTTGTGTTGCTTAGCTCCATTTCCAGTTTTTTGCATCTCTGTGTGGCTTTTCCCCATCACTGAGTGATTTCTGTTGCAACTAGTGTGACTCTTCAGATACATGTATATTACTGTTGTCCATGCACAGGGAAGATTACTAATTATAACTTTTTTCTGAAAGCTTCTACACAGTACACTTAGAAGCTGGTCTGATGAGTGACTGATGTCACTTAAGGCAACCACGAAGGCTAAAGGGAGGAGCAGCGTGGCATGTCTCTAGATAAAATATAGAATATCACTAAAATGATAACATTAAAACAAGAACTGCTTGTAGATAGCTGTGAAGACGCAGGTAAGCACTCTAAAACTTAACTTTAAGTGATAACTTGGGAATAAAAATGTAAAGACTTCCTCTGGTGAGTCTGACAAGCTAAATATTAAACCTATCCTTTTTGAAGGCCTCTGTCTGAAATTTCGAATTCCAGGAAATCTTTCAAGAACTGAATAGCATTTCTGTATTAATATCCTACCTGCTAGGAGGCATTACGGAGGTCTGGGGTGCATGTCTTGTCTGCAGAAAAATCAGGTATCATGTTCGTTGGTTGATTGTACAAGTAGAATGTTGCTGTCTTCAGGAATGTGGGAAGACGTCCTTTTTATGATCAGGAGGACAGTTAAAGGCTTTATTAATCCAATGCAGGACTGAGATTTAATGTGTTCATGAAATGCTTTTTAAAAATGAACTAAAATGGTAGAGCTTCCCCTATCTCCTGAGAGACTATTTTGTGTTCTTATTGATTAGCTGGATTTCAGGAATATGGCCCAAACTTGTCTTTTTGCCAATTCAGCTTATTCTTCTTTGCATATTCCTGAAACACCCTGAATAATTCCTCCTGAAATGTTTATCCCCTTCAAATAACTAGGTAGCTTTCAAATTGCCTCAAGGCATCTTTTACGAAAACTATGGATGTTTCACTCCATATACTTGTAGGAAAAGATGGTCATTGTACTTGTTACCAAATGCTGTATTTTAATTTGCAGTCCCTCAAATATAGCTACAATGAAAATATGACACACAATATTTGGTATTTACATATTGGAGAGGAGGATTCTTAAGTTTTCATTATCCTGCCTTCACAAAAGGAATGTGCAGGGAATTGAACATTTGTTCTTACATAGTGGGCATATGATTTTTAGACTTATTAGTTTGTAAAAAACAATTTAAACAAAATATAAATCACTGGAAATGTTCACATAAATAAGGGTTAAATTATCTGTTTTCTCAGTTTTATAAATAATGAACATGGAGACATATTCCTAAATGCATTCACACTTAAAAATATTGGCTGTGGCCCCCTGCCACGTTCCTAGGATGACGATAGAAACAAACTCTATTGATGTGCACATTACTATGGGAGTATAGCTTGCCCATGTCTGAACCTAAACAGTATTCCTGAATATCTTTTCATGTACTTTACCAGTGCATATGATGCAGGGGTGTTCATGAGCCACCTTTAATGATCCACCAAATCTTGCATTGTCAGGAGATAATCCTTATTGATGTGCTCATGAACCCCTGGAGAGTCAGGAGCAGACTATGGGTATATGAATACCAATACAATTTGGCCCAGCCACCGAAACATACCAAGTTTGAGAATTAGTTACCTTTGGTATATAAAGCACAGCATTTGTGGTTGCACAAACCCCCACCACAGTGGCACCCACAATGGGACCTGTTGACCCCAAGCAGACCTGTAACAGACCAGCTTCTACAGGCCAACTATTGAGTACCGATATTGGGCTCTCATCCTGGTGGTCTCACATGCCTGGACCTCTTCAGAATTGGAGGAAAGTGACTTTCTTCATCCAGAAATTCTGCAGTCACTCCTGGTCATCTGAGACCCAGAGAACCACATGGTCCTATCACTTTGTGCTTGTGGATCTAGATGGTGAATGAGGTGCTCTCTAAGATACCATGCAGCTACTTGTGAACTGGTCGGTGCATGCAGATCCTTTTCCTGTTGATTGCACAACCGCTTGGCTCTCCACTGGCAGTGATAGAACACTTGCCACTGCCTATTTGAAGCTGCTTCTGTTGCCAACTGTATTATCAAATCCACAAAAAGTTTCTTCTGGTGACAGTGCTTTTGCTTTGTGAGAAAGCTATATGCCAAATAAAGCTGTTTCCACAGCCACCAACTGTCAACTGAGATCTGCCTTGACTTCTGAATTTATTCAGAACTATGAGAGGGGTGGTGGTAGATCTGAGAGTTTTTACCTCTGTCCCTCTAGGCAAAGGCAAGGTATCCCAGAGGGCCCATAAGCAGTCATTCACAGTACTTTGTTTGGAGCAGTGCTGAGACCTCTGGGATTTGTGCTTAGAAGGTATTGCTGCCAAAACAATTGGGTGCAGTAATAGTGTGGCATATTGCATAACAGAATCCCGCTTACTGTATGTGAATACTGTGTGCAGATGTAGTGATTCATAACAACAGTTTAGTTCTTTAACTACTTGTAATCTTAGTTGTTGACTTAGTAATATATCTGCATTGTAGGGGCTTTTAAAACTCCCTCAATGAACCACAGGTATGGTTCCCATCCATCAAAGAGCAACTAAAGTAAGATGCCATGAATTGGCCTGTGGGTATAGGCTAGATCAATTTGGTTAATGATTTTTAGCAGAAGTGGAAATGTGCCAAAGGTGACTCATCTTAAATAACAGAGAGGCTCTAGATTTTGAGTTCAAGGGTTTGGCGTTGAGTTTGAACAACAGCCAAGTGACAGTATTACAGTCCAAGGATATAACTCTTAATATTTGCCTATATTAGTACACATTTTTGAGATTTTCTTTAGGAAAATTGAATAGATGGCATAACAAAAATGAATCTGCATAAATGCTTAACAGTAGTGAGCAAGTTTGTATAGCATTGTAGTCTCTCAGTCCGCCAAAAAGAACATGTGTGGTAGCTACTGTAGCATGTAACTGTCAACTGTCTGGCATTAAAACTTAATGGGGGATACCAGCATGCATCACCTTACTGTGTGTGTCTCCCCCTCTCCCCCTTCCTCCCCCTTGCAGTGGGTATTGCACTTGTGTACAAAAGTATTTTTTTTCCTCTTCCATCCTTGCTGTTGAATGAAAGTGGCCAAGATTACTTTGTCAATGCTAGTTTCATGGGAGTGTAGTGAATTCTCTGTACAGCTGTTGATAGCCATTGATCTGATTAAGTTAAAACGTAGAATTGGATTAACTATTGAACAGGAGCAAGGATTTGTGGAACATGTATTTGTAGAAACAAGTATGCCTATAAGATATTTTTACCCTATATCTTTTTATTCTTAATGCTCTGTAATTTGGAGACTGGTGGATAGTGCACTGAATTAGGATTTGGGAGACCTGGTTTTTTCCCCTCTGCTTCTGGGAGATTTTGGACAAATCACTTCCTTCCTTATGTCTGTTTCCCTGTGCCTCCATTTACGCATCTGTAAAATGAGGATAATGATTAAGGTTAAGATTCTATCCTGGGTAAAAGTCTTAAAAGTAATGGACAGGTCACGGGCAATAAACAAATTCATGGGAGCCCATGACCTATCCCTGACTTTTACTAAAAGTACCCTGTGTGTGTGTGTGTGTGTGTGTGGGGGGGGGGGAAGACTAACAGTCAGAGTGCTGCCGGGGGCTGACCTCTGGCAGCAGCTCTTAGCCCTGCCGCTCCAGCCCTAGGGTGGGCTGACCCAACTCCAGCTGCTGCTTCAGCCCTTGGGCTGCTGCTGTGGTGGTCACCCCTCCAGCCAGCTACTCTGACGGGCCTCAGGTTGACTGCTGCTTCATCCCTGCTGTTGCTCCTGTGGCAGGGGCAGACTGCTGCTACTCCAGCTCTGGAGGGCTGACCCAACCTTGGCCGCTGCTCTGGCAGCCCCGGGGCTGACAGCTGCTCCAACCCTGCCCAGGAAGAAGTCATCAAGATTCTGGAAAGTCATGGATTCCCTGGCCTTTGTGACAGAATCATATTCTTAATAATGATGCTTATCTGCTTTGTAAACCATTTTGAGATTTGTGAATGAAGGAATTAATATCAATATTTATTGTTTACTAATCTAATGCAAGGGAGAGTGGAGAGAAACATTTCCATCTCCGGTCTTGTTTGTTCATATGTTCCATAAGTACTGGTATTTCTGACTCATTTGTCTGAAGTGAAATGAGAATGAACTCATGAAAGAGACATATAAAGTCTAGCATTATGGGGGTTTCTAATGAAGAACTCCTTTATGAATATCTTAGTCTGGCGAAAGTATTGTAGTTCATGAGATATGTGAATAGGAATTTGTACCAGTTGGCTTGTGAATGAGCAGTTTGATTGTAACCTATATTTGTAGACGAAGCTGGATATGAGTCAATAGTGTGCCCTTATTGCCAAGAAGAATAATTGTATTAGTCGGAGCATTGTCAGCAGATCGAGGGACGTGATTATTGCCCTCACATTTGGAGTATTGTATCTAGTTTTTGGCCCCCACTACAGGAAAGATGTGGACAAATTGGAGAGAGTCCAGTGGAGGGCAACGAAAATGATTAGGGACTGGAGCACATGACTTATGAGGAGAGGCTGAGGGAACTGGGCTTTTTTTAGTCTGGAAAAGAGAAGAGTGAGGGGGGATTTGATAGTGGCTTTTAACTACCTGAAGGGGGGTTCCAGGGAGGATGGAGCTAAGCTGTTCTCAGTGGTGGCAGATGACAGAACAAGGAGCAATAGTCTCAACTTGCAGTGGGGTGGGGGAGGTGGTAGGTTGGATATCAGGAAAAACTTTTTCACTAGGAGGGTGGGGAAGCACTGGAATGGGTTACCTAGGGAGATGGTGGAATCTCCATCCTTAGAGGTTTTTAAGGCCCAGCTGGACAAAGCCCTGACTGGGATGATATAGTTGGGGTTGGTCTGCTTTGAGCAGGGGGTTGGACTTAGATGATCTCCGGAGGTCCCTTCCATACCTAATCTTCTATGATTCTAAATACTTGAATTCGGGTTGAGTGAGTAGTAGGTCTGAATGGCAACTTAAACATGCAAGTGTTAAGCTGAATCTTAAGTAGTGGCCATCAAAGTATGGGCCAAAGGTAGCCCACAAAGATCTGTAATGTTGAGACTACAGGTCCCAAGACGTAGTGATCAGAATAGCCTGGATAAATTGCACGTTGGGACCCCTGGTCTCTGCTAAGAGCAGCAGTATTTATGCATTTTATATATAAAAACAATGAGTCCTGTAACACCTTAAAGACTAACAAATTTCTGTGGACATAATGTATAGTTATGTATAGTTTCCCAAATGAGCTATAACTAAGTGCTCTCCTCTAGAATGACAGGTACAAACAAGTATGCTATTCATATCACTAGGTCAAAAATAAACTAAAAATTACTTTTAATATTTAGAGCTTCCAAAGAATGTTCTGTTAATCAATTACTGCATTAGGCAGAATATTTCCATACTTTTATGAAAAAGATTGGCTTTTATAATGGGAAAGGTTAATTCCGATGCTAAAATTGGGAAATAATTAAAATGCTGAGGGATGCTCCATAATGTGCTATGCTGCTCACATATAGTTTGGGCAAACTGTGAACAGTTCACTTTCACCTTATGTTCCTTTTGGGCTTACCCAAATTGCTCTTGAGAACTTCATTAGAAAAAGAGGCAGCTACTGTGTGTATTTCTACTGTTAATACTGAAAAGTGATTGTGAGGGAACTTGCCTGCAGCCGATTGAGAATCTTTTAAAATATGACACATCTGCTCTCAGATTGCATCTGAGCCTTTTAGGTTGCTAATTACTCCTTTGTAATTTTACACATGCTGCTTCTTTAGTCGATTGTAGGGCTGGAAGGGACCTCAAGAGGTCATGTAGTTCAGCTCCCTGACCTGAGGCAGGACCAAGTTTACCTTGACCATTCCTGACAGATGTTTGTCTACCTTTTCTTAAAAATCTCCAATGATGGGAATTTCACAACCTCCATTGAAAGCCTGTTCCAATGCTTAATTATCCTCCTTGTTAGAAAGTTTCTCCTAATATCCCTTGCTGTAGATTGTTGATTATTTCTTGTCCTGTCTTCAATGGACATGGAGACTGATTGACTGTTGTCCTCCTTGTAACAGCTCTTAACAGAGTTGAAGGCTGTTATCAGGTCTCTCCTCATTTGTCTCTTTCATGACTAAACATGCCCGGTTTTTTAACCTTTCCTGTTCTCTAAACCTTTGATCACTGTTGTTGCTCTCCTTTTGACTTTCTCCAATTCATTCATATCTTTCCTGAAGTGTGGCACCCAAAACTGAACACAGTACTGCAACTGAGGCCTCACTGTTGGGGAGTAGAGTGGGACAGTTATCTCTTGTGTTTTACATATGACAGTCCTGTTAATACACCTTACATTTGTATTAGCCATATTTGGAACTGCATCACGTTGTTGGCTCATGTTCATTTTGTGTTCCACAATAGCCCCTGGATCCTTTTCAGCAGAACTACAACCTAGCCAGTTTTTCCCCATTTTGTATTTATGCATTTGATTTTTTTCCTTCCAGTGAATAGTACTTTCCACTTGTCTTTATTGAATTACACCTTGTTAATTTCAGACCATTTCTCCAGTTTGTCAAGGTCATTTTGAATTTGAATCTGGTCCTCCAAAGTGCTTGCAACCCCTCCCCAGTTGGTTTCATCTGCAAATTTTATAAGCATATTATCCATGCCAGAATGGATTTTCACTGGTGGTGGGCCACGTGTAGTTGTGTGGCACTCCTGCGGGTCACACACAAAAACAAAATGGTATCCTTCATTTAGTGTGACCTTGCATATACAGTGCGTGCGAGGTCAGGCTGCATGACGAATGCCATTTTGTCCCGCAGCAGATATGGTCTTCAAAATGGCATCCTCTATGCAATGTGACCTTGCACATCTGTTGTGTGCAAAGGCGTGACCTTGGACATCTGTTGCGTGCAAAGGCACCATATTGTAGAATAGGCCTCCTGTGTGGAGGACACATTCGGGGGCTGGACAAAATTGTCCTGCTGGCCACCAGTTGGACCAGCCTGATCAGATCATTAATGAAAATGCTGAATAATATTGGACCTAGGACTGACCACTGTGGAATCCCACTAGATATGTCTTCCCAGTCTGAGAGCGAATCACTGATAACTAACTACATTTGGAGTACAGTCTTTCAATGAGTTGTGCACCTACTTTATAATAATTTAATCAAGACCACATTTCTCTAGTTTGCTTATGAGAATGTCATGTGAGACTCAAAAGACTGAGTACAATCAAGATACATCATGTCTGCTGCTTCCCTTCATTCACTAGGGTAGTAACTGTCAAAGATGGAAATTAGGTTAGTTTGGCATGATTTGTTCTTGACAAATCAATATTGGCTGTTACTATTATTCAGTTATCCTCTAGGTGCTTACAAATTGATTAATAATCTTTTCTATTATCTTTCCAGGTATCAAAGACAGGCTTTCCCTTAAATGTTTCGTTATTAAATACTTAGTTTGTGGGCATATGAGTGAGGGTTTCTTCCCTTTTCCTCCAGTTTTTTGAGGAAAGTGGTGGAATTTTTTTGAAAACTGAGATCTCTCTTGGCTACTAAAATCTATCCTAAAATTAAGTGTTTATATGCTCTTGTTCTCTCCTTGTCCTCCCCTTGTGTCCTTTTTTCTGGATACCCCTCCTCCCCCCATCTCTGGTGGTACTCGCTAGCAATATAAAATATCGTTTAACTAAACAAATGTTTAAACAATAAAAAATTATATTGTTTAAACCATGTAATATTTTACGTCCCTAGCTCTGATATGCTGTGTGCTTTCCCCCGTGAATGGTGTTGGCCCAGGGTGCAACGTGGGGGGGAGGACACTGGGAACCTCGTGCTCTGTGGTGGCTGCGCCACCCAGGCGAGTTGGGCAGGGTGCAGTGGTACCCAGGATGTGTGGCAGCGGCTGCTGCTTCTCCCCCATGGAGCTCTCCCCCCTGGGGGAGCTGGCTATGTTGAGGAATGGGGTGCTGTTTGGCCAGCGCAAGAGACCTAGCCCCTCCAGTCGTCCTTCCCTATAACACCCCATCCCCACTCATCCTCCCACGTGCACAGCCCCCCCCATGCAGTGAACAGTTAAACGGTTAACACAATTTGTAAACAGTAAGAGTAATATTTACTGGTTAACTGTTTGCTATTTTATATCCTTAGTACTTGCCTTTCCTTTTTTTTCTCCTTTACTCCTTTTTCTTCCCTCAGCATGCTGAGTAGTGTTGCTACTGCTGTTTCAGAAAGGTATTTCCAGAGAGAAGTGGAACTGATTTCTGCTCCTCGTGGGTCACTCTGGAAGTGTCTAGGGGGTTTCATTCTCTGTGCAGTTTCACCTTTTAAGGTATCCCTATGCATGGACTATTTTGGCTCAAGAAAAGCTGAGTGAAATTGACAAGGCTCAAATTGCTTTGACTATAATGTTGCTGATATTCCTCTTGCTAGAGGTATATTGCCCATGGTGAGTGATGGTGATACACTCCATGGAATTGTTCTACAAGGGAATTTTTAAACAAGGTGACAAGTACAGGAATTCCATATTTCTTTGCTGAACTTAACCACCCACCAGACACTATGTTTAATTGGTAAGATTACTGTTGATAAAAATTACTAGCATTTATCATTTACAGGTATTACTTTTAAATAATTCATAGCCATACAGTCAGACATCAGTTTGCTCAAGTGCATTAGTTCCAGTTAAATTTGCTTCTAGGTAGAAATGATTATAGTTTCTTCCTAAACTTTCCCAGAATACATGCAATGATAAGCAAGTTGAAATATTGAAAATGTGTAAACAAAATTATACTCCCCAAATCCTTAAAATTCTTGAAAGTCGTGGGGGCATAGTTCTCAGTTCTACAAAAGCCGTCTTACGGTGCTCTGGCAGTGTAAAGAGGCATTGAAATGGGGGGAAATGGCCTCAGAGAATGCTCCCTGTAAGGAGGCCTTCCTCCTTGTGTAGAGCCTTCATGCCAGTTCTACACAATGTCTGCTTGCCAGTCCCCCTTCTTAGGGAGGGGATGTGTTGTAGGCATCAGAAGTGCATGGTACTATTATTATTCTGTTTCTTTGTGCCCTGGGAAGCAGTGTGTAAAGTTAGGACAGCTCTGAGGCTCCCCTAACCTATATTGATGGCTGGACTTTGCTTCAGAATGCAGGGATCAAAACACTGGTTTAAAGCTGCCTTTGTGCATGCCCCCTCTCCTGTCCTTGATTCAAGTGCAGGAATGGAGTAACTGAATCAAGACTGCAGATTTTTTCCTTGTCTTTAAAATGCATTTAATTCAGATCATATAAATGACTGTGGATTGTTGAACATAAAGTGAAATTTTTTAAAATGTTTGAGTCTTACCTTTATTTTTTCAGCTATGATTTTCCTTGGGTAAAAGTCAGTAGCAAACAGTGCATATCATATTCTTCTGTGCACTTTCATCTGTTGGCTTCTTGAATGCTAAAAACCCTGTTTTCAAAACCTTCTGAAAACATTCTCTTAATGACATAATGTAAGAGATGAAGTATTCTCCTGGGTGGGGTGTAATTTTCAGGAGTGCAAATGTGCTAATAGGTAGCTACAGCAAATACATATATGCTAATAGAAAACATTTGTGAACCAGTGATTCTTCCTTTTACATATTCCAGTTTGTAAAAAGTGGCTGTAGTTTTGTCAGTGAGCTTGTATGTGAAGAAGTGGTTTAATAGAACAGCTCCACTGAGATGGGAAAACTATCTCTGCTTGGAAGACTGTATCCACAGAGTCCCATTTCACTAGGCTGATGCTTAATAGATGCAACTAGCATGGACTTAATGGTTCACTTTTCTATGTTTTTGTGAAGCTAGAGCAATTTGGGATTCTACACCTTTCTCTTAATGTTTGGGTAGGTGTTTGACTATGCAACAGCTTTGCCATTGAATAGATGATGAAATACACAGCAATAGTACTAGCATTGAAAACAACTGAGGTACAGCACTTGGTCCTCTAGCAAGCTTGTTGCTAGATCCTTTTAAGTGTTACATTTCAATCTTAATATTAAATTAAAAGGTAAAAAACCTGTAATATAAAAATAAACTTCCCCTATTTAATTTCTTCCTGCAAGCCAGTGTTGCCCATGCTAACTATTTTATTGTGAGTCTCATGATAGTTGGTTTTTTTCTTAAATCCCAGCTCTTGGAAGCATGAGATCAGGTGAGAATCTCAGCTTTCATTTTAAAAAAGTTCCTAATCATCATGGTTGCAGAGAAATCTTGAAAAGTGACCAGAGTGTAGCCTAAGACACACAATCCAGAGAGCAAATAAAAAGAGACATGTTTTTTAAACTCTTATCTCATAATTTTTTGGATGTTGACTTGTGATTTTTGAATGCTTGGAGCTGGCTGTACCCAAAGTCTTGTTGCCCTTGTAGTAATGAAATACATAATTGGGGGTAGTTGCATACAAAATGAACCTCCTGTGCTGTGTGATCGATGACAAAGATCCTCTGAAATCCCATCAAAGAGAATGGTGAAATGGGTAACTCCAGAACTGCACTAGGGTGCATGATACTAGTTTCAAAGTCCTTTTTCTGAAGAGCATCTGCTCAAGTTGATCTTGAGAAGTTCCATCTTTATATGTTGACTTGTGAATTCCAGAACATTATAGACAGCTATTTGAAATCCACTAGCAGAGAAGACTCTGAAGTAGAGCATGACACAGAAACACTAAGCTCCACAAACTGTGCTTCTGTGGTGTGGGTGACTGTTGGTTATGTAGAGCCTGTGCCTTGGCCACTGATTGGTCCTCTTGCCATTTTTCTTAGACTGCAGTTTCTAGCCAAATGCTGCTAAAACTGCACTTTCATGCTTGGTAGTAATTAAAAAGCCCATGATATGTTCTTATCAGTATTTACTTATCAGTGTAGAAAGGAATTTTTGTATATGATCCATCAGGCAATATGAATCAACAAACTTTTTCTGACATCACTCCGGTAGGCACAAGGCTTGGTGCTCATTAATGGCTGTTTTAGGCAGGAACCATCATTCTCCTTTTTCCCCACTGCTCTGTTCATATGTTTCGGATGATAGGCAGAAAATGCACCTTTGCTGCTGTCCAGTGACTTTTTTGTTTCAGGAGCTTTGTGCCAACCATGATTCCTACGTAGACCAACTGGTGGAAGCTGCCTTCACTCCACCCTAGGCTGAAAATTTAAAGTCAGTGGCATTGAACTCTGAAAGCTCGCCACATGCTGGGCCTGATGAAGTTTGTGTTCAAACTGGCTTCCTAATCACTCCAGATCCCTCAAGATTTAGACTTATCCCACCTAGGATAAGCGAATCTCCCCTGTCATCCTCTTCCCAATGTGCTGGAAAACCTGATCATCTTAAATGTAGTGGTGTTATCCTCAGTGGATTGTGATCACCCTTAATGCTAGTATTTTAGGGTTTAGGACACTGGAGAATTAGTTGACTCAAACATCTGGGTCATAGGAGAGGGAGAGAAGGTGGCAACTCTGCCACTTAGAGATGAGACTAGTGAGGCTGTCTCATCTTAGCTTTTGAATTGTGGTTGTAGATCTTTCTTTGTGGTCAAATCACAATGTCCTAGTCATGGCATTTAAATAAACAAAGAAGTAAAAGAAATCATTCCAGGCCTGGAATTAGGTCTTCGGCCTTGGTCTCGTATCACGCTGAAGTAGCTTACTTACTTGGCAGGGATTTTCAATATTCTTGTTGACTGGCTGAATAGAATGCAGATTCATCTAGGTGATTGAGAGCTAGTATTCCAGTCTGCCTATTTGCTCTGATCTTGTGTGTGCTAAAAAAAAAAAAAAATCCAAGGGTACAGTTTAAATTATTCTCATGCTTTTTTGCTGTGTGCTATATAGACCTGCTACTTCAATTTGTCATGATGTCAAGAGTTCCTTTGCTGCTCTACCCAGGGTCCAGTCAGTCATATAAACACCTAATAAACCTTTTGCTAGTGGCAAGTACCTTTTAGATTTGAGACTTTATGACTGAGTTATCTGCATCCTTTTCAAGAGCAAAGAGCATTGCACTTTGACATATTCACTTTGTCTGCCTTTTATGTGGTGGCCATGTAATCCTTAAGAGAGCCTCCAATTGCCAACAGTTTAGACTTTCTTCAGGTACAAGGATAAGGTTGGTCTTTATTTTGTATCTGAAAAGCTAGACTTGGGAATTATCCATTCCTTAAATTTCAGGAGATCTTTTACCTCCAATCTAAAAAGGAGTGGTTCTGGTAGAGCCTCATTGTGTTCAGGATTCTTTATATTCTACCAACGCAGAATAGATTTTTTTTTTTTTTTTTTTTTTTTTGTGGCCAAGAAGCTCCAGATCTAGGTTGAAGGCGTACCTATTAAACTATCCTATAAGGTGCCTACTATTCTAACTCATCTTCCCATCAAAGCTCTCAGCAAATTCATGTTCACTCTGTCAGTGAAGTCGGGAGGGGATTTGCAGAAGATCAGTGTAGAAAGGTAGTGGATCTAGTCTTCAGTTAGATGAGTTACTTTCAAAGTCTGTTTCTTCCCAAAGTACTAGGGGCTAGTGATCCCTGCTACTTATAGCCCATTTGCTTCATAAATGGGTCAGGTACATCTAGGAGGATTTTTCCCTACTTATAAATTATTTAGTGTCATGGAGCCTGCCCTTGCCCCTTTAGTACTTGGTATTCAGTAAAGGTTACTATATCTGGTTATATTGTTAAAATATGACTTGTTATGGAAGTTTAACTATGCTGCTATGGAAGAACTTGATTAGTTTCTGCCTAATCCAGGCAGTGGCTTGTTTTGGAATTTGAACCTAGATTTCCTGAGTCTTAGTTCAGTGCATTGATCACAAGATCATTCTCCTTGTCTGTAAAGGCTAATCCTTTCAAGCCTATACATGGCTGATACTAAAGCAGTAGAGTGCAGTTGCCTGCTTTGCTTTAGGTGTGAATGATGTCATCTGTTGCTGTGGAAACAAAAAAAAATTCCTTAGGAGATAAAAGAAGACTTGGAAAAGACTTTTCAAACTAGTTTTGATTTACAATTTTTTTTGATAACTCAGTCTAAATATGTTCAACTGGCAATTTGTTAGCTGAAGAAGCCATGTTAGCATCCTTTAAGTACAAAAAACCATAATTGTAATTTCATAATGTCATACAGCCTATGCTCAAAACTCTTTAACAGCATTCAAAATTACACAGTCCTCCTATGTAATGAATATTAGTTGCACAGTGCTGGAAAAACACTGATTTGACTGTGCCTCTCCATTTCCATCTGGGGGTGCAATGAAGAGAACTTACAAAACCAGAAGGGCAAAGACGCAGTGGCATTACATATGAACTTAGGTAGAGTTTGATCTCTTGATCCCTAAACTAGCAGAGTGGATGAACACAGAGGTAGCACTTTCTGCGTTGCCTTCTAGTCAGTTTTCTTCTGGTTCGCTAAAGACAGTGCTCAGCTAGAGGAGTGGTCTCTTTGGGACATTAGGGCTTTGGTGATCAGAGAGGAAAGGGCAGGTCTTCATTCAATCAGTCCTGTCCCAGGAAAAAGTAGTGAGTCAAGCAAAAAACTCGAGACTGGGTTTTTGTCTTTCTCCAGCTCTCCCTCTTTTCTGCCATAGATAAGAGGCTTAAGGGGTGAAGGAGAGAGCCAGAAAAATGGGGTGGGCGGTGGCATTGGAAAAGGGGACTGCATAACTTGAAAAGAGTGGGAGTGAGAATGTTACTGTTAGTTGAATTGGTAGCTAAAAGACACTTTAATTTACATGAAGCAAATTTACACATCTTAAGCCCCGAGAGAGGGTGGTGGTGTGCGTGTGCGTGGCAGTTAAAAGCTTTTTATTGCTTAGCTTTGTGGGCATTTAAAACTAAACAGAGTGCCCTGACAAGAAGCATTCTCTGTAAACAGTATCCTATTACAACAAAGGAACTTTGCCTAGTGTTAATTTGGAGGCATGTGTTTACAAATGTTACTGACCTTGTGCATGTTGACAGATGATTACTTGTACAGTTCCAAATGGATGCTGTTCTGTCTGAGAGAAAAATTTCAGGCATTTGTAAAAGTTCTGGCATTTCAAAGTTAAAAGGAAAACATTTTTTAAAAAAACAAACCAACCCCCAAACCAGTAACTTTTCTTGTAACTCCAGATTGCTGCTAAAATAGTCAGGCTCATTCTGCTGCTGCTCGGGGCATAGATGCCATGCTCAGGAGTAGTTTGATCCCCACCTTCTGAACTCCAGTCCCAGTGCTTTGAGATTCTGCTTCATTCAGAAATAAGGTATACTGCTATAAGCACCACTTTATACTAACATAACTGCATCCACACTATAAATTGTATCATTTTAGCTATACTGCATAGTTAAATTGGTACAACTTTTGTTTGTAGACAAGCCACAAGAGAACACTGTCACTAGACTTTGTTGAAAGCCCCATCCTTGGTATCTGCCTTTGCTTAGTCATTTGTCTTAGTAAGTATTCAATTAAAATGTTAGAACTCTGCTAGTTTAATGTTCTGTATTCTGTTAAATGGTGGTTTCTTGGGTGATGGAGCTGTGTTGTGCTTCCCCTGTGGTTCTGCAAATGAGGGGAAGAATAAACCATATAACTTGATCTCTTTACCACACCCATCTTAAATATGCAACCCTTCACCAATAACAGGGATAAAGTCTTAGTCGGAAATAGCTCTGCTTATAACTTCTGGCATAAATACTATCTAATACATCCCTGCTGCACCCTGGCATCCCCAAATATGAATTCACCTCCGAGGCAGCTTCTTGCTCTTCCATTTGATTAGCTGCTTTGCTTCTGTTTTATTTTTTCCCTGCTGGGATTTATTCTTTCCTTTGTTTTTTGTCTGCAAGTGCAGGTAACTTAAGTATGTGGCAGGTTTAACACATCTTCATTTTGCCTTCACCCTTGATTGACCTGTATTTTTCAGATGTTACCTTTGACCTGTGCTTGGGCTGCCTCTTTGTTCCCAGAGTCCAGTCAATTCTTCAGGAAACTGCCATTTGGGAGTTGGCATTTTTTATATATAATCAATATGCTGTAAGTAAACAATACTGCACAGTGTTAGTCTTTTTGTTTACAAGAAAAGAAATAGAAGAAGACCACAAGAATACAGTTGGGTTGAGGGAGACTATAATGAAATGAAGTGAATAGAAAGCGACTAAGTATATAATAGCCGCTTATAGTGTTCATTTTAGAACTAGGTCTGGTTTAGAAGTTCTTTTCAGAGTTTAGTAGTTCACTTTGTACCTGCACTATTCATAGGCTACATTAATACATCATTCAGTTTGAGATTAACCACAGAAAAACAGAAAAATCATAGTTAAACATCAACTGCCAAAAATGTGTTTGCTTGTCCTTTTTACTTCTTTATTAATTACAAAGACTGAGTTTTCTCCTCAAAGTGTTTGTTTACTGCCCAAGTCTTATCTTCCGTATTTTCATCAGAGGGCTTTTGAGGGATCTCATAATTAGAGTGGGAACTGAGCCCTTACCTGGGAAGGATTGGAGTGTTATCTTTCACTCAGAGCTCTTCTCCCAAGTATTTGTCAGGAGTTTAGTTTAAACAAAAACCCCAGCGCTGCCTTCTTCCTTTTGTTTTTAGGCAATCTGACTAACTGCAGCCCCCTTACGTGCACAGGTGGCTCATACAGTTGTTGGCTGTTAGTTTTCCAGTCAGGATTCCCTAGCTAAATCAGGGAAGGTAAGGCCTGATATGAAAAGTAAGGGGGTGGGGGGAGAATCATGCACTTATCCAACCTTTATGCATTCAGGAAAAAAATGTATTTGTTTCTTTGTAGTTAAGGTTCCCACAACCTCTGTAACTATGCTCACTTGTGAATTTGCATTACAAAAGGCTACATACATTATATGAGCTTACAGTATATGTTCACTTAAGGTTCCTTCTGCATTGCACCATTGGCTGAAACATTTGTCCCTCAGCATTGCTAGAATACAAGATTCCATCTGTATTACAAAACAACTGTGTCCTTAAGTCTGGGCATATGTATCTCTGTAATAATATTTTAGGTGGTAGGTCTCACCTATGCAAGAGGTCTCTGTATCGTGTTGTAATTGGATGTCCTGTTATGGTGTATACAGATGGGGTCGAAAATTGCACTGTTGCTGACTCTCTTGTTGTTTGGTGTTTTTCTTAAAGCCCCAGCTCCTGAAGTCATATGAATACAAGACCCTCAGTTATTTTTTTTAAATAAGTTTCTAGCCTTTATTGTGGAGAAAAGCTTGAAAACATAAACCCCAAGAGCCTCAAAAACCAGACGGCAAATAAGAGAGCCCAAAGTTACTTTAAAATCTAATTTTTAAGCCAGTTCTATGACTTTTTGGGGTGTGAATTATGATTTTTGAACACTGGTGGCTTCTCTTTTCTCCTATAATATATTTTTCCTATTAATATGTCACTGGAATGTAAATAAAATCCCTGTTATGCATGCATTCAAGATAGGACATCAAAATTGTTGTGGGAGTATCTGCTCTGAATTTACTGACATCTGCATGAATTCGCAACATGTCCTCCCTCCCCCACCCTCAAAAGTCTTCTCTGTTCTTTGGAAGATTCCCATTCAGTATTCTTATCAGACATAACCTTGCTTAGTCTTGTTTCTAGGAGATGAACCCTTCCCTCCAAAATCTTAAATCATAGTATTGAGAATTCATGCTGAAGGTTTGGTCCTGATTTTCCTACATGAATGTATGCATTTCTCCCAGGGAATTTATTCACTGCAAAATTAACCCAGGCTGTTGTTTGGGTGTTGCCCCTAACCCTCCCCTCTACACACACAACTCTGACCCAAGTATAGTTGTGCTTTCATCCCAAGGTAACTGGTACATCTGGGGTTTGAGGCTAATGCCCGAAAGAGGCTTTCACTCAAATTGGCAATCACCCACTTTGCAGCATGGACATAGGCTAAACCACTTGAGTGCTGATAATCCTACAGTGTCTTCCCACAATTTCTTCAGTATGCCAGAAGGACAGATGACTTCTCCCACAATTCACTGGTGTAGAATCAGAGTGGCTCAGCTCACTGCAATATGAAGAACCCTGGTATGTTCCCCCTGAAGTCCTAGCAGCACACATTGACAAGTGAGGCCTCAATAACTCGAGTGCAGCTTTTCAGTGTGGGTGCTCACATCAGGGCACGTTAAGATGTGTGCTAGTTTCCCAAGTTAACTCCCACCAGTTTTAAGTGTGAGTAGAATTAGGTTCAGCATCCTTCCTGACGGTTGCCTAGGTGTTAGTTGTATTACCTGCACTGGAGCCTCTTGCTGCATGAAGTGTCTTCCTCAGCAGCCTGGATAACTGTTCCAGTTTTGTTAGAAGGGCAGAAAGCTTTTTTCTAATTACACTGTTAATGCACTATTGTAACAATTATATGTATTTCATAATGAGTGGTGATTCATCTCACTAATGGGATTCCTGGATGAGAAGGTCAATGCCAGCTCTATCTGAATTTTTATTGTCTTTCTATTAGTATAAATTGTGGCTGTAGTCAGAAAAATGGCAAACTGTTAAAATAATGTATTGGTGTTCCATGTCCTGTTCCTTCAGTGATTCCAGATCAGACGTCATTTATTTAAAAAGCAGAATTCTTTGTAACTGCTGGAGCAGCAAATGCTACCTAGGACTTGAAATAGAATGGTGTAGTGTTCGGTATTTTTATCTCGGTGGCGGGATGGAGCACACTGGCAAAAGGATGTCGAAAGTGCTTATTTATTACTTGAGATAGCATAAGAAAGACAGGAGTGGGAGTCCTTTACCATACAGGAACTGAAGCTCCGGCACAAGTCTTAGGGTGAAAAGTACAATGAAAATACAATTAACCACAAGGATATAAAGTAGCAACTTATAGGTACAGGACTTATTATTATCATGAGCTGAGCAACTGCAACAGCAGCAACAATTAGTGAACAGAGAGGTGAACTATAAAGCAAGGAAGAGACCTGCCAAGAGGATACCTACAGCAATATACTCCTGGGGGCCCATCAATGTGAGAGAGCTAGCCTTATCTAAACGTGTGCAGGGACGCCTACCACTGCAAGAATGAGGAGACCCATACTTCGTTCTGATAAGCGGGTGGCGTACGGGAACCGTCCTGACCGAGGCATCCGCTAGCGCTTCCACGGATTCATGGAGAGTCTCCGCTTGGGGAGGCTCCCGGGGGACTGATATACCCCTTTTCCCCCCTCACCTTGCACCAAGCCTTACCCAGTAATACATGACGTATATCTCAATCCCAGTAGGGATTGGGCCTTAACACTTAGTTGCTATTAGTTTATTGGTAGTTAGCTAGGGACCTTCTGGAACAAAGTGACGTTAGTTGTTTACTTCAAAAAGAACTTAGCCATAGCCTTACTTCCCCTTTATTATTACTAAAAAAGGAACCTTTTAGCTTATCAAGCATTAACAAATGTCTGTGGTCGTCTCAGGATGCTCCAGACCCCAAGGCACTTGCTCCTCTGGCCTAAAGTCGGGCAGAGGGCAGCGTCTGGGTTCTGCTCCTGAGAGGTCTTAACTCTTGCTTTTCTGGCTGCAGAAGCTTAGCATTGCTTTCAGGGCCTTGCTCTTGTCAAATTATACTGATTTCGCGTTACAAAGTCTTGCGCGCCCTAACAAACGGGTTCTTTAAGGTAGCACTTGTAGGATCAAGGAACCTGTATAGCAGTTTTTTAAATCTTCCAGACAATAGTGTCTGAGGCCACTTGCCCCTTCTTCCCTCTCCCCTTGGGCAGTGTTCTTGTCTGTTTTTCTGGGCATAATTCCCTGTGTGCTTAGAAGGTGCAGCGAGATGGAATATCACTTGATATTCTGATTGTTCACCTTGTCAATTTTTCCTCCTCCTGCCCCTTTGGGAGTTATCATTTGTAGTTTGTCAGCCAGATTTCCTTTTTAAAAAAAAAAAAAAAAAAAAGAGGAAGGGTGCCCATAATATGTTAAAGGCATTGTTTAGGTCTTACTCACATTGCTGGTGATGGGAGGATCTTCAAGCTGAGTTGATCAAGTGTTCCAGTATAGACTTTAGAAATCCATCTGCCAAAGTGACAGTGTGCCATGTATAAATGGTGCTGTCCAGAATCTTAGTCCAATGCTGAGGATCAGGCATTGTTGATTCTGAAAAGTCATTTGTCAAAGTGGCCAATGTCCCTACATCCATTCAAGTTGAAGTTCTGTGCTGAGGATTTGGCCTTGCATAATCTGCACTGAAGTCCCCAGATCTGTAACCAATTTGGTGCTGGAGTCCAGCACCATACAGTACAAAGAGTTGCTCACCAATGTGTCTATACTTAGATCAGAGTGGATTTATTTAAATCAAGGCAATATAAATCACGATTTAAATCACTAAGAGAAAATCACTGATTTAAGTCAAGTTTCCCAATGATACTGCTTCATATATTTCTTAAACAGTGGTGCAAATCTGATCACTAAAACATGTTAATTTACAACTTGATACAGCATTTTATAGCATCTAGGGGGGTATCCTTTGTGTAATTTTTTAGATAAATTGATTTTTATTAATTTAGGAAATAGTACATAATACTCATTACCCGTGTCAAGCTGCAGATGCAGCAGCAGTACATTAGGAATGGTAAGAACTAAATAACACACACAAACACAGTAACACTTATATTTTATTAAACTAAATCTTAAATGTTAAATGTTTCAAATTTGCAATTGTAGCAGTATCCTGAGTTACCGGCTGTTGGCTGTCCTTAAACTCTTATTAAAATTAGATTTTTTTTAAAAAAAATTTTAAACAGACAAGTCATCACAACACTAAACGTACGCTGTCCTTAAAACTACTACAACTAGCTCTCATCTTCCCCACTCTCACTGTCATTTTTATTCCTAGACTGAAACAGAAATACGAGTTTTCCTGCTTTTTCAACTCCCAGTCCATTTCTTAGCTTTGAGTGAATAATACCAAACGATGAAAATATTCTGTCTGTGCCTGCAGAGGAAGCTACTGCTGTGAAAAGTTGGCTTAGCAACTGAAGGAACTCTGTTTCAAGGTGCCTGGCTAATGATTTCCACCAATTCAGGGGATTGACTTTGTTCAAAACATCATCAGTAAGCATGTACTGTTTAAATGGTTCTGCTCCAGCCCTGAAATTTATTATGACTGGCATAACTGAGGAGTGATTATGAGATGCCCATGTCATGGCGGCATCATCATCATCTTCAGAAGTTAGGCATCTACCTTTATATTTGGGGTTGAGAATGTTCGCAAGAAAATGAGGTGGAGTTAGAGCTTGATCCATTTGCTTCTTTGTTGCCTGCAGTTGAACTTTCTGGTGACGTATTTCTTTCTTCGTCTCTTGAAGTGCCTTCCAAATTTCGACAGCATCAGCAATGGAGCAACTATTTCTCTGAAGATACTGCCATCTATTTTAACACGGTTTTCTTCACAAAGTTTTATTAGCATAGGCCAGTTCTTAATAAATTATTGAAAACCACAGATTTCCATCAAACATCTTGAGGGAGAATTAGTTTGGATCCTCCTGCTCTCTTCAGTGAAGCTGAAGCAAAATGGTTTTTATGGAAGTGTTTTGTGACTTCAAGAACATTTTCTTTTGTTCTTGGAGAAGACGTACTTACATCTTTGGCTAAAAGATGCATTAAATGGGCACTGCAGCCATATGTTGTTAAGGAGCATCCTTCCATTTCTTCTTCTAAGTGTCTTCTCATCTTTGCCACATTTGCAGCATTGAGTGAATAATACCAAACAAAAATATTCTCTGTACCTTTAAGACAGTGTCTTAACTAACTCCTCTGTCTTGCTTGGCCCAGCTCCATCACCACATAAGCACAGAACAACAACAATCCTATCCAGCTTGTGTGTGTCTTTGCACATGTGACTTTAGTCTGTTGAGAAACAGAAACTGAAAGCCCAGAACTTTCAAGAAGCAAGAGCTGCTAGTTAGGCTGGAGAGACTAGAACCATTAATTAATTTTTATGAGACTGTAAGTGTAGGTTTAACATGTTTGTGATGAGATTTAATTGTAACTGTTATTTTTTTAAACGAGAGAGAAATTTAGTATTTTATTGACTTAAAAAAAAATAAAAAATTCTGATTTAAATAAAACCCGTTTTTTTTCTTTTTTCTTTTTTTTTTCCTTCTTTTTAAATCCACCCTGGTCTAAATGGAATCCATTGGGTGCTGAGCTCTTGAAAATCTGGCACTATTATCTTCAAAACCTAAAACCAGATATCTCCCAGGTGGGATTGGGTAATTGCTGACTGACTTGCGCAGCGTCCAAGTGTGCAAAACCCTTCCAGTGTTTTAACATGATAGTACAACCACTGTCGTTTGCCTGAAATCAGAGGCACTCTTGAAATGAAAGCATTTTCTATCTTTATCCAGAGACCAGCCAGTCCCGTTCAGAAAAAATGGGGTGGAACTTCCTAATATCTTCCAAGAATTATTAGAAAAAACACTTTATTTTAGGGTTGAAAGTACTTCAGTTCATATTTTAATTTGAACTCTGGGCAGAGAATAGGAGCTAAACTTGTCTTCTCATTCAAAGGAACCCAAATGATCTGAAGTTAAGAATGGCATGGCAAAGAAACAAAAGTAAAAATGAAGATTTCTGAAAATAGCTGGGAGACCCTGGTATCTTTAAAGAAAATGGTTTAAATGAGAAACATTCTGAAGCATAGAAATATAGTGGTTGCCATAAATGTGAATTTTTACATGATACGTGGAGGATATTATCTCGCATGGCTAGTATTGAATACATATTAATGTATGTTGTGTAATTTAACGGTGTATTAATGAGTGACAAATGTGATCCAAGACACTGCTTGTTGGTAGGATAGAATGTGCTCATTTTAAAATGCTTTTTTGGTTGTTACTTAGGGCTTGTCTACACTTACAGCTCAGCAGTAGTGCCACTGTAGTGCTTAGTGAAGACACCACCTATGCTGATGGTAGAGCTTCTCCTGTCTGTGTAGGTACTCCACTTCCCCGAGAGGCGGCAGCTGTGTTGATGGGTGAAGCCCTCCTGTCGACTTACCATTGTCTACACTAGATTTACCATAACCCTGAGCGATAGTTACATTGACATAGGCTTGGTCTACACCAGCAGTTCCCAACCTTCTTGAGTGTGTGGACTCTTTTTCAACCTCCAGACATTTCATGGACCACCACGTGCTACTAGTTTTATTTGAAATAGTACATTTTTTTGGTGAGGATGTTATTTTTCTTTTCTGCGGGCCCCCTGTAGTAGCCTCATGGACTACTAGGGGTCCACGGACCACAGGTTGGGAACGACTGCTCTACACTACCAACTTAACTGCAGTGGCTGAAAGGGATGCGGTAATGTCAGTTGAGGAGTTATTGAGGTGGTAGCATGCTGCCTTGTCAGACACCAACCATTTGCCGAATTGGATGGAGTGCCTTCAGTCCCTTGCTTCTATGAGCACTAAGCTTGGGAAAAAAAAAACTAGTTCAGTAAGCTGTTGTGCAAGTTTAACTGTTTTTTTTGGATGAGTATTGCATGTTTTCCCTAATGTTGAAAAATCTGCACTCAAAGACATTGTGTATTTACACATAATCACTGATTTAAAAAAGTTGATACAATTGTAGCTATTACAAGTCTTTTGGGTCAACTCTCTTGCACGTATGGTGTTGGATAGACGGCCATTGGAAATCCAGTGTTTACTGCTTTCTCACAACTGTAACTTTTAATTTACAGTAGTTAAGACTAAAGGATCAGCCGTCCTCTGATAGTTGTGCCCTGCTGTTTCATCATCTCTTGTGCTGTAATATTGGCCATTATCTTGAGCTCTGGACAATACTTGGGTATCTGCCGTTAACTTGTTGCACATTGCCACATTAACTCCTGTATAGCTTTATTGGAAACTGTGGTGATCAGTTTCTGTATCTCTCATTCCGTCTTTCTAGGTCAGTGGGTCTTACTGTTGTTGACCGCATATGCAATCGTCTATGTGGGCTGTACATCTACCAAAAAAAAAAAGTTGAGTATTTGTCATGTTGTATGACAACAATACGATTCAAATCGATATAGTATCTTTTGTTTCAACACTGGCAAATGTCTACCAAGAACATTTTAAATTAGCAAAATGTCAAAACATTAACTGTTTAAAATTAAATAATTTACTGTAAGGGTGGCATGGTGTATTGCCACCCTTGCTTCCGTGCTGCTGCGTGTGGCACGACTGGGCTGAGCACCCAGAGAGTGTGGCTGTGGAGCCTGCCTACAAAGATGGGGAGCCCTGGCTGGGGTGGGGTGCCTCCCCGAGCTAGGGACTGCCCCCCATGCTTCCAGCACCCCATACACTTAGCCCCTCAGCCAGGGACTGTCCCACAAGCACCCTGCTCCACCCACCCAGAGACTGCTCCCTAGCCAGGGAATGCCCCCCATCACCCAGCCCCCTAGAACTGTCCCCCCAGTATCCAGACTTCCGCCAATACTTAGCTGGCACACATGCCTGTCCTGCAGAATGAGGGTACCCAGTCCAGGGCAGAATGGTTCTTCATCACCACCACCCCCTTCCCCGTGGACTGCAGCATCCAGTTCCCTACTCAGGGACTGCCCCACCCCATTCGCTCAGTCTCCCCAAGAACTGCCCCCCAGCATTCAATCCCCCATTTTAAGGACTGTGCTCCAGTATCTAGCCCCCCATCCCCAGGACTGTGCTCCAGTCCCCCCATCTAGTCTGTCCCCTGTGCATTAGCTGCACGCAATCCCCAGCTCACTGTACCCTCCTCCCTGTACCCACAGGTCTCCTTCCTTGGCTGCATGTAGCTCAGCCGTGCAGCCCACCCTGTCCGCCTGCCACCGCAGTCCTGGGGTTGGGGAGCCTGCTCCCAGCCAGGGTCACTGTACCCGCGATCCTGCGAGATGATAGGGATGCTGAGCACCCTGGCCTTCTGCTGATGCTGCTGGGCCCAATCCTGCACAACCCCATTCCCCACTCCCACCCTGCTGGCTCTGTGCCCAGGGTAGGTGCCCCTCCTGCCCCATCCCAGTTATAGCCCTGGGGATGTCGCATATCACTGTGATATGAATGACCTGAAAAGGTTCTGTAAATTTTGAAAAACACAGATATGAAATGCTAAAACGAGGAGATTATAGGCAAGGCTGACAGTGCCACTTATACTTAAGGTTGTCTGACAGCTTCTGCTGTAAAAGTTTATTTTCAGTTGCTTATAACTTAGTCAAATTTTAATTGTATGGGCTTAAATATCCGATGCTCAGTCTCTGCCTCGGGTTGAATTATTTTGGAATGTTTCAGTAAAAACGGTTGTTGCTTCAGAGAACAAGGTTAGGGAAAAATATTGTGCTTTGCCAATGTTTGGGAGGAAAAATAACTTACAGCTGTTTTGTTAAGAAGTTCTAGCATCTCCATACTTTAGAGCTGGAACTTGATATTTGGTGTGGAGGAGATAACAGTGGGGCCAGAGGTGCCTTTTGGTGTCACTGAAAATCTACCCCAATTTGGCCGAGATGCAGGCCTCTGAAAATAGCCGTTTGCACATGGTCAGAAGGGATGTGTTAGAAGCTTGAAGTAAAATTCTCTGAACGATTCTTTCTGTAGTGGGTACAGTCTACTGCTGCAGAGCTGTGTGTCGGAATATGCTCCATTCCACAGTGAGCATGCTCTGTTCTGGGGCTGAGTAGAGGTTTCCTGCAGTTGATCTTCCTGGATACATGGAACTATTTTGACATCAGACACTGGAACTGAGAGCAGGGAATTTCTCTCCTGTGCTCTCACTGCTGGTGCTCAGGCAGCATAGGGAAAGAGGGGGAAGCAGTCTGATTTGAATGTAGAGGGGTGAGTAGTGTGGAAGAGACCTGAGGTAGGGACAGGGAATAAAGAGGAGGAGGTTTGACAAGAGCACTTAAACCAAACTTCTCTCCATTGCTCACTGTGTTCCTCATTTCCTGGGTGCCCAAATTGAGACACCAGAGGCCTAATTTTGTTGAAGTGCTGTGCACACTCAGTTGCAACTACAGTCCATTGGAACTGTGCTTTGAATATGTAAAGTTCTATATAATACTAAGTATTCAGAAAAATAAGTCCCTATGTGCATCGTTGGACAGCCATAATTAGTGGGCACTTGATAATATTGTCCCGTGTGTGTATGTGGGGTGTGGCTGCATGCTTCAGTTCCGTCTCCATAAAATTGGTATAATATTATTTCACCTCAAAGGGATGTTTTGAAGGTGAATTAATTCATTAGTGTTTGTAAAGCATGCAAGTACTACAGTTGTGGGTACCATAAAGCCTTTTAGGAAATTCTGTATTCAGTGCATGGCTTGGATGGTATAGTATAAATAATCCCTGGGGTTACAAACTAAATTATGAGGATAAAAGGAAATGTAGAATAGCTGCATGTTCAGTGTACACATCTGTCCTATGGAAAGCCATATGTGATCATGTAATTAACGCCTGTATCATAATGCATTAGATCAAGGAGGTTGAATTAAGATTATACAAGCAATTTAATTGTGGCACTTAAGTATTGTGTGTGACTATGCAATCCCAACCTTTTAACATTCTTTTGTATTTAATATATAAGCTTGCCATAAGTGAAAAAGAAAATTTCAGCAGTCACTGTGGCAAATGTGATGCCTGTCTAGATAAAACTGTCATTGGCATGGCCTATTTTCCTGGCTACATTAGGAATACTGGAGGATATTAATTTTTGTTTCCATTCGTGCCACTTTAGCCACTGAGGTTGGTCTTCTGAATTTGCTGGCTGAGACATGGGGCTTACTGGGAACAACACCGTAATTGCTGTTGTATTCTGACTTCCCCCATTCCCTTTAAAGGAACTTTATCGGGGGGGGGAATCTGCACACTATACTATAAAGGAAAACCGCAGTGACTAGTTATAATATCTCATGTAAATAATTACCTATATGTAAATTTTCATCGGTTTTTAGAAAACTAATGATGGGAGAGGTCCCAAAATACTGGAGAAGGGCTAAAGAGAAGTGCCTATCTTTAAAAAAGGGGAAAAGGAGAAGACAGGGAACTTATGGACCAGTCAGCCTGACTTCGATACCTTAGAAACTACTATAGCAATGTATAAACCATTCAGTTTGCGAATACCTGGGGGATGAAGGGGTAATCAGTAGCAACTAGCATGGATTTACCAAGAACAAATCATGCCAAACCAGCTTGATTTCCTCATTTGACATGGTAACTGATTTGGTAGATAGGAGGAATGCAGTGGACATAATATATCTGGACTTCCAGCAAGGCTTTTGACACAGTTGCATATGACATTCTGATAAGTAAGCTAGAGCATACTTTCTCAACCTGTGGTACGCGTACCCCTGGGGGTATGTGAGAGACACAGGTGGGGTACGTGGCGAAAAATCCAGTGAGGGGAGGTAAGTGGCAGTCACCGACTTCTGGGGAAGCCAGGTTGCAGCTTCCTGCTTCCTGCCCAGTCCCAGCTCCCAGCAGCAGCCGCCGGTTTTTTGGGATGTCAGGTGGCAGCCAGAGGCGTGGGCAGCAGCCACTGGCTTTTTGGGAAGCTAGGCGGCATCCGCCCAGTCCTGCCAGGTCCCAGCTCCCAGGTGGGAGCCCAGTGGCAGCCTCCTGCGCCTTGCGAGCTGGGCTCGCAGCTAGCTGGCTGGCTGCCACCCGCACCCCAGCTCTGAGTCATGAGATAGCCTCCCGGGCCCTAGTTTGAAGACGGGCAGCAGCTGCCTGCCCACATCCCCAGGTCCCAGCCTGTGCAGAAGCCTTCTCTGCCCCAGCTTGGAGTAGGTGGCAGTCACCCACCTCCTGGGCTGGCAGCCAGGTGGCAGCCAACTGCAACTTGTCCATGGGGCAGCTCCTATCCTCGGCTCAAAGTCCGGTGCCCAGAAAGCCAGGCGAAGAGCCCAGCGGCTTTCCCAGTCCTGGAACCCGGCTGTACCAGCAGGCTTACTTGTCAGTTTCACTGCTCTAGTTGAACAGTGAAATTGACAACTATGACAGCCCCAGATTTTACCAATATAAAAATGTTAATAGGGTCCCACACAGTGTGATTTGCCCCAGGCCTGCACCCTCCTAGGGTCGGCCATGGGGAGCGCTGCTATCCACTCTGGTGGGCTGCTAATGCCTGCTCATACCTCACAAGTTCCCACCTGTGTGAGAAGAACACCACGTGACCCCGCCAGCAGGCCATAGTGATTGGCTGGCATTGATCTTTGTTCCTATATGGAGAATGCGGAGAAGGAGAGAAAGAGCCAAGGGTTTTGTGATCTGCCACAGAGCACTGCAGAACTCTCCTGCTTTACGAGAAATATAGTCGTCCAGGGGTAAAGGGGGAAAAGATTGTATTTCTCAGAGTGGAAACTTGAGTGTTGGGGTTATTTAAATTTTCAGAAGTTAGGGGGTACTTGCTACTTAAAAAGTTGAGGAACTCTGAGCTAGAGAAATGCAGGTTTGGCAGAACTACCATTAAGTGGATACATAATTGGTTAAACAACCACAAACAAAGAATAACTATTAATAGAATGGTGTTGGATTGGAGGGAGTTTTCAAGTGGGGTTCCATAGGGATCTGTTCTGGGTCTGGAGTTGTTTAACATCTTTATTAATGACCTGGATGTAGGTATAGAGAGCATACTGATTGACTCTTCGTCTCTGATTGGTTGGCCACCCCTGGTAGATCCACAAGAAACCCTGTATCTTAGCAGGGGGGGTCCCTTCTAACCCTGTGATTCTGAGTGTCTCCATCAGAGTAGTGATAGGTAGATACTAGTTAGTCATGAAACCTGGAGGTCACAGGTATGTGGATGGCTGTGACTACAGCCTTTCCTGTAGGTTCTGGTCACTTGCAGATGTGTGCATTTTTATTTATTTATTTTGCTGCAGTGGTTATTTAGACCTCCAGTAGCACTCTGAAGAGTCCAGAAAGAGGCCAATACCGAACTAACAGTCTGAAAGTATATGACCTTGACAGTGGGGGCGTGTTATAGAAGTGGTCAGTTCTTTCTACTAATATCACCTCAGTCTGTTCTCCGTCCCAGCTTTTTCGGTAGAGCTGCATGGGGTGCTTTTTATGTCCCTGTCTGTTTAAAACTTTCTTTTGCTTACTCTTCCAAAAAAATAAAATAAAATAACTACAGATAGTGTGGTGAAAGTTGATCTTCATCTTATGTTGCTCATCCTGTGTATGAATGTGCTGCTTTCTGGTTCTATTAAGAAATGTCCAAGCCATGGAATGGAATAATGAGGTTTCAGACACTATTTTACTTTGATCTAGGAATAAAATACAATACCATCATACATAAAACCCTCTACCAGTATCCCATCTTGAAGTGAGAACACTTGTGCGTTCTTGATGGCTGAGATTAGTGAAACTCTTATTTTGGAAGTGGAAAATATTTCAAGAACCAGAGATTACATTCTCAAATGGAGTGTCTATTCCCACTACTGCAAGGAAAGCTCAAAGAGTGGCCTTCATTCTGTAGTACAGCATTTCTTTTTAGGACAACAAAATTCTCTAGACAAAACATAGCTATGTTTTGAGACAAAATGTCTGCTTTTTGTTATTGGCTTTGACTGACACAGGACTAGCTGGCCTTGTAAATTAAACCAGTGATATAACAATCTTTCATGCAACTAAGGCAAGAACTAGAAGCCACAAACATTTGTGTGTAAGGAGGTACCAGCCTGAGTAAGGTTTCCTTTCTGTTCTCTTGTTTCGACTTTAAATGTGGAAGGAAATTCTCTAAGGATGAGCAGCTGGATACTGGATCACTGTGCTGGATATAATTTCTGTATAAAAGGCTTGTCTACACTTAAAATCCTACAGTGGCTCAGCTGCAGTACTTCAGGGTAGACACTACCTATGCCATCAAGAGGGTAAGGTAATCTACCTCCGTGAGAGGCAGATTCTTCCGTCAACTTTGTGCTGTTGGCATGGAGATTTAGATCCACTTAGAGGTTAGTCCTGCTTTGAGCAGGGGGTTGGACTAGATGACCTCCTGAGGTCCCTTCCAACTCTAATATTCTATGATTCTATGATTCTAACTGTGCCACTCAGGTGTGAATTTTTCCACAACCCCGAGCAATATAGTTATGCCAACCTAATTTTTTAGTGTATATCAGGGCTAATACTAGTTGTAATATTTCTTTGAGATACTGGTTCTCTGTTTCAGGTTCTGTGCATTCAGGCTTATAACTTCTAAGGTTGTGTATTGTCACATACGTTTAATTGTGTAGCTGTGAACAGCAGCTGTTGTCCAAAAAATGGAGTTGTTCAAGTGCATGCTCCTGTTAATTCCAAGTAGGTGTATGCACAGTCGCTGGAAGATTTTTCACATAGTAGTATCTGTAGGATCAGCTCTGCAGTCCCCTGGAGTCGTGCCTTCATGGCGCCCCATGTAGTGTCCTGTCGACCCACTGCCTCTTCAGTTCCTTCTTATGCCTGTGACGGTTCCTGGAACCATTGATCTGCTCTTGCTCTGCAACGTCCCCTTCATAGTGGTTACTGTTTGACATCTATTACCTGTAAATAGTTGTTAATCTCAATTGTTAGTTTAATTAGATAGGACCCCTGTTGGGATTACCTTCCCCTTTTTCTGGGTCATGTCTTGTTCTCCACATTTTAAACCATGCGGGGCTTGTAAAAAAAAGCCCATGCCCAGGTGTGATCCCAGTATCACCTGTGTCTTGGGGAGACCCATCAGAGGGATTGCTGCAAGATCTGCAGAGAATTCCGCCAAAAGACGAAGAAAGAGAGAAGCCAGAGACTAAAGTTTATTCTTATGTAGGCTGCTCTCCGGCCAGCACTGGACCCAACAGAGCCGGTACCCAGTACGTTGGCCTCAATGTAGAGTGCACCAGTGTCTATGAGAGAGATTGCACTGAGGAAGGACTCTGTGACGAGATAACCTCAGCACCATCACGGATCGCTGGCCCAGAGGGACACCTCATGGGTGCAGCATCGATCCCATTCCTCCGTCCCACGCAAGAAGCAGAGGAAGACGGACAGGGGGTGCTTGTCCGCATACAGGAAGACAGACAAGGGGCATATGGGCTCAAGTAGAGTGTGACCTGTGTCGGGCCACTTGTGTTGCATCTGTGGTTGCGATATTATTGACTCTGGTGCTGTTAGACCCCCCCCCCGGATCAGCGAGGAGGACTTGCAACTCTCCTCCATGCCAGAAACCTTCAAGGCAGCCAGGGATAATATTGAGAGCGCAGCACAGCTGTCACCTGCAAGGCATGCGAGTGCAAGAGACTGCCTTGTTTATGGCATCATCGTCATCCCTGGACGAGGCAGTCGCAGGGTTATCACTGGCGCTGGTTGCAGAGGACAGCAGGTCCCATCAGGAGCTCTTAAGGAGAGCGGCACAAAACCTGGGGCTTCAGATTTAGGAGGTCTCTGACAATGCAGACACCATAGTTGACATCCTAGCCCTGGCAGGCCCATCCAGGTTAGCATCGCTTCTAATAAAAAGCATATGAGACATGTCAAAATCTCTGGCAGATTCTGGTCATCTTGCCTCAACTGCAAAAAGGATGGAGAGGAAATGTTTTGTCCCCTCCAAGGACCACGAATACTTTTATACCCATCCCCTCACCAGGGTTGCTTGTTGTGGCAGCCAATGAGCGTGAGAGGCAAGGTCAGCAAAACTCTACACCTAGGGCGAAAGACACAAAATAAACTGGACCTCTTTGGGAGGAAAGTGTATTTTGCTGGGGGGCTCCAACTCTGTACTGCAAACCAGCTAGTGGTGTTGAGTAGATAAAGCTTTAATTCCTGAGGGTCCATGTTAAAGTTTTATAGAGTCTATTCCAGGCCTTGCTTCAGGGGGCACTGGATGTGGCAGATGCAGTGGTCCGCACAATGGCCTGAGCGGTAGCGATGCAACACAGGTCATGTCTACTAGCCTCGGGCCTCCCCCATGAGGTCCAACAAACAATCCAGCACCTCTCTTTGAAGGCCTGGTTCTGTTTTCCAATCACAGACTTGAAATTACACAGTCTTAAGGACTCTCAAGCCACCTCAAGTCCATAGGCCTCCACACTCCAGCACCACAAAAGGAGGCATTTCAGACCCTGCCTCAGTTCTACCAGGCTTGGCAGAGGCAGGAGTACAGCCACAGATGAGGTGGGAATTATAGTAGAAAACCTTTTCAGCTTTCCATCAGCCATGGTGTGAGTCTGGCAAGACAATCCTCTGGCCCCAAGCCCAACTTTTGAGGATGCGCCCAAGGACGGCTTACCAATTCAGGACTCATGGTGATCGGAGGAGGTCCTGGACGATTTGGAAAAAGGTGTATATAGTGCCCATCTTTAAAAAAGGGTGGGGGAGGAGGATCCAGAGAATTGCAGACCAGTCAGCCTCACCTCAGTCCCTGGAAAAATCATGGAGCAGGTCCTCAAGGAATCCATTTTGAAGCACTTGGAGGAGAGGAAGGTAATCGGGAACAGTCCTCATGGATTCATCAAAGGCAAGGCATGCCTGACCAACCTGATTGCCTTTTATGATAAAACTGGCTCTGTGGATGTGGTGAAAGTGGTGGACGTGATAAACCTTGACTTTAGCAAAGCTTTTGATAGTCTTCCACGGTATTCTTGCTGGCAAGTTGAAGTATGGGTTGGATTAATGGAATCTAACAGGGGTCGGCAACCTGTGGCACGTGTGTCGACTTTGAATGGCACACGGCGCCCTGGCTGGAGCCACGCCACTCCCAGCCCCAAGCAGCGCTGTGCATTCCGCCCCTGCCCCCCCCCGGCCGACGCAGCCCTCCCTCTTCTTCATGTGTGCAGAGTGGCGCCCCTGGCTGGGAGCGGCGTGGCCCCTGCAGGAACGGGCCTGCAAACCTGCTGCAACCATTGCTGCTGGGAACGGGGGTGCAGACACGCAGACAGACACACACCCGCTGCTGCTCCAGCACTGGAGGAGCAGGTGGGGGAGATTTGTCATGGGCCTTGCTGAAGGTTGCCAACCCCTGGACTGTAAGGTAGATAGAAAGCTGGCTAGATCATGAGGCTCAATGAGTATTAATCAACAGCTCAATGTATAGTTGGCAGCTGGTATCAAGCAGAGTGCCCCAGGAGTTGGTCCTGGGGCCAGTTTTGTTTAACATCTTCATTAATTATCTGGATGATGGGATAGATTGCATCCTCAGCAGATGATACTAAACTGGGGGGAGGGTAGATACGCTGGAGGGTAGAGATAGGATAGAGTGACTTAGTCAAATTGGAGGATTGGGCAAAAAGAAATCTGATGAGGTTCAACAAGGAGAAGTGCAGAGTCCTGCACTTAGGATGGAAGAATGCCATGCACTGCTACAGACTCAGGCTCAGGACCTGGGGGTTACAGTGGACAAGAAGCGGGATATGAGTCAGCAGTGTGCCCTTATCGCCAAGAAGGCTAATGGCATATTGGGCTGCATTAGTAGGGGCATTGCCAGCAGATCGAAGGAAGTGATTATTCCCCTCTATTCGGCACTGGTGAGGCCACATCTGGAGTATTGTCCAGTTTGGGGCCCCCTACTACAGAAAGGATGTGGAACAATCGGAGAGAGTCTAGCGGAGAGCAACAAAAATGATTAGGGGGCTGGAGCAAATGACTTATGTGGAGAAGCTGAGGGAACTGGGCTTATTTAGTCTGCAGAAGAGAAGAATGAGGGGGGATTTGATAGCAGCCTTCAACAACCTGAAGCGGGGTTCCAGGGAGGATGGAGCTAGACTATTCTCAGTAGTGGCAGATCACAGAACAAGGAGCAACGGTCTCAAGTTGCACTGCGGGAGGTGTAGATTGGATATTAGGAAAAACGTTTTCACTAATGGCTTGGAATGGGTTACCTAAGGACGTGGTTGAATCTACATCTGTAGAAGTTTTTAAGGCCTGGCTTGATAAAGCACTGGCTGGGATGATTTAGTTGGGGTTGATCCTGCTTTGAGCAGGGGGTTGGACTAGATGATCCCTGCGGTCCCTTCCATCCCTAATCTATGATTTTTCCACCCCTATACTTCTTAGACCAGTCATTTCACTCCCATGAAGTGTGGGCCCAGATTATGTCAGATCGTTTGGTGCTACACACGGTAGAAATGGGATGCTCCCTCGCGCTACCTCCCTCCCTCTCTCTTCAGGGGACCCTCTTAGAAGCAACTTGTAATGAAAGAAGTGCGGGCCCTCCTAAAGAAAGGAGCAGTGGAAGAGGTTCCTTGGGAGCTGAGGGGCAAAGGTTTCTTCTCCCACTACTTCCTAATCCCGAAAGCCAAATGTGGTCTCTCATCCATCATGGATTTACGAAACCTCAACAGATTCACGAAGAAGTTGAGGTTCCACATGGTCTCTGTGGCCATAATTATTCCTTTCTTGGATCTGGGGGATAGGTACGCTGCCCTTGACTTGAAGGACACATATTTTGTGTAAATCATTCCAAGCCACAGAAAATTTCTTCAGTTCATAGTCAACCAGACCCATCACCAGTTCATGGTATTTCCGTTTGGTCTTTTGGCAGCTCCCAGAGTCTTTACCCAAGTGTATGGCGGTCGTAGCTGCATTCCTCAAAATGTGGAAGGTACAAGTCTTATTTGTACCTCGACGACTGGCTGATCAAAGGTTGCTCAAGGGAACAGGTGGAAGCAGACATAAAATTGATGGTCAACTTTCATCTGTTTGGGTCTCTTGTTCAACATGCAGAAATCGATAAGTCTCTCTCAGGGAATAGAATTCATAGGAGCTGTGCTAGATTCAAACCAGGCCAGGGCTTATCTCCCAGACTCTCTCTATTCCGGACCATATGCTCCATCATAGAAGAGTGGAAGCCACCACCATGGCCCAAAATTGTCTGAAAGTACTGGGGCACCTACTTGCATGCACACATGTTGTCCAGCATACCAGGCTGCGTCTCAGAACAATAAAGGCTTAGCTAGCCTCAGTTATCATCTGTGCTGAGACCACATCGACAGGGATGCAGCACCAGTACATTAAGAATGGTAAGAACTAAATAACAAACACAATAGCACTTATATTTTATTAAACTAAATCTTAAATGTTTCATATTTGCAATTGTAGCAGTATCCTGAGTTACCGGCTGTTGGCTGTCCTTAAACTCTTATTAAAATTAGATTTTTTTTAAAAAAAATTTTAAACAGACAAGTCATCACAAGACTAAACGTACGCTGTCCTTAAAACTACTACAACTAGCTCTCATCTTCCCCAATCTCACTGTCATTTTTATTCCTAGACTGAAACAGAAATACGAGTTTTCCTGCTTTTTCAACTCCCAGTCCATTTCTTAGCTTTGAGTGAATAATACCAAACGATGAAAATATTCTGTCTGTGCCTGCAGAGGAAGCTACTGCTGTGAAAAGTTGGCTTAGCAACTGAAGGAACTCTGTTTCAAGGTGCCTGGCTAATGATTTCCACCAATTCAGGGGATTGACTTTGTTCAAAACATCATCAGTAAGCATGTACTGTTTAAATGGTTCTGCTCCAGCCCTGAAATTTATTATGACTGGCATAACTGAGGAGTGATTATGAGATGCCCATGTCATGGCATCATCATCATCTTCAGAAGTTAGGCATCTACCTTTATATTTGGGGTTGAGAATGTTCGCAAGAAAATGAGGTGGAGTTAGAGCTTGATCCATTTGCTTCTTTGTTGCCTGCAGTTGAACTTTCTGGTGACGTATTTCTTTCTTCGTCTCTTGAAGTGCCTTCCAAATTTCGACAGCATCAGCAATGGAGCAACTATTTCTCTGAAGTTTGTTTTAAGGCTATGGATATAGTGTTCATTGTACTGAGCATATCTTCTACATTCCTCTTTAATCCAATGTTAGATACTTTGGATGAGATACTTCCATCTATTTTAACACGGTTTTCTTCACAAAGTTTTATTAGCATAGGCCAGTTCTTAATAAATTGTTCAAAACAGTCAACCACAGAATTCCATCAAACATCTTGAGGGATAATTAGTTTGGATCCTTCTGCTCTCTTCAGTGAAGCTGAAGCAAAATGGTTGTTACGAAAGTATTTTGTGACTTCAAGAACATTTTCTTTTGTTCTTGGAGAAGACGTACTTACATCTTTGGCTAAAAGATGCATTAAATGGGCACTGCAGCCATATGTTAAGGAGCATCCTTCCATTTCTTCTTCTAAGTGTCTTCTCATCTTTGCCACATTTGCAGCATTGTCTGTGACAAAACTGCGCACATGACAGTTGAATTTTTCTTCAGTTTATTACAGCTTTCACTGCCACTTCTTATAAATATTCTGTTGTGTGGTCGTTTCCCGATGTATCTATTGTTTCTGAAAGATATGCAGCCCCATCTTCTGTTGTCACACAGGCACATGTTACTGGATCATTGTGTATATTGCTTCACCCATCAAGGCTTAAACTGGCAAATTTCCCCTCAGTATTTATTGCACACTGTTCAAGTTCCTTCTCATACACTATATCTAGCAACCTTCCACCAATGTCTGGTCTTCCAGGTGGAGTGTAGCTTGGTTGTAAGGAATCAACCGTATCAATGAAGTATTTATTGTTAACAATGCGAAAAGGAGAATTTGTGGCGCAAATGTACTGAGCAATCTTTTCATCTATGGTGTCTTGTTGGTATTTGCTGGTCCTTACTACAAAGCCATCCATGGTGGTGGTTTTACTGGATGATTGAAATCTTTTGCTTGCTACTGACACTTTGTTGTCTGAAATACGTTAGTTGCAGCACTGCTGCTGCAGCTATCAACAGATGACACTGAAGTTGTTGCAGATAAACAATCACAGTCAGTCTTAAATGGGATCCTGAAACAAAATTCACAAATGATTTTGAATAGTTGTTCTTCTCACTCTATTATTCAATTAATCATTTACATTTTTTTCAGCAAAGATGCAGATCTGAATCCAGATTACCAAAAAAGCTAAGACTGACTGCACTTAGAGTTCACTTAATTTTGAAGTAAGCCCCATAGAACTCACTGGCACTTCTGATTTTTGAGAAAACAAGTATAGGATGTGATTCCCTTGGGAAAGTGTGTTATGCTGAAGTAAAATAGGGAATAGACTTATGGTATCACCAGTATGGACTGTGGCCATGATGTTCCAAAATAAGGGGCATGTATTATGTAATATAAAATAAGAAAATGACACCCAGTGGCAACTGGCAACTCTAGTTTTCTCTTACTGCTGCTTTCTGTACTGTATGCTTGGGTGATAGATTCTAAACCTAGTTACCTAATTAAACAAGCCATAAGGATTAGCTAAGCTAAACTTTTTTTTTCTAGCAACACAGCAAACAGCTTGGGAATTTATTTGTTAAATCACACTTTCTCTAAGAGGTGTAGAGAAAGTCTTGAAGAATGATGCATTACAAAGTGAATTATTTAAGTTACTAACCAGTTAATCCACATTGTTCTTCAGACATATCCACATCTTCATCCACATCATTTTCTCCCAATAAGCAGTTTTCATTATGATGTTTCATTCTTGCAGCTAGGCCCTGCATCTGCTTCTTGCACTGCTTACACTTAACACGTTTTCCTTTTTTACCCAGGGAAGGAATTTCTTCAAAATATTCCCAGATAGGGTCTTTCTTACGTTCAGAAGCCATGACACTTTTTCTGTGGCAAAAGTGTGGGAATATAGGAAGCTGTGTGTGTACTGAACAACGTCTTCCCTTTTTCTTTACAGTCTGTTCCTTTGTGTCTCTGTCTCCATCCTTTGTGTCTCTGTCTTAAGACAGTGTCTTAACTAACTCCTCTGCCTTGGTTGGCCTAGCTCCACCACCACATAAGCACAGAACAACAACAATCCTATCCAGCCTGTGTCTTTCTTTACACGTGACTTTAGTCTGCTGAGAGACAGAAACTGAAAGCCCAGATCTTTCAAGAAGCAAGAGCTGGTAGTTAGGCTGGAGAGACTAGAGCCATTAATTCATTTTTATGAGACTTGTAAGTGTAGGTTTAGCATGTTTGTGATGAGATTTAATTGTAACTGTTATTTTTTAAACGAGAGAGAAATTTAGTATTGATTTAAAAAAAATTAAAAAATCAGATTTAAATAAAGTCCGATTTTTTTTTTTTAAATAAAATAAAATAAAAAAAAAAAGCATTGATTTTTATCCACTATGCTCTCCTGTCTTAATCTCCTTATATTTTTTCTTTAAAGATGAGATTCAGCCATGTTCTCACCTGGCTTTCCTTCTGAAGGTAGTGTCACAATTCCACTCAAACCAGGACATGTTCCTTCTGGTTTTCTACCCAAAACCGCATGCCAAGAGTAGAGGCTACATATGCTGGACATTAGTTGGGCTCTGGCTTTTTATATTGAAAGGACTAAACCCTTTAGGAAAACGACACAGCTCTTCGTAGTGGCAGACAGGATGAAAGGCCTTCTGGTTTCGTCGCAAAGAATCTTGTCTTGGATCATGTCGTGCATCAGGACATATTATGACTTGATGAAAAATACCAGTCCCTGAACTGACAGCTCACTCCACAAGGGCACAAGTGTCCTCGGCAGTGTTACTCGCCCAGGTCCTGATCCAAGACATTTGTGGAACTGCAGCATTGTTGTCTAGCCACACCTTTGTGGCGCACTATGCCATTACTTGGCAAACCAGAGACGGTACGGTCTTTGGTAGAGTGCTATTGCAATCCATACCTCAAACTCCAACTCCTCCTTCTCCGGATCTTCTTGGAAGTCAGTACTTGGAATCAGCATGAGCAAGCACTCGAAAAAGAAAAGAAAGTTACTAACCTTCCGTAACGGTTGTTCTTTGAGATGTATTGTTCATATCTATTCTAAGATACGCCTGCCTACCCCTCTGTTGGAATCAGCTGGCAAGAAATAACTGAAGAGGTGGGTGGACGATAGGGCCCTACATAGGGCACCATGAAGGCTTGACTCCAGGGGTTGCCAGAGTCGACACTACACATTCCACTAGGGGAAACCTTCCGGTGATTGTGCATGCAGTGTGCACACACCTACTTGGAATGGACATGAATGACACATCTCGAAGAACAGCATTTACAGGTTAGTAACAGTCTTTCCTTAAAGGTTTCTTTGGGGCAACAAATTAGTCTCTTTGTGGTATTTGAGTCAGACCATAATGTAGGATAATATGCAGAGCTTTTTTGTAGTGCTGTGTGCAGTGGCAGCATTGACTTGCTGGAAAAATGGAAATAAAGAAGCTCATGAAACAGACAGGAGTGATTTAATCTACATGACCTGCAAATAATTCAGTGCTGACTCTTATGCTGTACAAATCTGTGACTGGGTGCGAAGTTATATTTTTAGAAATAATCAAGATAGAACTTCTTTCTTGGGGATTATATCTAGTCTGGCTATTTTAACTGATGGGATTATGATCTCCTGTGTATGTTTGCACCTGGTTAGTTGTCCTATACAGTAATGTCTGTCTTTTTTTTTTTTTTTCCCCCCCCCTTCCATAATTTTTCGCAATGTTGCTACTTCTGGAGCAGTTCTATGGGCAGTAGCTAAAGTGGGTGTTGTAGCATAGACAGGCAGCTATTGTAGTTCAAAGCCCCTCTAGTGCTGTTTTGAGAGAGTCTGTGACAGTGGTTCTCAGCCAGTGATACGCGTACCCTTGGGATACGCAGAGGTCTTTCACGGCATACATCAGCTCATGTAGCTATTTGCCTAGTTTTACCACAGGTTACACGAAAAGCACTAGTGAAGTCAGTACAAACTAAAATTTCATGACTTGTTTATATTGCTCTATACATTGAAATGTAAGTACAATATTTATATTCCAATTATAATTTTACCATATAATTGTTTTATAATTATATAGCAAAAATGAGAAAGTAAGTGACTTTTCAGTAATAGTGTGCTGTGACACTTTTTTGTTTTTTTATGTCTGATTTTGTAAGCAAGTCGTTTTTTGAGTGGGGTGAAACTTGGGGGTATGCAAGACAAATCCACCTCAAAAGGGGTACAGTAGTCTGGAAAAGTTGAGCCCCTGGTCTAAATGATGATGTGGTTAAATTACTAGCTGCCATTAACACTTGCTGTGGCTACCATTGGTGCAGTTGTAAGAGTGGGAAATTGTAGGGGAAAAGGCTGGATTAGATGAATATAGTGAGAAGTGTAACAATTGTGCTCTATGTAATGATGCGTGAGGAGATGGAAAGCTCCATAAAGTTAGTTGAACAACACACATTGTTCTGTAAGAGAGACAGACAGTTAAATTTAATAAGGTATATAGGATACTAGCGCCATTAAATACTTTCTTAACAAATGAACGTTTTTCTTTTCAGGTGTCTTAGGGTCCCTTAAAATAGAAATAAATGTATGGAAAATAGAATATATCTAATGTAATACGGATCATTAGATGGCTCTGAAGGAGGTTATTAAAATGTCCATTGTTTTACTACTACTATTACTATTTTACTATATAAACTAGGCAGCCCTAGTGAAGCCACTGGTGGGTCAGGTGTGACCCACAATTCTCTAATTTGGCCCCAATGCCTTAATCTTTGTGGAGAATAGCTTGCAGAGACAACAGGTCCTATTGCATTGGACCATAGTATCCAAGCAGCTGATCTGTAGTTTGGACAAATATGGAGCATTACATGCTGGGAACTGAAATATGCGTGCGCCTCCCTGTTAATATCCAATATTGTGATCTGCCCCATTTTATGCAAACTAGGTGTACCTCAGGCCTCCTTCAAAGTTGCCAGTGCAGCCTACAGTTGCCCAAATAATGGATTCTTATATAAAGTCTTGCACATAAACTTTTGAGGTAATACAATATTTTGGCTTTAAAGGATATTCCACTTAAAAGTTGCTAAACAGATTTCTTTGTTAGTAATTTAAAAAATTCAGTTTGCTGCTTTATTTACACTTCACATTTCTTGCAGTTAAATAATGAAGACTGCCAAAATCTGTTTCTTTATTATTCATAATTGATCTTAGGCAAGGTCTGCACTAGAAACTTTTGCTGATATAATGATAGTCAGGGGTGTGAATTTTTTTGCAGCATCTTGCAAAGAGCATGCATTTTAATACAACCATATGTAAAGGTATACATCTTGGAACAATAGAATAGGCCATACTTAAGGACTAGAGATTCCACAATGAAAAGCAATGACACTGAAAAGGACTTTTGTATCATGGTGGTAATGAGCTGAACATGAGCTCCCAGTATAATGCTATGGCCAGTAGGACTAAGGCAATCCTTGAATGCATAAACAGGATTCTAGAATAGAAATAGAAGTTACACTACTCTGTTTGGCACTGGTGTGATTGCTGCTGGATCCTGTGTCCAGTTTTGGCACCACACTTCAAAAAGGATCTTGATAAATTAGAGATTGTTCAGAGAAGAGCTGCAAGAATGACTTAAAGGATTAGAAAACATGCCTTATGGTGACCGACTCAATGAACTCAGTCTATTTTTCTTAATGAATGATTTGATCACAGCGTGAGGAACAAATATTTAATAGTGAGCTCATCAGTCTAGCAAACAAAGGTAAAACAAAATCCAAAGTTCGCATGCTGGAGCTTGGCAAATTCAGACTGGAAATAAGGTGTAGATTTTTAACAGTGAGGGTACTTAAACACTGGAAAAATTTACTTGGTTGTGCTGGATTCTCCATATTGGCAATTTTTAAATCAAGACTGGATGTTTTTCTAAATGATCTGCATTAGTTCAAAAAGGAAATATTTCAGAGAAGGTCCATGGCCAGTGTTTATGCAAGAGGTTAGATGATCATAGTGATCCTTTCTGGTCATACAAACTATACTAGTAAAAGGCCTAGTGTTCATGCAGTTATACTGACAAAAAAGTGCTTCTGCCAATAAAGCTTATTTTGGTCAGGGAACTGGGAAAAGCTAAACTAATGAAAGCAAAGGATTTCTCACCAGTATAAGCTATGTGTACGCTAGGAGCATTTACCAGTACAACTATACTAATAAACTTTTTCTGTTGTAGATTTCGCCTTAGTTTCTGAATCTTGGTATAAGATATTTGGGTTTTAAACATTGCAGAGGATTTGTTTTGTTTAAAACAATTGAAATTTTAAAATCATGGAAACAATTTGGTTGGTCTTACGTTTTTCTTAATAAAAACTGAGGCTCATCTTTTGCAACTAGTGCATGCTTTGCCTGTTCTTTGCTAGCCTTTGCACCCCATCTTTTTACTGAAGTCCGAACTTTTATATACATTTTATTAATGGGGTTTAAAATATTAGGACTGAATTTTTCCCCCTTATTAGTTGCTAACAGTGTTAAACTCAAAATTGACAAATCCTCTTTTGAGAGAGACTGCTCTTGCTATTTATACTTACTTTAAATTTCAATTTTATCTTTGACGTACTGAGACCCTCAGTAACTTACTGTATCTCCTTCCTTCTGTTTGTTATACGAAAGTTGTGTCTTCTTCAGTTAAATCATAAACTCTTTGATGCAGGGACTACTATACAATACCTAGTATGATTGGGCTGGTCCTTATTTGGGTCCCAGGTGCTACTGTAATATAGGGCAGCAACAAATTCTTATGAAACTAAGTATCTGGTTTTTTTCAAGTAATTGTGCAATGACAAATAATGGAAGGTTACAGAATATAATAATGAAGAAAATGCTAAACTAATACCACCTTATAGCTGAGAATTTAAACTAGTCAGGTATTACCATGGCAACCAGTCTTTCAAATTGTGTAGGTGTTAGAGGCAGATTAAAATATTTTAGGGATGGATGGGTTGAGAACAAGAGGGAAAAGATTAAAAATGTTACTACTGGTTATGAAATGGAAACAAATATATTCTGTTCATGAAATCAAGGTAGTTTATTTTTTCTTTGACTGTTTTCTTCTACCTTCTGTTCAAATGTCTGTTTAGCATACTCCACCCCAGAAAAGTTAAATAGCTCTTCTAGGAATCCATTTGAAGCAAGTAGCAGTGTCCTTTGAGTGGACAGCCTCTTATAAAAAGCCCTTTTCCTCCAAAGACCACAGATGGGAAAGAACCCTCTTAATTCTTATACAGTGCACTAAAGGTCTTAATGACTATTACTGACTCTGTGTTAAATCAGCAAACACTGTTTTTACAAAACAAATGGGTTACTGGAAATATGACAGTAATATTAATGTGAGTGAATGATGCAATATTTCATTTAATCAATTAAGCAGATTTTGATTGTGGACACCATATAGGTAACTTATAGAATCAATTAAATAAGCTTGATAATGGAGAAATTCTTGCAACTTGCTTTCTAATATTCTGTGAAATGTCTCTGTTGCACGCTAGTATGGTCAATAGCGGAACCAAAGGTGGTTGAAATAGATAATTCATATTCTGTGGTTTAGTTTTTAGTAATGTAGATAGTAGTCCAGGCAGGTAACAACCAGTGGGGTGTGTCAGTATGTTCAGCCACTTAGCAGCCCGAATGGCTTCCCTTTTAGCTTTTTGTAACTTCAGCTCAGTCCTCTTACAGGCTACAATTAGTTTGATTCCTGCCTCAGGGTAATAGTATTGCTGCTCTCTTCTCCAGCAAGCCTGTCTAGCTTTTCATGTTGGTGCTGCTTAGCATCAGTAAAAAGCCTGCTCAACTTCTCATTTTAACCTTTTGACCAAGCCTCTGCAGAACTAGCATTCCATTTCCAGAGCCTAAGAGGAAGGGCTACAAGTATACCATATGCATTAACACCCTGAAAACCTCCATTCTTCTTAGTATTCCTATGGGTGCTCCTCTTCAGCTGTTGGTGCCCCATGTGCTTTGGATCAAAAATTTTCCTTAGCAGTGTCTATTTGGCCTGCCAATGTGCTGCTGATATCTTTGTACCCCACTTCGAGGCCATATCAAGCTATGTGGACCAACCACCTGTTGTTCCTTTTCAACCTCCTTGGCCTGAGATGGTGCTTAGCATGTCCTCATTGTGTGCGCCTCGGCTGCTTGCTAAGTTCATTCTCTGTAGTTTGTCAGTAATAGTAAAGTAGGTAGGTAGTTACTGGTTATTGAAAATTTGTTTTATTTCTTCTGAGGAAATATTCCCTGTGAGGGGCATGCTCTGGGTTTAAATGTTGCCTCACGTGTAGAGAGGCTATCCTGGTCAGCAGTGAATGTTCTAAGTATGTTTGTTGCCTGGGAGAGTTGTGTATCCTACAGAAGCATAACTTCTGTTTAGCCTTCAAATCCAGTGCACAGAAAACCCTGCAAATCCAGCTGCATCTGTTAATGATGGAGCCCCTTCGTCCCGCTTTGGAGCCAGGTCAGGAAAAACCCCTTGTACATCAGTCCCCAGGGGTTTCTAGTGCCTCTTGGATCTCAGCACAACACTCTCCTAGAAATGGGAAAGTCTGAGACTGCCTCTAAAGATCCTAAGAGAAGGAGCTCTAATTCTCTTAAGGTACCCTCATCAAAAAGGCCTCGCTCTTTGACCTGCTCAACATTCTCAGATTTCATTCTTGAGTCTTGGTACCGTAAAGGTGAAGGGCTCCTCTGGTACCAGCAAGGCGGGAAGATCCTGCAGCTCTAATAGTAAACGTGGCCCTCAGAAGGCTCTAGTATAGTCTACTGGAGATGGTCAGAACAAATAGAGAGGGTTGGTACCATCAGACTTAACCGCTCTCCTGGTACCCTTATTGAGCTTTTCAATACCATATAAGACTAAGCCTCCATCTACATCAGCACTGCCTGTGAAGCGCTCAAAACCATTTGGTACCATCCTCCGGGGAACAAGTGTATTGATCAATCGGTGCCACAACTCTACATAAGACTTCAGGTGTCCAAAGGACTTATCGGTGACTGCTGAACCAGAATCTCCATTGCTGGCATGTACTGAGTGTCTCTTGGTTTCCAGATCCTTCTGCATCCCCAGTATTGTTAACCTGCGTTTTTGGTTGGAGGTTCTCCGTTAGAGGAGAAAAAAGGACAATGATCATTCGTCTCTGTTTAGGATTCTCTTATGTGCCCATATATGAATCCCCTTTCCTTATTATTCCTCATGGGAGCAATCCTGGATTCTACCTCCTCCAGGTTATAGTCTTTAGTGGCTATATTGGATCCCTGGGCAGCTTATCGCTGGCATTCTCCAGGGCCTCAACCCTCTGATATCGGGATGATAGGAAGACTCAAGCTTCTTCTCCCCAGCAACAGGAGGGAATGTTCGAGAATCAAGAGACTAGAGCAGATAAGAAGCTACTCCTCAGACTACCATCTCATTGTCTTCACTGGATAAACTGGTAATGCCTCCTCCTCTGTCTATGGCTGATGATTTTCGGCAGTTTCAAGACCTCATTAAATGGGTGGGTAGACTCTCTACTGATATCCCCTGAGGAGATAAAAAAAATCCCAACAAAAGCTATTGGATAGTCTGCACTCTGTAACACCATCCAGGGTTGCCCTTTCTATCAATGAGAGTACTGCTGGAACCTGTGAAAACATTTGGCAAACCCTGGCTTATAGTAACAACCATGTGTAAGAGAACCAATAAAAAGTGTTATGTTGTTCTTCAAGTGCCTATCCCTATGTGGATTCCAGACGTGGGTGTGCATCTCCATTGACCTACGTGCACGCCTTGTGTCGTCCACATGTATGTCCACGATCTTATACGGCTGCGCAGGTCAATTTGACGCCCCCTCAGTTCCTCTTACTGCCACATGCCAGAGTCAGAACACTCCTCTTCACCTTTAGGAAAGCTATGTAGCAAAAAAAAAAAAAATATATAATAAAATTTATTTTTAATGGTTTTAGAATAGTTAACGATTTAATAGTTAGGATGTTTTAAGAATCTATACTCTCCGTTACCCCCTTCCCGGGACATTCCACCATTTTTTGGAGGGTTATGCCCAGACAAGTTGGGTTCAAGAACTGAGTCACATGCCTGTGATTATTCTTGGTGAGTGACAAGTACCAACTCTGTCCCTACTGCCTTGGTGAGACCGACGTTGTTGCATGGGACTCCATCTGCCGCTCCTTCCCCTCGAGAACCTGCAGGGCGAGAGAACTCAGGCTAAAGAAACATCTCATGGAGGAGGCAATACATCTGCATGCACACCTGGAGGTGGCACTGCCGGACCCGCCGGAAGGCCCAGCTGCTCCGGTGGTGAGTGCATTCCCTGCCATGGTGACACAGACGGTACCGGTGGTGCCAACCAAGACCGATTGTGTTCACAAGAAGCACAGTCATGGACACACGGACAGGTCCCTGGAGCTGAGATCAGCTGGCTGAGAAGTTGTGCACAGATGCAGCGGCACCCACTCCCAAATGGGCAAAGGTGGAGAAAAAGATGAAACATCTGGACAAGCCCAAGACTTCTACCACCACCAGCGTATCACTGGAACCCCAGCAACTGTCCATTGAGCCGGCAGGCTGCTGCGGCTGTTGCCGTACATTTTTCTCATGCCGCGCACACTGGGCTGACTATCACCCTTAACACTAACAGCAGAATTCCTTTCACCATTGAAGGGGCCTTCACAGCAATGTGAAACACCTGACACTGTGCAGCCTCCATCTCCAGCAGATGAACTGCTGCTCCTGTATCATCCTTCCATGTTACGGCCAGAAGCGCCACAATGGAACATACCCTTAATCTATCAGCAGAGGGTGTCAAGGATCCCCAAGATGAGTTCTTAAACATTCTACAACTGGCAAGGCCCATCAAGGGTTACGCTACCAATATACAAAACAATTCTCCAACTTGCCCAAGCAATCTGTTGTGCCCCGGCCTCCTGCAGCCCGACACCAGCATGTGCAGAGAGAAGTTACTTTGTCTTGGCCAAAACCACGGATTTTCTATTCATGCACCCACCACCAAATTCACTAGTGGTGCAAGCAGCGCTCCAAATGGCGAGACAACAGTACCTGCAGGTCTTCCACTCCTGATCAGGCTGCAAAAAACCTCGACTTTTTTGGACCGAAGGTCTATTAGTCAGCTGGCCTGCAGTTCCATTTAGCCAGCTGCCAGCCATACTGGCAAAGTATGACTTCAAAATTCTCAAGACTGGCAGAGTTCCAGGCCTCTCTTCCGGAGGGCAAACAAGTGGACTTCAAAGCCCTTATCGAGGAAGGCAGACTGGTGTCTAAGGTCTCCCTGCAGGCAGCGGTTGAGGCAGTGGACATGGCAGCACGATCCCTAGCTTCAGGGTTGGTGCTGAGAAGGGATTCTTGGCTGCAAACATTCGGCTTCCCCAAAGAAGTACAAACCACCCTGGAGGACCTCCCTTTTGACAACCAAGAACTATTTAGCGACAAAACCAATGAGCCTTCATTCCCTTAAAGACTCTTGGGCTATGCTGGGCTTATACACTCCAGCCCCTACATGATTCCAGACCTGCCAAGACTTTCGACCCAGATACCCCACTTCACCCAACCCACCTACCAACCCTGTCCCCCATGCCAACAGGAGCAACCCTGCCTCCGCCTATGTTCCAAACTACCCTGACATTCCATTTTCTTGACATTCACTATCTACACCTTCCATCAAAGCCCTCCAAGACCACCCTTTTGACTCCTTCCAGAGACCCGCAAACCACTCTCTGCCTTTCTCCTGGCTTCATCTATTGTGTTTGGGGCCCGTTTTCCTCTTTGCCCATAATTGGAACAAGATTACCACCAATCGATGAGTACTGGATATCATACATCAGGGATACCTTATAGAATTCCACACCTTCCCTTACCTGCCACCCACCTCGTAGCAATCGTGTGGACCCAACTCCAGATACATCTCCTTCAGAAGGAAAAACGCACCCTTCCAGAAAGGGGCCATAGAATAAGTTCCACATCACTATCAAGGCATGGCTTCTACTCCCCTTACTTCCTCATACCAAAAAAGTGAGGAGACCATCACCCCATATTGGATCCACGAGCCTTAAACCTATTCATTCACAAATTCCACTTCCGCGTGGTCACACTCCCTCAAATCATCCCCTCCCTCAAACATGGGACTTGGCTCATGGCTTTTGATATGAAGGATGCGTATTTTCATGTGGACAATCATCCCGCCCATTGCAAATTCCTTTTTTATGGTGGTGCCTTCCCATTTCTAATTCCATGTCCTTCCCTTCAGGATAGCCACCACTTCTCACATGTTCACAAAAGTCATCACTATCTTTGCAGTGTACATGCATCATCTTGGCCACTCATTATTCCTGCATCTGGATGACTGGCTCCTGGTGGCATCATCCCACGAACGCTTACTTAGTCCCATTCAGACACTGCAGGACCTCCTTGCCAATCTGGGCATCTGTATCAGAGGAAAAGTTAACCCTCGTACCCACCAGAGAGCTCACATTCAAAGGGGCACACTTGAATTCTCACAATGCACAAGATTTCCTACCAAGAGACCAGTTTTTTGCTTTCCCTGCTATCACACACATGCAACATTGTCCCCGCGCCCATGCCCACCACTGCCTCCCACTCCTGGGCCACATGGCGGCTGCCACCTCTGTTACCCCATAAAGGTGCCTTCAACAGTGGCTGAGCTGAGTGTACGACCCACAAAAGGACCACTTCAACAAACGAGTTTTCCTCCCACTGCCAGTAGTAACTTCCCTGTCATGGTGGTGCGATCCGTTCAAGGTTCTGGTGGGCACCCCGTTCCAACCCAGCCTACTTCCCACATCATCCTCATTACTGATGCCTCTCTTGCAGACTGGGGCAGCCACATGGAGGGCCACGCGACCTAGAACCTATGGCCCCCAGAGAGGCAAGGATGCATATCCACAACCTATGGAGCAGAGTGACTTGGGCACCACCAATTTGTTTGCAGAAGGTATATTGAGAGGGAGGGAACAGAGCAGCTGGACTTACTATTTTTGTAGAACAGAACTCTAAACTTTCCTTAGAAGGCAAAAATCTTTGTTCTCCTCCTTTAAGGAATCTTCACATGCCTGACAGTCGCTTCGCTTTCAGTCGCTTATGTAAAATTTGCCATGTTAGTTTGTCTTTACACTTAAATCTGAGCTTTATAGCTGTTAATAGTTTCCTGCATACCCTTCTAGATAAATCTGCTCTGAAGGGATCAAGATTGATCCATTGCGTACTGGAACCTCTGGTTGTACAAGCCAAACTTCTGTATTGAAGATGCAAATTAGTTCCTTGAAATTCTTGTAAATTGCCATTTTAGCCCTTAACTGAATAGTTTGAGTGGTTCTTCAGACCCTGGTCTAGTATGAAGTAACTGGAAAGAAATTCTAGCTGTCTATGAAGGTTTGGCCAGGTGTGCATTTTTGCTTTGGGACAATGGAGTTTACTTAGAATAGTGAAAGAGTCCAGGAAAAGAACCCCTCATTTTAGTTTAATCTAGAATATTCAGCTCCCCAGTTTTGACTGAAATGTGCATTAAAATCACATACCAGTATCTTTGGAACCTGCTGGTCTCCATTTGTTCCCTGTTTAAAGATGGTCTGGCTCTAACTTCCAAGACTTTCTTCCTTTGAGAATTCAGTTGCAAATGAGGGATGGACTTTTTAGAAGTGACAATCTGACAGGATATCCATAATCCAATCCAGAAGTTAGATAGTGAAGTTCACCTTGCCATAATAGTATGTTGAAATGGAGCATGTACCTGCTGCTAGAATGTAATTTTTCTTTGGGGAGGCATACATTTTTGTGCTCCACTTCATCAGATAACTGAAAAGCACCACGAGCCATGCTGCAGGTGGCTGTTGAGTTTTCCTCTGACATCTATTAAATAGTGATGTTATTGATCATTTTGTATGCCTTGGGAAGGGGGAGTTGATATGCAAGTGGAAAACATAAGTAGGATTGTCAGTTGGTGAGAAGGAATTTCATTTTTAAGCAGTGGGAAGATGACTCCAAAAATGGGGTAGTAACTTCTCTCAATAAAATTGTCTTCCAGGATGTGGTTTTTTTGTTTGGTTTTTTTTTTTTTTTTTTTTTTTTGGTAAGAATTTGTATTGGCTAGCAAAAGGTGACCATGAGATTAAATTAAGGAGTTTGTCCAGGTCTGTTATACCCTTCATTGTTGACAGTTGTATTGCAAGTTGCCTGCACAATTACTTTTTTCCATCTGGGTTTCACAATTACCGATTTCAATTCCATTCCATCTGATGAAGGACCTGACTTGTTATAATTCCTAACTTGTGTTCATTCTTGTCATTAAACTACAAAGATAATAGATTTCACTTTTTATGCCTTGGAGTACAGTTTTAAATAGTTTTAAATGAGGCCATTCACAACTGTAGATGAGAAGGTGTGAATGTCAAAAGAGGGAACATTATTTTTTGTAATGGGCTAGCCATTCCTAGTCTTTGTTCAGATTTAGTCTGATAGTGTCAAGTTTGCTTGAGTTCCACCTCTGCAGTTTCGCTCTGGAGTTTGTTTTTAAGTTTTTTGTTGAGGTATGGCAACTTTCAAGTCTGTTACTGAGTGTCCAGGGAGATTGAGGTGCTCTCCTACTGGTTTTTTAATGTTACCATTCCTGATGTCTTATTTGTATCCATTTATTCTTTTGCGCAGAGACAGTCTGGTTTGGACAATGTACATGGCAGAGGGGCATTGTTGGCACATGATGGCGTATGTCACGTTAGTAGATATGAAGATGAACGAGCTCCTGATGGTGTGGCTGATGTGGTTAGGACCTATGATGGTGTCACTTGAGTAGATATGTGGGCAGAGCTGGCAACAGGATTTGTTGCAAGGATACGTTCCTGGGTTAGTGTTTCTGTTGTATGGTGTGCAGTTGCTGGTGAGTATTTGCTTCAGGTTGTGGGGCTGTCTGTAAGTGAGGACTGACCTGTCTTCCAGGGTTTGTGAGAGTGAGGGATCATCTTCCAGGATAGGTTGTAGATCCTTGATGTGTTGGAGGGGTTTTAGCTAGGGGCTGTAGGTGATAGCCAGTGGTGTTCTGTTGTTTTCCTTGTTGGGTGTCTCCTGTAGTAGGTGACTTCTGGGTATCTGTCTGGCTCTGTCAATCTGTTTCTTCACTTCCTTAGGTGGGTTTTGTAATTTTAAGAACGCTTGATAGAGATCTTGTAAGTGTTTGTCTCTGTCTAAAGGATTGGCGCAAATGTGGTTGTATCTTAGGGCTTGGCTGTAGACAATGGATTAATTTTTCTTGTGATCTTTAGATCTAATGTAATATACGTCTTTTTTTTCTTGCAGATCTTTCTTTCAATAATAAAAGCTGCAGAAATGGAGGTCAGAGGGTAACACCTGTAAAGTAAAACAACGCCTAAGGGTCAGTTCTGCTTCAAGGTAACAATCATAATAAATTTTACTTCCTTGTGAGGTATAATATGCATGGTGACATGATTTAAGGGCTTTTTTTTTTCCCCTTGGTTTTTAAGTTATGTTTTAGGGCATATGGCATGTCTGAAGGATCTTATGGGTCTTGCTTCTGAGGTTATGGCACACCAGACTTTTCTGTGGTGGTGATGGGAAATGAAACCATTAAAATTGTTATTGCAGTGTGTTTATAAATTTGAGCTTTTCATGGCTTCGCAGGCCTGGTCTACACTTAAGTTTTAAATCGAGAAACCTACAGTACTTAGGGATGTGAAAAATTACAAATCCTAAATACCGTAGTTGATCTGACCTAACCCCAGGTGTAGATGCAGCTAGGTCAGGGGAAGATTTCTTCTGTTCACCTAGCTATTGCCACTTGGGGAGGTGGTTTACCTACATCAACAGAGAAACCCCTTCCATTGATGTGGGAAGCACTATAATGTTGCAGCACTGTGCCGCTGTAGCACTTGTAGCATTGACATGGCCTCAGTAACCTTGTGTTTACTTTTAATTATTGAATCAATCTTGTACTACCTATGGTAATAACTGCCCGAATTCTCTCTGCTAGCCCTACCCTCTCCAGTACCCCTATTTGACCTTTACTTCTTTTTCTCAGTTGCCACATAATCTGGCTTCTTTCTTTCTAGCGGCTACAATACAGGTGTGACCATATGAAGACCTACCGTAAATAGAAATTTCAATGGAAATATGTAATAGATTAAAAACATTCAGAAAAGTTTTATTGAATATTGAAATGAATAGCAAAAGTTTTAACCTTTTAACTGCATTTTTTATGCATTTAAATGCATTTTTTGCTGCTTATTTAAATGTGACCTGCAAAGGAGAAATATGGTTTGTCATTAATCTCAGATGATGTATAAATGTGGCCTGAAAGAATGTTTGTTTAAAATTTCTGCTTAGAATTTTACATTAGCAGTTATTTATTATAAAGGTCTTTACTTCCTTGTTGCTAGAAAATGTTAGAGAACTAGCTGGGTTATATTATCACAAGAGCTTGAAATCTGAGCCTTTGAAAAGAGAGGAGATTTTTTTGTTCACTGGTTCACTGGTTTGTTCACTGGTTTCAATTTAATGCCTGTTTAACAAACACTTGAAAGAAAAGCTCTCTGAAAATGTCAGCATTCTGCCCCATAAAGAAGAGGTTGAGGGCTAGTAGTCCACACTACAGAGGCTTGCCGGTACAGTGGCTATGCAGCATATACTGACAAAAGGCAAATACATTTGTCAGCTTAATCAAACTACCTTCTGGAACGATGTAAGCTATATGAGTCCTTTTGCTGGTATAACGTGCATGAACATGGGGCCGTTTGCTGGTATAGCTAAGTCAGTTAGGAGTGTGTGTCTTTTTTGCTCTCTTAACAATGTAGCTATGTCAGCAAAACTTTATTGGGTAGACCTAGCCTGAAATTTTTCCTTCTATCTTCGAGTGATTGCTCATATCCATTCCAATATAGGTGTGTGTGCGCTCCGTGCACAGTTTCCCGGAACTTTTTTCCCCTTAGCAGCCCCCGTAGAGCCGGCTCTGGTGCCTCCTGGAGTGCCGCGCCCATGCCGCAGCACGAGGCACTGCCGGCCCTACGCACCCTCAGTCTCTTCTTTCCGCCCTGATGGTGGGATGGAACTAGCACTTGCTCCCTGCAAGTGCCATTCCCCTTCTTTTATCTTTGTTAATCAAAGTACCTAGTTAGTTTAAGTAGTTGTTAAGTGTTGTAGCTTAGGAAGAAGTCCTTTACGGACTTAAGGTGGCCGGGCTATGTCCCGGCCGCCTGGGTTTAACACCCCCCCCGCCCCCCCACTCGGTGCCTTAAGTGCCTGGGGGGAGAGCAGACAAGAGTAAGATTAGGTTTAAAGCCTTGCTCCTATCGCAGCGCTCCGCTCTGTGTCCGGGTCGTCCGGCTCCCCCTCGGTGCGGAGCGCACCGTCGGCACCGGATTCCACTCGGCACGGAGCATCCCCGGTGCCGAGGACGAGGACAGCGCATGGAGCGCGGACACTCCCCTGCGCCGTGGGTACGGGCAGGGTCGAGGACAGAGATGCACCAACCACGACCCGTCAAGTCCCCTCCCGGTCTGCATCTCTGTGCAGGGGTCCACCCCCGACTCTTCGGAGTGGGAGAGTGCCCCTGCCAATGCGGAGGTTGGCGGCATGAGCCTTGTTGGCCGGCCTATGCCACCTCCGTGCCCCCCCCTCCGCCAAGGGAGAAGGGTCTGGGGTCCCGGGGCAAGCCCATGTGGGTCCCCCCCGAAGGGCGGTGGAGATCCCCGGTACTGGAAGGATGATCTCCCGCCAGTCTGCTGCCAGGGGTAGAGCGAGGCCGCTCCCCCAGCGGGTCGGCACCGGACCCCCCCAGGCGGTGCCAGGGCTCTCCCGGCGCCAGACCCCCAGGCGGTGCCGGGGGCCCAGCGGTGCCGAGGCTCTCCCGGCGCCAGCGGGGCTCTCCTGGTACCGGACCCCCCAGGCTGCACTGGAGCCCTCGGTGACAGCTGGGCTCCTGCCGGCTCCGCAGCCCCAAGCAGGCCGGAGCCCCTGGCGGCAGCTGGGCCCCAGCTGACTGGTGCCCCGCGCCTGCTCCGCGGCTCTGGGCGGGGCGGAGCCCCCTGCGGCAGCTAGGCTCCCGCAGGCTTCGCACCCCAGGTGAGGCTGGCGCCCCCAGCGGCAAGGCAGCGGGGCTCTACCGGCACCGCAGCCGCAAATGGGGCCAGAGCTTGCAACAGCGCCGCAGCTCCACGCGGTACTGGGGTCCACGCAGCACTGGAACTCCACACCGTACTGCAGCTCTTCACAAGGCTGAGGGGCTCTTTGGAGCTCCCCTTAGCGGTAGGCAGCGGAAGCACGGTCCCCAGCATGGACAAGGCACCCGGGACCTAGGACAACCGCCTGTGTGGCGGCTCGGGTCCCACGGGGGGGGGAGCGGCAGTCGTCAAAACAGCCGGCGCTCCCTCAAGGTGTCCTAGCATGCGGCAAAAGTGCTAGTAAGGGTACAGTCCGTGCCCTGGCACAGTCTGAGGCCCATGAACACCACTCCTCGGTTGAGGAGTCGGACCCCGTGGAGACACCCTCCTATGGGTGCACCCCTTCGCCAAGGGGAGCACCCGCAAGACTTGCCTCGATAGTCCTATTACCCCTTCCTGGATGAGGCAGTCTCCGGGGGCCACATGGCACCACGGAAAGATTTCAGGGCGCACCAAGAATTGCCCAATAGCGGGCCCCTATCTTGAGGTTGGCTTCTGCCATTTTGTATGGAGGAATCATGCTGGCTAAGGCAGCGCTCCAAACGTCAAGCGACGCTGCTGCCCCGGTGGGTAGAGACATAGCCCCCGCAAGTTCCATGAGGACATGCTCATGGCTGCTACCATCAGGCCTGTCCAGGAGGTGCAGCAATCTATCCAGAATGCCTGGATCCAGGAGTCTAGTATGCCGCCCTCGCCCTACAAGGATGCATACTTTCATGAGTCCATCCTCCGAAGCCAACAGGGGCTGGCTCCTACTACCAATTTACAGCCTGCCCCTTGGCCTATCTTCGGCTCCAAGGGTGTTCACAACTTGCATGGTGGTAATGGCGGCCCACCTCAGGCGAAAGGGTGTGCAAACCTTCCCTTCCTGGTCGATTGGTTGATGGGGGTAGGTCCAGGTTCCCAGTGCAGGTCAGCGGACTTACACTGCTCCACGTGCAGCAGGCTGGTCTGCTCATGAACGAACAGATGTCCACTGACGCCAGCGAAACGCATAGTGTTCCTGGGGGCCACCCTGGATGCTCCCCAGTCCAGAACATTCCTGTGTCAGCCATGTTTTTAGGTGCTGGTCTCTATCATCTCCCAGCTGCACCCATACTCCACAACAACAGCAAGGCATTGCTGACTGCTGTTAGGCCACATGCCAGCCTGCACATATATAGTGAGGCTAGCTCGCCCGAGACACAGGCCGCTTCAGGCATGGTTGGCCTTGGTATATGTGCCGAGCAAACACCCACTGAACTGGGTGGTCCAGTTCCCCCACCTGCCCTAGCCTCCCTGGACTGGTGGAGATTCCCCAGGGCAGTAGGGAAGAGCGTTCCCTTACACGGAACTGATCCCGTTGGTCACCTTAAGTTCCGGCAACTTGTATGTGGGATGGGAGCCACATGGGTGCCAACCTGAGCACTCGGGGGCTCTGGTTGGTGGAGGAAAAGTGCTTGCAGGTCACCGTGGAGGAGCTGAGAGCCGTTTGCCTAGCGTGCAGGCTGTTCCTCCGATCCCTGACAGGCAGAGTGGTGCAGGCGCTGCTGGACAACACTGCAGCCATTTCACATGAAGAGGCTGGGAGGGGCACCCTCCCGGCCTCTCTGCGAGGAAACTAGCCGTCCGTGGGGCTTTGCCATGAGGCACGACTCTGCTGGAGTGCATCTCACCTCATGGGGGTGAAGAGCGATGAGGCGGATCGCCTCAACAGGTCGTTTCTACCCCACCATGACTGGTCGCTGCACTCAGGGATAGTGACTGCGATCCTCCAGAAGTGGGGTGTCCCCCAACCGGATCTGTCCATGTTGGTTGGGAATGCGCAGTGCCAAGGCACGGCTTGCGCAGGGGTCTTGAGACTGGGTTGCTTTCAGATACGTTCCTCAGTAATGGGACGGGGACCCTCAGGTATGCGTTCCCACCCACTCCACTCCTGCCAAAGGTCTTACCGAACATGAACAGGGGCAGGGCGGATATCATATTCACTGCTCAGGCCTGACCGAGCTAGCGCTGGCTCAGCATGCTGCTGGACCTTTCGTTCGCCCCGCCCATGGGGCTCCCGAGGCGGCATGACCATCTCTCCCAGGACCACAGTGCCCTGTTGCACCCGGTCCTGGATTCCCAGCAGCTCACGGCCTGGAGCCTCTGTGGCTGAAGGAGGTAGGGGGGCCTGCTCGGTGCAGGTCCCACAACTCCTGCTGGGTAGCAGGGACCCTTTCTACACAGGTCGTGTATCAAACTAAGTGGTCATGGTTTACCTCTTGGGCGGAGTCCCGGGACATTCCGCCAGCCTCTTGCCTCTGCAGGCGACCCTGGAGTACTCTGGGGTCTAGTGCTGGCCTCGTTCACGATCCACTTGGTAGCTATTTTGGCCTTCCATTACCTGCTAGCGGGGAGATCCCCGTTCTCCCATCCCACGTGGGTCGGGTGCTCAAGGGGGTCGAGAGGCAGCATCCCCAGGTCCGCAACCCGGTTCCTCCCTGGGATACCAGCCTGGTCCTCTCGAGACTCATAGGGGCTTCCCCTTTGGAACCCATGGCTTCACGCCCTCTGCCGCGCTTCGTGGACAGTAGCCTTCCGGGCGGCCATTACCTCAGTTTGGGGGGTCTCCAACTTAAGGCCTTGACCTTGGAGCCCCCTTATACACTATCCTATACAGATAAACTACAGTGGAGGTCATGTCCGGCCTCCTAGCCTGGGTTGGTTTCCGAACCTCATTTATAACCACGATTGATCTCTCCCTGTGTTTCCCAAACCGCGCGGTCTGGGTTTGGAGATGGCAGTCGCTAGACACGAGACGAGCCCTGGCCTGTTACATCGAAGACATGGCCATTCCAGAAATTGGCGCAGCTCCTCGCCACCGGGGAGGGGGGGGGGGGACCGGATGAAAGGATCACCGGTCTCCACCCAGCACATCTCCGTGTGGATCACATCCTGCATCAAGTGCTGCTAGGAGCAGGTGAATGTGCCGCTGCTTGGTGTCTTCACAGCGCATTCACCCAGAGCTAAGGCCTCCCCTGCGGCCTTCCTGGAGAGAGTGCCCCCGCAGGACATCTGCAAAGCAGCCACCTGGTTGTCGGTCCACACCTTCATGCCCAACTACGCCATCGTTCAGCAGGCGAGAGAGGATGTAGGATTCGGCAGAGCCGTGCTGAGGGCAGCTCACTGGTAACTCCTACCCACCTCCGAGGTATGGCTATTTAATCACCTATATTGGAATGGATATGAGCAATCACTCGAAGATAGAAAACAGGGTTACTTACCAGTAACTGTTGTTCTTCGAGATGTGTTGCTCATATCCATTCCACACCCGCCCTCCGTCCCCACTGTCAGAGTTGGCAGAAAGAAGGGACTGAGGGTGCGTAGGGCCGGCAGTGCCTCATGTGCTGCGGCATGGGCGCGGCACTCTGGGGGGCACCAGAGCTGGCCCTATGGGGGCTGCTAAGGGGAAAAAAGTTCCGGGAAACTGTGCACGGAGCGCACACACACCTATATTGGAATGGATATGAGCAACACATCTCGAAGAACAACAGTTACTGGTAAGTAACCCTGTTATTCATGTCCTCTAGATGCCCAAGAAGAACAGGGAAGACTATTCAATATTCCTGATATTTCCTAGGTAAAATAGAAAAAACTGCTTTGGGGGAAAATGGTGTCCTTTGTTCATTCCTAAAGAAGTAGAACAGGACACGTTCTACATGTTTTTCCTTTGCAGGTCACTTTTTAATGCTGCCACAGAATTTAAATCCAATGTAGTGCAGAATAATGGGGTTATTGATCTCTTTGAGTTCTGACTATATTTAATGAAGAATGTGGAAGCCTTCATGGCAGTACAATGTGAAAATCAGTTATGTGGCTCAGGAAAGATGAGTCTAAAAGTATATGAAATATGCATATATGGAAGAATTGTGCTTGGGATGACCCAGGTGAGAACAACTGGGAACAAAATTGGAGTAAAATTAAACTTAATGAATATAAAGAGAAATGTAACAGCACTCAGCCATATTATGGTGGAATAGACTCCCTGAGAAAGAATGGGGAAATGCCATTGCTTGAGATGTTGAAGATTAGATAAAACACTTCAATAGTATAGGGAGCTGCCCTGCATGAGCCAGAACATGGGCAAGGAGACCTTGGAGGACTTGTTCATGTCATCTAATTCTAAAGTTTTAGGAGTTTCTGCCATGATGACAACTAAGCAGTCAAAACACCTGAATGAGATCTCTGGATATGGTGTGGTTAAGAGAAGAAACTATACAGATATCTGTAGATATCAGTTTCCACGTGAGCAAGGATTAAGGATTTTAATAACAAACTATTGCAGTGTGACTATTAGATTTGTTCCAGACAATGCATTTTGGCTGGTGACACGAATGCTGTTCTCACCAGCTGCCTAAATCGGTCAGATGGAAAAGTAATCCTATTTGTGATTCCCCACTGACACAGATTGCATAATTAAAATAGGGAAGATCTGCTGTGAATTTAAATTAGCTGTTTTTGTATTTTGGTGCTATTTGTGGATTTTAAAGCTATATAGTGAGGTGGAATTGCACTGATATTTGCTTAAATGTTATAGCTGTTGGATACCCAGTGCCCACTCCATGTTGGTTTTATGGTATAAGAATGGATTTTTATATAGTCTTAGTAAAAGCAAATTCAGGCAATCTACTTCCTTTTTTGTAAGGGATATTAAAAAAATTTGATGATGAAACTGCATAAATTATCATAGCAGTTGGGCCTAATTAAATACTTGCATCATATAACCAAGGATCTCAAACGTATTTCCTTTGGAGTACATATTCATAGATTCTAAGACTAGAAGGAGGAACCATTGTGATTATCTAGTCTGACCTCTAGTATAACAGACCAGAGAACGTCTTCCAAATTAATTCCTAGAGTAGATCTTTTAGAAAACATCCAATCTTCATTTAAAAACTGTCAGTGATGGAGAATCCACCACAACCCTTGGTAAATTATGCCTTAGTTCCAGTCTGAATTTATCTAGCTGCAACTTCCGGCCATTGTATCATGTTAGACCTTTTTCTGTTAGATTGGAGAGCCCATTATTAAATATTTGTTTTCTCTGGAGGTATTTATAGACTGTAATCAAGTTACCTCTTAAAGAGAAAATTAAGCTGAATAGATTGAGCTCCTTGAGTCTCACTATAAAGCATATTTTCTAACCTTTTAATCATTCCCATGACTTCTTGAACCCTCTCCAATTTATCAACATCTTTCTTGAATTAAGGACACCAGCACTGGACACAGGATTCCAGCAGTGGTTACATCAATGCCAAATGCAGAGGTGGAATAACCTCCTCTACTGCTATTCAAGATTCCCTTATTTACGCATCCAAGGATTGCGGTAGCCCTTTTGGTCGCAGCCTCTTATTGGTAACTCATGTTCAGCTGATTATCCAGTATTACCCCCCCCAAATCTTTTTCAGAGTTGCTGTTTCCCAGGATAGTCCTCTGTTTTGTAAGAATGGCTTCCATTCTTTGTTCCCAGATGTATACATTTACATTTAGCTGTATTAAAATGCATATTGTTTGCTTACACCTAGCTTACCAAGTGATTTCAGATTGATCTGTGACAGTGATTTTTCCACTTCATTATTTACCACTCCCCCAACTTTTGTCTCATTTGCTAACTTTATCAGTGGTGATTTTGTTTTTTTCCAGATCATTAATAAACATGTTAAATAGCATAGGACCAAGAACTGAACCCTGCGGGACTCTACTAGAAGCACACTCATTCAATGATGATTTCACCATTGACAATTACATTTTGAGACCTGTCAATTAGCCATCTTTTTATCTATTTAATATATTCCATGTTACTATTATAGACTAGTTTTTTAATCAAAATGTCATGCAGTACCCAGTCAAATGCCTTACAGAAGTCTAAGTATGTTACATCTGCTCCATTACCTTTATTAACCAAAGTTGTATTCTCATAAAAAGAAAATCAAGTTAGTTTGACAGGATCTATTTTCCATAAACCCATGTTAATTGGTGTTAATTATATTACCATATTTTTTATTACTTGAGTCCTGTATCAGCTGATCTGGTATCTTGCCCAGGATCAATGTTAGACTTCATCTTTTTTAAATATTAGTGCAGTATTAACTTTCTTCCAGTCTTTTGGAACTTCCTTTGTTCTAAGACTTATTGAAAATCAACATTAACGGTCCAGCATGATCCTCAGCCAGCTCTTGTTAAACTCTCTTGAGGGCAAGTTTTCCTGACCTGCTGATTTTAAAATGTCTGACTTTAATAGATGCTGTGTAACATTCTCTTGAGATATTAGTGGAGTGGACATACTGATGCAACTATATCATCTGTTTTTCCCAAATGAAGAACAAATATTTGTTTAACACTTTTGCCTTTTCTGCATTATTATTGATAATTCTACCACTTCTATCTAGCAGTGGACTAATATTGTTCTGATCCTGTTTCTTCCTAATATACTTAAACGCCTTATTGTCCTTAACTCTGTTGTCCATAGGCTTCCCCCTTGTCCCTTTCCTTCTCTTATCAATTTTCTACAGTTCCTACTTCTTATTTATAGTTATTACTATTAATTCCCTTTTCTTCCATTTGTTTAATATATAGTTTTATAGCTGCCTTCACTTCCTGTCTAAACCAGATAAGTTTTTTAACCATTATGACTTTTTCTTCCATGTTTGGGGGGTTGTGGCTTTTTGGCATCTTAGTGAAATGTTCTAAACAATTCCCAATTGTCAATTAAATTTTTTTATTAAATTTTTCCCCCCAGTTGAGGAATAAGGCAGCTGTTTTAATAGCACACAGACTACACAAATTGAGGGCAACAAACGAAAAATATAACATGGAATTGAAACTGCATTGGCAGTTTAGGTGGGCAGAGTGTAACTACCTAAGCTGTAGATTCTTAAGCAACTCTCTATGGAGGACTTTCTGGTGGTCTGTGGAGAGCATGCCCTCATTTCCAGCTGCTAAATTGCATTGACAGCTGAAATACTTCTGATGTTATTCAGTGTGTAGTTGCCATAATGGGATATTATGTAATAGTCTGTTAAAATGTGGTCAGTGCGATGAACAAGTTTGTGATCTTCGGATCCAAGCTGAAATTTGACCAGGGTATTTGGTCAAACATCCTGATTCTTATGCTAAGTGCTATAGGGTATTTAATGGCACAAGTGCTCAGAAATTTTTTTAAACATCTCATTCAAAAGATACATCCAGCTACCCGCTACCCCCAGCACCAAGCTGGAGTGTTCAGCTTATTATAATTCATTGGCACAGTGGGGTTATGGTCCATGATTAGCGCTGCTAGGCACTATAGTAATATAAATAATGTGGGGTGAGAGCGCCCCATGCTGAATCATAACTTTCCTCAATCCTCCGTGGTAGCAACGGGGTCTTAAAATAGTTTTGATGGCTGTCCCATGTTGGTGTACCTTAGCTGAAGGATTAGCACTGTAGTTTTCTTACACTTTTAGTGCACTTGTGAATTAACACCTCCAAATCATGATTTCACTGCCTTTTTATTGTAAGCAGATGCACAGATCTTATGGTGAAAAGTGCAGCTTTGCTGGACTGCTCAAATGAGCTGCAGTACAGATTGGATTAAACATATGTAAATTGCAGTAAAGCTTTTATATAGGAGAAGGATGGATAAATGGTGCATATTTAAAGGGTTAATACTGTTTCTTTAAAAAAAATGTATAGTCCTGTTGTCAATTGTTGGCTGCGTGTGTGTTTTTCCCATGTGTATGCTGTCCCATCTCTGCAGATAATCGATACAGCAAGCCATGATTGGATTACCCAATAAGACGAGAGATCCATTTCAGTAACGAAGGCACCAGGCCAGGTTTATTGCCGATGAAGCATGGTAAAAAGCACCCTATACGTGCTACAAGTACACTTAATACATGTATGCCTGTGACAGTGGACCAGCTTAGTGAATGGTGGGACTTTCCATTCCTCACTTGGCCAGACAAAGACATTCCCTTTGAGACCCTCTTTTATGCACTGATACAATCAAGTTGCATATTACCCCTCTGATATGTGTAGTTGCCTGCCTCTGGTGTGGTAAAATGCCACCCTTTACCTTGTACTGGATGGTTCAATCAAAACATCTCTATCCATCACATTGTCATCCTGAGCTTATCTTTAGGAGAGGTTAGTGTGTTTTCCTTATCTTTGGGGTATTGCTTGTTACTAGCACTTCTTTGAAATGTGTGTGTTTGCCAGTTTCTGAGAGTCTGCCAGGATTCACAGTCTGACTTTTGCTAATTTGCTTTATAACAGCAGGGCTTGACTGCCACTTTAGCTCAGGCCTCATGCCTGGCCTGTCATACTAGGCCTCATGTCTCAGGTTCTCACTTTCTACTACACTTGTATGCATCTAGAGAGGCTTCTGCATGGATAGCTGGGAGTGGAAGCTTCATTCAAGCCTGTATATGGGAGATAGGAGTCCTGTTCCTGTTCACAACCATTGATTAGAAGGTGAGAATGTGTGAACAGTGTCAACGGTTGTGAATAGGCCTCATCTACTCTACTTCTAACTGAATTGACTTTGTTAGCACTTGCCCTCCCCATTGTTGTTTCTTACCCTTGGGGGGGGTGTGTGTGTGTGTGTGTGTGTGTGTGTGTGTGTGTGTGTGTGTGTGTGTGTGTGTGTATAAAATACACCTCCTATCTGTGATTTCCATTTCATGCATCTGATGAAGTGGGTTGCAGCCCACGAAAACTTATGCCTGCAGAAAGTCTTTAAGGTGCTACAGGACTCTTTTTTTTTTTTTTTTTTTTTTTTTTTAAGATGAGTTTTTTTTTTTTTGCTTGCTCATGTTGGTTCCAAGCAGTTGTGTGTGCCCAGCGTGCATAGTCACTGGAAGGCTTTTGCCATAGTGGTACCTATAGGGTTGTCTCTGGAGTCCCCTGGAGTTGCGCCCTATGGTGCTCTATATAGGGCTTTGCTAACGCCCCGCCTGTTCAGTTCCTTCTTACCGCCTGTGACAGTTGGCTGGAATCCAACAAAGCCCTCTTCTCAGTGGTTACCCATCTGCAATCTGTAAATGGTAAGAGTAGTGTTAAGTGTTTAATTGTTAAGTGTTGTTTAGAGTGTGTTGTCAGTCATTAGTTGTTTGTCAGTGTAGGCTGTGTGCGTGGGTCCCAGTGTAGGTGCTGTCCCAGCTCTGTGCAGGTAACCGAGATGATACTCATGATCGAATGAATCGACACGACCACGGATTAGTTGAGCAACGAAGACACTCGGGCCAGGTTTATTGCAGTTGAAGCACGTGAGAAGCGACCTCTATAGAATAGCTACCAATACACTTCAAATATGAGTGCCCCATTACAATGGACTCTGCACAACTTAATGGCGGGACTTTCCATTTTCCCCTAGGCCAGACAGTCGTTTCCTCTGACACCCTCTTTTATACACTGTTACAGACAACTTCGTTCTGCTCCCCTTGACGTAGGTAGTTGTCACCCTCTTGACGTAGTCTAATACCACCCTTTACTGTAAATTGGATGTTTCAGGCAAAACAACTCTATTTGTCACCTTATTAGACATTTCTATTCACCAATAGAAGTTGGAGTCAGGTTGCTCTTGTTATCGCTTTGATGTTAGGATGTCCTGGTACCTTTTGTACTTACTATGTATTTTTAGTAATGTTTTGATTTTAGTAATGTTTTGAAAATGTGCATGCTTGCAGTATCAGTGTTTTCTCCGTGCCAGTTTCAGTCAGGTCATAAGTTCATAGCCTGACTTCTGGTAACTTAGCTTTTTCCACTTAGGCCTTAGCCTGTTCTGCTAGGTTGCAGGCCTTAAGCTCTCACTTCTTACTACAGAGTGAATATAGGAGTATTAGAGATCCCCACAGGGCATCTTCCTTCCCCTCCATTCCCAAGGGCCAGGGCATGCCTTGGTCCCCTGGATTTAAAGTGTGTGGGTCTTGTAAGTAGCCCATGCCCAAGAGTGATCCACACTGTACTCCTTAAGTGCCTTGGTGAGACTCACCAGAGGGACCACTGCAAGATTTGCGGAGGCTCGTCCCACAACTAAAAAAGACAGGAGCCAAAGGTTAGTTTCTCTGGTCAGAACCAGTGCCCCAATAAGTCAACCTCAATACAGTGCACAGCGGTGTCCATTCGAGAGTCGGCGCTGAGGAAAGACTCTGGCGCAAGAGACCCTTGGCACTGCAAGGGATTATCGGCACCGAAGGACACTTCAGGAACACTACACCGCTCTCATTCCTCTGTACCAAAGAAGCAGCTAAGGAAGACAGACGGGTTGCTCACCAATGCCTAAATCATTGTGGCATAAGAGCACAGGTGGAGCGCAACCCATGGCGGGCCACTCAGGCACCACTCCAGCTGCCACAGTACTGTCGACTCCAGCCCCGGACAGGGGTACGTTGAGTCTCGTGCATACAAACTCCCCCACCAGGGAGTCTGAGGAGGAGGAATTACAACTCCCCTCTACCCCGAAGATGTTTGGGGCTGCCAGGGAGCTCATCGACAGCACAGTGCCGCCTCCACAGACCCATGAAAAAGTGCCAGAGGTAGACGCTCCAGTACCCAGGAAGCGTGTGGTACTGTCCAAGGGGAAGTCTGCAATGATGTCATGTCAACCATGGCCACGGCACCTTTCACTGGCACCAAGGAGCACAGCACCACCCTGGTCTCCTAGGAGCGAGTGTTCAGGATCTGACTCTGAATCCTATACTTCACAACGGAGTCGGCACTGAGAGAGAGGGAAACATCAGAGCTGGGAGACCACACTCCCCTTCTCCATGCCAGGGCCACCACAATGGCAGATCCCAGTCTAGTGAACGTTCTGGACCTCATAGGCTTTTGAGGCCCCTGGGCTTGGTGAATCAGGACGCGCCTTCTCAGTGACATCAGGGAGCAGATATCAGCCCTGATCGGAGACTGTTTCGCAACCCAACATCAATACTGGCGCCGAATATGATGATGGTCCCTGGGCGTGGCAACAAATATGACACCGGGCCCGGTACCGAACCTGGAGCTGCCAATACCAAATTAGAATAGCCAGTACTGTGGGATCCTCTGGGTGCAGAGGGTCAGGAGAGAGCCCAAGTAAGGGAATTGTCCTCATCTTCACCTAGTAAGGCAGTTGCAGGCTCCTTGCTGGCACCGGCAGTGAAAGGCAGCAGGGCCCTCCAGGAATTCCATTGTAGAATTGCCCAAAACCTGGGCCTCCAGATTGAGGAGGTCTTCAAAGGGGGATGGACCTAATAACGGACATCTTAGGTCTGTCAGGGCCAACTAGGGTAGACTTGCCTCTTATGCAGACAATCCACCAGACCACAAAGGCACTGTAGCAAACCCCAGCCTCAATTCTCCCAACTACCAAGAAGGTTAAACAAAAATACTTTGTCCCTTCTGAGAACTTTGAGTACCTCTATATCCACCCCCTTCTGGGATCTTTGGTTGCAGCAGCAAATGAGTGGGAGCGACGGGAACCAAGGCCCTACACCTAAAGCTAAGCAGGAGAAAGAGATGGACCTATTCGGCAGAAAGGTGTATACCATCAGCAGCCTCCAACTCTACATGGCAAACCAGCAGGCGGTGTTGAGTAGGTATTCTTTTAACACCGGGGGTCGATGCTGAAGTTCAGAGTCCATTCCCCCTGGCTCCAAAAAGGAATTTAAGGCCCTGGTGGAGGAGGGCAAAGCCACAGTGAAGGCATCACTGCAAGGGGCGCTCATCGTGGCCAGTGCAGCAGCCCAATCTATGGTTTTGGGAGTAGTGATGAGCAGCAGCTTGTGGCTGCAGGCCTTGGACCTCCCTCACAAGGTGCAACAGATTATTCAAGACCTTCCTTTTGAGGGTCAGTCCTTGTTCTCCAAACTGACTCACTTAAAATTACGTGATCTCAAGACTCTGATTACCCTCAAATCATTGGGCATGCATACTCCAGCACCTCAAAGGAGGCATTTTAAACCTCAAGCGATGCCTCGTTTTTACCAGCCACAGTGAAGGCAAGACTTCGTCCGCAGAAGAGGCAGAAACAGCAGGAAAAGACTTTCCCAGAATTCTGGCCATGGGGCAGGCCAATTGAAGCAACCCCATAGGCCTAAACATAACTTTTGAGGGTGCGCGTGAAGATGACACACCAACATCTCTTTATTTTCGAACTGCTTATCCCACTTATACCATGAATGGCCCAGACTACATCTGACAGCTGCGTTTTACGCATGATAGAACTGGGATACTCTATCCAGTTCAGCTCCCTTCCACCCTGTCCCTCTTCAGGGACCTCTCTCATGAGCAACTTTCTGATTCAAGAAGTGCAAGCCCTCGTAAGGACAGGAGCAGTGGAAGAGGTTTTGTGTGAGCTAAGGGGAAAGGGATTCTATTCCCAGTACTTCCGAATCCCAAAAGTCAATGGCGGTCTCAGGCCCATTTGGGCTGGCAAAACTTCAACAAATTCATGAAGTTGAGGTTCCATGTGGTCTCTTTGGCATTGATTATTCCCTCCCTGGATCTGAGGGATTGGTATGCCGCCCTCAACTTGAAGGACGCATGCTTCCATGTGTCAATTATCCCAAGGCACAGAAGGTTCCTCCATTTCATAGTGAACGGGTCTCACTATCCATTCACAGTACTTCCATCTGGTCTTTTGGCAGCTCCCAGAGTGTTCACAAAGTGCATGACAGTGGTAGCTGCGTTTCTCAGAAAGCAGAAGGAACAGGTCTACCCGTACTTGGATGGTTGGCTAGTCAAAGGTTGCTCTAGACAGCAGATGGAAGCGGACATAATTCACAAGATGGATGTTCACCAGGGTAGGCCTTCTGATCAGTGCTCCGAAGTCTGTGCTGTGGTCTACCCAAAGGATAGAATTCATAGGGGCAGTCATAGACTCCAGTCAGCCCAGAGCCTACCTTCCGGACTCGCGATTCTGAGCCATATTCTCCATTTCAGAGGATTGGAAATGGTACCCCATGACCACAGCCAGAAACTGCCTGAAGCTGTTGGGACACCTAGTGGCATGCATTTACATAGTTCAGCCAAGCTATATCTCAGGCCTCTGCAGAACTTGGCTGGCCTTAGTCTACCAACCGTCCTGGGATTACATAGACAGGGTAATATTAATTCCACTGTTGGTATTAGAAACACTACACTGGTGGCTAGACCTGCGATTTGTCTGTGCAGGAGACCCATTTACTTTTCCATCTCCCACCTTGACCTTAGTAACTGATGCTTTGGCTACAGGGTGGGGAGCTCATCTAGGGTGCCTCAGAATTCAAGGACTCTGGGCTCAGAAAGATTTCTACCCACATCAATGTGAGAGAACTAAGAGCAGTACATCTTGCCTGTCAAGGTTTCATTACCCATATGAAAGGGAAGTGTGTGTTGATAAGAACAGACAACACAACAGCAATGTTCTAAACAATCAGAGTGGAGCTCGTTCCTTTCTCCTGTGCCAGGAAGCCATCGACCTCTGGCACTTTTGCATAGCTCACATGATCCATTTAGAAGCGTCTTACCTACCAGGGTCTCAGAATTTGTTGGCGGACTACCTCAGCAGGTCAATATACGTCCATGAGTGGTCCCTCCATCCAGATGTGGTGAATGACATCTTCTGGAGGTGAGGATTTCCCCACAGATTTATTTGCAACAAAATCCAACAGGAAATGCACGTGGTTCTGCTCATTCCAGAACCACAGCCCAGAGTCAATTGCAAACGTATTCCTCATCCCATGGACCTGGCAACTGTTCTATGCATTCCCTCTAATACCCCTGGTACACAAGGTGCTTCTGAAGGTCAGGAAAGAGAGATCCACAATAATCTTGATAGCACCAACGTGGCCACGTCAGCACTGGTATACCACGCTTCTCGGTCTCTCGGTGGAGATTCCCATCAGCTTCCCGTTAATGCCAGACTTGATCATTCTGGATCACGGCTGCCTTCTTCATCACCTGAACTTGCAATCCCTCCACCTCATGATGTGGAAGCTCCATGGTTGAACCCCCAGAAGTTGGAATGCTTGGAGTAAGTCAGAGAGATCCTCTTGGGTAGTAGGAAACCCTCCCCTAGGGCTACCTACCTGGCAAAATGGAAGAGGTTCTCCATTTGCTTCACAAAAAGAGGCACTGTTCCGGAGATGTCATCTATACCTCTCACCTTGAACTACCTGTTGCATCTTAAACAGGAGACACTCACAGAATCATCAAAGTCCATCTGGCTGCAATTTTGGCCTTTCAGCCTTGGGTAGCAAGGCCATTCAGTCTTTGCTAATCATGCAGTATGCTGATTTCTCATGGGCCTCGACAGGTTGTTTTCTCAAACACGTCAGCTGGTCCCTCAATGGAATTTTAACTTGGTGTTATCAGTACTGATGAAGTTGCTGTTTGAGCCATTGGGAACTTGCTCTTTAATATACCTGTCATGGAAGGTATCCTCCTGGGTGGATATTACTTCGGCTAGAAGGGTTTCAAAAGTTAAAGCCCTCACATTGGAGCCTCTTTATGTGGTCTTTTTCAAATACAAGGTTCATCTGTGACCACATCCAGCCTTCCTTCCAAAGTTAGTGTCGCAGTTCCATATGAATCAGAACATATTTCTCCTGACATTTCATCCAAAACCACATACCAAAACCCTGAGCAGGTGATTCACTCACTGGATGTTAGGAGGGCTCTGGCATTCTGTATTGAAAGGAACTAAGCCATTTAGGAAAACAACTCAACTATTTGTTGCAGTAGCAGACAGGATGAAGTGCCTTCTGGTGTCATCTAAAAGAATCTCTTCATGGATAACTTTTCAAGGCCCACTCCACCAGGTCCAGACATCCTCAACAGCATTTCTTGCTTCGGACCCAATAAAGGACATCTGTAGGGCAGCAACATAGTCATCCTTCCACACCTTTGCAGTGCATTATGCTATTACCCATCAGGCTAGAGAGAATACAGCAGTAGGTAGCTGTAGTTGGTTGAGCTCCAACCCTTTCTTCGATGTTGATGTTTGGGAGTCACCTACTTGGAATTCACATGAGCAAGTACTTGAAGAAAAGATGGTTACTAACCTTCTGTAACTGTTCTTTGAGATGTGTTGCTCATGTCCTTTCCATGACCCATCTGCCTACACCTCTGTCAGACCATAACGGCAAGAAGGAATTGAAGAGGTGGGGGATTGACAGAGCCCTATATAGAGCACTGTGGAGGCGTGACTCCAGGGGGCTCCAGAGCTGACCCTACAGGTACTACTAGGGGGAAAACCTTCCTGCGACTGTGCACGCGGCGCGCGCACACATACTTGGAATGGATATGAGCAACACATCTTGGAGAACAACAGTTACACAAGGTTAGTTAAACTGTCTTTTACCAGTCTTCAGTGAGGATTAGTTGCTCTGGTCAATGAAGAAATTTATCAGCTTTTGTGGAAACAAAATATGAATTTTCTACTAAATTAAGATGCACAGTTGCTTGTGTCACTAGAGTTGTGCAAAACACTCTTGCTGTGCTTCAGCATGGTGTAGCTAGTGGTATTGTGTAACTACAGCTTGATGCAGTTTTTAAAAATGCAGGGCAAAATTTTCAGCTTAGCCTGGCCTGGCCTCCCTTTGGGTAATTGCAAATTGCAGGCATATTTAATTCCTGTTACTTTCAGGTGCAGTTAAAGTTCCTTGATACCACAAAATAGATATATATCCAAATGACAGTAATTGCAAATGCAAAGAGGCTGGGTTTTGAAAACCTGGCCCAGAATCTCCCTTTACTCATTATGGAGACCAGATGGGTGAGGTAATACCTTTTATTAGACCAACTTCTGTTGGTGAGAGAGACAAGCTTTTGAGCAACACAATTTTCTCAATTTTCAGTCACAGCTTTCTAAAGCTTCACCTTTTGAGCGGAAATCTTCAATGTTTGGTCTCTGCCCAGAAGAAGAATTTTCATGAAGTTGAACCAAAATCCCTTTCCTCTATTTTTGAAAAAATAAAAGTAAAGAATTGAGACCTTCCCTTCCCTGTCTCAAGCACTGTGTTTTGAAATATCCAACTTGGCTCACAAAAAATCATCAGTGAGGGAGAGGTGATATTAAATGAGGAGGGATTAAATGATGATAGGTTTCAAGAATAGAAAACACTGCTTACTATAAGGGGAACTGATAGCAACCATGCTTCCCCAGCTCCTGGGTGGGGAAGGGAAGAAAGAGAAAGATGAGCCAAGCATCCCCCCAGGTATCCCATGTACCCAGCGCATGGGGCAACAATCAGTTCCTCCTCTGGAGTAGGGATGCAAAAATTTAATGTAAAATCAATTTAAACGTTCTAAAAATAGAATGGCTAAAGGCTGAGGGCGGGGTGTGAGTGTGCTGGGCAGCTCTCACTCACAGGGAGCTGAGCTGAGCGAAGCCCAGCTACAGCTCCCCCTCCCTGCCGCAAGCTGAGCCCAGCTGCGTCTTCTCCCCCTCCATGCTGCTCATCGGGAGCTGAGCCAGCTGTGGCTCGGGGCACGCCCTTCCCCCCCCCCCCCCCCCCCCCCCCCCCCCCGCCCCACCAGGTGCTGCACCTCCCCTGCTTGCCAGGAGCTGAGCCCAGGTGCAGCCCCCCCACACTGCGCTCTGCGCTTCCCCGCAGCCAGCGATAGTTGCCCAGCTGCTCTGGCTTGCAGGGAGCCAACTCAGCTGCTGTTCCCCTCTGCCCCCCCGGTTTTAAATGGTAATTAGCTGTTTAAAATGTTTAAACAGCTGATTACCGTTTAAACGGTTAACCTTTTAGATCTGGAGCAACACACAGGGCAAGAGCCCCTCCAACTCCTGGGCCAGGAAGAGAGAGTGTGCATATGAACCGGCCTGGGCTGGTCTTGGCTTCTCTTTTGCCTGCCTCCCACCAAGTACTAGACCCAAGAACTCATCCCATTCCTCTGGGAAGCAGCCTTCAACACTGCTAGCTAATGCTGTTAGTGTTGTGGGTACAGTAGTAGCAGTCTACTGCAATGCTGAAGATCAGACCCTGCTGATACTTACGATAGGGTTGGGGGTGGCTGTTAGTTGCCTTTACTTTTCTTATTTAAAAACAAAATAAACATCAAACTAGGAAATTGCATTCCCCAACTCCCCCTCCCCCACTGAAACAACTTTTAGATTAAAAAGTCAAGCATTTGAAAGTTAGGAAGTGCCCACATTTACATTTGCCATGCAGCCTTAATTTGGCCCCTTGTTCATATTCATTATGGTACAGTCTTTATTTATATGATACTGTGTTTTCCATAGGACACCAGCCTCACTAAGTGCATAACGTGTATGCAAAAAAGGGTAGAATTAAGGTCATGCAGGCAAACATAAATCTGGCATTTTCTAGCTTTCAGGTGCTTAATACCCTAAATAACATTAGTTAAAGTAAGAGTGCATGTGCGTAAAATATGTAAAATGACCAAGTTAACTATATTGTAGGAGCTTTAACATCTGTGCCATCAGACTTATTTTTAAATGGGCAACCTTAATGTCACCCTTTTCTTTTAAATTTACTTACTTTTTATCCCTGGCAAGCTGTTCTTCTATACGTCATGTTTTTGCCTTTTTTACTTCCAATTTGCATCTTCCCTGCAATAGTTTGTGTTCCAGTACGTTTGTGGCTTTAGCAAAGCAGTCTGGGATTTTTGGGGAGACTCTCTATTTGATACACAGGCCCTGGTATAGAAATAGTTGATTTTTTTCAAAATGAGAAACCCAAGACCTTGCATTAAAATGCAGCTATCATATTTGCCTTCTGCGATAGCAGAATAAATCTCTCATTATTAAGTCCCTACCTGAATTGCGTATGATCATCAAATAATTGCAGCTGAGTTGTGGACAAGATGTGGGAAATCACGGAAAAGTAATAATGGACCTTTATTAATAGGGTTAATTTGGAAAAATCACAGTAGATGTATTTGTTTAAGACAAATTTGCTGGAATGAAACACTCAATTATTATGTTATGACTGAATTTTTTTGATAACCTAACCAGACAATTTGGTGCAATTATAGGGCCATAACCAGAGTGGGTAGCCGCCCAGGGTGGAAAGCAGGGTGGGGGGGAGTGGTAGGGGATAGAGCCCTGCAGCGGGCATGGTATTGCTACCCTTACTTCTGCCCTGCTGCTGGCAGCGGCACTGCTTTCAGAGTTGGGTGCCCAGCCAACAGCCACCACTCTCTGGTTGTCTAACAGTGAAGGCAGCACTGCTGCCGCCGCCAGCAGCACAGAAGATAAGGGTGGCACGATAATGCCCCCTGCAGGGCTCTATCCCCTACCATTTTTTCCACACCCCGCCCCCCCATCCCTCTTGGCTTTGTGCCCTGGGCGGCTTCTCTGCCCTGATTATGGTCCTGCCCAAAGCTCTCCAGGATCATTTAATGGGGAAAAAGTGTGGTGTAAACCTCAAAATGTATGCAAAATTATGAACTGTGCAAAGTAAACTAATTTAAAACAAAATTGCAGTGGAAGCCTAATATTGTGGAATCCGCAATATCGCAAATGAAGTCTGATCTTACTTCTTATAAAATGACCTATTAACTTGGCTTTGGGTCATGCCATTCTCCAGTCTGCAGTGTTGGATTCCTTTTACAGGCTAAGTGTCAGCACTTTTGGGTGAGTCATGTTGTTAGTCATGTGCCCTTACTGTAGGGGACAGATGAGAGGAACAAAGACTCAGTGGAAGAGAAACTCAGACTGAAACCAGAGGACAGTATACTTCCTGTTTACTCAAGGCCAGTGCTGCACTAACTGATTAGAGGGAGGGTTGTTTGTTTTACTTACACTGACTTTCCTTTCTGGAAATATCTGGGAAGCTGGTAATGGTTTATAATCTGTCCTTCAGATAAACTAGAAATGTGAAATGAATGCTGTCATGTAAATCTTTAATTTCTATGTACACTCTGTTGTTCAACACCTTCTTGAGCTTGACATTTTACTTTGGGGAAAATTTTCAAAAGTGCCTAAGTGATGTAATAGCCTGTCTCATTGACCTTAAATCACTTTTGAAAATGGAACTTTGGTACCTAAGTCACGTAAGCACTTTTGAAAATATCCTTTTCCATCGGTAAGTAAAGGGCTTAATGTTTCCTTCATTTCCCTGGACTTACAGCTGGGCCCTCTGGTTAGACCCTACCACTGGAGGAAAATTGTTGTGGGAATCTGGTTAAATTGAAAATGTATTTGAAAAAAATTAAGCTTCACCATTTCAAAGATGATCTACCACTCTTTTGCTGTAGGATTATGTGATGAATACCCTAAAAATGTCCAGGAGTTATGGGTATTGGAACGGAAGAGAACCTACTACACTTACATATGGATGCCTATGGTTGGGATGTTAAGTTCCCAGAAGTTATGATGGGCTGGTCACATGCTTCTGACACATCACAACTTCCATCTGAAAACAGAGGAGGATCCATTTTCTGCTTGAATAACCTGTTACCATAAGAGTTTTTTGAGATGTAAGATGCGTCAGATTACCTCATTTACGAGAATCTGCAGGTCATTTTAATGGTTGGATTACAGACAGCCCAAATAAAGTAGTGGGAAAAGAAGCTTTTTTTGCTGTGACAAAGAAGGGAGCACCTGGAGGCAGCTTGTTCAGAGTGCAGACTAATTTACATGTTGTATTTTAAAAATATTACACTTGCATGTGTTCTACCCAGGAGCAACAGCTTTTTTCTGGAACATGCAGTACATACACATGCTTTTTTTATATCACTTGGTTTGCCAGCTTCATGCTCTTAATGGAAGCATCTTGAAACGTCTGAGTAGCATCATTGCTCTAACATGTTGTTGCAGTATATCTGACCCTTAGCATCATGAATGCTTTGTTCTGTTTGTCTAGGAAATGTAGCTCAGAGCCTACCTGTCTGCTTGACATCTTGTTCTCCTTTGGCTTTCACATAGCTATCATCTCCTGGTGCTCTCTCCTTACCTGTGATTGTTCATTCAGCGTGTGTTGGTAGAGCTTCCTCTGTCTTCTTTTTGTAGATGTCCTGTTTGGCTGTCTTCATCCTCTCCTCTTCTCCCTCTATACCCTATCACTGAGTGAGGTCATCAGCTCACACTGCATCACCTACAGTTCTTCGAGTGCTTGCTCATGTCGATTCCATCTCAGGTGTGCCTACATGCATGGTTACCAGAATCTTTTTCCTTTTAGCAGTATCTGCAGGGCTGGCTCTGGCGCCACCTAGTGTTGCATGCTTATGCTGCGGCACATGAGGTGCCGCCAGCCCCACACCCTCTGTTCCTTCTTTCCGCCTGTGACAGTTGCTGGAACTCCCCTATGATTTGAGTTTGTGATCATCTTAATATTGTGTTGTAGATAGGCATCCTTTGTTTTGTTAATATAGTTGTAATGGTTATACTTAGTGTAAATAGTTTATAGTCAGTAGCTAGTTAAGGGCTGTTGCCTGTGGGCAGGGCATGCCCCAATCCCTGGGGTTTAAACCCTGCGTGGCCTTGGAATAAGTCCTTCTGGCACAGTGACCCCATGACAACTATTTGAAGTGTCTGGGGGAAGCGCACAGGAGGGACAAGTGCACTATTTCGAAGAGTTTTAAGCTCAGGATGAGGAAGGACAAGGACATTCTGTTGAATGCCTTGCTAATGGAGGCTGCCTTAAGGTCGGCCTTGGAGCCCTCCTGGTCTGATTCAGTGCCGAGTATGTCTGCCTTGGTGCAGAGTGCACTGCTGGCACCATCTGCCTCCTGGCACCGCTTCGTATCACCGGTGTCAAGGCAGAAAAAGCAGCACAGGGCAAAGGGGCCACTCCCTTGCTTCCAAGAAAACCAAAACGGGGGCTCTGGGCACAGGACCCTTGTCGGGCCAGTTACCTACACTGGTGCCTCAAATACTGGCTTCCCCATTGCGAGACCCGACTCTGACTCTAGCAAGCATCTGGTCCCATTCACCTGAGAGTTCCATTGACACCTGAGATGTTTCAGGCAGCAAGGGACCTCATGGCCCTACCATAGCTTCCGACATCTGGGTCCTCGGCACCAGAGAAGGTGAAGACACCAGTCTGTTCGCTGTTCTCCTGAGCGTCGCTCGTTGGATCATGATTGGCTCAAGACACCAGTCCTCTTCCCTGCGGCGTCGCTCCCTGGTGCCTACGGGCAGTCAGGCGGCAAAATCGACAGAGGCGGAGTCCCATTCCTTGGCATCAGAGGGTGAACTTAGCCCCTAGCCAAGACAGCACCATCACAAAACCCATAAAGGAGGGGCAGTGCCCTCAACATCGGGATGGCCCCAAGGCCAATGGCCAATTCATTGGCCTTATTGGAACCAGTGGGATTTCCCCATGGCGCCAAGTCCCTGCTCGTACTGCTCTTCAACTAAGCCAATTGATACCGCCAGCACATGCGGATTTTCAGGACTTGGAATTGGACCGTAGTTCCGAACCTCAGGCGTTCATGTCAGCCCAGGCTCAGGAAGGCAGGCTGCCTCCCCTTCCCCAGTCCTGCCATCATCCTCGTCATCCACAGAGGAGGTAGTTGTGGTGGAACCCTCGGTGTGCCTGAACGATTTCAGGGAGCTCCTCAAAAGGATGTCGTCCAACTTGGGCATAGAGGCGGAGGAGCTGAAAGACACCTTTAACTCTTTTTTGACGTGCTACTACCCGTGGTGCCAGCCCAGGTCACGCTGCCAGTATATGACGGAGTACTAAAGGTAGTCAAGGCCCTGTTGCAAACTCCATCCTCGTTGCCACCAACATCAAAAAGAACCGAGAAAAAGTATTATGTCCCTCTTAAGGGATTCGAATATCTATTCATTAACACACACACACACACTCCCCAGGTCCCACATACACACTCCCCAGGATCCCTTGTGGTGGCTGCTGCCAATGAGAGGAACAAGCAGGGCTAAACAAATTCCACCCAACGAACAAAGATGCAAAGTGGCTGGACTTGTTTGGCAGAAGATTTATTTTACAGTTAGCTTACAATTCAGAATAGCCAACCAACAAGCCTTCCTGGGGAGGTACAATTTCAACATTTGGAGCTCGCTGGCTAACTTCACTGAGCTGCTACCTCAGGATCGTTCCCAGGATCTCACCACCATACTGGAAGAGGGAAAGACTGGGCCCAGGGTGATCCTTCAGATGTCTCTGGATGAGGCGGAATCGGCAACATGATCTGTGGCCTCTGCCGTGTCCATGGGCAGGTTTTCATGGCTGCAATCTTCTGGTCTCTCACAAGAGGTGCAGAATACAATCTAGAATCTTCTGTTTTATGGCAGCAACCTTTTTTTAGATCAAACAGACACCAGATTCCATAGTTTAAAAGATTCCAGGGCGACCTTGTGATCGTTGGGCCTATATGTGCTCCTCAATCTTCGAGGAAATAGTTTTGGCCACTTCAAAAACAACCTCTGTTCCAAGGGCCTCCTCACTCTTCCTTCTATAGGAGAAGAGATAGGCATGGGTTTCAGTCGCCATCACCAGGCCATAACTCCCTCTTCTGTGCAACCTGGAACCTCGCATTGCCCCAGAGATCAAAGGCAGCAGTTTTGAGGGTGCGCCTGAGGATGACATTCCAGTCTCAATACAGGATCCACACAAGCCTTTCCTGAACCGCCTTTTCCCTTTCTTCCATTCATCGGGCTGTATAACATTGTTCCATTGCAGAGGGCTATACCCTGCAGTTCTCTGCATCCCCACCCAACCGTCTCCCTTCTCTGTCCCTCTTCTGAGACTCCTTTCATGAGCATCTTCTTGTTCAGGAGGTGCAGGCCCAGTTAGGAGCTGTGGAGAAAGTCCCTGTGGACTTGCGAGAAAAAGGATTTTATTCCCGCTATTTTCTCATTCGCAAAGCAAAAGGCGGGCTCAGGCCCATTCTGGACCTGTGACTTCTCAACAGGTATCTCAAGAGGCAAGTTCTGCATGGTTCCCTAGCCTCCATTATCCCTTCCCTGGATCTGGGAGACTGGTGTGCCGCCCTTGATCTAAAGGACATGTATTTTCACATTTCATTCTTCCCAGGGCACAGAAGATTCCTAACGTTAGTGGTGAGTCAAAGCCACTACCAGTTCACAGTGCTACCCTTTGGACTTTCGTCGACCCCGAGAGTGTTCATCAAATGCATGGCAGTGGTGGCTGTGCATTTGAGGCGTCAAGGGGTTCAAATTTATCCCTACCTGGACAATTGGCTAGTCCAAGGCAAGTCCCAGTTCCAGGTGCAGTGCAGTCTGGATCTGGTCATCAACATTTGTCATTGATTGGGCCTGTTGATAAACAAGCAAAAGTCAATGTTTTCACTGATCCAGCATATAGAGTTTATTGGAGCAGTGGTCAACTCCACATGAGCCGAAGCTTTCCTCCCAGAGTCTTGTTTTTCTCCATTGTGACTCCCATCAGGGACATTCAAATATCTCCACTCACCTCGGCTCGGACATGCCTGCAACTTCTGGGCCACGTGGCGGCTTGCACTTATGTGGTGCAACATGCTTGATTGTGGCTTAGATGTCTTCAGTCATGGCTGGCTTTGGTCTACTGGTAGATACCCTGCAAGGTAGGGATAGGATACAGAGTGACCTAAACAAACTGGAGGATTGGGCCAAAAGAAATCTGAGGTTCAACAAAGATAAGTGCAGAGTCCTCCACTTAGGAAGGAAGAATCCCATGCACAGCTATAGACTGGGGACCGACGAGCTGGGCAGCAGCTCTGCAGAAAAGGACCTGGGGGTAACAGTGGATAAGAAGCTGGATATGAGTCAGCAGTGTGCCCTGGTTGTCAAGAAGGCTAATGGCATATTGGGCTGCATTAGGAGGGGCATTGCCAGCAGGTCACGGGAAGTGATTATTCTCCTCTATTTGGCATTGGTGAGGCCGCATTTAGAATATTGTGTCCAGATTTGGGCCCCCCACTACAAAAAGGATGTGGATGAGTTGGAGAGAGTCCAGCGGAGGGCAACAAAAATGATGAGGGGGCTGGAGCACAGGACTTATGAGGAGAGGCTGAGGGAACTGGGCTTGTTTAGTCTGCAAAAGAGAAGAGTGAGGGGGGATTTGATAGCGGCCTTTAACTACCTGAAAGGGGGTTCCAGGGAGGATGGAGCTAGGCTGTTCTCGGTGGTGGCAGATGACAGAACAAGGAGCAACGGTCTCAAGTTGCAGGGCGGGAGGTCTAGGTTGGACATTAGGAAAAAGCTTTTTACTAGGAGGGTGGTGAAGCACTGGAATGGGTTACTTAGGGAGGTGGTGGAATCTCCATCCTTAGAGGTTTTTAAGCTGAGGCTTGACAAAGCCCTGGTTGGGATGATATAGCTGAGGTTAGTCCTGCTTTGAGCAGGGGGTTGGACTAGATGACCTCCTGAGGTCCCTTCCAACTCTAATATTCTATGATTCTATGATACTCTTCGAGCAGAGACAGTTTGAACTGAGTAGCGAAGGTTCTCTCACAAGTACTGGAGTCCCTGAACTGGTGGCCCAACCCTCTGTCTGTTTTGCAGGACATGCCCTTCAAGGGCCTAACCCCCTTGTGTCTGATGACTCTTCAATGACCCTTGTGTCTGATGCTTCGGACCTAGGTTGGGGTGCTCATATCGGCAAAGGGCGTAGCACCCAGGGGACTTGGTCCTAAGCAGATTTGCAACCTCCACATAAATGTCAAGAAGCTCAGATTGATGAGACTGACGTGCCAAGCTTTCCTTCCATGCATGGAAGGCGAGGTAGTACAAGTCGTGACGGACAACACCGCTGTGATGATGATTTACACCAACAGACAAGGTGGACCCCATTCCTCAGAGTTGTCAGGGGGCTATGCGCGTGTGGGAACTGGCTATTCTCAAAATTTCCATATTATGGCTTCTCACCTTCCAGGGGTCAGGAACACCATGGCAGACAGGCTTAGCAGTTTTTCTTATCTTTCCATGAAAGGTCACTTCATCCTCAGGTTGTAGCTACTCTCTTCTGGAAGTGGGGAGCACCCCAAGTGGACCTCTTTGCATCCAGCCTGAACAAGAAATCCAAACAGTACTGCTCCATCCGCGGACTTGTCCGATGCCTTTCTCCTTTCATGGTCAGGGACCTTCCTGTAGGTGTTTCTTTCGACACTGTTGATACACAAAGTCCTGTTAAAGATCAAGAAGGACAAGGTAGATATAATTCTCATAGCACCAGCATAGCTGAGACAGCATTGATTTAGCTCACTGCTAGAACTCTTGGTTGCGGGCCCTGCCCCTCTATCCACGGCGCGTCTGCATCGCCCAGACTTGCTATCACAGGATGGGGGCCAACTACTACACCCCAACTTGAAATCCCTACATTTGACAGCATGGAGACTGAATGGCTAAACAAGAACGAGCAGGAGTGCTCCTCTCAGGTCCAAGAAGTTTTAATGGGGAGTAGGAAACCTTCCACTAGGGCATCTGTTTAATCAAGTGGAGGAGATTCATCGATCCAAGGGCTCCCACCTCTGCGAGCCTCAATACAGTCGATTCTGGATTACCTACTGTATCTTAAGCAGAAAGGACTAGCGATCTCACAACTATTTTGGCTTTTCACCCGCCTCCTCCCCCACCGATACAAGGGAGCTTAGTCTTCTCCCACTACATGACAGGTAGATTCCTTAAAGGCTGAGAGAGGCTTTTTCCTCTGGTCCATGATCCTCTACCCCCGCTGGGACCTAAATTTGGTGTGGGTACAACTTACAGGGCCCCCCCTTCAAGCCTTTATCAACTTGCCCCTTGTTGTTCCTTTCATGGAAAGTAGCTCTCCTAGTGGCTATTACCTTGGCATGCAGAATCTCTGAGCTGCGAGTTTTCACCTCAGAGGCGCACCATACACTGTTTTTTATAAGGACAAACTCCGGCTGTGGTCACACCTGGCCTTCCTGCCTAAAGTTGTCTCCCAATTCAATAACGACCAGGACATTTTCTTACCAATGCTCTATCCTAAGAGAGGAAGGTGGATGGCACACCCTCAATGCTAGGGGAGCATTGGCCTTTTATATTGACAGAACTAGACTCTTTCGTAAGACTTCCCAGTTTTTTGTCACTCTGGTGGAAAGAATGAAGGAATCATCTGTTCCTTCTCAAAGGATCTTTTCATGGATATCTTCATGTATCAAACTTTCTTATGAGCGAGCGAACTTGTTGCCACCAGGGCTCAAGCCTCATCAGCAGCCTTCCTAGTGCAAGTACTAGTACAAGATATCTGTAAAACTGCTACCTGGTTCTCGGTACATACCTTTTACATCCCACTATACCCTAGGGCAGCAAACTCCAGGATGACACCAGCTTTGGAAGAGCGGTTTTACAGTCAGCACATCCGTGAACTTCAAGCCTACCTTCAACAGCGCTACTGGTGAGTCACCTAGAATGGAATCGACACAAGCAAGTACTCGAAGAAAAGACGGCTGCTTACCTGTAGTAACTGTGGTCCTTCAAGATGTGTTGCTCATGTCCATTCCCTGACCTGACCTGTCCCTGCCATTGGAGTTGTCGGCAAGAAGGAACTGAAAGGATGTGGGGCCAGAAGCGCCTCATATACTGCGTCATGCAACCAGCCCTACAATATTGCTAATAGGGAAAAAATTCCGGTAACCGTGTATGTAGGCGCGCACACACTAGGGTGGAATGGACATGAGCAATATATCTCGAAGAACAACAGTTACTACAGGTAAGCAACCATCTTTTTCTGTTCTGACTTGCAGATCTACCTTTTCATTCCTGGTCTGCCTCTTGATCCAGTCAGGCATCTGTGCCTCCTTTTAAAGCTATTCAGGATAACTGATGTGCACAACACAGAAGCAGTACCTTCTTTGATATCTTTTTAGTTTATACCAACAACTCCCCGGGGCATGACTTTTTTCTTACAGAAACTTTCTCCAGCATGTCATTCTGGGGTTGGCCTTTTTAATTTGACAGGACCATGCAGCAGCATTAAAGTGACCATTTACAACTGGCTGCTCTATCTCCCTCTCTTCCAACCATCATGTTTGTCCTTCTGGTTTCCCTTAGATTTTCCTTTCAAATTCCTGAGAATTCATACCTGCTGTCTGCTTAAACTTAACATGGCCAAAATTCTCCCCACATTGTCACTGAACACATCACCATCCACCCTGTCAAAGACCCATAACCTGTGGGGTCCTATTTCACCCAGCTCATCCAGGCACTATTCAGATTCTGCTGCTGCTTTCACAACATTTCTAAGATTCTCCTGTCCATACTCTTATCCAGGCTCCTGTTATCTCCCACAATTTCTCTGGTTTCCTTGATATCTGCTTCATGCCTCTCCTTTCAACACAGAGCTCCTGAGATCACCTTGGTCCATCATTCTGACCATGTCAACCTCTTTCCTGTGAATCCTCTGTTTGGCTCCCCATTCCATCACCAATTCAAATTCAAGCCTTCAAGGTCCTTCACAACTAACCCTCCTTACTCATTTGACTGTCTCTTGTCATGATTCCAAGGATGACATTCTTGGAACCCCATTTGTTCACGTGTCCCACAACCACCTCTGCTTATTTTCCCTTCCACAACACCCAATATGCATAAATCACCCAGGTCTTTAAGGTAGAGCAACAGGTTCCTTTTGTAACTTTTTTTTTCCAGTGTAGCCCATCAGCACCCTCCACTGACCAGCCTAATGCATTGCAGCCACATTGCTTCCCTGTTTTCTGCATCTGTACTCAGAGCAGAGGTCCCTTCAGAGTACTTTATGGCAGGCTGAAAAAACAGCAACATAGAGTTGGAAGTCTTCCTGTTCTGTAGAATGAGTTTGAAAGACTGTCTTAACATGATGAAAACAGAAGCCAAAATAGTTCAGACTTTTTCCCTCTGAAAGGCAAGCCTAACACATCTTTAGCAGGTTACAAACTAAACTTAAACAGTTTAGCCTTTTTGTCTGAAGAGTAAATTGTAGTAAAACACTGTGTATGTGAATCTCTCTCTAGGCTGGCTACATTCATGGATCAGTGGATACATGGATCAGTGACTCCATGTCTAGCTGGCAGCCGGTCACAAGCAAAGTGCCCCAGAGGTCGGTGCTAGGGCTGGTTTTGTTCAACATCTTCATTAATGATCTAGAGGATGGGATGGACTGTACCCTCAGCAAGTTTGCATATGACACTAAGCTAGGGGGAGTGGTAGATACCCTGGAAGGTAGGGATAGGATCCAGAAGGACCTAAACAAACTGGAGGATTGGGCCAAAATAAATCTCATGAGGTTCAACAAGGACAAGCACAGAGTCCTGCACTTTGGACAGAAGAATCCCATGCAGAGCTACAGACTGGGGACCGATGAGCTAGGCAGCAGTTCTGCAGAAAAGGACCTGGGAGTAACAGTGGATAAGAAGCTGGATATGAGTCAGCAGTGTGTCCTGGTTTTCAAGAAGGCTAATAGCATATTGGGCTGCATTAGTAGGAGCATTGCCAGCAGATCGCGGGAAGTGATTATTCTCCTCTATTCGGCATTGGTGAGGCCGCATTTGGAGTATTGTGTCCAGTTTTGCGCCCCCCACTACAAAAAGGATGTGGACGAGTTGGAGAGAGTCCAGTGGAGGGCAACAAAAATGATTAGGGGGCTGGAGCACAAGACTTATGAGGAGAGACTGAGGGAACTAGGCTTGTTTAGTCTGCATAAGAGAAGAATGAGGGGGGATTTGATAGCAGCTTTCAACTACCTGAAAGGGGGTTCCAGGGAGGATGGAGCTAGGCTGTTCTCGGTGGTGGCAGATGACAGAACTAGGAGCAACGGTCTCAAGTTGCAGTGAGGGAGATCTAGGTTGGACATTAGGAAAATTTTTCACTAGGAGGGAGGTGAAGCACTGGAATGGGTTACCTAGAGAGTTGGTGGAATCTCCATCTTTAGAGGTTTTTAAGCTGTGGCTTGACAAATCCCTCGCTGAGATTATTTAGCTGAGGTTAGCCCTGCTTTTGAGCAGGGGGTTGGACTAGATGACCTCCTGAGGTCCCTTCCAACTCTATGATTCTATGATCCCACCATAAACAAACATGAAAGAAACACAGAAGGAAGAACTGGAGCAAGTCTTTCCAGGCTGGCTATACTCATCATGGGAACAAATCAAAGAAAAATACTTAGTTTTTTCACTAACTTTTGCCTGCTGGTGTGGTACAAACCTTCCCAAAGGCCCACCACACAGGATGGTCTCCCCACTCCCAGCAGCATTAGCATCTGCCTTCCTGTTTCAATATTTGCTCCAGGCTGTGTTGGTTGAAGGCTAACAGGCCCTGCCCTAGATGACTCTGAACCTCTTTATTAATCCTTGTCTCCCCAGCTTGGAGCCTTTTGACTTCTCTCCTTGGTCACAGCTGCAACTGTACTTGGCCCGTTAGGGATAGTATATCGTATCACAGCAATGTTTCCCCAGACCTCTTAATTACGCTTTTATCTGCTAATCTATTTAAGATTTTTAAGCAGGTTTGAAGTTGTCTACTTGTATTAATAATGCAATTGTCTCATCTCTGATTTTTTTATGTTGGTGTGAAAAAAAAAATTCCACTGTCAAGAGAGAAACTCTAAACCAGTGGTTCCCAATCTGTGGCCTGGGGTCCAAAAGTGGCCAGCAGGGGCTTTCAGAGTGGTCTGCCACTCCCATCCCACTGGCTGCAGAAGGGAACTACTACCTAAGGACCCAGGTGGAGTGTGTTGCCACATGGCTAAAAGACCAGTGCAGGTTCCTTGTTGCAGCCAAGGGGTCGGGAGATCAATGTTCTCCTCCCCTTGGCTGTAGGAGGGAGCACAGCAGAGCACTCCACCTGGGTCCCTAGATGCTGGTGTCCCTGCTGGAGCCAGGGGGAAGGTAGCACTGATCTCCCATCTCCCTGGCTGCAGAAGGGAGCCACTGCCTAGGGGACCCAGGTGGAGTGCATGGGATTACAGGACGCATGCAGTTTCCCTATTGCAGCCAGGGGGACGGGTGATCAGTTTGGAGGGAGGCAGCCTCCTTGCTGAACTCCTTCTGTCTGGCTGAAGTGGGAGAATGGGGGGAGGGCTGCTGGCAGAGATTGGTGGCCCTGCAGAATTGTAAGAATATCTGTGGCCCTTGAGCCAAAAAGATTGGGAACCACTGTTCTAAATAGTAGAATAAACTGTTATTACCATTTTACTAGGCAGGACAATTAATATTTCATGGGTGCAAAAAGTCACGTTAGAGACTGCTAAACTGTCTAGTAATGTGCCTTTGATTCTGGCATGGTGGGGAAAAAAATGGGGATAGTAAAAATGCGGTTTAGTGCATAGTAAAATCTTAATTTATGCTTACCCTGCTGCAGCCATTACTGGGAAATGCTGCTTTCTTTTGAGCACTTGCCAATCTACCAAATACAAATCTTATTGGGTTCTTAAGATTTTTGTCGTCCCCCTTGCCCCCTCCTCCCAAGGAACCTCTATCCCATTCTGTTCCATGGGAAAGCTTGTGTTCTTTCCATGAGACAGAAGGTAGTTCTGGGGGTTTTCTGGTCAAGTGACTGGACAAATCAGCTACTCAGCTGGACTCCAGAATATTCAGATTACACCAATGGCAAATCAGTTCTGTGGCTTTTGGCTTCTTGTGAGAAAGTTCCATCATATTAATCAAGAATATTTCCATTTGGTATAATCTGAGCTGAACAACATGTCAGTTTTCATCCTTTTTGTTACGTTATGGAGAGTATGGAAATGAATGTGTATAGCACAGTGACCTCTCTCACTCAGTTGAAATGGCAGGAAAGCTTAAGAAAGTCACATTGAAGAAAGACATTTGTTTAGTACAAAACTCTCTCAACCTCTATGCAAAACTTTGAAAGTGGAAGATGATGCTGTAGGTTGTCCCCCAACCATGTCAAGTAACAAGGATTCAGTGCAGCAGGTCTATTTGCCATGATAATCACTGTTACAGTATTTCATGAATGATATCAGGATTTGGTGAGCACCATGCTTCTCTGGATAACTTAAATCTGTTACATGAAGTTGGACCATCCTCTTCAGAAGAGACTTAAGTAAGATTTGTGAATGACCCAGATAGATTGAAATGGGTAACTTTGATGCTGGGGAAGGACATGGAAATAATTCTTATCTTGGTTGTTTTACATTGAAAACTTACATTGGCATAGCTATACTGCTTCTTCTAGTGATGGTCCCTGTTTTATTCCACTGGGAGTTACGCACATGCACCATGTGCCCGGAGTCAGAGAATTTGAAAGTAGTGTCCATTGGTCTGCGCATGCGACCTGGCTTGTCTTATACTTCTGGTTGAGGCAATAAAGGATGGACAAGATTTCCCTCTTCATCACTGGATGAAGTAGTGACTGCAGCATTTCCTCCAGATTACTTTAGGCAATTTCATGAACTATTGCAGAGAGTCGCAGGGAATGCCAAATTCCACTGGAAGAAATCCAGGACCCCCAGTGTAAGCTGCTTGACATTCTCCACACTTCAGGATCAGCCAGGATTGCACTGCCTGTTAACAAGACTATTCCGAACCTGCCAGGACAGTGTGGCACACCCCGCCACATGCACAGCTACCCCGAGAGAGGCCAAAAAGCATTATGTTCCTGTTAAGGAGTATGGCACCCTACTCCAAACACCCTAGTTGTCCAGGTGGTGACTGAATGAGCCAAGCAACAACACCGTCGATCTACACCTACTGATGGGAGGACAAATATTTGGACCTTTTGGGACACAAGGTATTTTTCTCAGCTAGCCTTCAATTCATGATCCTTCAATTCTGGATCTCACACTATCAGGCATTATTAGCCAAGTACAACTTCTTGAATTACGGTAAGTTCCAGGAATTTACTGATAGCCTGCCACAACACGACTGGACTCATTTTTAGGTGCTTATTAAAGGGAAGCTGGTAGCCAGAACAGCCCTCCAGTCGGCAGCAGATACCTCTTCTAGGGCCCTACTGCAGCCATAGTTATGCATAGGGAGTCTTGGCTCCATTCCTCTGGTTTCCTGAGGGAGGTACAGAACACGGTTGAAGACCTTCCTTCGATGAATTGCTCTTTTTAACCAAAAGAGCAATGAATCGCTGCATTTCCTCAAGGAATCCAGAGCCATGCTTTACTCACGTGGCATCTATACTCTTGCCTCAAAGTGCAAATTTCTTCTCCTACCATCCACCCAATGCTACAGGTCCCCCCAGTTCTACTTTCAGAGGCCTTATCTTATGAGCCTCTGAGGATATGCCAAAATCTTGCCCTGGGGGCCTCTTTTGCAAGCTTTGACCTTGCAGCTACAACCTCCAATTAAGAAATATTTCTGAAGCGACCCCGAGAGCTGCCAACAACTATATCTGGCACTCTCAACCATCTTATCCCCTTTGGGGGTCGTTTAGCACTCTTTTTCTTCGCTTAGAGTGCAATAACAATGGACAAAGGATGTTGAACAGCAACACTTGCTGTATGAGAAGTTGAAAGAAAGGGAACTCTTACATCCAGTCAACATGAGGATACCTGCAGGAACGATGTAGTGATAAAATTTCTAGATACATTAAATGCTTTTTGGAGCAACTTGTCCTAGGACCCACAAGGAGAGAGGCAATTCTTGGTTTAGTTCTAAATGGAACACAGGATCTGGGCCAAGAAATGGATATAGCTGAGCCACTTGGTACTAGCGACCATAACTTAATTAAATTTAACATCCTTGTAGGGGGGAAGATGCCAAAGAAACCCACCATACTAGCATTTAACTTCAAAAAGGGGAACCACATACAAATGAGGAAGCTAGTTAAACAGAAATTAAAAGGAGCAGTCACAAGGGTGAGATGCCTGCAAAACACATGGAGACTATTTAAAAACACCATAATAGAGGCTCAGACTAAACGTATACCTCAAATTTAAAAAAATAGTAAGAGGAACAAAAAAAAAAAAATGCCACCATGGTTAAACAGCAGTTAGGTTAGAGGCAAAAAGGCATCCTTTAAAAATTGGAAGTCAGTTCCTAGTGAAGAAAATAGAAAGGAGCATGACATAGGCAAGCAATGTATAAAAGTATAATTAGGCAGGCTAAGGGAATTTGAAGAGCAACTAGCTAAAGGCACAAACTCACAGCAAAAATTAAGTACATCAGAAACAGGAACCCTGCCAAACAGTCAATGGGGGGCCACTGGATGATAGAGGAGCACACAAGACAAGGCCATTGCAGAGAAGCTGAATGAATACTTTGCATCAGGCTTTATTGCAGAGACTATGGAGGAGATCCCCATACCCAAGTCATTCTTTTTAGGAGACAGATCTGAGGAACTGTCTCAGATTGAGTTGTCAGTAAAGAAGGTTTTGAACAAATTGATACATTAAATAGTAATAAGTCACCACGATCAGATAGTATTCACCCAAGAATTATGAAGTAACACAAATACGAAATTCCAGAACCACCAACTGTGCGCGATGTAACCTATCATTTAAATCAGCTTTTGTACCAGATGATTGAAGGATAGATAATGTGACACCATTTTTTAAAATAAAAAGCTCTAGAGGTGATTCTAGCAGTTCCAGGCTGGTCCCTATGTGGATTTTTTTTTTTTTTTTTTTTTTTTTTTGAGTTCTGGTCCCTATGTGGATTTCAGACTTGGGTGCGCATGCGCCAGAGCTGGAACTGTTCAGAGCAGTGTCTGTTGACCCACATGCATGCCTCACATTGTGCATGTGGCATGTCCGAGATCTTATGTGGCTGTGCGGTCGATGCCCCCTCGGTTTTCTCTTATCGCTGCATGGCTAGAGTTGGAACTTTCCTCTTTTCCTTCTGGAAAGCTACGTAGCCAAAAAAAAAAAAAAAAAATTGTTAGTGTAGTTTTAGTGTTTATACCTGTAGGTATAGTTAGTGTGTTAAGAAACCCAATAGTTTCCAATTTCTCCTCTCCCTGGGGCGGGTCCACCCTGTCCGGAGGATTATTCCCATACAAACTGGGTTCAAGAACTGTCTCATGCCCATGATCGTTCTCGGTGAGTGACGAGCACTAATGCTTCCTTTAGAACCAGTGAGGTGAGAGAACTTAAGCTCAAGAAACGCCTTATGGAGGAAGCAGTGTGTCCACATGCGCACTCTGTGGTGACACCGACAGACGCCAGAACGCCCAGCTGCACCAACAGTGACGGCACCTCCAGCCACAGTGACACTGGTGGTGCCAACCGAGACCCATTGTGCTCACAAGAAGCACAGGCACGACGTCTGATCTCTGAGTGGGACCATCTTCAAGCGCCATGTTTCCTGCCATCCACCTCAGGACAACTTTGCAGATCCAACCCAACTGTGCCTTCTACACAAGGAAACACACACTTCTCCAGAAAGGGGCCATGGAATGAGTTCCATCTCACTACTGGAATCATGGCTTCTACTCCCCCTGCTTCCTCATATCAAAGAAGGGGGGGGGGAACCTTCGCCCCATACTGGATCTCCGGGCCCTAAACCAGTTCATTTACGAATTCCGATTCTGCATGGTCACACTCCCTCAAATCAGCCCTTCCTTCCAAGGTGGGGCCTGGTTTGCGGCTCTCCATATGAAGGATGCATACTTTCATGTGGATATCCATCCTGCCCACCACAAATTCCTTTTTTAAGGTGGGATAATCCCATTACCAGTTCTGTGACCTCCCTTTTGGGATAGCTACTGTGCCTTCTGTATTCACAAAGTCTTCACCACTGTTGAAGCACATGTGCCGCCTGGGCCACTCCTTCTTCCCGTATCTGGACTATTGGCTCCTAGTGTTATCATCCCACGAACAACACCATTCAGATGTTATGGGATCTTCTTGCCAAGTATATGCATCAGTCTATGCATCAATGAGCACAAGTCTACCCTTGTCTCTACCAGAGGGCTCACGTTCATTGGAGCCAGGTTGGATTCTTGAGCAGCACAGACCTTTCTACCAAGGGACCGGTTTGTCGTGCTCACAACCATTGACACGATTACAAAACCATCCCACGTCTGCATGTCCACTACTGCCTTTCACTCCTGGGCCACATGGCAGCATCCACCTCCATTACCCCATTTGCCTGACTCCATATGAGATGCCTCCCGCAATGGTTGAGAACAGTGTACGATACACAGAAAGATACTCCCCCCCGCCAGTGGTGGTCACATCCTTGTCATGGTGGTGTGACCCATCCAAAATTATGACAGGAACCCCCTTCTACCAGCCCACCCTGGACATTACCCTTATGATAAATGCCTTGCTCGGAGGCTGGAGTGCCCATGTTCAAGGCCAAGCAGCGCAAGGACTGTGATTCCCCCAGAGAGGCAAGAATGCATATCAATGTCCGAGAGCTGAGGGAAGTCCAGTGCCCCTTCCACTCCTTTTGAGGCAAATATGTATAACTCTTCACAGACAACACGACAGTGATGGTTTATATGAACAAAAAAGGCAGAGTCAGATCTCTATCCCATTGCCGAAAAGCAATCTGACTATGGAACTGGGGCCTACGACACAAATTACACTGCAGGCAACCCAACTACCAGGTACGGACAATGCCCTAGCAGACATGCTCAGTCTCGCTTTCCATTACAGCCAGGAGTGGGAACTCCACAACTCAACTCTTCACAGCGTTTTCTGGCAGTGGGCTACTTCCTGATGGGACCTATTCGCTACAACTGAGAATAGCAAACTTCCCCTCTTCTGTTTCAGAGAAGCTCTTGGACAGGAATTCCAAGGAGATGCTTTTCTCCTCCCATGGACACTGGGCTTCCACTACGTCTTCCTGCCCGTTCCTCTTATGCCCAGTCCTGTTTTGCTTTGCGGGGTACCTATGAGAACAATCATACTCATAGCCCCATCCTGGTCCTGCCGATATTGGTTCACAGACCTTCTCCACCACTAAATCTGCCCTCCAATCCCTCTTCCTCCCTTGCTGAACCTCCTCACCCAGCAACAGGGCCAGATCCAACAGTTGAGTTAAATACTGGCACCGTTCTTCAAGTGCTTGCTCATGTTGATTCCAAGTTGGTGTGTGCATGCTGCAAGCATTGTCATCTGAAGGCTTTTCCCCTAGTGTACCTGTCAGGTCAGTCCGTGGTGCCATATATAGGGCCCTGCCAACCCGCCGCCACTTCAGCTCCTTCTTACTGCCTGTGATAATTGTTGGAGCTACTCTGCTCTTTTGCTTCAGTAAGCCTTCTTGTATCTTGCAGCACAGATACCTGTAAATAGATTAGTTTAGAAATCAATAGTTAAAGTGAATGGGAGAGGGGAACGCTTTTATTTCTTCCCCTTCTACGGAGTCGGGGCATGTCTTGATCCCATGGATTTAAGCCATGTGGGTCTTGCTATAAGATTATGCCTAAGGGTGTGTCCCCCCTCCCCCCCCCCCACCCCTCCCCATGACTCCTGTTTGATGTGTCTAGGCAAATCACATCAGACAGGCCAGTGTAGAATTTGTAGAGATTTCCGACCCAAGACTAAGAAGGAGACAAGGGTCAAACTGAAGCACCTACTTATGGAGGCAGCTCTCCGCCCCCAATCAGTGGACCAGTTGAACCCCAGCACCTTGGTGCAGAATGCACTGTCCTCAATAAGGGAGCCGTTGACACCAAAAAGAACCTCAGCACCCAGAGGCTCCAGGCACAACCCTTCACCAGCACCAGAGTTGTCCTGGCACTGCTCCCACTCACCGGCGCCATGCAAGAGGCACAAGAAAACTGACACAGGGTGTTCGCTCATGGTGAGATTGACAGTGAAAGACATTAGCGGTGCATGTGCAAGACAAGGGCTCTCAGCTTCCATCTCATCTGAAGCGGCGCAGTCGATTCCAGGCCCACAGAAGGGCATGTCAAGGTCCCATCCGGCCTGCCTCCCAAAGGTGGTCTTTCAGTTCCAAACAAGCCAAGACACATACTTCCCTAAACCACAAGGCAATAGCAGGGAATGAAGTCTCCATTCTCTAGACGAAATACCAGACGGAATGCTGTGTCATCTTAGAGAATCTCATCGTGGATCATGTCCTGCATTAGGACCTGCTACGAGCTGAAAAGCGACCAGCCCCAGCACTGACAGCATGCTCCATGAGGGCACAGGGCTCCTCGGCAGTGTTCCTGGTGCAGCCCTGCAGATCTCGTGTAGGGCATGTAACCTGGTCATCGATCCACACGTTCACCTCACATTATGCCATCACCCAAAAAGCTATGGATGATGCAGTATTCGGCAGAGCAGTGCTTCAATCAGTGATTCCAGGAGCTCTCATCCTTCCTCTGGGCGCTTGTAGGCGACTCCCAAGCATGGAATCGACATGAGCAAGCACTGGAAGAAAAAATGGTTATCTCCTTTTTGTAATTTTCATTCTTCCAGATGTTGCTCATGTCCATTCCAAGACCCCACCCGCTTACCCCTCTGTCTGAGCCAGTTGGCAAGAAGGAACCGAAGAGGTGGCGGGGCAATGGGGCCTTATATATAGCGCCATAGTTGCGAGACTCTAGGGAATGACTGGAACAACTCAACGGGTAGCGCTAAGGGAAGAGCCTTCCGATGACTGGGCACGCAGCACACATACACCGACTTGGAAAGGACATGAGCAACACCTCTCGAAGAACAACAGTTACGAAAGGTAGGTAACCTCTTAATCAACCTCCTCTCCCCCAACCTCTTCAGGCTAATCAGAAGCAAGCTCCCCACTGGACAAGACACACCAACTGAAAGTGGCACCTGATCTTGCCATAGCAGATGCAAAATCTGTAGACCTACCTCTACTGCTACTATGATCAATACAACACACTTTTCAAGATCCAGGGGTCCTACACATGCCTCTCACAACATGAAGTATACCTCGTTCAGTGCACTAAATGCTCCATTATCTATGTTGATGAAACAAGATAGTCACTACACTCTGGAATGAACTCACACAGAAGAATGATCAAACAAAAACACCATAGCACCTGTGGGTGAACATTTTTTCACAAAATGCTCACTCCATATCTGACTGTCCTTGTCCTCAAAGGAAATCTGCATATTACCTTCAAAAGACAAGCCTAAAAATCATGGACACTCGATTTATGGCTCATTACTACAATCTGTAACCCACTAACCCACCCTTGTCCTATAACCGCAAAGGTGTTAACTGCCCACTTCACCTGGAATGGTCTCTTGCAACATGTGTTAACTCTTTTTGCTTAAGTCTGTTCTGCCTTGCATTTATTTGTGACATTAAGTTCCTTTCCTAGACCAGAAGAAGAGCTCTGTGAGACAAAAGCTTGTTTCTTTCACCAACAGAAGTTGATCCAATAAAAGATGTTACCTCACCCACCTTGTCATCACTGTCATTCATGGCCTAGTGTTGGATGAGGTGCTTGACTCTGCATGTAAGAGAGACCCAGTAGCATGTTCAGCTGACACTTTTTGTTGGTACATATTGCTCCAGCTGGATGCTTGATCTAGCATGAGCCCAGAGAGGTTCAGGGAGGAGATGCCAACATTGAGTGCTCTCTGTATCTGTCTTAAGGATGTGGAGGTATGGGGTGTTTATGCTTTCCAAGGTATGAGGAGTACCTGCTTCTAATCCAACTGACTAAACACTTAACTGTCAGTGCTGTAAGACAGTTGTGTAAGACCAGTGCTTTCTCTGTCAGCTTCCTTTGGTGTTATATGAAAGCACTTAATGGTGAAAATGAGGAAAAACTTACATTTTGAGAGACTTGTACTTTAATGAGACAAAAGTAGTCTCTGGTAGCAATGTCTTCTCTAATAAATATCTCTGTATGTCTTAAATTTGAAGTATCGGTGTTTCTCGATCATAAACTATAAGAAAGACACCTAGCAAAGAAGACACACAGGCAGATTTCAGACAGAGGTCACTGCTGAATATTATGATTGAAACACTTCACAGAAATTGTTAGCTATGAGTCTCATATGGTTTGCCTAAATTAGGAAAAGTTTGCAGTTACATTTCAGTTAGCTGACGTTAGCTAATTCCTATCTAACCATGATGTTCTCAGTATAACTTATTGAGTTATAAAGGTGTTAACACTGGGGTAAACATGGTTGGGTGTGGTTAAATAATGTATTAGCTAATACTGACCCAACACAGCTTCTTCTCCTAAACCAGATGAACCCTTATAGTGAAGGACTTAAATCTGATAATTAAAGTTCTTGCTTTTCATAGAAAATGAAATGATTTAAGTGGCAAAGGCAATGAAACATTAACTGAATAGCTGCTAACAATGCCTCACTAATTTGGTTCTCAGGAGACCAGGGAGGAGGCTATTCCTCTCTACACAGCATTAATAAGACTACTCATATTGAGGTATTCTATTCCGTTCTGGGCTCCTTATTGACAGAACTTACTCTATAATGGGCAAATACAGTGATAAAAGATATATCCTATAAGATGACAAGAAAATGGCTAGGTGCATCTGGGAAAAGAAGGGAACTAGAGTCAACTGAATAACCCAGAATATCCCTTTCTGACTTAAAATCTAGGAACATGTCAATCATTTGGCTAGTATGTGCTACTGAACAACAGAGGCTTTTACTGAATTATCCTGTGAAGGTTGCAGGTTGTTAGAGGTGTATCCAGTATTCTCAGTAAATTTGAAGTATGCAGTGATCTCTTGGTTAGTTCTTAAGCAACGTGTAGTTAGTAATTGAAACTGTCAGTTTTAACTGACCTGCAGTTAATGCTATTGCATTTGCCTTACAGAGTGCCTGGTGAAGAATGCGATGGGAACAATAGCATGTCTGTGGAGAGCGGCCCTGGGACAAGACTGAGAAATTTACCAGTAATGGGGGATGGTCTAGAATCTACACAAATGTCTACAACGCAGGCACAGGTCCAACCCCAACAAGGCAGTACTGTAGGCACTAATCCCCCTCCACCAGAGACCTCCAACCCTAACAAGCCCAAACGACAAACCAACCAACTGCAGTATCTGCTCAAAGTGGTGCTCAAGACACTATGGAAACACCAGTTTGCGTGGCCTTTCCATCATCCTGTGGACGCTGTCAAGCTAAACCTCCCTGTAAGTACAGATTGAGAAATCTGCTGCTGCTTCTCAGATTGTACATTACATGTCTGTGTAGAGCATGAAGTCCTTTGTGTCTTGAGTACTTTCTTCCTCATTCTGAAATCACTGAATCAGTGATTTTAGGGATGGAGACAGAGGGGGAAAATCAATGATTCCGCCAGTCGTTGGATTTTGTGGAGGGGTGGATATTTATAATTAGGAATAATACCTCTTCTGCCTTATGGACAGAAAACACACCAGCAATAAATATTTTGAGTAGTTTAGTATGTTAGGATTCTGTTCCTTCCTGTCTCCCAGTCCAGATTAGTTAATCCATCTCTCTGGCTGCCAGTCATGAGGAATCATTAAGGAGACTCACCAAGATATTTGCTACCCTGGACTTCACTCTTCCCTGCCGCACAGAATACTGTGCTGTGTTCTTTGTAGTCACTTGATCTGTGCTATTTTGTATTAGTCAGCATAGACCTTGATGGAAGCTAAAATACTCATGCTCATTAGTGGAGTGCCTTGGTACTCATATAGCCTACATACTGCCTGCAGCTGTGATTCTTGTGGTCTCCGTGCTGTTCAGTAATATTAAGTAATTTTATAAAGGGAGACTTTTAAATGTAAATATAGTTAACTGGCCTAAAGCCATTTTGAAGCTCCTTTGTGCATCCATTGTACTTCACTGTCTGCCAGAGTTCCTTGGCTGACATAATACCTTCAAAGGCAAGGTTGTGGGGTGGGGATGTTATAGAATATGTGATCAGCCTATACTAAAACACCTCACAATGGTGGAGAGCCATTGGGAATTCTTTTGGAGAGGGCGCCATATTAGTGAGGCAGTTTTTCCTCCTATCTCATCTGGCAGAGGGAAGAGTGGGGAAGAGAATTTGCAAGTGTGATGGGCAAAAAAATCCCCAAAGAGGTGACTTTTTTCTGTATGAGGCTTTCATGCTAATATGATGTAATAAATCACAGCTGCATCTATGCATGTATGTTTAGAACTTTTTTCTAATTGTTTAGTGTTTCTTTTGGTTACTTGGAGAGACTTGGTTTTCCCCCCTCCCTTCACCTGATGTGGTTTCATTTTTACAAAATACATTTTTGTATAATGCATCTGTCTTAATCCACGCTATGATGTGTCCACCTGTCTGTGTTAAATCTGTACATATTTTAAAATATTGTATTCAGCAAGTCTGAGCATTAAACTGGGTGTGAACTCTGTGGAGCCAAGGACATTCTCAACCTACCTGTAGAAAACTCCTAATGTACTGGTGCTATAGAAGCAGTATTTTAAGTCCCCTTTTTCTAAACATTACAGCTAGAGCAGGGGTTCTCAAACTTTTTTTGCTGGGACCCTTTTTGAAAACATTTCAGGCTTTGATTTCGCGGCCCCCCCCTCCCCCCCCCTCCAGAAGTGACGAACCCCCATGCCATGCCACCCTACTTCACTGCTGCTGGGGGAAGTGATGCCTTCAAAACTGGGCACCCCGCTAGCAGCTGCTGCTTTCTGGACACCCAGCTCTGAGGGGTTCTGTCAGCCATGGTTGGGGGCTGACCGTCAGAGCCCCAGCATGCATGGGGGCTGACAGCTTCCAATCCTCCTCTCCCCCCATAATAACCTCGTAACCCCCTGAGGGGTCATGATCCCCAGTTTGAGAACCCCTTAGCTAGAGATAGAAACATCTTCTGCTGTAGTTAATAGGATGCCTTTACAGACAGTAGTAAATACGATGTTCCTCCACTATTCAGTTTGATATTGCTTTGGAAGTATGAACTGTTTGGGTGTGAATATAAAAGAATGGTAGAGAAGGATCACTTGTTTTCATACTTGATTTCTAGGAGTTTTGTTTTCCATTTCAAATCAAATAGCCAGAATTAGAAAGTTTTTGTGGCTTAGTTTGCACATAGTTTACTACTTAGAAATGAAACTAGCACTTTGTGCTAGCAAAACCCTCTTACACAAGAGAAAGTACCACTTAGTGTTCGTTGTCACACTATATGGAGAGGATTCACAATATAAACATGGATGGATTGGAAATTACATTTCCCTTTTCTTACAGTAGCTAAGTTTAAGGTAGAGGTTGAAGTTGAAGGGCACCATAAAATCCAGCCCATTCTGAAGTTGGCTACGCAACAGGTGCTACAACAACACAGCTGCAGTACCGCAGCTTTGCCACTGTGGTGAAAGCACTTCCTGGATTGATGGAATGGGTTTTTCCATCAGAGTAGTTAATCCATTCTCAAAAGAGGTATTAGCTAGGCTAATGAAAGAACTCTTCCATCAATCTATGTGCGTCTACACTGGGGAGTCAGGTAGACCCTAACCATGGTACTCAGGACGCAAAACTTTTCAGAGCCCTGAACTACATAGCTAGGTCAATCTATTTTAAATGTAGGCCTGACCTACACTATGAACTTTGATTCAAGCTACCTCATTATAAAGCATCCGCAGTTAGTATATTGCTTGTGCACATGCATACTTGGCTGCTTGCGTTGGTACTGCACATATTCACTGAGTGTTTGTGTCCTATAGCTGTGTGCCTTATAGGAATGACAGAGTAGGTCATGCTGGGGGGGTGGAGGGGGGCGGTAGCACTATATGTGAAAGAAAGCATAGCATCAAATATAGTAAACATCTTAAATGAATCAAACTGTACCAAAGAATCTCTATGGAGAGAAATTCTATGCGTGGAATAGCAGTAGGAATATATTACGAACCTCCTGACCAGGATGGTGATTGTGAAATGCCCAGGGAGATTAGAGAGGCTGTAAAAATAGAAAACTCAATAATAATGGTGGATTTCAACTATTCCCTTATTGACTAGGTACATGTCACCTCAGGATGGGATGCAGAGATAAAGTTTCTAAACACCATTCAGTGACTGCCTCTTGGGGCAGCTAGTCCTGGAACCTACAAGGAGAAAAGCAATTCTTGATTTAGTCCTAAGCAGAGCACAGAATCTGGTCTAAAAAATGAAAATAGCTGAACCGCTCAGTAATTGCGACCATAATATAATTAAATTTAACTTCGGGGGAGGACACCAAAGAAGCCCACCGCAGTAGCACTTAACTTCAGAAAGGGGAATTACACATAAATGAGGACACTAGTTAAATGGAAATTAAATTAAAAGATAAGTCAGAAAGGTGAAATGCCTGCAAGCTGCATGAAAACTTAAAAAAAACCAAAAACCCCATCATAATAGAGGCTCAAATTAAATATATACCCCAAATTAAAAACATAGTAAGAGGACCAAAGCAGCACTGCCATGGCTAAACAACAAAATAAAAGAATCAGTTAGAGGCAAAAAGGCATCCTTTAAAAATTGGAAATTAAATCCTACTGAAGTACATCAGAAGCAAGAAGTTTCCCAAACAGTGGGGCCACTGGATGATCAAAATGCTAAACAAGCATTCAAGGAAGGTAAGTCCATTGCAGAAAAGCTAAATAAATCTTTGCATTAGTCTTCACTGCAGAGGATGTAATGGAGTTTCCCATACATGAGCCATTTCTTTTAGATGACAAATCTGAGGAACTGTCCCAGATTGAGTTGTTGGTAGAGGAGCTTTGGGGAAAAAATTGATAAATTAAACAGTAATAAGTCACCAGGACCAAATGGTATTCACTCAAGAGTTTTAAAGGCGCTCAGATATGAAATTGCAGAATCACCAACTGTGCTATATAACCTATTTAAATCAGCTTTTGTACCAGATGACTGGAGGATAAATAATGTGACATCAATTTTTAAAAAAACCCTAGAGTTGATCCTGGCAATTCCAGGCCGATAAGACTAACTTCAGTACCAGGCAAGTTGGTTGAAACTATAGTAAAGAACAGAATTATCAGACACATAGATGAACATGATTTGTTGGGGAAGTGTCAACATGGCTTTTATAGAGAGAAATCATGCCTCACCAATCTATTACTATTCCTTGAGGGGGTCAACAAGCATGTGGACAAGGGTGATTCAGTGGATATAGTGTATTTGGACTTTCAGAGAGCCTTTGACAAGGTCTCTCACCAAAGGCTCTTAAGCAAAGTAAGCTGTCATGGGATAAGAGGGAAGGTCCTCTCATTGATCAGAGGTTGGTTAAAAGACAGGAAACAAAGGGTAGGAGTAAATGTTCAGTTTTCAGAATGGAGAGAGGTAAACAGTGGTGTCCTCCGGGGAGCTGTACTGGGACAAGAGCTGTTCAACATCTTCATAAATGATCTGGAAAAAGGGGAAGACAGTAAAGTAGCAAAATTTGCAGATGTTGCAAAAAAGATAGTTGAGTCCAAAGCAGACTGTGAAGAGTTAGAAGGGGATCTCACAAAACAGGGTGACGGGGCAAGAAAATGGCAGATTTAAAGTTGATAAATGCAAATTAATGTACATTGGAAAACATAATCCCAACTATACATAGGAAATGATGGGATCTAAATTAGATGTTACCAATCAAAAAAGAGTTCTTAGAATCATTGTGGTTAGTTCTCTGAAAACATCTGCTCAATGTGCAGCGGCTGTCGTAGAATTGTAGAAGATTAAGGTTGGAAGGGACCTCAGGAGGTCATCTAGTACAACCCCCTGCTCAAAGCAGAACCAGTCCAAAAAAGCTAACAATGAACCATTAAGAAAGCGATAGATAATAATACAGACCACTATATAAATGCATGGTACATACACACCTTGAATACAGGGTGTGGTACGGTTGCCCCATCTCAAAAAAGATGTTTTAGCTTTGGAAAAGGTACAGAAAAGTACAACAAAAATGATTATGGGTATGGAAGAGCTTCCATATGAGGAGAGATTAAAAAGACTGGGACTTTTCAGCTTAGAAAAGAGACAACTAAGAGGGAGATATGATAGAGGTCTGTAAAATGACGAATAGTGTAGAGAAAGTGAATAAGGAAGTATTTACTCTTTCACTTAACACACAAGCCAGTGTCACCTAATGAAATTAATAGGAGCAGGTTTAAAAACATATAAAATTAAGTACTACTTCACACCTGTGGAGCTCATTGCCAGGGAATGTTGCAATGGCCAAAACTATAACAGGGTTCAAAAAAGAATTAGAAAAGTTCATGATGGATATGTCCATCAATGGCTGTTAGCCAGGTTGGTCAGGGATGCATCCTTGTGCTCTGGGTGTACTGAGTCTGACTGGCAGAAGCTGGAAGTGGACATCAGGGGATGTATCACTTGATGATTGCCTGTTCCATTCATTCCCGTCTGAGGCATCTGGCATTGGTCACTACCGAAAGACAGAATACTGGGCTAGATGGATCACTGGACTGACCAAGTATGGCTTTTATGTTCTTATGTATCAGTGCACAGTGCGGTGCATCATAGGTAGGTCTTCCAGTATGTTCCATACCACTATCCGGCGCACTACCTTTGGAGAAATTTTGCAGTGTGTTGTGGGGTAGAAACAAGTTGTAGGGGTGAACTGGGACTAAGACTCAAGTTCCTATCATGAAACTTTCTCCTTCCCATAATGCCATGGCTATATGGCATAATTTTTGCGCTTTTTAAAAAAATCCCATAAATCTGTGTGGAGATCATTTTTTGGTTGCATGAAATAATAAAATTGTGGCTCCTGTTTCAGTGGGTACAAGTCTAGGACGAGTGGCACTGAGTATTGGCCCTTCTTTCAAAACGCAGTTGTGAATTTAGCTGATATCTCTCTCCTGGGGGTAATGAAGGCACAGAGAGCACAGCTACTGCTGGCATCCCAAAACTGCCTGACCCCATATACCACTAGCCCATTGACTACAATGGTGCCTTCTGAAGTTATTGTGGAGTGACATGAATGAGAGGGTGGCCAACTGTGGAGGAAGAAATAAGACTGCCCTCCCTAGAAATGTTCAGGAGAGGATTGCAGACTCCCATCATGAAAGTTTTTTTGAGGTCTTTCAGGAGGATACAAAGGATATGTTCCTATGGATATAAACAAACTGCTGCTCATAGGTTGCTCTTCTGCACCTAAGTTTACCAGAGAATGAAAAGCAGATAACTCTACCTCTGTTTGTTGTACCACTACTGCTTGTATGAGTAAAACAATGGAACGTCGATACCTGTGTCCTGCTAACTCGAGGTTGGTCTGAGCATCATCTTTACATTTACACATTATAAGGAAGAATGCATGCATTCACATATCTGAGGTTACTTTCCCCAAACTGGGCTCATTCATGCACAGCTGGTGGAATTGGTTAAACTAAGGTAGAGTCTCAAAGAGGTCCTGGTTTGTGGCATAGCTGGACTCCCCCTCACCTCAGCACCTGTCCCGCTCCTCCATCTCCCTGTTCGAGTCAAGGTTCTCTGCCTCAGAATGCTTGGAGGTATCCATGGTGGTTAGTGAGGTCTCTGCCAAGTATGGCATGCAGCTTGGTGTAAAGGCAGCAGGTCTGGCCTTGTAGTATGCCTTCTGCCATTCCTTCACTTTCACATGTCACTGCTGCTGATCCCTGTTGAACCCCTTCACCTGCATCACCTGTGCAATCTTTTCGTAGATGTTCACATTCTATGGCTGGTCCATAGCTTTGCCTGTGCAGCCTCTTCTCCCCTCAGGTCTAGTAGATCCAATACCTCCTATCTACTCCAGGCAGGAAAGCATCTACTGTATGGAGCTGGCATGGTCAGTTGGGCAGTTACATGCAACAAAGGAGAGCTGCTAGGTCATGCTTACCTAGGTAGGCAGTCAGCAGGGATCTTAGTTTTCCATGATGAAAAACAAAATTCTCTGATTTTAAAAAACCCATAAAAATCCGAGTTTTTCCGTGATTAAAATGAAATGCTGAATTTTAATTTTCCTAGCCACGATATATATAGGTATCCATTGAACACTGTTATATTGATATATTTACAACTTTTAAATTGACAGAGAAAGCCCCACCCATTTTGCTGATTATCTGAATTTTTGATTATCTGATCTGGCCCCAGTCTCAATTAGATTGGATAATTGGGGTTCCACTATATATGTTTACATTTTTTCACAAAATGTAAAAACTAAAGATTCTTTGTAAAATGAGAATTTGAGTGTATTTTCCATGGCAAAAGGATCCCTGGCAATCAGGAAAAAGCATTTCAATACCACATGGAGGTTTTAAAAGATGAAGTGCTGTCTTCTGATCTTGGTGCTTGGGTAGTGGAGTTCACAAATGAGACCAGAACAATCACTTTTGGGCATTGTGGAACAGATGCTGGAGGACTGTTAGAGTTGACATAGGTCATGGAGTGTCTACACTCACTCAGTAGGTCGACCATGGCTCAGTGCCATTTAAGAAGGTGGTTTTACTGCATCAACATAGTGGGGTGATCATGTTGTCCCGAGATCATTTTGAATGTAGACATGAACAAATAGATTGACGCAAGGTGACTTAAATCAACCTAACTGTGTAGTGTTGACTCTGCCTTAGTTACTGCGGAGTGATTGGTGGCTGAGGCAAGAAATCTTTAAAATAGATGAAAAGTTTTGAGAATATGATTTTCATGTAAAAGCTCCCTTATATCTGCTAGGGGTTTGGTTAGAGCTGTCATGCCCAACCTTATTATACAGGAGGCCACATTGTGACACACTGTACCCCATGTACATTATGGTGTGATTTGTGTATCATTCATGTTCACCCTTACAGTGTAACTGTGTATTGTCTGATATATGGGTTTTTGGAATGCTCATGACATACTGAACATTATTGTTATGGTAGCATGTTTCCTGCCATGTCATACATATGTACAGATATGAAACTCTGCTAGGTCATATCCCCAAATGTGTGTCTCACATGGCTTGAATAGATACAAACAAACACAAAGCTGAAGGTACACTCCCCACAGAGGCATGCATACAGGAACAATGGGTTGGCCTGAGCACCTTTGAGCACTTTGGCTCAAGAAGGAACAATCACACCCATTGCGGGACATGGACAATTACCTGACCCCAGGGGGTGTCGAGGAAACTTGTTAAAAGAAAGAGGCATCTTAGATTCCAGGGGAGAGCCCTGAGACAATCTTCCAAGCAACATCAAGCACTGGCACCTACCCACGGGGCGGAGGGGGGCAGGCATCGCAACCAGCTGTTGATAAACTACCTTCGCAGAATGAGAATCTACTGAAATATCAATCTTAGTTTAGGATGCGAGTTATCTTTTAGTTCATTGTGACCAACTCCTTGACGCATTATTAATCTCTTGATTTATATTAATCTGATTTATATTCACTTAAAATCTTGCTGTAGTCAATAAACTTATTTGTCTGTTTCATCTAAAACTGCATTTAGATTATGTGTAGAGACCTCACTTAGATGACAGAGCTGGTGCATATCAATTTCTCTGAGAAATTGACGGACAAATGTAAATGAGCTTGCAGGGTGCAGTGTACAGCACTGAACCTGCAAGATGGCAATTCCCAGGGTTGCAACTGGGAGTGTTCGCTGGGAGTCTATCCCATGAGTGGCTGGCCAGAAGCGCGCCTTCACTAGGTCAGGGACTGATTACTTGCATGAGGCTGGGAGTGGGCTGACCCGGGAGTGGGTGGTTCACACAGTAAAGTGGGGTAAGTCGGGGCCCAGGAGTGAGGAATTGTGGTGACACAGCTACTCGCCAGTCCAGATTGCAGGGGGGGGGAATGTCACACACAAAAACCTAAGCACAGCCTTGTGTGGGCCAAACAGATTCTACATGCTTCATTGTGTAAACTAAAATGGTGTAAACATGAGAACAAAATGCTAATCAATTGGCCATTACTATATTGTGTTGAAGCAGGCTGTGGGCGTTATGAAATGGTCTGGTAGACCCGTGTTCGGCCTATGGGCCGTAGGTTGGGCAACCGTAGGTTAGAAAAATCAGTTAAGTTAGTAGTTAGAAATAAGAGGCATGTAAAAGCTTATCAAAGCTTTGGATTTATCCTATTATAGTACCTATATATACATGCTCTTTATATACCTGCATTTTTGAGTTTTGTGGGTTTCAAACTGACATTTCTCTCTGATCTCCACAGGATTATTATAAGATTATTAAAACTCCTATGGACATGGGAACAATAAGGAAACGCTTGGAGAATAACTACTACTGGAATGCTCAAGAATGTATCCAGGACTTTAACACAATGTTTACAAATTGTTACATCTACAATAAGGTATATGACTTCCTGAATTTGAGCCTGCCAAGGGAATGACCTGCAATCATTGCATTACTTCAGAGCTGCATATGGTTGCCTCAGATGTTTTACTGTAACAGTTCTTAAGTGTAACTGAATCTAGATTAGGACACAGTTTCTTGTGAATGCTAATAATTTGATAGCAGTTTAGGCCTCTGTTGTCTTTATGCAATGAAAAGACAGGTGTGACCTGTCTTCCTAGTATTCTCTCAAATGAGTTGTTATTGGATATTGTCATTTAAATAGCTATGGTAAGAGGCCAGAAACTTGCGGGGTGAGGAGAGCACACTATATATTCAGTGGTAGGAAGGAGGTGAGAAGTGGAATGCTACAGTGAATCCTTTGGGCCCAGTTGTGTTCTTACTATGGCACTGAGATTCCCACTTGCACAGTGGGCACTGTTCTACAAACCATTTAATGGGAAATATCAAGGAATTGAAAAAGATACAGGCGGCAGCGAGGATAATAAGGATCTCTGGGGTTGCAGGGAGTGGGGTGTTTATCACTGGGGATAGGTTGGGAAAAGAATTGATTTATGCTTCTAAACCTGAAATGGGGACATGGCTGAGTTGTGAAATTTTGGTGGCCTCCATCTTCTCTCTATCTCACAATATTGGAGAAGGTAACAGTCTTAAGAACAAAGAAATCGTGAACTGGACCGGGCACTAAGTGTTAAGAGAAACTTCTTTTGTGTGAATTATTAACTTGTAGATTCCTTGGGCAGCAAAAAAGCTGCGAGACCCACACAGGATTTTGCTGATTTGTTCAAAGAAAAAAAATCAGTAAGATCTGGTGGGATCCTCCCCACTCCTCTTGCTCTCAGTACACTCTCCTCCGTCTCCTCTATCATTGGCACCAAGACTTCCTGCCTCTTCTCTTCTTCCTGCCCAAGTGCCCCATCATCTTGTCTTCTAACCTTCCTCACATCTGTTCTCATCCTTCTCTCACTCTTATCCTCCTCTCTCTCATATTCCTTTTCCCTCACAGTACAAGCATGCATAGGCCTCCCTATCCTTCCGCTCCAACCATTGTCCAATCTCTCTTCTTGCCTTTATCTTCAGAGTCACTGAATGTTCTATCTGCAACTACTGTTTGGAGTTTTTCTTCATGTTCTGTTCTTGACCTTCCATCCTTCTTCTGCACTCCACTGAAATTGCACACTAAAGGGACTAATGATCTTTCCCTGCCCCAAACCTCAGGATCTGTACTCCATCTTTATCCTCCTTGACCTCTTGGCAACTTTCAACACTGTCAACCACTCCTTACATCTTGAAATGTTGCCCTTCATGCTTTTCATGGTTCTGTCTTCTCATATTTCTCTTTTCCTCTCTGATTGCTCTTTCAGTATTTTCTTCTGTTGTCCCTCTTCATTCTAGGACTTTCTCTTTTTTTCCCTCAACATTCTCTAGGCATTGTATCTGCAAACATGGTTTTAGCTACAATCTTTGTGCCAAGATTCTCTAACTTACCTCTCCACTAATATACTATCTCCTTTCATCCAATCAGGTATTTCAGCCTGTTTTTCTGTTTTTTCATGGAAGTTCAGTCATCATCTTAACCTCAACATGGCCAAAACTCAGCTTCCATGCCCTCCACTCCTCCTTCCATACTCTCCACTTCCCCCACTTTCTTTATCACCATAGAAGACTCCACATTCCTCCCAGTCACTGAGGCCTGTAATCTGGGTGTTACCTTTTGATGCTGCCCTCTCTGAACCCACTCATTGTTCTTTTTTAAAATATTGCTGTTTTCTTGCACAACATCTTTAAAATATTACTACCTCTGTCCACACAGCCAAAACCCTCACCAAGCCCTCATCATTCATGGCATTCATGTCTTCTGCCCTTAACTGCTGCAGCCTGCTCCTATGAGGTCTGTTCAGAATGCTGCTGCTAAAATCACCTTGGCTTGTTGCTCTGACCATATCAGCCCTCTTTGATTCCTCACACAGCCACCTCCTTCATCTGTGCATCAGATACAAATTTCTTGTCTTCATCTTTAAGGATGTTCCTAACTTAGCCCCACACTTTCCAACTATCAGGATATTGATATTGATCAGGATATTCTCACTGCCAGAATTCCTGGGCTTTGCTGCTCACTGATCAGCTTCTTCCTTAAACAGCTCTATGCTTTCTGCCATATTTCCCTTTATGAGTTGGGGAAAATTCCTGTTAAAATCCAAAGAGACATTATTATATTGTCCTTCAGTTCCCTCCTTAACACACACAAACCTGCCACCATGCCTACAAAATGCAGCTTGCTGATCACAGCCCTGGCAGGTGACAAGCTGGGACTATTTTGCTTTGTTTCTTTTCCCATTCAATACCTCCAGCTGAAAAACCAAACTACATTGCAGCAACAAAGCTGTGCTAGTTCTTCAAGTAGTGTCCCTATGGGTCTCCACTGTAAGTGTGCGTCCCTGCACTGCTGATCAGAGAACTTTGGTAGCAGTGTTCATTTGCCCGCACATGCACTACCTCTTCTCCTTGTGCTCTGCCCTGAGGCTAAACAGTGTTTCGTGGGTGCACCCTCCTCAGTTCCTTTTCAACCTGGCTAGAGATGGTGTATTAGCTGTCTGTTAGCAGATCGTTACGTTCTTTTAGAATTGTTAATTTTAGCTACCTTTTGAAGCTTCCCTTTTCTTTTCTTTACTCCTTTATATTTTATTTACCAAAAAACAAATAAAAACTTCTAGACTGTTTTTCTTTGATGACCACCCTCTCTCTTGTCTGGGGACCTCCCTGGACAGAGTTTGCCCAGTTCACTGGGCTGCAAGAAGTGTCTCCGGGTATGTCTATGCTGAGGGTGGCAAAGTCACGGCCGTCAGATTGATCTTTCTGGATCGATTGAACAGTCAGTGTAGACCCACTCAATCGATCAGGAAGTTGACACAGTAAATCCACCCCCTCAAGTGGCGTAGCGCTGCGTTGACGGGAACACGGTTCTTGGTGCAGTGCAGTGCAGTGAAGACAGCATGCAGAAGGGAAGCACAGCAGTCGATGGGAGTTACGCAAGCTACTCTGCATAGCTTGTGTAACTCGTGTCGACTGCCACTGAATTTCCAGGTAAGTGTAGATCAGAGCTCAGTTGCAAGGAATCTATCCTGGTGACTGACAGACACTCTCGGGAGACCCACATCCCCGAGAAGTGTGGTTTATGTCAACAACTGAAGCCCAGATCCAGAAAGGATAGAGAACTGAGACTTAAGCTTCTCCTAATGGAAGTGACTCTATAACCACCCTCGGAGCCATGCCAAAACTTCGATTGGCAGGAAGTCTTACCGCAGCCTTATACATCTAAGGGAGGTGAGCCCAAGAAGACAACCACGAGCCACTCACACCAGACCTCTAAGAAAAGGTCTGAGAGTCCCCACAGGGAGACCCAGCTGATCCGAAAATGATCTCCAGCTCACTTGGTGTCATCAGTACTGATGGCACCAAAACAATTTAAGTCCAGTACCCAAAGCTCTCACAGTACCACCCTAACGGAGCATGTTGGGCTGCCTAAGGACCCGATTGGGTACAGGCAAGAAGTCATTGGTACTGGCTGGCTGTGAGAAATCCAGAGAATCTGTCTTGGGGAAGACTCCTTCAGTACGGTCATAGATGCTGGTACCCTCTTCGGCACTCCAGATCCCAGGTCCACATCATCAACTCCTTTGAAGCAGACATCTCAGTACCATCAACCGCCACTGTACATTCTTCTTCCTCATCCAGAGTAGCCCTCCCTTTTAACGAGGCTCTCTTAGTCCTTGCCAAACTCCTATGGCAAACCCCTGTGTTGGTCCCACCAACATGCAAAGCGGGCTGACAAAAAGTATTACATACCAGCAAAAGATATGGAATTTCTCTTCCACTCGCCTCCTGATTCAGTCATCATGGATGCAGTGAACTCAGAAAGTTGCCAGCACCATCTCAGATCCACTCCCTGCGATCTGAACTGTTCCTAGATCTTTTGGGGAGAAAAACATATTCATCAGCCACTCTACGGTTCCATATTGCAAACTATCGAGCCTTAACGGCAAAATACAATTTCTTAAACTACTCAAAATTCAATTCCTTTATTGAGCAGCTCCCAGATTCTCTCAAAGAACAATTTAAAACCATCGTTAATGAAGGCTAACTGGTGGAAAATTCATCACTGCAGTCTGTATTTGATGCAGCTGACATGGCGCCATACTCCATCTCTACTGCCATTGTGATGAGACGAGCACTTATTCGGTTTCCCCAAATAGGTGCAAACAACTGTGGAGGACCTTCCTTTTGAAGGTACAAAACTGTTTGCTGAGAAGATGGTTGCTTCCCTCCACAGTTTAAAAGACTCCAGGGCTACTCTTTGATCCCTCAGAATCTACATGCCTGGGCAGAAGAGAGAATATAGTCCTCAACCTTCATTCAGACCCCGTTTATCACAATACTCATCTCAACAATCGTATGAATCTGAAAGAAAGAAGCCCAGGTTCCCCAGATGGAAACCTTTGGGCTCTCAACTTACTTCTTCACAGCCATCCACCTCAAAACGAATTTTTACAGGTTGATCGAGGTGCCATCAAACCACTCTCCTTATTACCATTAGATTCTGTAAAACCTCTTTTATCTCTATGGATGCCATCTCACCCCTCCCCAGCATCTGGAAATGGATAACCTCTGACCAATGGGTGCTGGAGACTATTCAAGATCAATACTCCATCCATTTCACCTCCACCCCCCTTCTCCATCCCTCTTCAGGACTCTTCTCATGAGAGCCTGCTACGACAAGAGATAGACCATCTCTTCAGTGTAGGAGTCATAGAGCCAGTGTCCATATATGTAAAAGACAAAGGTTTTTAGTCTTGCTGCTTCCTGATACCCAAGAAAAGGAGGTTGGAGACCCACACTAGACCTTGGAGCACGCCACAAATTTGTCAAGGCTCAGAAGTTCAAGATGGTTACCTTGGAGGCAATTATTTCAGCATTAGAAAAGGGAGACCAGTTCTTGGCCCTCGATCTTCAAGATGCTTCCACATTTCGATCATACCAAGTCACAGACGATACCTCAGATTTACACTAGGCTAAGACCACTGCCAGTACTGAGTACTCCCTTTTGGCCTCTCAGCAGCCCCCAAAGTATTCTCCAAGGTCCTCTCAGTAGTGGCGGCCAACCTACACTCAAGGCATTATGATTTACCTTACCTGGACAATTGTCTCCTCAGGGTGTGTTCCCTCCCCAAAGCCCAGCGAGTTACACATACCATGCTGGAGCTATTCAATGTTATGAGCCTACAAATCAATGCACAGAAATCTTTAACACCTATCCAGAGGCTAGAATTTATAGGAGCCAACCTCGACTCCATTTGAGCGAGAGTGCTCCTTTCACACCACAGATTCCTCAGTCTCTCCACAGTTATAGAGAGAGTGCAATCCAGCCCTCAGATATTGGCCAGACATGGTCTTCAGCTTCTTGGGCACATGGCCACAGTCACATTGGTGATAGCTCAAGCCAGACTTTGCATGAGATACCTCCAATCATGGTTCAGTTAGTTTACAGACTAAACAGATACAGCCTAGACAAACTGCTGTAAATGCCTACCAAGATCAAACAATCCTTGAATGGGTGAAAAGACCCAGCAGATGCCTGCGTGGAAATCCCATTTACTCAGCCTCCCCCATCTCTTCTACTCACTACTAACGCATCCCTCATAGAATGAGCACACATCTCAATGATCTCACAGTACAAATGATCTCCATCCAAGACGTGCCTTCACATCAACCTAGTCGAACTCAAAGCAATCAGGAACATGTGTGCTCGCTTCTTTCCACTGATCAAAGAGACACACATAAAGGTCATGATGGACAATATAGCATGCATGTGTTACATAAACCATCAGGGAGGAGTCAGATCACTCTTACTGTGTATGGAAGCACTAAAACTGTGGAAGTGGTGAATTTCCCACAATGTTACGATATCAACAGCCTATCTACTGAAAGTGCACAACACGACAGTGAATGGTCTCAGCCGCAAATTCCACACAACCATGAATGGGAGTTAGATTCAGTGGTATGCCATGACATATTCTGATGATGGAGGACTCCAATAATACACTTGTTCATCACTTACCAAAACAAGAAATGTCCATGGTACTGCTCCAGAACAGGCATCAGCCAGCATTCCATGGGGGATTCTCTCCTCTTCTCATGGGACAAGGGCCTTCTTTACGCCTTTTCCCCCATTCCTTCTATTGTTGAAAGTGCTGTTGAAAATAAAAAGAGAAAAAGCAATCATCATACTGATTGCTCCCACATGGCACAGACACACTTGATAGGCTTACCCATTACACCTGGCACTGTCGATCGATGACTTCCAACCACTCCTTACCACCTCTTGCAGAACAAGAGACATGCTCTCCATCCCAACCTGCAGATACTATGGCTCAAAGGCATAGTATGGTTCCAGCACATAGAAACATCCTGCTCTGAAGAGGTACAGGAAGTGTTATTGCATAGTAGGAAAGTGACTACCCACTGTACTTACCTACAAAGTGGAACAGATTCCTGATCTGATGCCAAAAGTCATCCCAGATACGGCCACTCTATCTGTAATCCTAGACTACTTGCTGAATCTCAAGAAATCAGGACTCTCCATTAGCTCACTAAAAGTACACTTAGCAGCAGTAGCAACCTTCCATCAACAGGTAGAAAGGTACTCCGTTTTCTCCCACCTGACTATAGAGAAGTTTCTCAAAGGTCTAGCGAACCTCTTTCCCCAACCCAGGCTTCCTACCACACAATGGGATCTCAATCTAGTATTAAAAGGAGTGACTAGACCACCCTTCGAACTCCTGGCCATTTGTTCTCTATCTCACCTTTCCATGAAGACCGCATTTCTCATCGCCATCACTTCGACAAGAGGGATAGGGGAGATAGTGACTCTGGTGGTGCATCCGCCCTTCACAGTGTTCTCCCCTGACAAAGTCAAGCTTAGACCATATCCGAAGTTCACCACCAAAGTGTCTTCCACATTTCACATGAAGCAACTCATTCACCGTCCGACTTTTATCCCAATCCTTACCAGTATAACAGGGAAGCCATCCTCCATACACGTGACATTAGGAGAGCCTTGGCCTTCTGTTTGGAGAGGACAAGAGGTTTTTAGAAAATCTCCAAGACTCCTCCGCAGTGGAGAGGAAATGTTAAAGGCATAGCGATTCCAGCTCAAAGACTCTCTAAATGGGTCTCAAACTGTATCAAACTATGTTATTAGTTATTAGAGAGCTGAAGTCTCTCGAAAGCTTATGCCTGCAAATATTAAATTTGTTAGTCTTTAAAGTGCCACAGAACTCTCGTTGTTTTTATGTTGTTAGCTTCATAATTTAGTCCCCCTCTCCTAACAATACCTCCCACCCACCCCTGTGTCCACCATCAGCACACGCTCTACGAGATCAGTTTCCTCATCCCATCACCTTCTCCAAGGGTATCCTATATCAGAAATCTGCAGAGCAGATACCTGGCCATCTGCACGTTCCTTTGCAGAAAACTATGCCATCCTGGGCGATTCTGCTATAGATGCCAGATTCAATGCCACAGTACTATCATCCATAACAGATTAGACTCCAAAGCCCCAGCATCCAGTGGAGGATACTGCTTGGAAGTCCCCTACAGTGGAGCACCCACAGGGATACTACTCGATGAAGAAGTTACTCACCTTTTGCAGTAACAATGGTTCTTCAAGATGTATGTCCCTACGGGTGCTCCGTGACCCACTCTCCTCCCCTACTTCAGAGTTCTCATCATAAACTCTGCTGCAGAGAAGGAACCGAGGAGGGTGTGCCTGCGCAACGCTGGTTAGCCTCGTAGCAGAGCATAAGGGGGGAGGGCAGCATATGTGCAGGCCGAACAGACGCTGCTACCAAAGTTCTCTGATCAACAGCGCAGGGATGCAGACCTACCTACAGTGGAGCACCTGTGGAGGGGGACACATCTCAAAAAATCATCATTACTGCACAAGGTGAGTAACTTCTTCACCACACTCATTTGTCTGTTGTTTCCACAGCTCTCTACCCATCATCTCTTTGTATCATCTTTAGAATGTGAGCCCTTCAGTGCAAGGATTGTCTCTTTTCTGTTTGTTCAGCATCCAGCATAGTAGGCCATAGGCCTTTGGGCACGATCATAATATAAATACTACTACTACTCATAATGAAAAATTTTTTTAAACAACATCAGAGGGACTTCTTTTGGTGCGATCAGGAAGTATTAGAGTACAAGATAGGATGGGTGGGTGAAAGATGTATGATGTCTGTACTGAAATGGTTCTGTTGGATTTTGAACCTTGGTTATGGCTAAACTCAATATTAGAGGGAGAAAGACAGAGCACAATCCTAAATGTAACATTCATTTTCTAGGTTACAGTCTCATGCAAACCTTGCTTTGAAAGTGTGTGCCATGCCTAATTTATTTTATCTATCATTAATCCAGCCAGGGGATGACATAGTCTTAATGGCAGAAGCTCTAGAAAAGCTTTTTCTGCAGAAAATCTCTGAGATGACCGAGGAAGAAACTGAAATTGTAATAGTCCAGATGAAAGGAAGAGGACGTGGGAGGAAGGAAGCAGGTAGAGTACTTGGCTGATTGATCTTGAGTTCAGTTCTTGTTCAGGGGTACCCGCTAGTACTTTCTAATTTCAGGGTCCATGCAGTTTGCATAAAAAGCAAAAATTAACAGCCACCCTCATGTAATCTTCAAACTCCAAGTCCCAACATACAATGCTTAATCTTGATCCCAGCTGCTTAGCTACAATGGATGTCTGGTCCATATTTCTACTGATAGCAAATTGATATGTGCTACATTTTAGAACTCCCTTGAACATGTTTGGCCTTTGGGCACCCCTGCTTATGCAGTAGAACCATGCGAATGTATACACATTGTAATTAGCACAAGCAATTGGTTCTCTCCCTACTTTTCAGTAAAGTTTAAAAGATGAGAACCATAAGAGTGAAATCTTATTACTGTCACTTTGTTGTATTTACTAAATATACTATCAATACATTGTGAAAGACCATAAAAGTAAATTACAAGAGTCAACCAGGCAGAGTAGTTGTGTTATACCATTTCCCTGAGTTTTATTGTGCTTTCATGTAATAGCTAATTTGCTTAATTAATCGTCATTGCAAAATAGAAGGTTCTACTGTAATTAGGAAAAGATTGGTAACTGAAGGGAAACTGATTGTCAAAAATCTAATGTTACTTGCATGTTTGTTTTGATGACACCTACATATAACTCCTCAAGAATATTAAGGTTTGGATGTAACAATGCCCCTAATGCAGAAAGCATCTGAAAACAGGAACAACAAGCAGAATAATGCACGGAAGCCCTCTTTGCACCCAAGAGGCATCCATGTTGCACCTATATTAGTTTTAATTTTAATAAATCTGTCTGCTGGGTTTTCCAAAGTTGTGTATAAAAAACATATTTTTCTTGCATTTAGTAATAATCTGCCATCATTTGAAATAGTATGTGTGCTATCTTTTAAATGAAATGGTCTTCCCGGAAGGTAAATTCAGCTTTATGCAGACAGCTTACACAAGGCTTGTGCTCCACTGAATTACCACTCATTCTCTCTTTTGAGGGCTAAATTGATGCATTGGGCTTGTGTGGATCCTTTGCAAGGTGTGGGTTTCAACCTGAGTGCTTGAGACTTTGTACATTCAAAGGTGAATTGCAGCACATTGAAGGCTATTTAAAATTACAAATCAATAAAACTATACATGTAAACTTGAGTTCCCTATATGTATTATGTGCTTGCATCTCAAGTTTACACATGTTTAATAATTTAGGTTTTTTGAAGCTTAGTTCATAGATTCTAAGGCCAGATGGATCATTGTGATCTAGGTCTCATCTTCTGTATATCACAGGCTATAGGACTTCCCTAAATTGATGTTTAAATAAGAGCTTATCATAGAAAAAATCCTTTAAGAATGTCCAGAGATGGAGACTCCACCACAGCCTTGGCAAATTGTTCCAGTGGTTTATTACCCTCACTGTTAAAATTTTATGCCTTAACTCGTCTATCTAGCTTCAAGCCCTCTCTCAAACCTCCATTCCCATGTAGGTACTTAACGATTGTGATCAATCATTCTGTAACCTTCTCTTTGTTAGCTTAAATAGATTGAGTTCCTTGAGCCTTTACTTGTAAGTTGGTAAATTTTCCAGTTCTTTAATAATTCTTATGGCTTTTCTCTGAAGCCTCTCCAATTTTTCAGTTTCCTGGAATTGTGGACACCAGAACTGGATATAATATTCCAATATCAGTCACAACAGTGCCAAATTCTGAAGTAAAGATATCATATTTTTAAAATTAAAAAATCAAGTTAATTTGACAAGATCTATTTTGTATAAACTATGTCTAATTGGCATTAATTAAATTACTCTCCTTTAATTCTTTATTAATCAAGTCCCATAGCAGTTGCTCCATTATTTTGCCCGGGATCAATGTCAGTCTGAGAGGCCTATAGTTACTTGAGTCATTCTTTTTATCCTCTCTAAATATTGGTACATTAGCTTGTTTTCTTTCCTCTGTAACGTCTCCATTGTTCGAAGATTTATTGAAAATCACTTTAACAGTGCACCGAGCTCCTCAGCCTGCTCTTTTAAAACTTTCGGAGGCAAGTTACCCAGACCTGCTGATTTAAAAATGTCTGATTTCAGTAGTCGCCGTTTAATGTGCTCTTTAGTTATTGTTGGAATGGAAAGTTTCGTCATCATCCTATGCTGTGAGTACATCTGGCTCTTTCCCAAAAGCAGAACAGAAATAAATAACACTTCTGCCTTTTCTGTATTATTGACAACTATACCATTTCCATCTGGTAATGGGCTAATATCATTGATAGAATTCCTTTTGTTCCTAATATACTCTAAAAAGTCATTTTTATTGTTCTTAATTCTGTTGGCCGTAGATTTCTCCTTGTATTTTTGCTTCTGTTATCAATTTTCTATATTTCCCAGCTTCTAATGTTTGTTTATTGCTATCAACTTCCCATTTTTTACATTTGTTTTCACGGAGAGATCTATGTAGATATTCAGAGAATTATTTTTATAGTTGTTTTCACTTCTCCTCTAAGGTTTGACTGAGTTTTTTTTATCCAGTGTTCTCAATTGTTAACCATCTTTCTCAATTGTGACTTTTTGGGCACCTAGTTAAAAGTTCTTAAGTAGTTCCCAATTATCATTCACATTTTTCGGTGTAAAATTTTCTTCTAACTGAGTTGCCTTCATCTTTGTGAAATTGGCCCTTTTAAAACATTACTTACCTATATTACTGGCTTGGATGTTATTAACAAATGCAATCAAATCGCAATCGCATCTCTAAATTTTTTAGTTCTGTGACTAATTTATTTTTATTTGTCAAGGTGAGAGCTAATATAGAATTCCCTCATGTTGGAAGCATCATTTTTTGAATTAGGAAATTGTCATCTATAATTTTTAAAAATGCCAGCAATGTTTTAATACTGGCAGCATGAGAGCTCCAACATGTGTCATTCAAATTGAAGTCCTTTTGATAAGTTTTTCTTCATATACACAAGTCATAAATAGGTATTTTAAGGATTCAGCCATCCTGTTCTCCACTGTGATTTGATGGTCTGTAGCAGACACCAGCTAATGCCCCATCTTGTGCCTTAATCTGGTAAAGAACATTGATCCATAAGCATTCAAGATCAGTTGCTTCTGACTTCTCAGTAACTCTGAAGCAGGTAATGCCGGTTTTGACAGAGTGCCAATTCCCATCCCATTTTGTCCACTTGATCCTCCCTAAATAGCTTATAATCATTGGTTTTAACATTCCAATCATGCTAAATTTCCCACTGGATTTCAGTGGTATGAATAAGTGATATGATATGCTTGTAAGTGAGCAATTCCATTTCTGCTTGTTTGTTACCCTGGCTCATAGCATTGGTACATAGGCAATTACAGAATTCCTTTTTTTCACGTCCCTAGCACAATGCTTAATTACTTTTTGTTTTCAACATCATGATTTAGGTCTAAATGAGTGTTGTTTGTTTGCTATTTTCATCTTCCCCTCTTGTTAGTTCCCTTCTGACTAGTCTAGCCAGTCTGTCCCCTAGAAGATTGTTTCCTGTTCTCCAGAGATGAGGGCCATCCAAACTATACAGCTTACTCACTCCATAAAAGGTGGATCAGTGTTCCATAAAACATTGCTCTGCAGTTGCTTAGTTCAAGCTCAAAGCTGCTGCTCAACGTGTTATTTACATCTCTTGTGTTTGAAAATAGGTTTTAATTAGTACCTTTGTGGGGTTGACCACCACCTTACTGAAAGGTAACTCTTTTGTGTGACACCAGTAGTATAGGATTCTAGTGGGGAAGATGGCTTATTGATTTCTATCATCTTTGTAAGCAGATTTAACAATGACTTCACTGTGTAGTCACTGATTTTTGGTTCAACTCTTAAACAAGATCATTCATGTGACAAGCTGTGGAGGAAGGGAATGAAGCATGCTGCAGGTGTTGAGGGAGAATGTTTCTGCAAACCATGTACTTGGACAGCTGTCTACTGTATTCCAGTTTACAACAGGATAATGTTGACCAGCTCACTCTGCTTCATCTTGCAGTGAAGACATAATGTCATTTGTGACATCAGTGTATTATCAGAGAACCCTGAAGTGATGCCATCAATTCAGTGTTACAGTGGATGTGCCCTCTGGGGGCATTATCTTCAAATAACCCTCTCATTAGCATAGTAAACTGTGCCCTCTACTAATGAGTGTGACAGGAACAGCCAGGAGGAGTGGAATCTGCCAGAAGCCTCAAGGACTCAGTGTCTCTTTGAGCTGCATCTTGAAGTATGCAAACCCTTCCTGCAATCTGGATCTGTTCATTTAGCTGATTGTGACTGGGATAAGCCTCAAGACATGATCGCGCTGTTCTAAGTTTGTGATTATGAAGAATGGACTTTGTTTTATATATTATCATTGACTGACATTTAAAAAAAAAAAAGAAAGAAAAGATACTATAGAGTCCTTTAACAGGACACTATGGAGGCCAGCCTTACATTCATTTCTCACAACTTCACTGCCAATCAAGTAGGCAGAAAGACTGTTTTAAAAAAAAAAAAAAAAAAAAAAAAGGAAACAGTCTTTTTTTGTTGTTGCAAGAATTCCACTGCATGAAATTCTCCAGGGTGTACATACTGTCATACTACCAGAATCCCAAGTGGCTTCTCTTTTTATCAAAGTAGTTGCAGCCAGCAAAAGTCTTAAAAGTGTATATTGAAAAGAGCAGGATGAAAATTTGTTCTCTGTACATGCATTTTTGCTGATTGATTGCTGTCTGGCGTTTGTGTCTGGATTTCCTAGCTTTTTAGTCTGAGGTCTCTGCGCTTCAGTGATGAGGCTGCTGCAAATTGGCTTGGCAAGCTCTGCATCCGATAAGAAGTATGGTTTGGCTAGTCGTGGTTGTACTTGAGCCATTTTAACTGTTATACAATGCCACACTTCTGTGTTGAAATGGTAGCTATACTTTTTAAGTGTCTAAATTGGCCACAGCTATTTTCCTCAATAAATTTAATCTATGGACACACCCCTACTAACTAAAGTCATGCATGTAGTCCTGCTCATGCTGCTGCATGGCCTGCTAAAGAGTGTCCGGTACCTTGCTGAAAGAGCAATGCTGGGAAATAGCAGCTAAATGTAGGTGTTTGCTGGCTTTCACTGTGATCTCTTAATTTCAGATTGCTGTCCTAGTTAGAACTTCTGCAAGCTAAAAATCAGTCACTTTGCTCATGATTAGGTTTTGTTAGTGATCGGGCGAATGGGTGTTCCCAGATTAGTATGTAAATTAAAAATCCAGAATGATAGGTGCTCCTTTTCCTGGAATGTGCATATATAAAAATATAACTGTTGCTAACAGACACATTGAAAGACGTCTGCCAGGAGTACTCCTATAATGCCTGCTGACCTGCGATGGGTGGGTGTCTTTCTCAGAAGTGCTACCTCCTAGCATGAGATTACGTGCTGGCAACCCTTACCCTGCTGCAAGTACTATCAGAAGGAGGCAGTGCTATTGGTTGACACCAAGTATGGTGAAATTCCTCAATTACTGACATTACTTTCAAAAGTCTTTCCCATGCTTTAATGTGGAAACCATATGTTCACAGGCTTTTGCACAGGTATCTAAGGTTCTTGTTGACTTCATGTTGAAAGTTGCCTCTTCAAGTTGCCTCGTTGGAGTGCCTGCTAGCCAGCAGACAGATGATCTTTCTCTTAGACTGTTGCAGATGTCTTCAGGTGACTGCTTATTGCCACTGAATAGCAACACCTGCTGTTAATTGATGGGCATTGACTGTTTCTGAAGAAAGTTCTGAAAATTTGAATAGTGCCTATTCTGAATTGGATTACTCAGGGAAGGATGTGCTAAAGTATTGTTACCCAACCTGCATGATTTACAAAATAATAATAATAATAATTATTATTATTATTAAATATGCATTTGTTGACTAATCAAAATGAGCAAGTTTGAAACATTGTCATTTTTTTTGCAGTTACACCCAAACCAGGAGCATCTACGGTACAAAACGCAACTCAAGCATCATCCCCAGCTCAGACGCAGAACCCACAACAGAATCTTCAGCCTGTGCAAACAACTCATTCCTTTCCTTCTGTGACCCCTGACCTTATCGTCCAGACGCCCGTAATGACAGTGGTGCCTCCTCAACCACCTGCACCACCTCCACCTCCTCCCCCACTTCCTGTTCCCCCAACCCCTGCTCCCCAACCCATTCAAGCACACCCACCTGTTATCCCAACAGCTGCACAGCCTGTGAAGGTGAGTAAACAAGGACTGTGTGGAGTTAGCTGGTCAGGATTCTTTGTGTTTAATTTCCTCTCAAGAAGAGAAAAGGTTTATTGGATGGCTATTTTAAAACATTCACTGTGAAGTCCCTTTCATCCCAAGGGGATTTTTACTGTGGGGTGAGAGGGGCAGTGGAACTGAGGTGCACAGAAGGGAAAGGTGGGACCCCTTATTTGCCTTTGAAAATCCCACCTGAATGACTTGTCCAAGGTCATACAGGAAGTCAAGGGCAGAATGATGATTAGGGTCCAGGAGTTCTGATTCCCAGTCCTCCTTTTTAACCACTAAGACATTTCCTCACTTGTTCTCATCATTTAAAAGTAGAGTCTATTTTCCAGAGGTTGTTGACAGTAGCAAAGTCATTGGAATTTCTACTAAACATTTGGCCAGCACACTTGTGTTCTGGGATTAATAGTGTTTATGGGACTTCACTAGGAAAAGAAAGCCATCTGACTTGAAAAGCTGTGTCACTGTGGCTAACGTATCCAAGAGGTTTACTTGATCTTAACATAGTTCTTAAGTAAAAGGTTTTGAATTCTCATTTAACCATCGTCTTGACCTTTGCTAGTATAATAAAGATAATTTGTAGTTACACATTTTCTAGAGGGCTCAGTACAAACTGATTCCAGCATGCATATTTATAGGAAGCTTTTTGACTTTTTATTCCCATCTCACCTGAGTACTTAGTGGTTAAACTTTAATATGCAACCAGAGGTGGATCCTGTGAATACAATAGTAACAAAAGAGCACAAGACTAAATAAAACATATTTGCTGTTTTATTTGCTGTTTTGCAGACAAAAAAAGGAGTGAAGAGGAAAGCAGACACCACAACGCCAACAACAATAGACCCAATTCATGAATCCTCCTCTCTGCCCACTGAACCCAAGTCTGCCAAGATGGGCCCACGAAGGGAAAGCAGCCGGCCAGTGAAGCCTCCAAAGAAGGATGTTCCGGACTCTCAGCAGCATGTGGTAGAAAAGAGTAACAGTAACAAAGTGTCTGAGCAGTTAAAGTATTGCAGTGGCATCATCAAAGAGATGTTTGCCAAGAAGCATGCTGCCTACGCATGGCCCTTCTACAAACCTGTGGACGTGGAAGCACTGGGACTGCATGATTATTGTGATATCATTAAACATCCCATGGATCTGAGCACAATCAAAGTAAGCTCAGTTTCACATAGCAAAAAAAAAAAAAAAAGACTCTGCAGGAAGAGTAACTTTCCTGGGGAAATGCAGTCTGTTTTACATGCCAGCTTGTGTGTTGCAAAAGAGAGAGTTCTTTTCTGGGACTCTGTCTGAAATCTGTTAACCATTCCCCTTGCCCTTCAGAATTCTGGTAGGTGGAGTCACTCATCTGTCCATAGTGTGCTACTAATTAGGTGACAGGTCCTGAAAAGAAGACAGTCCTCTTCCAGAATGGGTCTTTGTAAAGAAAAAGAAAAAAGTTGCCTGTGCATTTTTTAAAAAGTAAATGTCCTCTACTGTAGCAATCTGCACTGAATACCTTTAGCCAAGATAATGGGCTTCAATCAGTACAGATTGCTGTAGTAGGGGAATTTTCTTTAACAAAAACAAAAAAACCACATTACTGGCTATTCACCTTTAAAGGAAATGTTCTGCTTAATGTGAATGTTCATGTTTCCAGAGCATCTAAATCAAAACCTTCTGCTGTGAAGATACAGCTAGCTCCCTCTCGTGGAATATTTGGGAGTTGTTTATCCAAGAAAAGTAATTGCACAGCAGTCCATATCTGCTGAAAATGTGAATTCATTGTTTGGAACACTGTCATTTTATAACTTCATCATGGACATAGCTTTAAACTTCAGATTTTTTGGGTTGTATCAGTTTGACTCAAAGCCCTAATATTCACACAACTCAGGCGTGGTTTGTTTTTTTTTTTAAATACTTCAAGCAAAAGAAAAAATTTCCCTCCTCTCCTTCCCCCTTATTGAGATTACACTTGGAACTTTGCCAGTATGAAGTGAATGAAGGAGTATAGTTTTTCCTTCAATTGAGTAATATAAAAAGCTCTGCTACATACTGATCTGGTAACATTGCCCTTTTTTCTGAATATGAATAATAACTTTGAGCATTCTGTAGTATTCTCCATAAAACAGCTAGGAAATTCTGAAAAACCACAAAGTACAGAGAGGATCTGGATGGCTGAAGCATTGGTAATGGGATAACAAAGCTCTTTATTCCAGGTTACTGGTTCACATTCAGTTCAAGTTCGTTGTGAGCAAAAATCAGTGCCCATGACAACTATTTTATGTTTATATGAAATGCATTGGTGGGTCTTGTTCCAGTTGCTGATGGTCAGGTGTCCACCTCTCAAAAAAACACCATCACTTTTGGCCTTGTTGTTGGCAGGCACAGCAGAGAGGCAAAGGATTGAATGAGCCATGGAGACAGAACTATCCTCACCTCTGGCTCCTTCAGACAAAAATTGAGGTATATAATGAGCTGGTGTGGACAAGTGTCGATAAATGGAGATCTGCACGCATCAGGGCTTCACACCACTACATTCACTTCATAATAAAATGAGGATGCTGTGCAGGGAGTGTATTTTAAGGCTTGTGTTTTTTGTAATGCCAATCAGTCTCACTCTGGGCTGACTAAGCCTGCACAGTTTAACTGCTTTTTTATTTCTTTAATCAAGCTCTGTCTTTTCCCTGGGGGTGGGCATAGGATTCCTCATTAGATCTTCAGGGGATTTGTTCCCACGCTACTCTTCAAAAGTCCTACATTGCCACAGGCAGTTGGATGTGGTTCCCTGTGTCTGACAGAAAATATCAAGCATGTTGCCTTCTTGAATGCTTCCCAGTTCTTGCTGACCTGAAGGAGGGACTGTCTTGTGATCCCAATTTCTAATTTCCTCAAACTGTCACTGCTATGCTGGACTGACCCCACTTTCAGGGTGTCTTTAACTGCTACTGACAGTTTGGGATTTCTCTTTTAAGAAAGTGATACAAACAAAGATTAAAACTTGTTTCTTTAAAAAATAATCTCAAGTGTGTGTGTGTGTGAAGTTTTAGCACATCTTTGTTCAAACAAAACCCTGCACTGTGATTAGTAATGATGTTCATGGGCATGGGAACCAGTAATCTAGTGGATTTAGTTCCTTCATACTGTCCGTTGAGTTGATAGTGCAGTGAAAGTGTCTACCACATGGGTAGTCATGTTCTTCCACGTGGCTTGCAGCTGCCTGTTAGTATGGAGGGGTGCTCCATGAAGGAATACCAGCTCCAGCATACAATGTTCCATTTTGGTCTCAGCAGTTTAGCTTCATTGTATGCTATTTCTGTAGTCGTCTTTTGGATGCACCTCCATGTTATAGTTGAGGATGGCTGTAATCTGCTCCATTTTATGTAAATCAAGTGCAGATCTCCGGTTTCTGGCAAGTTTCCAAAGCAGTGCTCCATTTGGCAAAGGTTAGATGCTCTAGTATAGGCACAGATTAGATGGAAGCCCAGAACTCCATGGATGCCATAGTTCCAAGATGTTTCTTGTCCATTCAGTAACTTGTTTTGTTTGCTCTGTTGATAGTGGAGTTTTGTTTTCCCTTCTAGTCTAAACTGGAGAACCGGGAATACAGAGATGCTCAGGAATTTGCAGCAGATGTCCGATTGATGTTTTCCAATTGTTACAAATACAACCCTGCTGATCATGAGGTGGTAGCTATGGCACGGAAACTGCAGGTAAAGAAACTGCTTTGTTAGAGTGCTTTTCTGTTTTGAACTCGTACCTGAAACTTTTTCATAATGGTCTAGCATAACCTGCACCATAATCTAAAAGTAAAATAAATTGAAGTACAGAAATATACCACAGTGGTACACTAAATTTTCAAAAACAAATCTTGCACATTGCAGTGTTAGCAGCTTGAACAGGCTGAACTGGTAACTTTTTTTATTCTTCAAGTAGTGTCCCTCTGGGCACCACACGTCAGGTGAGCACGCACCCCTTGCATCTTGGATTGGAGATTTCATTGGAAATGAACAGTAACAGTGCCTGTTAAGCCTGTGCATGCATCCTGACATCCTTGTTCCCTGTACCAACAATGTATAGAGCTGTTTGGGGAAACCATCCTCAGTTCCTTCTCAACCATCTCAGCCTGAGACAGAGCATCTAGCATGCCTGCTTCTAGTGTTGCTTGCTTTAGGATCATCTAGTTTTTAGTTTAGTGTAGTTACTCACTTCTGCTTTAAGTAATATTTTATAATTACTTTGGTTGAGGTGGCTTTTTTCAATTCTTCTCCTTCTCCCCACCTGAGTAGTCCTGTCACCAAAGTATGCCAGGATCCAGGCCCCTGTACATCAGTCTTGGAGTGAACATAGTGCCTCATCAACCTCCATACCATGTTTTCCCACACCTTCTCAGGGAAAGATGTTGCAGGGTACCAGGTAGGCCCTTAAGAGGTGAAGAGCCTACTTCAGAAAAGCTTCAGGTCCCAGACTGGTACTGCTGAGGCATCAGGTTCCTCTGATACAAGGAAGTCTTCTGAGATGCCGAACCCTTCAAAGAGCTGCAGTAACAACCATACCTTAGTACCAAAGCCATTCTCAGTACCACCTAAGCACAAATGCATCAGCAGAGACTCTATAAACACTCTGCTTCCAGAAGGGCTGTACCAGCAAACCATCCTATGCTGCCTTTGGTTCCTAGATAGGTGACCCAGGCTTCTTAGGTAATGCCAAAGTCTACTCATGCTACTTTGGTACCTTCAAAGGAGTCAGCATCTTTGGTACCAATGACTTCCGCTAGGCAGGACCCATCAAAGTAAGTCTCAATCCAGTGCTGATTGTGGAATGTCCCTCATCCTTAGCATAATCCACCTGATACTGCAAGAATTTAAATATTCAAGAGACTTGTTTGTATCAGACGAGCCGGAATCTCTCATCTTAATGGGTGCCAAATGCCTGATGATACTGATATCAACAGGTTCACCAGGATTAGATCTTTCCCTGGTACCACCTGCTTCTCCAGTACCTTCTGAGCTAGGCAGAGCTCCTCTTGTAGACAGTAAATGAGGACCTCTTCAGATTTCCAAATTTTTGTGCAAGGATCCCCTACTTATCAGCATAAGGATGTCTTCCCTGACACATTTATGGAAAGTGAGGACCTAGGGACAAGACAAATCTGTGCCCTTTCTCCTTATGAGCAGCATAGTATGCTTCTCGTATGCTTAATGGTGCTCTTCAGTGGCCGTATTAGGACCTTTGGGTCACCTATTAACAGTTTTCAAGAACCCCATGTCTTTCTCATCATGATCTCTGGGGAGGATCATTGCCTCCAATTGCCAGGACACATGCAGCTTGTACCTTTGTAATGCAGCATGCCAGGTTATACCTGTAATTCTTCCAGGTATGGCTCAGGACAATTTATAGCTCAGACAAATATAGTCTAGACAAGCTGGTGTCTTCCCCTCACTAAGTATTGGACTTACTCAGTTAGTGGAAGGACCCATCCAGGTTTGTGCAGGTGTTCCCTTCATTCAGCCTTCTATCAATCATCCATAATTGGGTGCAGGGCACACACACACACCATACAGGGCAAATTGTCTGCCCACGTGTGTCTTCTACATATCAACCTTCTGGAGCTCAAGAGTAATCAAGAATGCCTGTAGTCACTTCATTCCATTTAATCAAAGGCAAATCCATCAAAGTCATGACAGACCTCATAGCCTGCATGTTCTACATCAGTTGTCTGGAGAGGAGGGACACAAGATCCTCCCTGTCTGTGCTGAAGCAATAAAGCTATAGAACTGGTGTATAACCAATCACGTCCTCATTTCAGTCTCACCTTCCAGGCTTACAAAACACCTTGGCTGACAATCTCAGCAGTCGCCTCTCCCAGGATCATGAATGGGAATGGGACTTGAGAATCCGCAATTGCATTTTTTTGACCTATGAGTTTCCAGAAGTGGATTAGTTTACAGCCACCAACAGGAAGTGCAAGAAATTCTGCTCAAGAGGAGGGTCCTCTCTCCTTGAGGATTGCCTTCCTCATTCTTTGGACAAAAAGGCCTTCTCCATGCATATACTCCCACACCTTCGATCTTGAGAGTGTTAAACGAGACAAACCCAGGACCATTTTAGTTGTCCCAGCATGGCCAAGACAAATGTGCCCTTACCTGATTCACCTTTGTGGTCTGGCGTTGCGTCTTCTGTCATTTTCCCCTTTGCTGTCTCAGGACTCCGGTTGGATTCTTCATCCCAACCTGAGAATCCTATGTCCCAGAGCTTAGTTACTTGATGGTTCTCGGGAATAGAGCCTTCCTATTCTGCAGAGGTATAACAGTGATGTTAAACAACAGAAAGATATCTTGCAAAACATTTACCTTCAGAAATGGAAGAGATTTCACCACTGTTGTACTCGGCAGTCGTTTTTGCCTGTTTACTCTTCTCTTTTCGCTGTCCTTGACTACTGCTGGAATTGAAAAAGTCAGGACTCTTCATGAGTTCTGTCAAAGCTCACTTGGTGGCCATAATGGCTTTTCATTGCTGTGTTGAGGGATTCTCGGTGTTTGCTCACTCCAGGACAGCAAAGTTCATTTGAGGAGTAGAACTTTTTTCTACTGAACAGAGCCCACCCCTGTGTCAGCTGTTGGATCTAAACTTGGTCCTTAATTTTGCTGTTTGAGCCAGTGGCTCCCTGTTCCCATCTTCACCTGGCCATGAAAACAGCTTTCTTGGTGGCTGTCACGTCTGTTGGAAGAATTGGGGAAATGGGGGCTGTAATCACAGACCCTCCCTTTACAGTATTCTTCAGGAAGAAAATTTCATTATGACCACACCCTAGCTTCTACCGAAGGTATATTTTGAATTCTGTGTTAACAATTAATATTTCTGATTATTCATCTTCCAGTCTTCTTCCCAGACCACATCAGATCAGGGAAGAAGATGCCCTCCACACTTTAGCTGTCAGAAGAGTGTTAGCCCACTATCTGGACAGAACCAAACTCTTTGAACATCTCCCAGACTGTTTTATTTATAGACCGATCCAGAGGAGCCCCACAATCTCCACTCAAGACTCTCAAGGTGGATCTCTGGATGAATTAATGCTTGTTATGAGGCTACCAACATTCAGCCTCTTTTTGAGGTGCCTCGCCCATTCTGCATGACCTCAGCATGCTTCTATAGAACCACTGACGGGTGTTCCAGTGACTGAAATCTGTAGACTGGCAAACACTAAGTTTTGGTTCATGCTGCCAGATCAGATGCTGCATTTAACAATGCAGTTCTGTCTTCAGTGTTGGACTCAAATCCAAAGCTCCTTCTGCTTCCAGCGATACTGCTCAGGAGTCACCTAAAGTGGAGCACCCATAGGTACATTACTCGGAGGAGAGGTTACTCACCTTGTGCAGTAACTGCACTTTTTTGAGATGACTCTATGGGTGCAACACTACCCACTCTCATTTCCCTCTGTGCTAAACTTTTGTCTCTCAGAATTTCACAGTAGAAAAAGAACTGGGAGTAGTTTGTCCATGCAGCTCTATATCTCAGTACAGGGCACAAGGATATCCGGAGCCTGTGTGTGGGACAAAGGGGCAGTGCTGCCGAAAATCTCTGGTCTAAACCTCATGGGAGGCATGCACATCTGAAGTTGAGCATCCATGGGGGGACACATCTTGAAGAACTGTAGTTACTGCACAATGTGAGTAATTTCTTCTTCGTCTTTGTAATTGTGTTCTTTGTTTACCACCCTTTTTTTTAAACTGAAATGAAAACTTATTTTGCTTCCCATCCGATAAAGCCTCAGAAGCAAATAGCTTTGTAAATAACTTTCTCATACTCCGTGTGCTGTGTCCTTTATCAAAATTCAGTAATTTTGTCAGAGCCTTTCATTAAAACATGCTGTTCTCCACTCACTTCTGCAGCATGTAGGGTTTTTGCAAATAGCAGTGTAGCTTACAGAAGAGATAAGTGTTTCACTCAATATGGAAACTTCAGTATTCCATGAAAATGTCTATTTATGTTCCCATGCTGTGGCTTCTTAATTCAGAGCAGTTGGTGTGACTCACTTAGTTCTAATAGACTGGACAGGAACAGTTAATTATCTTTCAATAACTTCACGCCCTTGCATAATAACTTGAGCTCTGCCCCACAGTAACAGGAAGAAGACCCAAAATGAGACTCCAAAAAGAGCATGACTCTAGTAAGATTCCCATGGTGCTCTGCTCCCTAGTGCCATCTCATTTTGTATGCTGAAAACACACGTGTGCACACTCTGCATCAGGCATTTTGGCATGTAGTCTCTGGATATTGCTGGAGTTAGAACAGAATATTGAAAGCCTCCTATAATTACCATGAAAGCTGCTACACTATGTTGGCCCATACACCATACTATATTGGTATACTTGGATATATTCTGCGTAAGCTAGCCTTTTCAGTGAAGACCAGATCCGTCCAGACTGACAGCTTGTCAGGGTGGCTTTTAAAGGGAATTATATTTGGCTGCAACTGACTTAACTCATGGTCTTGTTTCTGCATCTCCCTTCCCCTGGAGATGATCTTATATAGGAGAATTGTCAGGGACTTATTTATGTGACTGGAAGAAGTGTAAATGTGAACTGGAAATGTGTAAAGTTTTCACCTTCCTTCCAAGAGAAGAAGAAACCTGAAAGCACTTCACCCATTCACCAGGTCATGAAGCATTTTGTAGAGTTTGGATCACTTTGTCGTTTGTAAAGATTGGAACTTAGAAAATATGTAGGCAAAATATGCAAGGTACCCAAGGAAAAACTGAGGAGTTCCTCCTGAAGTGAGCCGAAGTACTTCTCTCCCACATCTTCTTTAAGAGAATAATTTCTTTTTGAGGATTATATTCAAGGAGGTAGGAGCCGGGGGCGGTGTCACATGATGCTATGTTTATTCAGCCGCAAGTTCCCATCTTTTTTTCCATTTCAGAGCAATTTAATCAGTTTTCTGCTTTCCAACACCAGATATTATTGGGTTCAGAATTCCAACAGATCTATTCAGGCTAGACACTTTGAGGACAGTGGAATTATACAGTTACTATAGACCTTAGGGATATGAACCTCTATATTTTCAGACACCAAGTTTCATTGTTCCACTTTTTCAGCACTGGTTTCTTTTTTGTCATGCCTTCAAAGGCACTATGGGTGCTTTTGTGGCTTCTTTGCTGCAATTGGGGGAGTGTTTAAAGAAATAATAATGTAATACTTGACAAAGCTCTGGCTGAGATGATTTAGTTGGGGTTTGTCCTGTTTTTTGAGCAGGGGGTTGGACTAGATGACCTCCTGAGGTCCCTTCCAACTCTGATCTTCTATGATTCTATGAGTAATTAGCCTGAGCTTTCACAGTCCTAAAAAGCTGCTTTTGATTCATGTATGCGTCATTGTTGTGGCCATGTTGATCCCAGGATATTAGAGAGACAAGGTGGGTGATACTTTATTGGACCAACCTTTTGTTGGTGAGGGACAACAAAGCTTGCGCAGAGCTCTTCTTCAGGTTAAGATACATAGTGCATTTGGTAGCAGCATCTTGTGCAGGGTATGCATGTGTGTTCTGTAACCAAAGCTGTTTAATGAAACCACTGTTTCTGCTAATGATGTCGTAAACGGCAGCATAGATTCTGTCACAGTTCACAGACTGGTTCTCTTGGTGAAGGAGTTCTATCTCCACTGTACAAAGTAATAGTTATTAGACAGCAATGGGCAAAATATTCCCCATCCTTGTAAGCAATTGAAAAGAGAACCAGGTTTTCAGCATTCAAACAATAGAGCAGCTTCATAATATTCTTACATTAAAACAGTTTCTATCATTCTGAAGGAGCCCAAAGTACTTTACTGTGTTTCAGTGGTGATTGAATCTGTTCTTGACTACATGTATATATAATGTGTATGGTTGAGTGGTAGCAGTTGGTAAAAAGCTCACAGCAACATGGTACATTGGTTTAGATCAAGAAATGAAGAATGTTATAGTCATTTGCATCTGACTGACGATTTAGGGAGGCAGAATGGGATTGACCAGATTAGAATTTGGCCAGGGACTGAGGCTGGCACTCCCCAGTAAATAAATAAATAAATAATGCTATAGGAATTTAAATGACCACAAGTTGGCAGTGCTTCCAAATGCCATACTGGGCCATTAGTGCATTCACTAGGGAGCATCCTTCAGTCTGATACCACAATTTCCTGCACCACACTGAGTTTTCTATAGATGTGTTTATCCAAGTACTGATGAGGCTTGGCCCTACTCAGTGTAAAATGACTCTTATGTGCTAAGTGAAAGCTGTTTATCTCTGACAGTGTAGCCTGACATGACAGTAGCCTGCATAGCTACTATGATACATTGGCTACTGTAACATGTCTCATTACCAGGAACTCTTCCAGAGGGCTTGTTGAATGCCTTTCTCCTTGAACACATTATTCAGGCTTCATCTTTTCGATGGACCTGATGAGAATCTAGTGGGTTGCCAGTGATAAAATAACAGATGTGGTCTTCATGGTATAGTGTCATGCATAAACAGCAGCTGTTTGCTGGATCCTCCACAGCAAATAGGTGTCAGATGAATTTGAAACTCCACTCCTTCCCCTTTCTACTTTAACCTCCATTTTTGTGCTCCCTTTTCCTATAAACAGCTTCAGTTGCTGGTTTTCAGAGCTTTCCACAAGCAACAGCAGAGTGAGACTGACATGTCTGATTCTGAAGTTCTGATCAGTTTCTGAATAGATGCACTGAAACTGTGACCCAGTCTTAATTTTGGCCATCTCTGTTTGGGAAAGCCTTGAGCAGCAAAAGAGGCACAGGGTAATATCCTAGCTCCATTGAAGTGAGAGGCAAGTTTCTTACTGATTTCAGTGGAACCAGAATTTCACCCACACTTTGGACCTGTCTGCAGACTCAGGAAGATAGGTCTGCACACTGGGAAGGTTCTTCCCAACCATTAAAGATTGAAAACTTGCTTTTATTTTTTAAAATAAAAGGTTAAATGCTACAAATTTTTGGCTTACATGCAGAGAATGTTTCCTACTTGCCATTTGTGAATGTCATTTTCATATTCCTCATATATCTCAATATCCTATCACTTTTGCCGCTGTGTTACATTTACTCAAGCTATATATGTCCTTGTATTCACTGTGTGGCTTTGGATAAAGAACCCTTTGCTGTAGCCCAAACGAGCATCAGCTCTTTTGGCTGCACCATTGTACTGTGTGTAACTCTCAAAACTCCTTGTCAGTGCATCATAACTGTCCAGCTCAGCAATACTCAGTGCCACACTCTGAATTTCCATAATACTGAGTGATCTGCTTAGCATTTTAGACAGCTTGTTACAGTTTAAAAACATGCTTATATGGAGAAAGATATGTTTTAAGGAGGAACTGGGATTCACCACAGAGAACTTGCAAGCATCAGTGATGCTGGTATATCAGGCAGGGAGCACTGGGTTAGCACAGGCGAATTTAAATTACACCTCACAGTTCGAAACATCAGGTCTCTAGTACATGAGCGCTATGCAAGGCTGCAGGCAATACAGCATGGAGATCACTGTTCTCCTTTCTCACTGCTTCCTGCAGTAATTTATGTGAGATCCTGGCCTTTGAGTCTCAACATTCAGGCCATTTGCACATTAATTGTGTCCTCTAACTATGCTTAGGAGAATGAGACTAAATTATGAAGAAGTGAAAAGTCAGATGAATGGAACAACTTTCAGACTTTGAAGTAATGTTAGGGATCCACACTAAATCATGTCTCTATCAGCTGCCCTATCGAGTACATCACTGCATAGATGGATCCAACAACTGCATGACAAGGTATTGGGCCAATCTGAGAGTGTAGCACTAGAAATGAGCAGGGGTAAGCCTGCGGACTGTCCGACTGCATAACAGAGGAGTGAGAGGCTGGTCTTTCTCCACTGAGAGCCTGCAGCTTTAGAATGTTCTTCCCTCTGATACACACCAAAATAGATATATGGCATCCTTCCGGGCAAGATTAAAAAATAGCTTCCTGCTTTGTTTGCATTTTTGTGGGGATTTATTTATTGTTGAATGGTGGGTTACAAGAGTTTCCTATGATAATTCACCAACTGTTGGAAACTTACTAGTTTGGAATCTGTTTTTTTGGGTAGAGCTCAATCCTTTAAGTGCAGAAAAAATTAATGTGTATTAATGAAATCAGGGTTGCGCCTCACTTGTCTATAGGCTTTTTGACTGGAGAACATTTTGAGCACTTTCCGTTTCACTGCTGTTCTACTTGGAGCAGGTTCACAAGGACAAGAAATGTTGATAGAATGGTGATCATAACTATCTTATTCCATGCAAGGAAGTCTTCCATGTTGTTTATTAATTTGCATTACCTTAGCACCTAGGGGCCTAAACTGAGACTGTGGCCTCATTATGTGGTGGGACAGCAGAGGCTCTCTTACTATTTGTATATATAGTGCCTAACAATCTTTTAGATAAGATAGACAAAAGTGTAGGAGAAAGGAAGTAGCCATCTACCCCGATTGTACTGATGGACAATTGAGGTACAAAGAGACAAAGTAACTTACGCAAGATCACACAAGAGCTGTGAATTGTTCCTAGGGGGTCTGTGTTCCAGTCTAGTGCCTTAACCCCAAAGCCATCTTTCCCTTTTTTTTTTTTTTTTTTTTTAAAACCATCTGTCCCCTTGGTAAGAGGAGGAAAATTATGCTGCACATGAGGGAGTTAAACATGTCCCTGGAAAGTTTCTTGGATATTAGTTTCAAATACTCCCCATGACTCTTCATCTGCTCAAGACCTTGCGGGGAGGGCTGTAACACAGAGTGCTGGCTATTAGAACAGGGACGGTCTCATCTGTGTTCTGTGCTGCATGGTGTACATTGGTGCCAGTCAATGCCTAGCAATGAAACCAGCTTTCATAATGAGACTGAGCCAAAATTCAAACTGAACAAAATAGTAAATTAACAGCTATATCATAACTCTGAATCTAAACTACAAGTTAAGAAGCATTTGTGCATGGGCCTGAAGGGAAATTTGGAGGCTGCAGCTATTTGTATCTCAGAGGTTGTACTCTTCTAGCAGGTGTCCAGTTGTCATGTAGATGTAGGTAGTGCCTTTGAGTGTGGCTTGGCTTACACTATTCTGAATTTATTGGCTCTCTAGCTTGTTTTGAAAGATTCTACCAGCTGTTCTGCTCAGAAATTAAGATAATTGTGGGACATAAGAGGAATTATACTTTACACATGTATTGTGAAGAGAGCCACAAGAATAACCGTTGCTATTTGCTTGAAAATCAAATGTCATTCATTGAAAGCTTTTCAGAAATGCTCTCAATCACTTCAGCATACTAAGTGTGTAACTACTGAAGTGGGTGTTGTAAATACACAGTCAAGAAACTGGAGAAGCAATGCAGTAAACCTGTAAACATGGCCCTGGGATTAGGGGGAGTTTTTTAAATACAAACAAGCAGAAATCTTTCAGACTGGACATGATTGAGGTTCTATAAGAAAAAGACCCAATTGACACAGTAAAATGAACAAAAAGTTAACACAAACTAGCATGGAGAGATGCAATATAAATCAAAAAGCTTATTTTCCCTGTCAAATAAGCAAAGCTTAGAAATGTTTGTTCAGTGTATTTTAGAGCTACTTTGGGAAATGCATTCCATGGATTGTGAAGCAAAATTGGCTCATGTGCGCTTTGTGGATGAACTCTATATGTGAAATAGAATAGATGTTATTTTACCTCTGTATTTGGCATGGACTATATAATAGATGGAGTATAGGTTCTTTTGCTTCTGTATTTGGCACTGGTGCAACTGCTGCTGGAATACAATGTACAGGTCTGGTGCCCACAATTCAGGAAAGATGTTGATAAATTGGAGAGGATTCAGAGAAGAGCCACAAGAGTGATTAAAGGATTAGTGATAGACTCAGAGCTCAATCTGTTGAGCTTAAAGAGAAGGCTACAAGGAGACTTGATTACAACCTGTAAGTAGCTACATGGGGAGCAAATAGTAAATAATGATTTCTTCAGTCTGGAAGAGAATGGTCTACACAATCCACTGGCTGGAAGTTGAAGCTAGACAAATTCAGACTGGAAATAAGGTGTAAATTTTTAAACAGTGAGAGTTATAAACCATGGGAATAATTTACCATGAGTCATAGTAGATTCTCCACCACTGACAATTTTTAAATCAAGATTGGATATTTTTCTAAAATACCTGCTCTAGGAATTATGTTGGGGAAGTTATATGGCCTCTATTATACCGAAGGTCAAACTAGATGATCACAATGGCCCCTTCTGGCCTTGGAATCTAGGAAATTACAAAAGCTGATAGAGCTTAGTCATGGAAGTTAGAAGAGGAACTGAAATGAGCTTCAGTCTGTTGACTGTTAAGGACAGGTCAGTGTAAAGGGACAAACATTTATCCTGGGTCTGCTAAGATCTCATCTGAATCATTGCTTCAACTACTAGTCCCATCCCCCAAGCCAGGCAAAGAAGCAGGAATCTCTGCATGAGGAAGTGGAGAAAAAGAGGTTCTTCTTTGAGTAGTGTCCCTACGGGTGCTCCACTTCAGGTGTGCATGCAAATCTCGAATCCTGGGTTGGAGATTTTCCATTAGCAGTGTTCATTCGGCCTGTGCATGCACTCCCTACAACATCATGCTGCACCTCTAGGGTACATAGGGCTGTACTGATGAACTGCCCTCAGTTTCTTCTCTACCACTTTAACTTGTCTGCCTTGTGCATTCCTCAGCATATTTTGTAGTTGTTCTATAGATCATTTGTTTTTAGTTAGTGTTAGTTATTGCTAGAATAGTATTAGTTAAGAGGTTTGTTTGTCTTTTTTTTTGCCCCCATTTTTTCTGGACAACTTGTTTGGCCTGGCTGGGCATGGCTGGCTTGCCAAGGTTTCAAATGTTACTTCTCTTGTCAGGAGGCTATCCTGGTCAGCAGCAAGCACTCTAAGTGTATCTGTTGTTTATGAGAGTCCCATATCTCCCAAAAATGTAACTTTTGTCTAGCTGTAAATCTGCAGCTCATGAGAATGGGGAGACCAAACTGAAACTGTTGCTGATGGAAGCGCTCCCTTCGACCTGCTTCTGAGTCAGGTCAGGAGACCCTCCCATACATCTGCCTCCAGTTTTGGTTATGGTCTCACCAGAGAAGGGGAACATCTTGAAAGACTTGGAGAAGGCTACAAAGAAGAGGAACTCAGTCTTCCACCACAAGGAGCTAGCTCCCAAGAATCCCAATCTTCTGCTAGGCCTACAGTGTTATGGGTTTCAACCTCGGTACATGAGACGTGAGAGACTCTTCCTTCAGTATCAGTGGAGCAGGGAGATCCTAGAGTGCTTCAGAGAAACACAGTGCTGGCAGGGCACTAATACCATCTGTCTCCAGATTGGTACCATCTGTTTCAGACTTACCAATAGTGCATTCCCACTTAGCTCCATCAGTCCGAATAAAATCAAAACACATGCCTTCGGCCCTGGCACCTACACACTCCAAACCAGTGGAGTGCCTACCTTGAGTTCCTACCCTCATGAAGGGCAAAACAATCAGAATCATGATGGACAACGTGGCTTGCATGTTTGTTATCAACAAACAGAGGAGAAAGATTCCCATTCCTGTGCGCCAAAGTTAGAAAGTTATGGAGCTGGTGTATAGCACATCAGATTCAGATCTCAGCCATTTTGCCTTCCTGGAGCACAGAATGACACAGCCAATATGCTCAGCAGGATTAAGAATGGGAGTTGGACTCTCAAATCCTTCATGGGATATTACAAAATTCAGGACTTCCAGAAGTGGACCTATTTGCCACATCCAGCAGCAGGAAGTGCCCCTTATTCTGCTGAAGAGGCCAGGGTTGCCTCTCTTTGGGAGACTCCTTTCTCCTTTCATGGACAAAGGGCCTGTTCTATGCAGTCCATCCAACGCCACTAATTCTAAGGGTGATGAACAAGATCAGGCAGGACAAAGCCAGGGTTATCCTTGTAGTACTGACCTGGCCAAAGCAGGAATGATCTCCTTACCGCTTTACCTGTGTGTCCAATTGGCGCTCAAGCTTCCAAAACCATCCCTCATCTCCCAGGATGTGGGTCGTGTGCTTCACCCCAATCCAAGGGTTTCTCTCTCTAAGCATGGCTTCTAGTTAGTTCCCAGGATTAGAATCCACCTGCTCAACAGGAGTTAAGTATTACTAAACAGTAGAAGGGAGTCAACTCAAATTATTTACCTTCAGAAATAAAAGAGGTTCAATCACTGATCACTGCCTTGTGCCTGAATCTTCTATGTTCACAGATGTCTTAGATTATCTGCTGGACTTTTTAAAAAAAAATCAGGTTTATCAGTTAGCTCTGTTAAAGTTAATCTCACCACAATATCAGCTTTTCATTTCCCACTAAAGGGGTTTTCTATTTTTGCATACCTTATTTCCTTGGGGTTTATTGAGGATCTGGGGAATCTTTATCCCCAGGTTAAGAATCTTACTCTAACTTGGGATCTCAGCCTAGTACCTTACATATTTTTGGGGGCCTCCAGTAGAACCTATGGTGATCTGCTCCTTCCCTCACCTATAAAGACGGACTTCCTAGTAGCTATCACATCAGCCTGCAGGGTTGGGGAAACGATGGCAGACTCCCCATTTACGTTATTTTTCAAGGACAAGGTCTCCGTACGACCGCACTTAAAATTCTTACCTAAGGTGCTGTTGGATTTCCATCTCAACCAGTTTATTTATCTACCAATATTTTTTCCTAAGCCACATAAATCTCGGGTGGGAGAATTCCCTTCATATATTAGCTACGTGATGGGCATTGGCCTTTTAGCTGGATAGGACCATGCAATTTCAGAAATCACCTAAACTCTGTCTCCATCACAAAAGGATCAAAGGAGTCCATGATCTCTTAACAGAGACGTTTGAGATGGAATTCTGGATGTCTTCCTGCTCGCTATGATGCAGCTGGTGCTTTCCCTCCCCAAACAATTATAGCACTCTCTACCAGATCACAGGCAGCTTCCACAGTATTACTCAAACATTCTAGTGTCTGAGCAGCAGAGTATGCAGAGCATCTACGTGGGCTTCAGTGGATATGTTTTCTAAACACTATGCCTTGGTCCTTACCTTCAGATCTGATGTGGTGCTTGGTTCTGCTGTACTGTGTTCAGTCTTGGACTTGTTTCCGAAGCTCCCTTCCCCTGTTAGGCTTCTGCTTGGGAGTCACCTGAAATGGAGTACCCGTAGGGACGCTACTCAAAGAAGAAAAAGTTACCTTGTGCAGTGACTGGTTCTTCAAGCTGTCCCCCTATGGATGCTCCCCTGCCTGCCCTCTTTCCCCTCTGCTTTGGACTGTTCTTGTTGGTTGTTTGCATGGAGAAGTTGCTGAGGGCAGTTTGCCCACACTGCCCTATATGCCCTCGGAGCGTGGCATGAGGTTGTATAGAGTGCATGAGTGGACTGAACGGACACTAATGGAAAATCTTCAGTCAAGGGCTCAATAAGCACATGTACACCTGAAATGGAGCACCTATAGGGGGAGACATCTTGAAGAACCACGGTTACTGCACAAGGTAAGTAACCTTTTCTTTAATTCAGGCAGCTGGGGTTTCAATACCATTCAATAGGGTTGCTTACTTGAAAGCTTATTGAAGTTTATTAGCCAAGTCTGACTTTTGGAGCTCACACAGGCATGGTCTCTTTCATTTTACTCTGAATATTCTGCAAACAACGTAAAATGAAATAATCTGTTTTTTGCACAAGCTAGAGGGGATGAAGATTTTAAAGCCAGAAAGGAACATTATGAACATCTACTTTGATTTTCATAACACGGGCCATATAATTTCACTCAGTAATTCTATGCTTGTCACAACTTTGGTTTGACCGTGACTGGACCTATTATCTTTTTGGGTATGCTGCAGAGTGTGTGCGTTAGAGCAGCAGGCAAGGAGTTTGTGTCATTGGCTGTTTGTTTTGTGTGAGCATGGGTTTGGGCAGCTTAGTGATTATCATTCTTCTATATTTATCTTCAACCAGTACAAGTTCCTTAGCTTGGGCTAAGTGCTTTTGAAGTAAACTAAAATAAGTGAGATGAAGAGGTTATTTATGGACTAGTGGGACAGGTCAATGACTGTGCTAATAGTTATTTGTATAGTGGTAGCATCTAGGAGTCCTCTGTCAAATAGTAGGCTCCATGGTGCTGGGCATTGTATAATATTTTTATGCTTTTGGGAAATGCTATCATTGATTACTGTATGTCACTGAGAAATATTTTGCTATTTAGGGATTTTCATGACATGACATTTTCTTAGGTTTGACTTCTTATTATTTCACTAAAGGGAGTTTTTCATTGGTTTGCTTGGAGATTTAATGCAAATAACTTAGCTAGAAAACTCCAAACAAAAAAGTTATATTAAGAAAATAATTAATATTGCAAAATTAAGCACTCAAAAGCTAAGAAATGCTAACGTAAGTAAAAGTAACATATGTAAAATCTTGTACCTCTAACTACTAATCTGTGTATAAGAGAAAACAGACTTCATGGAAAGCCATGTATGTAGTAAAAACGAGAGTCCCTATAGCACCTTAAAGACTAACAAATTTCTGCAAGCATAAGCTTTTGTGGACTGCAACCCACTTAGTCAGATGCCCACAGAAATTTGTTAGTCTTTAAGGTGCTACAGGACTTTTGTTGTTTTTGCTGTATACAGACTAATACGGCTACCCTTCTTGAACTTTTCACCGTGTATTTAGTGTGCAAACAATAGTTCTTTTAGTGATTGCACATGTGAGTTCCACTCTTAGTGTTGGTGCACCCCATAGGCAGGAGACAGCAGCAGCCACAACTCAGATTTAGGGGAAAGGAGAAGGCTCAAGGTTGTCAGGTCAAAAATGACAATACCCCTGCTGTGGCTGGGCTTAAAAATTAGTCCTGAGCAGACCTGTAGTTCACACATTAACATGCTGTGGGTGAAGTCCAATAAACTATGGTAACCAAGAATATTATGATTGATTGAAAATAGGGTTTTAAATGGCACACATTAAGAGACACCTACCTCATACTAAAAATGGAAAGTCACTGTAACCACTGAGAATATGTAGAAATTTGGTTCTTTCTGTGGCTCTGTGCCCAGTAGTGTCCTGTTCTGATATAACTAGTTAATCCTTTTCCCATTTCTGATCCCTGTTTTGTGGTGTTCAGATGTTTGTTTGTATTTGAATATGAATGAATTTTGTTAACAGGTTAACAACGTACTTTTGACACTAGATGGTAGCAGTGTCTGCAAAATCTGTGACAACTTCATGTAGACCATACTGTAAATGCTTCTCTGTTAGAGGACACTGCACACAAACTTCTCTGCAAGGGCTGAGTATTTAGATTGTAGTTACCCTCATAGTCACCTTTTGAGTATTCTCCAATTATTGGAAATCCTCAAGTTTGTAAATGACAAGCTCATAGTGACATAGTAAAATTTGAGTAAGAAGGAAACTGTGAGACTTGTGTGTGTCACTCTTGCTTTCAGATGGTTAGTGGAAGCTATTTAAACCTATGATACAGACTGACAAATGTAATGAATCTAAAATGTATTGTTGACAATCTTTCTAGGCTAAGGAAAGGGAGAGGGGCGAACACTCTTAGTGTTAATTATGGAGTATCACCTGTAATTTTGGCACTTTATTTTGATAGGATCTGGTCAGATTTTTTTTCTTCTTGTTAATTTTATTACTTGATCCAGTTGGAAATAGTGGTTTTCCGTTTCTGTACTACTCTGTTGTGTGTGTGTGTGTGTGTGTGTGTGTGTGTGTGTGTGTGTGTGTGTGTGTGGCTTTTCGCTGTTAAACATCTAAGATAGATGCAGAGGCAATTTGTTTGTGGAAGGAGGAGGGGAGAGAAAGTTGTATGATCAGTAAAGTTTGTGAAGCACTTCAGGATCTTTAGAACCTTTTCAGCAGTAGGCCTTTTTTGCCAAAAACTTGCCACAAACAGGGCTGGTGTTAGGGCCGACAGGGCTTTTGGTGGCCACCTATGATATGATTAAACAAAATTTGTATTAAAGTAGTGCTTAAAGATCAACAGATTGGGTCCCTAGTGTGATAGATATCCACACATAATAAATGACCGTCTCTGTCCCCAAGAGATTACAGTAGATTTCCTTTACACAAAGTTAGATGATATGGCAGTTAGAATGTAAATGCAAACATGGAGTCACTTGCACTAACACTCAGACCATTGCTACCAAGTTGAGAAACTGAACTTGCGATGGCAACAGGGTGAATTTTTTGGCAAAAAATTAAGCGTATACAAAGTCGAAGGAAGGGCGAATGGTGCTATAATTACTTTATATGGTTTTTGTAAGTGAATCAAAGAAAGTCATGCATATACAGGTTGTTGATGCTTAGACTGATATTGAGAGTTCAGAGAAGGCTGCAATTGAATTAAAAGTGCAGAAAGCTTTTAAGAAGGGATTTCAAGTCATAGTACCAGGTGTGGTACGGTGTGTTGGTCACCGATGTTTATCAGTGTAGGCTGCGTGTGTGTGTCCCTGTAGAGATGCTGTCCCAGCTCTGCGCGGTACCCGAGACGGCTCTCACAATCGAATGAATCGACACAACCACGGATTAGCTGAGCAACGAAGGCACCCAGGCCAGGTTTATTGCGTGCGGCACAATAAGAAGTGACCTACAGAGTATCTCTGGGTTAGTTTCATATAGGCGGCATTACAATGGCCATGGCCCAACGGCGGGACTTTCCGTTATCCCCTAGACCGGACTACATTATTCCCTCTGACACCCTCTTTTATACATTGTTTCATACAATTTTGCTCTGCCCTCTTTGACGTAGGTAGTTGCCACCCTCTTGATGTAGTCTAATACCACCTTTTTCCGTTAATTGGCTGATTTGGGCAGAACAACTCCATTTATCACTTTTTAGTCATTTCTATTAATCAGAGTATGATTTTAGGAAGTTAGTATCTTGGTACCTCCTATACCTACTACATAATTTTCATTTTAATAAAATAAAATATGTTTTGCAGTATCAGCACTTTTCTGTGCCAATTTCAGTTAGCTTGGTTTTTTCCACTTATACTCCTGTTCACTTGGCTTTTTTCACTTAGGCCTTAGCCTGTTTTACGGGCCTTAAGCTCTTACTACAACAGGTAAGGTACAAGAGTCAAAATAGACTAGTATAAGTCAGTACAAAATTCAAATCTATGATCCTGTGCCTACTCTGAGGTAGAACAAAGGAAAAGGAAAAGCATGTTGTTTTTGTGTTCCGTTTCCTGGTTTAAAAAGTCCTGTTAAATGTTAATTCAAAGGAATAATTCGTCTCATGGTGAAATGAAGTTATTGATTTATTTTCTTTAACTCTGTTTTAAAATAGTTTAATATTTAAATAGTAAATTTTTATACTGCAGCATATTTTACTTGGTGAGTGATTAAAATGAGTTACATAAATACATGTGTAAATATTTATTTTCATGCCAGCGGTACGCTTAGCACTGTGCAGAACAGGCACATCCCGTGCTGTAGAGTTTCTAATCTAATTGTACACACAATACAGTTCAGATATCAACTGTTAGGTACACAAAATGGTTAAATGTTGAACTTTCAGGCAGAAGGTGAAATTTTGCTTTATTTTTTTAATGCATTCAAAACTTGATAGAGGGTTGGTATCGAAAATCCTGACAGCAGAAGTGCTTCATAGAGAAAGATGAATATTCAGAATTTGCCCCATTCTTTTTTGCACCAGTTAATTGGGGCTCTGCTTCACATTTATCACTTCTAAACTTCGTTTCTAATCTTTGTATTTTTACATTTTACCCACATTTATTCTTTCTCTGTTGTTGAAGAGAAGAGCCCCAGTTATATGAACAAAATCCCTTATTTTCTTCAGATCTCATTTATTTACAAGTTACATTTTATTTGTAAAATCCTTCAGTCTTTCAATGAAGAGAATTCAAAGGTGATTCATAAAGATATTTTTAAGTAAAAAAACTTGTTTATCTGATTTAAAAGAAAAGGCTATGACTCTTGAAGATACATATAAACAAAACTGTTTCTCTAAGTCAGAAATCTGAGATGTGGACATTTTGGTCTCTCTGCTAGAGTGAGAGTTCACAAAGGGAACAGCATAAGGTTAGTGTGAAAAGAAACTAATGTCCAAACTTAGATTTCTCAACCTCTTAAGGATGTGGTGATTGTTTCAAGTGTTGCTAAAATCCCATGTCATTAGCTAAGTCCTCTTTTGGAATCTTACAGGAAAACAACTTTGCTGTTAAACATTCAAACAAACAAAATCTACAGATTTGAAAAATACTTTAAGACTTTCACATCAAACTCTTAAATGTTCTATCTGTCTGAGTTTACAGTTGCTATGTCATTGGTTTAAGTCAGTGTTTATTGTGTATTAGTGTTAAGTGTGAGTAAAAGCTGAATATAGAATCAAGGTGATTCTGTGACCTGGTTCACACTAAAGTATAATTGCAAACTGCATGGTCAAGTGGTAAATGTAACTGAGATGGTGTTTGCTTTCTGTAAGCTGCAGGTTATGGATGTGACCATTGTCTTTAGGAAATGGAGCTTGTACCTTTGCTAAGAAGGAGGGGTAAACAGCAGTGACTGCAATGGTACTGTTAAGAGGTGTGGCAAACCTCTTCCTCTATCTCAGTGGGTCCAGCGCTTCCTTCTAGTGGTAGGTCAGGGAACTGCTTCACTCTTCAGAGGGTGGAAGAACACTAGTGATGGGGGAGGGTAATACAGCCTCTCTAAGATGGCCCTCTCTACTAGATCCCAGTCTTGTCTCTGGTTCTCAGAGACCCTTGTCTCTTCGCTGGGGCTCTTGCCTCTCCAGTGAATGGCTGGTAGGAGGTGGGGGGGGGGGGAGGACCGGTCCCACCCTCGACTTCAGATCCCAATCCAGAGACCCTACAAGTAGTAGCCTCGTTCTGTGGCTTCAGGAAAGCTGCTAGCTTCCCTGGGTTACTTCCTGGCCTCCTTGCCTGGGAAGGCTCTTGACCCCTCACAGCCCCACTGGGCATGGTGGCGCCCAAACCAAATATCCAGTTCAATCTTTCCCTTCTGGCAGTGTCTCTTCCCTTAGGCCTCCAGACCTGGGAAAAATCCTTTGCCCTCTTTGGGCAGGGTTTTTCTCTCCACCAGTTTTTGCACCTGCAGGGTTCTCTTCTGCCAGTGTTCTGCTCCTTCTCCTAAGCTCTCCTGGCTCTTGATAGTGTCTTGCCTGCTCACACATGTTGGAGCTCACCTCAGTCCCACAACTCCAGCCACACCCTTTCACTGCAGGGGAGGTGTTTAACAAGTCCTAGGTGGGGCTTTGATTGGCTCTGGGTGTGTTAATTAACCTGGAGTAACCCCTGCTCAGCTACCGGGGAAAAGGTACTTGCTGAGCCTGGCACTGATATATTGGCCTTCTAGCAACCCAGACACCAAATGGCAGGATCTGATACCACCTATGGAGGGCGAGGACCCCCCAGTGGGCCAGTCTCTATTCCATCCTGACCCCACAGCCCACTGGGGACATCAGCTGGTGGCTCCTTCACGGAGCTGTGAGCACAGGCATGTACTTGGCATGGTTCACCCCTCGCCCTGACACCTTCCCCTTCGGCATGAGGGAGACCGTGGCGCATGTCTGCCTCGAGTACACCAGGCTGCAGCCCTAGTTCCGGCTCCTCCAGAACCTCCTGCTGAGGTTCTGGCTGCACTTTTCCCTGCACCTGTTCCCTCTATGCACACCCCATCCGGGGCCCCACAAAGTCTTAGGACCTCCTCATCAACCTCCTCCTAGTGCTGGCCAAGGCGGCCATCTATAACACCAGGGACAGCAGGTTGGCTAAGGTGGTGGTTTGCAACTGTGGGGCCTATTTCCGTTCCTCCATCCATTCATGCATGCGGGGAGAGTTCCTCTGGGCAGTGTTCGCTGGCTCCCTAGACACTTTGCTGGAGCAGTGGACACTATTGGGGGTTCTCTGCTTGGTGTCCCCTTCCGGTTCCCTCCCTTTGACCTTCACTCCCATTCCTGTTTTCTCATTAGTTGTCTCCTGAAATCAATTGAGTCCCGGATCCAGCGGCTCCTCCCCTTAGGCTGTGGGAGGGGCCTTTAGCAAGCCTGCCCACTTTCAAATAGTAGCACTCCCCAGTAGCCTTCCAGTCTGACCCTGTCACAGAGGGTATTTGCATAATTCCTGTTTTAAACTGTGTGTTTGATAAAGTGTTCGAGTACAGCTTGGCACAGAAAATCTCAGCGTACAAAATGAACTTGTCTTTAAAAATTGTATCGGATTTTTTCTTTTTAAACTATTTTTCCCCTTTCCCTATTGTCCATAAAGTTACCGTCAAAGGTATTGTGGTTATAGTCAAGTTTCCGGAGAGATTGCATATCTTGGGGAAATTACTTATATTGTACAGCCATACACTTCTAACAGCCTAGTTGTTTGCCTCAAGGCTGCTAATGCTTTCCGTATTCTGAAATTGTAAGTAAAATATCAGAAAGATAGCTAGGTTTGCAGTAAGGTCTGGGATTTGGGCCTTTAACCTTGTTGCAATGGTAATGTGGCCCCTACTAGTTATTTGCTTTAAAATGTGTGTTTAAATAGCTAATTCAGATAGACCATATGTGAGCAAAAAGACTGCACATTAATTACACAGAATTAGCTTTTTTCCGAGGCACAACCACAGATTGCCTACAATATGACTGAGAAGTGCATGTTTAACTGACAAATGCACAGTTAATATTATGATTGGTCGCATTTATGTGGCTTTTCACCATGAAGACTTTTTTACACTTTTTAAATATAACACTTTTGAAGAGTCATGATTTAGTTTTTACATATTGAATGATAAATGGGTTAGAGAATATTTAAAATGGATCCTTCTGCTGTTAGACTAATTTGTTTCCCCAGCTGCCTTTGCTGTCTATGGGCATGTCATAGTAACTAAATGTTGGTACTTGGGGGACTCCCCAGTACTTTGAGAAGCTTTTTTACATTTGCCTTCTTTAAAAATTAAATCCCAGCCACTATTTAGCTGACTGAGCAGTTAGAATGTGCTCTGAGAATTTAGTTCAAATAGCATGTGCGGTACCTTTTCTGTGTCTCATTGACTTTGCAGATTATTTGCCTTACATGTAAAAAGATGGTATTTCTAATTGCCAGCCCTGCTATCTGGGATCTGAGAATCAACTTGGTTTATATCTGGCTATGATTTGCCAGCAATAAAGATTCTGCACCTGAAACTTTGTTAACAATTCAGAGGATGACTGACATAGAGTAAAATTCATTTCTCTCTCCCTCCCATTGCCTGGATTGGCACTACAAGGAAGTCTATATTAAAATCTTACTTTGCCACTAAAGTGGATGCAATACATATTACATGCGGGGAAGAGACCTGTTGAGTAAGAAGATGCCCTTTTTACATAGTTGCCTTTCTGACCATACTCTATGCAACTCAGTACCTGAGAGGACAATAGAGCAGGTGGAGAGCCTGCCAGGGTTTTAAAGAACACAAGCAAAATAAGACTCTAGAAAAGCTAAAATGATTTAACCACAAGAGGAGAGGGAGGAATACCTCCCCATGGACAAATCTGTACAGGTAGTCTGTAAGAGTAGTAGTACTGGTAAAGAGTTTTTTATATCTTTCCCATACCAGAGTTGGTGTACAGGGCAGAAACCATTCCCTTCCTCTGACATTTTCTGCTGCTTCCATATGTTCTGTGATGTTGAGATCAACTATTCTGCCCTCACTGCTAGGGGGGTTCCTAAGATTTCTCTTGGGTGCTTTCATTTGCACTTGACAGCTTCATATGGGAGTGTGTTGGCATCTGAAGTACATGCCCTAGATATGTCTGATTCTGTTGGAAATGAGCTGCTGGTTAGTGATTTCTCAGAACTCATTGATTGTTTTTCCAACCAGTGCCCAGAATCTTTCATAGGCACTTATTTTCAAAGGTGTCTGGTTTTCTGATTAACATTTTAGTAGATCTCCTGCTCTTACAGCCGTATGTTAGCACTGAGATTGTTTGAATTGAAAATTCTCAGTTTTTTCTTGTGTATCTTTGAATTCCATAGGTGGTTGAGTTTAGTAAATGCTGTGGATTTTTTTTCCTGTTCTTGATGTCACTTCCTTCTTAAGGTCTCTGTTGGCTAACATGGTGCTGCCCAGGTGGATGAACTGTTCTACTTTCTTGATGTTTTTGCCTTATAACATGTTACTGCTGGACATCTGGGTTTCAAGGATGTTTGAATTAGCATAACTAATTTTGAGCCTTGCTTGGCCTGTTATCTTTGCCATGTTGTCTGTCTTTGTAAGTTTTCATGGGCATTACTCAGTAGTTCAATATCAGCAGCAAAGTCTAGGTCTTCTAGGCATTTCCATCCACCCATCCTGTTCTACTGTTTGTTGTTAATGCACTTCATTATCCAATCTTTTGCAATGCCAAATAGTGGAGATAAAATGCAGCCATTTCACACCTGTGTCCACATTGAACCATGTCAGTTTAGCTGAGGTTAGCCCTGCTCTGAGCAGGGGGTTGGACTAGATGACCTCCTGAGGTCCCTTCCAACTCTATGATTTTATGTCATCTGGTGGTTCGGATTTAATATTAGGCATTCTGTAGGGAGATTTCTTCAACATTTCAGTGTTCTGTACTGGGTAAGGTCTTGACGCTGCAAGCATAGTTGTAATTTGTCTTTAGGACTTCAATCTACCATATCCTCCAAATCTCAAGTTTACCTTTTGATATTCATTTTGTTTAAAATATCAGTTATCAGAAAGTTGAATTTTGGCAAGCCTGTACATAATGTATATTAAATCTTAGTCTGTTTTCCCTTCATTTCTTTGAGGAGGAAGGCTTGTCTGTGTTTGTCAGGTGTTTGTTACTTGGATGATGATCATTATTACCAATAATGCATGCTAAAGTGCTTGTAAATGTGAATTTGTATAGCACATGCAAACCCAGCATTATTTTTCAATATGTTTCTTCCCCAGGATGTTTTTGAGATGCGCTTTGCTAAAATGCCAGATGAACCTGAAGAACCCATTATTCCAGCTTCCTCTCCAGTAGTGGTTCCACCCCCAACCAAGGTGGTCCCCCCTTCATCCAGTGATAGCAGCAGCGATAGCTCCTCTGACAGTGATAGCTCATCAGATGATTCTGAGGAAGAGCGAGCTCAGCGACTAGCAGAACTCCAAGAACAGGTAATATGTTCTGTGGGCCTAGGGGCTAGAGCAGGGGGAACTGGGAGTCAGGTATTCCCAGTTTTTCTACTGACTTGGGTGACTGGGCAGTTTACTTTAGCTCTTTGCCTCAGTTTATCTATCTGTAAAATGAGCTACTGGCTTCCCAGGGTCTATGAAGCTCAATGTAAAATGCTCTGACATCTGTCGCTGAAAGGACTCAATGGGAAAGGAATTCATAAATACCGTGGTGTCTTTCAAAACATTTTGTTACATTCTATTTAGTACACATCCAGTCTTCCAAAAAAATCACAGCAGTACAATATACCATTGCCTTCAGTTAGGTGGTGTCATCTGAATGGATAGAATACGGTTTTGAGCTGACTGAAGTGAAGACCAAAGTGTGACACATGGACTTTTAAAATGGGGCCTGCAGCCACCTCTTCTGATAGGGAGGTGCAGCCCAGAATGCAAGCCGTGCTCCATCTGGATCATTGTAGCCTCACATGCCCTCTGTGTCCATTGAATCATTCATTGTCAATAGCAATTAGTGTCCAGCTGGTGCTGAGGAAGTGGACAGCCTGTTCTTGGCTGAAAGATGAGGAGGGTAGTAACAAATTTTTATAAAGACTTGCTACTCCTTGTCAAGGGGGTCAGGCTGCTTTAAAGTATAATAAACAAAAAATCAGTGTACAATAAAAAGCATCTAGAACTGACCCACTTAATAGTCAAAGACAAAAGCAAGGGAGAATAGCCAGGCCAGAAAGGAGGGGAGAGGCATGAATATGGGAAAGGAGGTGATGCAGGGCAAAAGTATCTTGATCTTTGTGTGTCTGCCTCTTAGCTTAAAGCAGTGCATGAACAGCTCGCTGCCCTGTCCCAGCCACAGCAGAGCAAACCAAAGAAAAAGGAGAAAGACAAGAAAGAAAAGAAAAAAGAGAAGCACAAAAAGAAGGAAGAAGTAGAAGACAATAAGAAAAGTAAAACCAAGGAACCACCACCCAAGAAGGCCAAGAAAAATAACAGCAACAGCAGTAACTCAAGGTCAGCCTTGTCTCTGTATCTTGCAGTTTTTGTGTTTTACTGCACTGAGGAACAATAGAGAGTTAGAGACTTTATTTTGATACTTAACTTACTCTCATTCAGGATCACTTCCAACAGTAACCACTGCTGAGTGGCTTGCTCTAGAGTTTCTGGCTTCTCTAAGGGCCTTGGCATTGATAGTATCAGTTCCAGCAGCACATGTTGGTGCAGCCTCCAATCTGTTGTGCCTCAGTGTGTCCATACTTGTTTTCACTCATGCACCCATGTGCTTCTGTACCTGGCTTGTGTGGCTGTCATTAGTATCCAATACGAGACATGACAGAGAGTTAAATTTGTTCCTCTGTATGTTGTCACTATGACACTGAATGCCAGATCCTGGAGCTTTCTAAATTTCATCTACCTTCCCGTCCTGGGTGCTGTAAGGATAGGCTTATAAGGGGGAAAGTTTAAGACCCAACTAGATAAGTGACAACTCAGAGGAGGAGGTATAGTATCTTCAAGTGTTTCAAGGTAATAACCACCAACCCGGAAGAGGAACTATTTACAGTGCAACAAAAACGCATAACTTAGGGTAATTGGATGAAATAAAGAAAGGGGGGAAATGTAGTTTGCATATAAGCACAAACTGCTTGCAGTGAGCTATATTAGGCTGGAAAATAGTCAAAGGTGTATGGATGTGAGCCCATTTCTCATCCTCTAAACCCAGCCCCCATTTAGGACACTGAGGCTGGGTAAAATACTAGACAGTGTACTGTAGAGCTCAATTGAAAATCCTCCCTAGGGAAGTGGACTGACTGTGGCCTAATAGAGCTCTTCCTTCTCTAATTTCATTGCTAATTGTTTTGCTAAATAGGCTGTGCATGTTGTGTTTTGCTGAAGTGGTGACTTCTTCACTTAGATACACATCCCTTTTATAACTACAAACCTAGTTTCTCAAAATCCTTGAATGTCTAATTTCTGTATTCTCCAAATAAAACCACAGCCCTAGTATATTAAATCTGTAACAGTTTGTTACTTATCTGAGGACAATTTTTTTCATTCTTGCTGCTTCTTGCTTCCCTTCCTCTCCCACATACAGTATATAGATCCGCAAGTCAGAAATCATGAGGGTTTCATATATTTAATGCTGAAAATGAATATCCCCAAGAAGCACCTATCACCTTCTGTTCCCTCGGTTTTCTTACCCACCCATTCCAATTGTACTGTTAATAGCCAGCTGAAAATAAACAACTTTGATCATATTTATTTACAGTGTAATGTAATCAATGTTACATTAAGACATTAGTATCAAGCTACTACTTTTTAAACTCACCATTTTGGTGTTTTGATAATAATGTTTTATAATTATTCCTAAGTAGTAAGAAGGAGCCTCTGGCGGTGAAGAACAGCAAGCCCCCTCCTGCCTACGAATCTGAGGAGGAGGAGAAGTGTAAGCCAATGTCCTATGAGGAGAAGAGGCAGCTGAGCCTGGACATTAATAAACTCCCTGGTGAGAAACTAGGCCGAGTTGTCCATATCATCCAGTCAAGAGAACCCTCACTTAAAAACTCCAATCCTGATGAGATTGAAATTGACTTTGAGACATTAAAGCCATCCACGTTACGGGAGCTGGAGAGATATGTAACATCGTGTTTACGGAAGAAGAGGAAACCTCAAGGTACCTTTCATCCTCAAAGCAGTTTACTTCCCTTTCCAGCGATGTAATCCAAATCTTGTAAGAGAGACAGACGTGTAGAGAGAGATGAGTTCACATACTGTGTATATAGGTATTTATACCCTCATGCCAGGGAAGAGAGGAACTCATTTCAAAGCTACTACTTTTCTATCAAAAGGTGGATTTGACTAACGGCACAACAGCATGTATTAAATCTTACCACTGGACTTTAACCCAATGGCTTGTGATTTAGGGCCATTATATCTTAATATCCCTGTACTTTGAGCTCTAATGTAAATATTTTCTTCACTCCAAACAGTGTTGATACAAGGGACAGATCATACTGACAGTTAAATGGACATAACTGCCAGTTAAATGGAACATTACATGCTGTTTCAATCTTGTGCAAACTTTTCTTGTAAAACCCTTTAATTTTCTTTTTATTGTATAACAGTATTTGCTCTGGGCTGCAAACTCACCTTCAGTGTGCCAAAAAAAATACAAAAAAACCCAACTCCTCTCACTGAAAGAATGCTCCCATGCCAAACTGAGGCACCATCATGTGAAACAGTTGGCACATGCATAGGCCTGGGTTTTGCATTGTCCCAGAAATGAGACTCACTACACTGGGCCTAGATTCTTTCCACCGGTTTTTGGAGCTGTAAAGACTTTGTTTCAGTTTTTAATGTATGGCTAATGCTCAGAAAAGCATTTTAAAATTGAAGTAAAGCCTCTTACAGAATCAAAGGTGGCAGCACATATAGAGGATCAAAGTGTATGCAGTTTTGGACCCATTATCATTGGATCAGTAGCATTCTTTTTAAAAAAAACTACTATGCATTAATTATGGGCCAGTATAGTATATCTAGTCAGTAAATAAGGTGTTTAAACATTTCTAGCACATTTTCCTTCTGGAAGAATCTGATACATGCATGTTTATAGGTTATTTAAGGAAAAGCTGTATTTGTTGCATCATTCAGAAATTGGAAGTAGAGTAAACTCTTGATTTCTGCCATGGTTTGTAAAGTTCAGGGCTAGGAAGGAACATGGGAACAGTGCAGTGAGTTTGCTGTTTACAATTGCAATAGTACTTTACTTAGTTAAGCTATCAGCATACAAGCAACCCACTATGCAATAGAATTCCTCTTACGGGCACTGTTGATTACAGGAGGACCACCCAGCACAAAACTGGATTCTGGGTTATTTTTGTCATCCTTTGACAATATTGTACTATTATCTTGTTGCAGCAGAGAAAGTGGATGTAATTGCTGGTTCCTCTAAAATGAAGGGGTTCTCCTCCTCAGAGTCTGAGAGCACCAGTGAATCCAGCTCCTCCGACAGTGAAGATTCAGAAACAGGTTAGATGCAGCTTATTTAAAGACTCAGTCCTATACCTGTTTTCTGTATAAATAAATATGTTTTCAGTACTGGCTTGGTCTTTAATTTTTTTGTCTTTGTAATTAAAACAGTACACACAGTGTAGATCCTGCATGTTGCAGTTACCTGTGTTGGACCCGACATAAGAAACTTGGAGATGGAGGTGTGGCATCAGGCACTTCCCAAGCATTACAAGATTTTGTTGCTTTTCTTCCTTGGGGTGGGTGAGCCAACCTGTAATATATGCCCAGATACTTTCTATCTGGCAAGTGATTTAATTACATATTTTTAAAAAGCAGTCTTCTCTTTTTAGTTTGCTCTTGTGGAGAGTGTTCTCACCAGGAACACTGCTGCACCAGAGCATTTTGCTGGACAACAGTTGAGGAAATGTGGGTTTATGTATAAAAAGTAAAAACAACAGCATCAAACAATTCTCTTCAGGAAAAGTAGGGTGAATTTAGTGGGCAGTAATGACTGTGTATATAGCTTTTCTATTCTCAATTGATACTCCTTCAGAATTTGTGATTTGGGCATGTTAACTTGAGGATGTTTTTGCACTTCTGAAATAGATACTTAAAGTGTGGTTCTTCCTGTAATGTGGCCGTGTGGTGCTCCTGTGTGTCTAAGTTAACAAAGCTGAGTAGCTAAAAATTCAAGTTATTCTTTCTTGAACGGCCGGTTCAGTGTGGGATCTGAAAGTTTTAAACTGGGTGCTTTTTGACACATAAATCATCAGTAATAAAGTTTCTGCAACTCAAACTTAGTTAACGATGTCTGACGATGATGATGATGCATAAGGTAGGACAGAATCCTTCTACTTCCATAGCTGGATAGGCTCTGAAGTGCAAACAGGAGTAAAAAATTAATAAAAATGCACTTGTAAGAAATTCTGTGACTGAAGTAATAACTTTTCAGGCCTGCCATTGGATTGGCAAGGGCCTAAGATCACAGGTGCTGAATGCATGCTGTTCTAAGACTTCAAAACAAGCCCCATGTGAATGCTAAATGCTCACCTCTGCTTTTCCTGTCCCCTCCAGACAGTAGAAATTAGTACTTATTGGGTTGCTTTGGATACTTACTGATGACACTTCCTACATACACTCCAATTTTAAGTCTGTATTTTCTTTGCAACAAATCTTTGCTAAACTAGTTAAACATAAACATTACACTTTTAAGTTGCATTATATTGTCATTAAGCATATTTTAAATGTTTGTTTTTTAAAGGAACTCCAGAGCTTTGATGTTAGTTGTTTAGATGGAATTCTTTTTAATACTGGTCAGAATATAACTTTCTGTGGTAGTGAGTGCTATGTTAGTGGAGGAGAATGTTAGAAGAAAATGGTTACCTGCTACTAGATAAGCCTTAAGGCAGAGCTTGCCACATTTACACTCAAGCCATAAACTGTGATTGTACAATAGTTGTATTTCAGTGGCTTTACTTCTTGTTATACCAAATGACTAATGCAGAATTAGACTGCCAAAGCTTCTGTGAAAAACTTGTTTAGAAACTCTCAAGTTCTCTGTTCTTTCTTCCATGTCTTTTTGCTAATACAGTTCTGAGACATGGTTATGAAAAAAGGAGCATTGTTCCTCTCTGCTCTGGTGATTTATTTCCCAGTGATTTATTTATTGTTTGCGAAAGCACAGTTGTGGATATCTTGGCCTGGTCCACACAGTTTCTGTACTGCTATTTGGCTATGATACTATAGTTGAATCAGTACAAACCCTGTGTGTAGACAAGCCCTAAGATGCCGCAATAGGACAAAAGCAGAATATAAGTTCTCATTTTTGTCTTTTTCCATGGTAAGTGCAGGTGATCCAGACAAAACAATTTCTAAATCAGATGTTTCTCATAATCCTCCTGAGGTTGCAGTGGAATTTGATTGGGTGGATACTAGTGAAATTGAGTGTCACTAGCTCACTATCCTGTAATTGTCCTTGTGTGGTGCTTGTGATGCTGCTTTTCCTTCAGATTTATTTTGAAATTGCAACTGTTCCTTGAGATGCAACTTTTGGTTTTGTATTAGCTTGTTGGTACTTACCTTTCACTTTCTGTTACAAAATGAATCATATAATATGGTTATAATTCTCTCAGTTTAAACACTTCTGCTGTTTTTAAAAGCATGCAGTTTCTAATCTTTATCAAATTTTCCACTATATAATAAATCTACAGTCACCAGATGTTTTTAAAATAGTCTTTGAATATGTACGATGAATATACTTGTTTTGATAATACTTGGTTACCAATAAAAGAAACAAACTAATTTTTTCCGGTTTAGAACATTTACAGTGATGTTTGTTTTGCTAAAATTTTCTCCTCTTTTCTGATTAAATATAGAGGCCTTTAATGACACTGTACTGCAGAATAGTAACTTAATTATTAACATATAGCACACTGTTTCCCATGAATTGAAATGTAATTGTTTAAACATTTTAGAATTATATATTTGACACCTTATGTAACTAGTGTATTGTTAGTTCATGGTACCCTTTATTGTAACAGCACTGTCGCTGGCTGTCACTTCTGTCTCTGTAATGTTTAAATGAGCAGCGTCATTCTGGAAAAGTTGCAAAATGTATATCCTGATAGGAGAATCTTGGAAACACCTGCACTGGCGAAGTGGAAAATTAGATTTAAAATCTTACTGATAATCTTTGCACTTCAATTCGTAATAAGATCTGGCATCTTATGCTCTACTTTTATAAGAACTTGGTTTCTATTTTTCCTTGGTCCACTGAGCTGCTGTTTGGTGGGAGTATGTGGTGTTTTGTGCAATAGATATTGTATTGTAGTTTTAAATCATCTAAAAATCATAATACTTTAATTGTAAGTTATTTTATCTTGGTTTGGTTTGTCATAAAGCACTTTGATACAATACACAACAGTTAATTCTATAATGTATAAGAAAAATTAGGTACACGTTATAAAACTGTGAATTTGTTGTACTGAAACTACACTTCTGCTCCAACCTCTTCCAGTTCACTCTCCATAGTCACTAAACACAAGCTTTAATGCTACTAATACAGTGGTAGCTTACAGCTTCCTGACTCATCTCTGTAGTTCAGACTTCTGAAGAGCTACTTTACATTCTGGGTTGATTTTGATTCAATCACTTTAATCCACCTGTCGTTGCTAATCCTTAATCTAGAATTTAAGACTGAATTTATAAAGCATTCTTTCTACTAGTCTGGAGTACTGTCCTTGCATTGAAAATTAGCCCGTGAAGATGAAATACCCTGAAAATAGATAATAGTAAATATAATAAATGAACTCTATGGCCCAAGTTATGATGGAGGTCAGACCATAGTTTTATAATCTTTGAAAATAGAGATACAGGATTAAAGGATTAGTGCAGTTTAATTTTATTTGTGTTTTGACAGTATTCTTGTGAATTGTAATGAGATTGAAATTCATCCTGGAAACATCTACTTGTGATTTAGACTAAACACTGCCACCAGGTTAGCTGGTAACTTTCTTACTTCCTGATTTTCTTCTATACTAGTACCATGAAATTTCTGGTAGATTCCATTGTCTCTTCCAAGATCTTTTTGGAACTTGAACCTTAGGTGAGATTGCATGTAAGCAACATTTTTTCTACAGAAAACAAATACAGTTTTGTAAGCATATGTGTTTTTGATCATTCAGTCATGAATGATAAGGCTCTGGTACACAATAGTGCATTGTTATGGCAGAAGGTTCCTAGTGCTCACAAAACACACACACACACGTTAGCAAAAGTCAGAAATTCTCTTTAGCAGTACAAAGCTGGGTCTTCCTGGTTTGAGTATCCTCTTATCTCTTTAGTGTGGCTAAAGAGCTCAGTTTTTTCATACTCTACGGGGAAAAACTGTGGGAGGCAATACTTCTGGAGAACCAAACAATGCAGGAATGTTTCATTGGGTAGAGAACAAATAACTGTCTTCATGCTTTATAGCTATTGTTTCATATTTCATAGCTTTAATGCTGAATGAAATAATATTGTGATGTTATCTCATCTAAAAATCTTGAGTATTATTTTGTGTTCATGTTTTAGCACGCCCAAGATGTCTCCTGAAAGGCTCAAAAACAATTGATATGTAGAAACCATTCTACTAAAACTATTTCCATGGTAACAAACATTAAACTTGACTTGTATCAGCTTTCTCACATATTTTGCTTTTGTTCTGAAACTTCCTATGCTGTAGCTCAACTCAGAGGTAAACTTTTGGGTGAACATTTTGAGTTAACTCTAATTCAGCCATGAGTTGTGCAGGAGAAAGATACTTTAACTGTGTTTGTAATATGTATGTTTGTGCATGCATAAAATGGCTGACCTTTCAAACTTCAGACCCTGCTAAACTTTAATCTGTTCCTTAATTAGAGTTTCCTGTTTCCTTATGACTCGGGGGGAGGGGCAAAAAAAAAATTCCATCTTCAAAAATACTTCACCCATTTACATTTAATTAGTTTCTCTTTTGTCTTTATCAGGCATCAGGTAGCATTTTAGTCAGTTCATCTGAGTCCAGAATTATGCTCGATGGCTCTGTCCTTCTCAACAGTCAAACTCCTTAACAACTTCAATATATTGTAGTGATTGAGGAATTTAAGAGAATGGGTGGGCATCTAGATTGATCGGTCCCTGTGCAGAAACTTCTTTTCATCCTCTTTTGCTCACATGGGTGGGGAGCCTCTACCAATTTGATTTAGTGAGTTTAATGCCTAGCAATATCGATCTGGCACCCAAGAAATTTAGAAGAACTAGGATATTCTAGTATCCTAGTGTACTGTGTTCAGGATTTAGTTTGAATGCTGCATCTGAGGAGGCATTCACATCCACAACATAGTGATGCATGAACAGAATGCCAGGTGTCAGATGGGTAGAGCTTGTACACAGAAGCTGGCCTACTTAGTAATTCAGTAGGCCACCATTCCCCTCATACAGTTGCACCTTCAATACCACATATGGCTCTATATGAAGAAACTTGCTTAGCTAAACTTCTAGAGGTGCTTTGGCTCTTTGGCATCTGAAACAGGAAACTTGATTTCCTGTAGTCTTAACTTACTGTGCAGATAATGTTTCAAAGTCCTCACCAACTCCAATGTGTTGTAGCTCCTCTCTGGAGAGCACTAAATGAGGGAAGAAAAAAAGAAAAGATTAATATGCTCTCAGTAGAATCTAAAAATAATTTTGTATTCGTCACCAAGGACACTCCTAATAGGGTCAGCAAAGGGGATTTGCAGAAAAGCACCGCTATATCTATGATCCTGCAAACAAACCACTTGAGTAGTTTACTCAGAGAACTATGCAGCTGGGGGAATTGACTATTGAAATTCAATAGTTAAGGCTCCCTGACTGATCAAATTTTCACCCTTACTGTTCTGATAACTCTGTCATATTTGGCTTTGCATTCTGTTTTAATGTGGTGAGTTTTAATAGAAACTCTTTTGCTGGATGTTTGGACATGGGATGTTCTCTTTATTCTTTTCTCTTTTAACTGGGGATGTTAGTTTTTTAAAACAAGCTTTTGTTCCATTGGAATTAATTTGCTCCTGTCCATTCTTCCCCTGGGCTCTGTTTCCCCCCTGCAGGGTAGAAATAGCTTCCATTGACTTAAATGAGAATTATTGGTATCCTACAGGGAGAGAATGAGGCACATGGAGTCAGTCATTTGTGTGTGACGTCAGTCACTTCCACAGCAACTAATTATGATGTCTCATTTGACTGGCATCTACTAAGGAATGGGCAGCAAAAGCAAATGCTTTCCCAAGGGACTTAGATACCATGGAGATAAGATAGATGGGAGATGGCTTGGAAAGCCTGTTTATATTCATCTATTCCCAACAGTATACATTGAGGGAAGAGAGAAATATTTTATAGAGTTGCATAGAACAGTTTCCATATTTTCTAGACGTCAGGAAAAGTGCTTTGCCTGGTATTGAGCTATCAAAGAATCTTGATACGCCACTCCTTATCAATTTACAACGTTGTCTGGTTGCTTCTGTACTGAGGAAGGAGAACTAATTGATATTTGTAAAGCACCATACAAGGCTCCAGTCCAGTAGGCACTTGCACCTGAGTGTGATCCTATTTTGTCAAGACACCATTTGTTTGCATATGTCTCGGCAGGATCAGGGCCTTAGTATGGTCATGGATTGTGATACATAGAAAAGCTAAGCACTATTTTCAATCACTTTCCTTTGAAACGGGGAGGTTCTCATCAGTTCTTTTGCCCTGTTAAGATTAGGGTTTTTTCCCCAAAACCCCAGTGGTTTTTAGTTTAATAATTGGAAAAATATAGCATCAGCATTTTGATACTAAGGTGGTAGTTCCATACTGAGCAAATTAGAATATAGTTACCCCTTTTTCTGTAAAGCTATAGACACATCTTGTCCAAGACCAATTTGAACTTTGGGTTTTATTGCTCTTGCTAGCTTTCTTTAGCCACATTTTTATGGACTTACATGACTGTGTGTAAGTGGCATAGAAGCCACAATGAGTTGATCTGCTGTCCCTGCACAACAGAGGAAGGGAAGCAATTGGTTAAATCTAACATCTTTCAGCATAATGCCAATAAAGCACCACAATGCAGTCTGGAGACTGAGTCATTACACACACTATTCACATTTTGAGCTCATCTCTAATATCAGGGTAGTGTGGAGGTTCTCTGGGCTATCAAAGGAAGTTTCATTTATAACCGAAACTATTTTGTAAAAATTTTTTACTTGCAGTCTCTCAACATTGTTAAAATGTTTTCTCCAAATCACATGTTTGTTCCTGTCGTGTTTTATTTTTCTATAAACTGCTGGGGACATGGGATTGATTTTTACTGGAATGTATAACTGCATGTTTCTAGCAAAGCTGTAATCTTAGTTTCTCTGCACAAGTGTGAACTGTTTGAAAGTAAGAATGCATTTGACAATGAATGGACTGTCATTACCATTTTGATTCAGATTCCTTTAAGGCACTTCAATTAGCATTTATCCTCTACAAATAATTACTTTATACAAATCTGTTTATTTTTATATTTTTATCTGCATGCTTTTTGATTTAACAGTAATGTAACTGCAGTCTTTTTTTTAAAAAAAAAACAAAAACAAGTTGTATAGTTTTTTATATTTTTGTTTTTAAATAAAAATAAATAAAGTGTTTGGTTTGCTACAGAAAATGTACCTTTTGTATAATGGAATTGCAATTTTCAGAAGTCCTTTCAAAATGGAAAGAATATTTTTTACCAAGTATATAATTGTATACTATTATATTGAATATTTCACCTTCCTGAGTGAAAGTGTGGGGAAGTAACTTATTAATAATTGGAAAAACTTGTGTGAATGGGGAAGATACCCTAGAGCATTCCAGGGAGGGAAGCTGTTTGACAGAATAAGTTCACTGTAAGCAGAGGCTTCACTTACTGGAAACTAGGCTCTGATCTTAGTGTTTCTACTCTGAAAAGTGACTTTGCGAGAGTGGCATTGTGGAATCCCATATTTATTGTGTCTTGAAGATTTCTGTATCAGATGTGCTCTGTGCACAAGTAGAAATTGTTTCTAATTACCAGCCTTGAAATCTCAATCTTGGTTCAGAGAGCCAAAGCTCTGTTCTCTTCATACCACATTTCAACTACCCTAATTGCTCTGTAAACCAGATTTAGTTCATGTGGAGCCTTGTTGCCTTTAATGGACTTCCATATTGGAACATAATAAGCGATTTTGTAGATACACTAGATGTAATAGAATCATCAGCTCAGTCAATCTTAGCTGTGTTGGCTCTGCAGGGCTAATAAGAATAAGAAGCTGTAAACTTTTATCCTTAAAATCAGCTGATGTGACTCTTCAGAGTAAAACTGCACTTTAAGCTTAGAAAAGCATGAATTTCTGGGCCATGTTTTATAACTGTCTTTTGTTTGACTGTTCTTGCATTTCTGGAAAACTCATGGTGAGTTATATGGCCAAAAGATTAGTGTGCTGTGGCTGGCTGGAGTGGAGCGGAGCTGTATCCTTAGCTTCTTCAGTCCCACAAACTCACTTATGTGATTCCAATATTAAACAACTCTGCTAATTCAAACCAACCAGGAGATGCACGACTTCTTGATTAGAGCAGTATAAAGTGGATAGGGCTTCTTGTCAACCCAGACTGAAACATTTGCTCTTACCTAGGTGCAGAGAATGGTCTAGTATCTTGTCTAAATGTGATAGTTTGTCAATAATTCACTTTAAACTAAGGACAATATCAATGCAAGAAATATGCACACCAGTAAGCAAACGTGCTGCTTCTGAAGAACTTGATTAGGAACTAGCCATCAGAGGAATAGAGGAGGCAGAGCAAACAACTGTACAAAGAAACAGCTATGGCAGGGCGACACCAAGAATAATCATGTCAATTGTACAGGGGTTGGTACTCTTTTAACTGCTTTTCAGCGTTGACATTTGCACACAGCCTTATAAAATGTGTGATATTCCCTTTCTTTCACTCCTTTACAATTGTGAAACACTTGTTAATCAGCTGCATGGAAACCATGAAGCTTGGGGTCTCTGACATAAAGTACAAATGAGAAGTGCCCAGCCAGTAGGTTGCTGTGTTCATAAGTCAAACATGGCGTTTTTGGCTAACTCCTAAAGCTTGTTGTTATCTATATATAATCTCCTATTTCTGCTCCCACTCATGCAGGAGTGACACTGGCTTAATTGCCTTTTCACTGTTAATATTTACTCATGCAACTTCCTTGTGTACTTACTTATGCAACTAGTCTGCACCTTGTCGAGCAGTTCTCTCAAATCCCATGGATTTGCCAACATCAATATTTCATCGTTTTCCTTGTCTCTTCCTCTCGAGTGGTTATGTCCTTCTTCAAAATTACTCCTTTCCTGGAATCCCCCACATTTGTTTGTATCCCATCCTTTGGTTTCTTCCCTTCAGTTTTTTTCCTTCTGGGTAAATGGAACATGACAGAAATATTGGTTCCTTCAGTCACCTCTTTTTTTCCAGCCACACAACTTACTCAGTTTCCTCCTAGTTTGGTATGCATGGTGGGAAGTATCTTGCGATGCAGATGTTGGGAAATGTGGATCAGCAAGTAGAGTGTATATAGGAGAGTGAATCAGGTTCTGTTTCCTATATATATTATACTTGCGTCAGACAAAAATGGGGCAGTTACAAGCTCAAAAGCACATTTGCACACCCCTTACTTAATGTAGTATGGGGCTACTATTTTCTGCCTTCCTTAACAGAGTAGGAACTGAGAAAAGATCTCAGTGAATTGTTGTAAAACATGATTTTCCTGAAAACCTACATGTTGCTGGGTTTTCCTTCTTGCCTTTCAATGGCTTGATGGTGAATCTGCTGTTGAGTGGTGTGGTGTTCCTGTGATTAATTCTCTCTCTCTCACCTGGGATTTGACTCAGATGGGCAAAGTCTTTGGGGGGCAAGTCACTTAATCGCAGAAAAAGTCAGTTGCTCTCACTTCCTTCTCATTTGTGCAGAGCCACGTCACAGCGGCTGATTAACAGGGCTTTTTACAGTTAATTCAAAATCTACTCTTTAAAACAAATCTTTGCAAGCAGATTACCCATAATCGTGTTTTGCATTTTAGTCCAGTGGACAATGCACTGGACTGGGATCCAGTTTCCAACTCTCTACCATGTACAGTTTCAAGAGAGACGTTAAGCCTTACTGCTTTTGCTTCCCCATCTGAAAAATGGGAATGATGATACTTGGCCTTGTTTGTAAAATGCTTGGAGCGCCTCAGGGAAAGTGCAAAAGGTTGTTTGTTTGTTTTTTTGTTCCATCCACGTCTATATTGATGTTTAGCACATGAGCCTTAATGTATATAATGTACTGAAGCTTTTATTGGCTCTTTGAAACATCTTTAACTAGGTCTTGACATAGCAGAGTAATTATTCTTACCAAGTTAGACTAGCAAAGTATCAGATTTGTACAGTAGTCCTCAAAAACAACTAATGGCCCCAAGTATTGGTGCTGATGCTTCACCTCCCTACCATAATGATGAAGCTGTGCTGCCTACCATTTTCTCTTAGACATGTTCTGACCTGCATCTGTGCTTGGGCTGTTCCTAGTGGTCACACAAACAGCCTGAGCAATGAAAAATGTGAACAATTGAATGGGAGTCTGCTGGCACACTTGTGGTCTTGCTCTGGTAAAATGATATTGCTTCCTGAAAAGCTTAGGGAATCTCTTTACTGATAGACCCTGGTGGCTGAAGGGAACTCCAGGAATACTTTGCGTTAAGCTGTATTTACCATATACCAGAGAAGCTCATAATGAGACTTTTATGTGAAGGAAGCATGATATACATAGGAAGTGGGTCTAAATACTTAACAGATCATCTTAAATTTTGCTACCAAATGGCTGGAATTTGTGTTCTGCTTGCAAAATTACAAAAATTTCATAGATTCTAAGGCCAGAAAATACCATTGTGATCATCTAGTCTGACTAATTTGCCACCTAAGTATAACTTCTTCCATATTTGCCTGACCTCTCCCATGAAGATTCACGATGATAAAAATAGGAATACTTTACTTACTTACCCATTTTTAAAAAATACCTGGGGCATGAATGGGCCGCTAGAATTTTGCCAAGGCTGTTTTAAAACCATATTAAGAGGTAATGCTTGAGTCTTAACCCCATGCAACTGAACATGCCAAGTAAAGATGAAGTAGCTCACATTCAAGCCAGGGAGCTGATCCAGGTGTTTGGCTGGTATTCTTGGGGGGGAATTTAAGCCAGGTAGTCAGTATCATGCCTTTCATTTTTGTTGATTTAATACACTCTGGTATATTAAGCTGCAAAGGAAGTATTGGGAAGATGTAATACAATAACAAATTTTCACCATTGGAGAGAGGTTGATGGTTAGTGAAAGCTGCTGAAAGTCCCAGACAGTTTTATTTTGCGGTGGAGAAAGGAAGTTTTGTGTTTGACTCCTGGTGTGACCTGTAATAGAAATTGGTGAGTTACAGCCCTCTTCTTGCTTAAACAGAAAGAGGCCCATGGATGCAAACTCTTTAACAATTCTCCAGTGTAAGAGGAAGGATGGCGTTCTGTGTGGCATCTGTTATCATGGCTGCTCTCTCTTTCTTTCCTCTTCTCCATCACTGTGACACTGTAATGTTCAAACAAGTGCTCTTGAGCTAATTTAAATGGGCTGCGAAAATACTTGTTTCACAGCCAGCTCTCTGCAGCTCTTTCAGGTTGTATCTCCAGTAGGCTATTTGGGAGATTTTCCATCATTGCAGGTCCACCAATGGTAGCAGTGGAAGTATTTTTGTAAATAGACCACTGGCATTTTTTTACACCATGTTATCTAACACTGGTCTAGGCGACACCATGACAAAAATTCTGGCAGTGCCCTGAGACCTATTCACACTTTTTGGTACCATCAGTGGCGCCGCACTGGTGAAAGATTTCCAGGAAACTTAACATTCGCAAGGTCTAACCAATTCTTACAATCTCATTTTGGTATGCAAGACGCCTGTGGTCGGAGAATTAGTGTTGGCCAATGTCTTGTTGAAGAGATTTATTTGTGAATCGTAGTTTTGAAAGTTCTGATCCTTCCTAGGTTTGTGAAGGAACAAAGATGTAGCCAAGGAAACTGAATCTCTAGTAAGTTTCAAAAGTAAAATCAGGAAAAAGTTGCCTGGTTTTGTGTCTGAAAATGTGCTCTTTGCGAGTTCTGTAGGGAGAGCAGGATTGCAGTGTACACCAGAACTTCACTACTCATCCTGTGATTTAAGTGCTATAATTATAACAGAGATCAGTAATATCAGTTGCTCCCATGTTTGTGTCAGTGATTCCTGGGAGAGCAGCACTCAGATGCTAACCTTTTCATTATCCCTTCTTCCTTTCTCCACAGAAATGACACCAAAATTGAAGAAGAAAGGGCACTCTGGGCGAGAGCAAAAAAAGGTGAGTTATGTAGCAGCCTCCCTCCTGGAGCTGGGATGGAATTACTATGATTGTTAGGCTCCTCACCCTGCAGTGACAGCTGAGCCACCATAGAGGTTGAGCTGGGCCAGGCACACAGGCTGTTAAGAGAATAATACTCTTCTTGTTTAGATCTCCCTTTTAGATCAGGAGCTTACAGTCCCTCCATTTTTGTTATCTGGGATTGTTCTGAGCTGCCTCCCCACATAGTAGATGACAAAAGGCTGGAATTTTAAATGAGAAGGTGTTCAGATGATCTCATGAGTTTTTGTCTTCCCTAGCATCACCACCACCACCATCCACAGGTGGTGCAGCAGCAGATGCAACCACAGCAGCCACCGCCTCCACCGCCTGTCCCTCAACAAGCGCCGCCTCCGATGAAGTCCTCTCCCCCTCCTTTCGTACCTGCACAGGTCCCCATCATGGAGCATCCGCTCCCAGGGAACGTGTTTGACACTATCACACATTTCACCCAGCCCATCATGCATCTTCCTCAGCCAGAGATGCCACCCCATCTCCCCCAGCAGCCTGAGCATAGCACTCCTCCTCACTTAAACCAACATGCAGTGGTCTCTCCTCCAGGTAAGCACTTAATGGGCAATGCTGTGTGTCTAGAGCTCTCTTGGGATGGCATAGAGCAGTAGCCCTTCTTGGAGTAGATGCAGCTGTGTATTTAGGTGTATGCAGGCGCAGCACACCAGAGCAGGAGAAATTTGCCTAACAGTACCTATGGAGGGGTGGCACTCGTGCCTTGTGGCTACATGAGGCAGTGCTGCCCTGACGCTTCCTCACATCCTTCTTACCTCCTGTGGCTAGAGTCAGAAATCTGTGTGGTCTCAACCACTCGACTAGTTGAGTTTTTTCTCTTGTATATAGTCAGTAGGATCCTTAGTGTGTGTTCGAGTAGTGTGTGTTACCAGTCTGTTTCCCTGGTGATGTCCTCACTGGGGTTTAAACATTGCTTTCATGTGCAGAAGTGATTCCCAACAGCAATCCTCATGTGGTGCTTGAGGCCCATGTCAAGGAGCGGTGCGCGATAGGCTGATCATGTAAGAAAGTGACTCAGGTGGCCTGGAACCTTCTTCTGAAACAGCACCTGCTTCGGTCCCGAGGCCCTCAGTGGGTCAGAGATTGCCTTTGGGCTCCAGGAACACTGCCACTTCATGTTTCTCTCGACTGCACCGAGGAAAAGGTTGCTCCAGGCCCAGGGGTGACTCTTCAGAAAAAGTATGGAGCTGGTGCCTCAAACTCTTCCCCAGTACCTGGTAAGGAGGTGAGAAACACTGTACCACTGACTCTGGTTCCAGCCTTCGGGCGTCTATTGTGTCCGGTAGTGATGAGGAAGATGCTGGTACTGACTGTTTCCATGTTGGCAATGTACCAAGCAGCTACAGAGACCACCTCTGCCTTTCAGTCCTGACCTCTCCTTTGGTCCAGAACGTGGCCAAGGCTGCATCAACTGTAGCCCCTTCTATTGAACGAGGCACTAAACCCTTGGGTCTGTTGGTACCACACCCCAGTGTTCCCCTTCCACAAGTTGTGGAAGTAGGGCCAGTACTGGGATTAGTACAGGGGACCTCAGTATCAGGAATCTCCTCGGCACCTCTGCAGTCGGCATCTCAGATGCTTCCGTGGTGGCTTTCACTGCCCTTGATTTGACGTTGGTGTTGTCAGACACTCTGGTGCCACTGTTCACTTCAGGATTGACACCACTTCCAGCACTGGCATGCTTGGTATTGATGGTACCACTTCTATTGGCAGTGCTGCTTCCTGCCTCGTTCTGGGCAATAAATTAGTCAAACTGCCTACTTGCTCTTGCTGGTCTCACTCTGCCCTTATCTCCAAGATCCTGAGGCTCCATAGAGTCAGGGTTGTCATCCTCCCGCTCTCCATCACCCAACCAGCATCAAGAGCCACTCATGGACCGTTACAGCTACCAGGATTGGCTCAAATCTCGTGGACGGGATGGAGGTCACTGGTCCTGCACCTACTGGCCACCCAACACATTAACTATGTCAGTGGCCTCCAAGGAGTCCATGAGATGAGCCTCAGTCATGGAGGTCCGTCTCTTCATCTTGCTCAAAGGTGAGATTGCCGACCAGGTCTGTGGTGGTGACCATCAATCCACCGCAAGCCAAGGCACTGGGGGTCCGGAGTTGTCCCATCTCGGTTCATCATTCCTAGAACAGGATCTAGCTTTGGCTTAGTGAAGGGCCTTGTTTTCATCTCCGAATGATGCTATGCTGCCTGGCCCATCCTCCCTCTTGATACCAGATTTTAAGGTGTACAAAGACCTTTTTGCAGCATTTAGCTGCTTCCCTTGGTATCGAAGTGGAGTTCTTGCAAGAGAATCCCCACAAATTGATGGACCTTTTACAGCTTTGTGCCCCTAGGAGAGTCGCCTTCCCTATCAGCAATATACTCCTTGACCAGCTAAGGCCTCTGGAGCATCTAAGAGCACATGGAAAATCGCAATTTCATTCCCATGCAAGGATTTGAGGGATTTTACTCCCATCTGGCCCCAAATTCCCTAGTCATATCTGAGGTGAACGACCGTGCTTAGCAGGGCAGATTTAAGTTCACCCCCAAGAATTAGGGACTTCCTAAATAATTAGACCTTATGGGTAGGAAGATTTACATCATCTCTTCCTTACAGATGCAAATTGCCAACCAGCAAGCCTTGCTGTCCAAGTATGATTTTAACTGGACAGCTGTGTCAAAGTTCAAGTGCTTGCTCATGTCAATTCCACTCAGGTGTGTGCAGGGGCTTCTGGCTGAGAACAAGAGGCAGCACTCTGCCCTCAGCCGAGTTCCGACTTGACACCCAGCGCATCAGTGCAGCATGCACCGGCCTCTATAAGAGAGGCTATAGCATCGAAGAGGCACTTTGCACTGAAAGAGCCCGGCACCAGCATTCCCTGGCATCAAAGACATGGCACCGCTCCCATTCCCCAGTCCATAGAAGAAGCAGAAGAAATTGGCCAGGGCACGTTCTTCGACAGTGAAGCCTGCAGGGAAAGGGGAGACCAGAGTGCATCCCACACCAGGACACTCGGTGCCATCTCCACTGGGGCCAGCACCATCAACTTCGTCCCCACAAGGGGATACGTCAAGTCCAGTGATGTTGGACTCACCCGATAGGGAGAGCCATGTGGGGGAGCTACACTCTCCTTCGACCTCAGACACCTTCAAGATGGTGTGGGACCTTATAGCAATGACAGCTAAGTTGTCCCCTGGCAAAAGAGAGGAGCAGGAAGTAAGGCCTCTGGCACTGCAGACCATCGCAGTGCAGTCCAGACATAAGCTTGCTATGACACGGCACTGACTGTCCTCGCCTTGGCACTGCTCCCTGGACCTGTTCCACTCTGTTCCACCGTGGTCTGAGACACAGTTATCTGGTTCAGAGGCAGAGTCCTATGTGTCCAGGTGCAGCTGGAACTGGTTGCAGAGCACAACAAGAGGCAGGAGCAAGGACAAAACCCTCTTATGGGGCCATGGCAGGTGCTGCCAGAATGGCCCTTTTGGACTCCTTGGGATTATCAGGCATAGGGATCCTAATCTAGGAAGTCATACACTCTTGCCTCCTGCGCAAGGAGCTCAAGGCCTTTGACACCACTACTGTCCCCCCACAGTGCCAAGAGGGACGACAACCACAACATCCAGGGGAGAGTAGATCCTGGCACAGAACCCACTACCAAGAAGAACCACGGTACCAAGAGGGAGACGCCGGGGAACCACAGGACCCTGCAGAGCAGGAAGACCCAGTCCTCCCTAATGCGTCATCACCATCGTTCCCGGATGAGGCAGTGATGGGGACTGCAACTACTTCCCCGGTAGATAATAGAGCCCACCAACAGTTGCTGAGAAGGGTGGCAAAAAACCTAGGCCTCCAAGCTGAGGAGGTGTAAGAGTTGGAAGACGCAATGGTTGACATCTTGACTCCAGACGGCTTCTCGCAGGTGGCCCTTCCTTGGATTAAAACAATTCAAGCCCCCATTATGACACTGTGGCAGACTCTTGCATCCAGTGGCTAACAGGATAGAGTGCAAGTATTTCGTCCCATCCTCCAGACATGAGTATCTCTTTACACACCCACTGTCAGGGTTGCTGGTGGTGGCTGCAGCAAACAGTAAAGGGTGCCTTCTGTTCCTGTCTCTAACGCCCAAGTCCAAGGACTCGAAGAAGCTGGATTTCTTTGATAAAAAGGTGTACTCTACTGGAAGGCTCCAGCTTCGCATAGCCAACCTGAAGGTTATCCATAGCCATTATAATCTTAACTCCTGGTAGGCTATGACGAAATTCAAGGAGTTCCTTCCAGCTGACTCCAAACAGGCATTCACTGCAGTTGTTGAGTAGGGAAAGATCATGGCGAGAACATCACTGCAAGTGGCCTTGGATGCAACAGTTTCTACCACATGTACTAGGTCTTCAGTGATTGCAGTGAGGAGAGGTGTCTGGCCTCTCCCCAGAGATGCAGCAACCCATTCAGGACTTGCGGTAGCAAACTCAGGAGCAAACTGACTCCAAGTTGCACAGCCTGAAAGATTCTAGGGCTACTCTGAAATCCTTGGGCTTGCACACTCTGAGCATTTAGAGGAAACATTTTAAGGCTTGGCCTGCTGCTTGTTTTTACCAGTCCCAGAGGCAGGAGTATCCAGGAAGAAGGGCAGGAGCAATAGATGTAGAACACCTCAGCCTAACCAGGGCCGGAGCTTTGAAAGACAGCCGTTGAGCTCTAAGCAGTCATTCTGAAGGTGCACTCAAGGGCAACACACCAGTCCGCAGTCCGGATCCATCCCCATTTCCTCAATCGTCTGTCCCATTTCTGTCGTGCATGGATTTACATAATTTTGGACGCTTGGGTGTTGCACACGGTAGAAGTGAGATATTCTCTCCAATTTTCTTCCTTCCCACCCTCCTCCCTCCCTTCATTGTCCCTCTTTAGGGACCCCTCTCATGAGCAACTTCTTATACAAGAGGTACACGAGCTCCTGCGGATGGGAACTCTGTAGGATGTTCTTCTGGAGCTAAAGGGAAAGGGATTCTACTCCTAATATTTCCTAATCCCAAAGGCCAAGGGAGCTCTCGGACCCATTCTTGATCTGTGAAACCTCAACGAATTCATGAAGAAGATTAAGTTTTGTATCGTCTCTTTGGCCGCAGTCATTCCCTCCCTGAATCCTGGAGACTGGTATGCTGCTTTTGACCTAAAGGACGCCTACTTTCACATCTTGATAATTCCGTCTCACAAAGAAAGTTCCTCAGGTTTGTGGTAAACCACGTTCACCATCAGTTTACAGTCCTCCCATTCGCACTGTGAGCAGCCCCTCGAGTTTTCCCAAAGTGCATGGCAGTGGTAGTCGCCTTCCTGAAGAAGCATCAGGTGCAAGTGTTTCTGTATTTCGACAACTGGCTAGTCAGCATGCCGCTCCAAAGAACAAGTAGTAGAGCAAGTCACCCTGGTACAGTCAACCTTCAACAATCTGGGTCTTCAGCTAAACATGCCCAAATAAACATTATCCCCTACTCAGCCGATAAAGTTTATAGGGGCAGTCCTAGACTCGGTTCAGGCGAGGGCACTCCTGCTGATATCTCACTTCGAGGCTATGGGTTCCATCATAGAATCATAGAAGATTAGGGATGGAAGGGACCTCAGGAGATCTAGTCCAACCCCCTGCTTAAAGCAGAACCAACCCCAACTAAATCATCCCAGACAGGGCTTTGTCAAGCCGGGCCTTAAAAACCTCTACAGATGGAGATTCCACCATCTCCCTAGGTAGCCCTTTCCAGTGCTTCACCGCCCTCCTAGTGAAAAAGTTTTCCTAATATCCAACCTAGACCTCCCCTAGAGCACATGACTTACGAGGAGAGGCTGAGGGAAGTAGGCTTCTTTAGTCAGCAGAAGAAAAGAATGAGGGGGGATTTGGTAGTAGCCTTTAACTACCTGAAGAGGGGTTCCGGGGAGCATGGAGCTAGACTGTTTAAACGGTTAAACTTTTACATCCCTAGCTAAGACATCCTTGTAGTCCATGCTTGATGTCACGGACACCTCGGCCAGGCTGGTGGTCTCCATGGTCACCATGAGGAGGGCTTCCTGGCTGAGGAATTCGGGTATTGCTCCCAAAGTCCAGCCAAGCCACTGAGGATTTGGCTTCGATGGCCAAATACTGTTCTCAAACATCTTAGCGGAAGACCACTTTCAGTAGACAGTGCTTCCATTTGGCCTCTTCTATCCCCAAGGTTTTTTCCAAATGCATGGTTGTTGTTACAGCTTATCTCAGGAATATGAGAATTCACATCTTCCTGTATCTTAACAACTGGTTACTGAGGGGCAGATCCAGAGAGGAAGTTCTTTCTCATGTCACTACCACACTGTGGTTGCTCGACTGTCTGGGTCTAATCCTAAATACTGGAAAGTAAACCTTGTCTTCCACTCAAAATATCGAGTTCAGTGGCGTCTTGTTATATTCCACAACATCAAGAGCATTTCTGCTGACTATCTGTTTTCAGACAATTCACCATCTTTGCCTGTCTGCAATCTCAGCCTTCCATGACAGTTTGAACGTGCCTGAGACTCTTGGGCCACATGTTCGCTTGCACACAGATGGTCCAGTATGCAAGGTTGCGCCTCTGTCCCCTTCACATGTGCCTCATTTGATGTAGTATACCATCCTACTCTTTATTCTCTACACAGACTCGTTCGTCGTCCTCCACTGGTCCTAAATTCCTTGCAGTGGTGGTTGTGTCCACAGAACATTTGCCAAGGCACTCATTTTGTCCAGCCCTCACCAACTAAGTTGCTTGTTATCAACACCTCCCTGATGGATCAGGGGGTGCATGTAACACTAATCAGAGACTTAGTGATTCACATACTTACGGACAACACCACCTCGATATATTATGTGAACAAACATGCTCCAGGTTGCTCTGCCTAGAAGCATTCAGACTTGGCAGTTCTGCCTCGAGGAGAACATTGCTCCAATAACCATTGCTTGCCTGGGGTTCCAAATCATCTTGCAGACTATCTCAGTAGGTATTTTTCCCTAAGTCACAAATGGTTCCTGAAAACAAGTGTTCTCTGTGTCATCTTCACAGTTTGGGGCATTCTGATGATCAACCTGTTCACTACAAGGGACAGCTGAAAATGTTATCTATTCTGCTCTTGAGGGGGGCCTCAGTCGAGGCTCCTTGTCTTATGCTTTCCACCACAGTTGACAGTTGAGTATCCTGTACGCCTTTCCCCGATCCTGATCATCCCTCAGGTCATCCTCAAGATCGAGGTGGCCCAGGCCAACCTTATTCTCAGTGCCGCAATATGGCTGAGACAGTGCAGTTTTTCTTACCTTCTCATGCTTTCTTTTCATCCTCTCATGTGGCTTCCTCTCAATTTCAACCTGGTCGTTCAGAATCACTGCCGCGTCTTGCATCACATGCTTAGCTCCCTGCATCTCACAGGTCATGATTGCTGCATGCGTGAGTGAGGAGGAAGAGCAGTGTTCGGTTGCTGTCCAACAAATGCTGCTCAACAGGAGAAAGTTCTCTACCAGAATGGTCTACTCAGCAAAATGGAAGAGGTTTTTGGTATGGTTATTAGCCCGTGGAATCCAACCGACACTGGCTTCTATCCAGGACATTCCCTGCTATACCTTCAGTGAAGACCAGTCTTCTCCAGTGCCATAAAAACAAGATTCTTAAACGGGTATCTTCATCTACATCCTCCAGCCTGAGCCAGTTCCCTGGTGGGACCTAAATACAGTTGTGGCAGGTCTGTCCTCCATTCTATTCTCTATCATCTTGTCCCTTTCCGCTCTTGTCAGAAAACTGCTTTCCTGGTAGTGGTAACAGCCGCAAGAAGACTGAGTTGAGGCTCCAATGACAGAGCCTCCTTATACACAGTTCTCCAAAGACACGGTAACTTTACAACCACACCCAAAGTTTTTGTCTAACGTGGTCTCTGTTTCACTGGAGTCAGGCAGTACCTTCACCGGAGTTTTTTCCTAAGCTGCATTCTCTGGGGGAACTGCGTCTCCATATGTTAGATAATAGAATCATCGAATATTAGGGCTGGAAGGGACCTCAGGAGGTCATCTAGTCCAATGTTGGACAATGTCTGGCCTTATATCTGGACAGGACTAAACTGCTTCATGCCTCACCTCGTTTGTGTCATATGCAGATCGCATGAAGGGTCAAGTGGTCTCTTCACAGATGATCTCTAAATGGATAACATCCCACATTGATAGCATGTGAAATAGCCTCAGCTACACCCCCTCAGTGTGTGCAAGCTCATTGTATGAATTCCTTAGTGACATTTCCATATTAGACATTTGCAGGGCTGCTATGTGCTCATTGATACATACGTTCACGAATCATTACACCATAACCTTATCTTCCAGGTCAGAAGCAAGTTTTGGTAGAGCGATCCTGCAATCCTTGTTTGGGTAGACTGAGCCCCGCCTCCTTGTGAGGGTGGGTGCTGCCTGTGAGTCACCTAAGTGAATACACAGGTGCATCTACTTGAAACAGAAGAGTTACTTGGACTGATTTTTCGTGATGTGATACAGATGTGTATTCCACGACCCACTCTACATCCCCTCTGCATCTGGACCTTCGGTGCAAAGGAACTGAGGGGGGGTAGGAGTGGATGCCACCTCATGTAGCCAGGGGTGGGCTTATGGCCATGAGGTACAGGGGCAGCGCTCATACAGGTCCTGCGAGGCAAATTTCTCCAGCCCCAGTGCACTGGGCACTCACACACCTAAGTGGAATACACGTCTGCATCACATTTCAGAGCCACAGTTACAATAAGTAACTGTTTATTCCACAGCCCTGGGTTCCCTAGTTGGCACCACATAGTCCTGGGCCTTGCAAGTCTGGTGATAACTTGATGTGTTAGAGAAGGATAGACAGTCACATGATTAAGGAACAGAGTTAGATGCCATGAGATCTGGGCTATGCTCCATGGGTATTCTGTGTGGTATAATGGCAATCTTTTCTTCTATTGGGCATAGAAGGTCTAAAGCAGAACAACCTGCGCAGTTTTGCTGTAGGGAGTTGTGCTCATTCTTCTGTATTCCTGCTCTTCTTCCCCAGCTTTGCACAACGCTCTGCCTCAGCAGCCATCGAGACCCAGTAATCGAGCCGCAGCACTACCCCCTAAGCCTGCACGTCCTCCAGCAACGTCACCAGCCATAAGCCAGCAGCCTATGCTCCCCCAGCCGCCTTTGCCTCAGCCTCCCCAGGTCCTTCTGGAAGACGAGGAGCCTCCCACACCTCACCACAGCCTGCCTCTGAGCACCAGCCAGATGCAGCTCTACCTTCAACAGCTGCAGAAAGTGCAGCCGCAGACTCCTCTCCTCCCTTCAGTGAAGGTCCAGTCGCAGCCTCAGCCACCCCTTCAGCCTCCTGCTCATCCCTCAGTGCAGCAGCTGCAGCACCAGCAGCAGCAGAGGCCGATGCATATGCAGCCCATGCAGTTCCCTCCTCATATCCCTCAGCCTCAGCCCCCTCCACAGCAGCATCCACCCCCGCAGCAGCAGCCAGCTAAACCACAGCAAGTCATCCAGCATCACCCATCACCACGGCACCATAAGCCTGACCCCTACTCAACTGGTGAGTGCTGAAATTTCCCCTCTGAGTTCTTAACATCAGTGTAGCTAAAATTAGTAACAAATTGAGGGTGTTGGACACCTGGTTGGAATGTGATTGTTCCACAGTCTTCTGAGCTTTACAAATCCTGGTGGTGAGAGTTGGCATTGGGTTTGGAGCACAGACAGGCCATCAAGGAAGGTACTTAGTCTCTGAGGAATTCCTTGATATCTTGATTGTCTAGTGAGGACTCCAAGCTTTTCTCCTGGGAGCTTAAATCCCAGAGCAGGGGGAACCTATCTGTTGTAGGGCTCAAAGTTAGGAAACAGACTCTAACTGGCAGTGCTGTGCCCTTTAAGATTCATCCCAGCCCATTTCAGCGCTGAAGTCTAGCCTGTCCTGAAAACGGGGTACAGTTGGTGAGCTCCATCTAGAAAAGGGGCAGTTTGCTCCCTTTGGCAGGACATTTGGTTTGTTTTCATGGTAACAGCATAAATAGTCACCTTTCCAGAAGCAGATCAGGGTTCCTGATTCCATTTGGATTTAAAGTTCTCCTATGCTGTTGGCAGGCATGTTGTGAAGTTCTCCATGAAAAGATCAAAAATGCTTGACTGCCAGCGTAGTATCCAGTAAAAGTGGATAAACTGAAGTTAAGGAGGATGACTGTTGTGTATTGTTTACTAGCCAAGAACTTTTAAATTGTCCCTTGAGTAATTTGTCAGATTAGAAATAGAATCTGGTGACGGTCAAACTCTGGAAAGAGGCAGCATCTCAAGAATAGCTAGGCTAGCATTACAACATTTAAAATGTAGTTGTGCTAGCCCACAGCAAGTGATCAGATGGCAGGCACCCTTCCCAAAGTGCTTTCTTTGTGTAAATGACGCTCCTTTTGGTGTGTGCTTCAATGGAGGCGCAGCTGAAAAGGAAACAAATTTTCTTTCCTAGCTCCAAACAGAAAGCACATATAAATGCATGAATGGTTCTACCCAGATATCCTGGGTGGGTGGAAAGTCTCAAGCTAAGTGCTCAGACTGGTCCCTCGGCCCTCCTAGCTATGAGCAGGTGTTAAACCCTTCTAAGATTATTTGAGCTGATGGTAGTCTAGTCTCCTTCATAGTGCTCTTGATGAAGAATATTTTTCCTACCTGTTCTAACGAGCGGTGTTACAAGGTAATCATGCATAGGAAGATGGGTGTTCATTTCTTGTGTGTAGGACACATTTTTTTCTCGGTCTTAAAAATGTAGCATGATTTCTTGTTGCTTCTCCTTACCCATACGTTGTTTTGAAGATGTTAAGTAATGATTCCTGGCTGGTGGGTAGAGTGCAATTTTCAGAATGTGCTATTAATGTTTTCCTCCTATGCTAAACATTGAACTGTGTGTGTGTAGGAGAAATAAAAGGAATGTGTCAGTGGCCTTCAGCCATCATATTTCGGACTGTAACCTTCTCAGATGTCAATGGGTTGAGCAGGATTTTGATGGGAGAGGAGAGACCTCCAAAGAAAACCCAGGCATTGCAGAACGTGTTTATAGGTCATTGTTCTCTTTAGCACCAGAGCACTTTAGCACCCAGCGGGGTGCTGCTGAAGGTGCTGTCTTTCAAACTAAACCTAAAACTGGGGACCTGGATCACTTTGGTTTATTAAAGATCTCGAGTTAGGGGGGTGTTTGTCATGGTGCCTTGGTTAAATTCCAATTGGAATTACTACATCCTGCCTCTTTCAGCTCCCCCAACAGTTTTAAATGGATGCAGGATTCTTCCATTCCTGCCATAAACCATTATATAGGATTTGTGTGAGCTGTTACACCTACCCCAGAAAGCCATAACAATGGAGCGCAGACTAAGAAAAAACCCAAAAAACGGTACAGACAAGTGAAATTCAGTTGCTTCCACCCCAGCCCCAACACGATCTGCTGAGTACCTCTCTAAAGCATTAGTGTGTTGACTGAGTCCAACCAGAGCCTGAAAAAGGAAAGCTCACTTCCTTTGTAAATGTCAGTGAACAGCAAATTAAATGCATGTCCCCAGGTGCTCCTTCAGTCTTCTATGCCCTAAAGTGTATGTGTGATTCCTGAACAGAGAGCAAGAGAGACTCTTTGGGCACAGAAGTGTAAGGTGAGAGTTTTCACATAGTAAATGTTCAGTGATTCTCATCACAGAGCTATCTCAGTGGAAGAAATTGTGCAGGGGAGCCTACAAACTCTTTAAAATGTGAATGTGTCAATTTTGATGGAGTTTTTCTGTGCCCCAGAATGAAGTCCCTAGGTTTCATGGCCAAATCCAAAGGGAAGTCCAACAAAACCCTTTTCACTTTCCACCACCCAGCCACTGACTGCCCTTATGCATTGTGACATGTACCTGTGATCACCATGGTACTGGCCTCACGCCGGACAGTGAGAAGGCTGGTGGGAGGTTCCCCCATGTGAATACCACTCCATGCAAGTCTGGCCGGCTTATGGAGAACAATAAATAGATTCAGCTAGGTGTATGGCTGTGTGCTGGCTTGGATGACAGAGTCAAGTTGCTTCTAAATTAGTGCATGCCATGTGGCAGTGCAATCCATGTGACAACTGGAAGTACTGAGGGGTAGGACTCTACTGTGGATACTGCCAAACTGGTTTGGAGTCTTCCTATGTCTGTCTGGTTTGCCTGGGCTAAACTCAACCTGCAGACAGTGTCAGCCCTTTGGAGCAGTATGTTGCGGGTTCTGACTCAAGGACCAGTCCTCATCTTGGTTAATATGTGGGTAAGCAGTAGTGATGACAGGTTAACTGACTGGTGCTGAATTGTTCCAGGTCACTTGAGGGAAGCGCCTTCCCCTCTCATGATGCATTCCCCACAGATGCCCCAGTTCCAGGGTCTGGGCCACCAGTCACCACCTCAGCAAAATATCCAGCCGAAAAAACAGGTAAAGGAAGGCATAGCCTGAATGTGGGGTCCCAAAAGTCCTGCTCAGGGTTACCAACTTGTGTAGGTAGCTCGGGCACATGCCCAAAGCAGTGCACACTCCATGCGCATGCATTAGAAGCTAGGGCCAGCCCCATTGTGGGATCCTCTTGGTGGATTGTTCAGGATGCTACTGGCTCTGTGGATGTGGGGATGGACTTACATCAAGGAAGGTGTTTGGCTAGTGACTGACCATCTCAATGTGCTAATATGGCAGGAGCTGAGAACACCCTCTGTTGTGCAGTCCCAGCCCATGGTGGCGAAGGAAGAAAAGATGCATTCACCGGTCATCCGAAATGAAACATTCAGTCCTACGTTGCGGCAGGATCCTCCCAAGCATCCAGAGAGCATCAAACCCCCTGCACATATCCAGCAAAGTGAGTTGGAGCCCCTGCACTGTTAGTGTTGAATGTGTAGTTTGGTTATAACGTAGGCTAGTCTGTTTCCCTTTGAAGGCTGAGATAGAGAAATGGATTGCTGGTCGTGGTGAAAGCCTGAGCGTTTACATCAATGTCTATTGGCCTGTCCTCCACAATGGGGATGGAAGGGGCAAGATTCAGACACCTTGGCAGCCTGTAGGAATAGTCTCTTACTATGATTTCTGTTGTTGCAGGAACAGAAATGAAACCAATGGAGGGTGGGCGGCCTGTAATCAGACCCCCTGAGCAGAATGTACCACCACCTGGAGTACAGGACAAAGACAGACAAAAACAGGAACTGAAAACACCCGTCGCCCCTAAAAAGGTAACAATTCACCACACCTGGATGCAGTTGGTTTGGGGAAAGGGGCTGTTTAGTGCCTGGTCTGACCTGCCCACACTCCAGCACTTGGGCTATATTCTTTGTGGGAGTAGGGCACAGAAACTCTGAGATACTGAAAAAGCCCTTAAAAATTTGTAGGCCAAAGTTGTTGGGGTACCCCGGAGCAGACTTGGCCTCATGTCTTATTCCAGATTGAGCAGACCTGTCTCTTCATGCTGCAGTGGGGCTCACCAGAGGAAGCTAGCTTTAGTGCTCTCTCTCCCTGTTGCTGTGCCCTCCACTGGTTTCTGAGCTATGGGGATTAGTACTCAATATTCTGGATGCAAAATAAAATACCAGCTGAATAGCAGCAAAAGTCAAAACTCAATCAGTGTGATCTGCTGGGTCACTTAATGACATAAAGGAAAACTTTAACTGTACTGAACAAATAGACACTAGTGTGCAGCCCTGCATTAGGCCGTGGGAGGTGTGCTTGGTGTCTGATTACTTTGGGAATCAGCCTGGGTCCATTCCTAGGCCCTACCCTTCACATAGTTCAGGAAGGTGCTCATCTCTCCCTCTCACCACTGGTAACCATTTCAGTTGCCCCAGTTAGCGGAATATGCTGTCTGTTTTGGGTGCAGAAAGTGGATGCATGCTACTACCAGCAGAGGGCCATCCTGGCCTCCAGCAATGGTAGAGCAACTGTGTGCCATATAGCCAGTAAGCACAGTGCTATTTTAAACTACACTGAGACAAGGTAGGTGGGATTCTTTTATTGACCAACTTCTGTTGGTGGAAGGGATAAGCTTTCAAGTTCAGACTTCTTCCTTCCCCAGACTTGGAGAAGAGCTCTGTGTAGCTTGAAAGCTTGTATCTTCCACCAACCGAAGTTGGTCCAATAAAATGTTACCTCTCCTATCCTGGGACTGACATGGCTACAATAACACTGTTAATTAGCAAAAACAAGGCTTTGTAGCACTTCAAAGACTAACAAATTTAGTTAGCTTATGCCTGCAGAAACAAACGTGAGGCTCAGAAGGCAACTGCTTTCACCTCTGAGCCTCAGTGTCCCCATTTCTGAAATGATGAGATTACATCTGCCCTGTCCATTGCAGTGGAATGGGTTGTTTGTAAAGTGTTTTGAGATCTTTAGCTGAAGAGACGTGTGCAGCAGTGCTGTGAGATATGATTTATTCCCATTAGCAGGATGTAATGGCTGGCTGCTTGGGAGCTAAAAAATGATATTCCCATCAGTGTATCTTAACTCATATTTTTATGGGTGCTGGAATATCCTTGGGGTTCCCAGCTCAAGGATCAGTCCCTACAGTAAATAGTTCAGCTTCCCCTGAGAACTCTTGGGTCACAGAGTCTAGGGCGGAGGAAGGGCACTGTTATCTTTGCTGCTTCATGAAAGTTTGGGCCCAATTTTTTTAATGTTAACATGATTGTACAAGGGAATTTGGCACTGGTGAGTGAAAGGAGCCTGGCTGAGAGCCATGGGGATTGATGGCCTCTATTTGCAGACCAGGAACATCTGAGCACAGCAGGGCAAGCATCCCCCACCTGTCGCTGTGATGCAGAGAGGACTCCCTGTGTGTGGGAAGGGAACTCAGTCTCTGGCCCATTCAGACCTACACCTCTGACATCAATAAGGTGTGCAGATGTGGTGGCTTGACAAGATGGGCGCCATGAGCTGTAAAGTGAGATCACTGGCTCATGTCATGCATGCCACTGAATAGCGTTCAGATGGTAATATACCACCTTCTTCCAGTGATGGTCCCTATTTGTATTCCACTGAGAGGTTACACATGTGTACCATGCACCCAATGGTAGTGTACGTTGGTCTGCACATGCACCCTGGCTCACCTCGTGCTTCCAGTCTAGGTGACAAAGGGCAGGGCAGACCAATCATGTCTCCAGTTCCTTATCACTGCCATCTGGTGCAGGTCAAAACTTGCAGTGTCCTCCTCTCTGTTGCACCTTTAATTAAGATAGTTATACATAGTTTTACCAGTTTATTACTGATTTTATCACAGTTTTAGCACTTAGTTTAAATAGATTGGAGTTTGGTTTTTTTCTTCATCCAACATGCCCACACACCCCGTACCCGGGTGTGGGTACTGGACTATGCCCAGGACTTCAGGCATCAAACTCTATGCCTCCTGCCCACACTGCTTCTCTGTCAGTGACGTTCACCAGTGCTGTCTCCGCTGCATGGGGGAAGCTCACATCACATCCAGGTGCAGTATTTGCCAATCTTTCTCTAGCTGCACCTGAGAAAGTCAGGCACCCCACCTCCAGAAGCACCAGTTGGAGCTTGCCATGAAGCCTCATTCGGTCCCAAGCTGGCGAACTCCCCCGTACATCAGTGTGAATCAGTGAGGAGTGCGTCTCCCATTACCATGTTCAAAGCCAGTACCGGCAGGAAACTTCCTTTGACCCTATGGGACTAAGTCTTCCTTCTATCCAAAGGAAGTGGATGCTCCTTCCATAAGTTCAAGCCATGGGGATGGAACTCACACTAAGTCCTATAGGCACAAGAAGTCCCACAATCAGTGGAATCGAGCAGTTCTGAGCACCTGTCCAGTGGTGCCATCATCACTAGCCCCACACAAGACACAGGATCTTCCTAGTCTGGGAAAGTCCACAGTATCAGCTAAGGAGAGGGTACCTCTGACATTGGGGAGATCTGGAACCATATCTGAGCCCCAGGACATGTTCACCTTGCCAGACACAGTCACCCCGTCCAGCCAGCCCCTCCATCTCTAGAGAAATTATTTCCCTACCACGAGATATGCCCTGGTACAGGTCCTCTCACCATCCGCGCCGATGATCTAAACCCTTCTGGCTCTGATGGTACCGCCATTTGAACCAGAGTCCACCTTCTCTTCCTCTGACAAATCGAAACTGGGAGAGGAACCAGCTATGTCTTATTGCCCCTATGCCATGGGGGCCATCACAACCTTCCTTGGATCTGGCCTATTGGCTGTATTGGGGACCTTAGTCCGAGTACCCCCCTCCCTTGGAACTAGTCCAGTCCACAAGGGAACATTTGCCTGCCTCCCTCTTAAGGGATCCTTCAAGCAGATGCTTGGATCTGTTGGTAGAGGAGGTGCACCTCAGTCTGGTCCCAGCAGTGCCACAAGAACTGGCAAGATTTCCCTCTTCATCTCCGGATGAAGCAGTGACCGCAGAATCCCCTTTGCCTCTGAATGACTTCAGGCAATTTCTGGAACTGTTGTGCAGAGTCACAGGGGAACTCCAAATTCCACTGGAAGAAATCCAGGACCCCCAGCATAAGTTGCTTGACATCCTCCACAACTTGGGACCAGCCAGAATTGTGCTGCCTATTAATTAAGAAGGCTATTGTGGAACCTGCCAGGACAGTGTGGCATACCCCTCCCATATGCACAGCTACCCCAGAGGGGCCGAAAAGTGTTATGTTCCTGCTAAAGGGTCTGAGTTGCATTTTTTGGCACTCTTCTTCAAACACCCTAGTTGTTCAAGCGGTGACTGAATGAGCCAAGCAACAGCACTCTCCATCTACACCTGCTGATGAGGAGGACAAATGTTTGGACCTTTTGGGATGCAAGGTATTTTCCTCGGCTAGCCTTCAATTCAGGATCATGAACTATCAGGCATTACTAGCCAAGTACAGCTCCCTGAATTACACTTAGTTCCGGGAATTTACTAATAGCCTGCCACAACATGACCCGACTTGTTTTCAGGCGCTTAATGAGGAAGGGAGGCTGGTAGCCAAAACAGCCCTCCAGGCAGAAGCTGATACCTCTTGCAGGTCCCTGGCTATAGCCATAGGTATTAGTACGGCATCTTGGCTCCATTTCTCTGATTTCCCGAGGGAAGTACAGAACACTGTTGAAGACCTTCCTTCGATGAATCCCATCTTTTAAACCAAAAGACTGATGAATCGCTGCATTCTATCAAGGACTCCAGAGCCACCATTCACTCCTGCCCCTGAAGTACAAATTCCTTCTCCCACCATCCACCCAATGCTAGAAGTTCCCCTATTTCTGGCTTTAGAGACTTTCTGAGCCCCCGAGGAAGCTCCAAAAGACTCAGCAGTCTCTGCCCCCGGGGTCCCATTTTCAAGTTTCAACCTCGCAGCTACAACCTCCAACCAAGAGGTATTTCTGAGGCGACCCCAAAAGCCGCCAACCACTGTGTCTGCCACCTCACAGCCACACTATACCCCCTTCCTTTTGGGGTTGTTTAGCACTTTTTTCTCATGCTTGGAGTGTAATGATTATAGACCAGTGGGCGTTGAACGTCATCCCCCATGCCTATATGATCAAATTCATCATGCTACCTCCTCCAAGACTGCCCTCCCTGTCCCTCTTCAGGGACCATTCTCATGACAGCATCCTCACCCAAGTGATGAACTCCTTATTACAGTGGGGAGCATTAGAACGTATTCCCCCAGAATACCAGGAAACAGGGTTTTACTCGTCTGTCTTCCTGATACCAAAGGAGAAAGGCAGGTGGAGACCAATCCTTGATCTCCGACATCTCAGTCACAAGCTCAAGTTCTGTACAGTCATGCTAGCAGCAATTATCCCATCCATAGAAAAAGCCATGTGGTTTACAGTTCTCTTATGATGGTCGCTTATTTTCACATTGATATCTATCCAGTCCACAGATGTTTCCTGAGATTCACAGTGGGCATCCACCATTTCCAGTACAGGGTGCTCCCCTTCAGAAATAACCACTGTTCCCAGAATCTTCATCAGAGTGGCCTATGTCTGATGTTTTGGGGGCTTCATGTTTCCATATGTCGGTGACTGACTTCTAGCTGCATGATCCAGGCAAGAAGCCCAAGCATCAGCCATCAGGTTGCTCAACCTCCTTTCATCACTTGGAGTCAATGTCGAGAAATCAATCCTAGATCACACGCAGTCTCTGGACTTAGTAGGGGCTGCGATTGGTTCAGTCACAGCATGGGCCTACATACTGAAAGACGGGTTCCAGACAGTGAGCGACATCATAACTTGCATTGTAAGCAGTCCTTATGTATCAGCCAGGTCTTGCCTGTCCCTCCTGAGCCACATGGCTTCATGTGCATATGTGACCCCCTTTTGCATGACTCCACCTTTGCTGCCTTCAGATGTGGCTCCAGTCCATTTACTCACCACGCCGTCACTCCGTGGATTTCATGCTGACAGTCCCTGCCAACGTACTGTCATCCTTCCAATGGTGGCCAGACCCACATTGTGTATGTGTGGGTGTTCCCTCCCTTCCTCCCTGGGCAAGATGATCATGACTGATGCATTTCTGGTAGGCTGGGGAGCCCGTATGGACAGGCACATGACACAGGGCACATAGTTTCCCCGACAATACAGGATGCACGCTAATATCCTGGAACGCTGAGCTATAGGAAAGGTATGTCAATCTTTTCTTCCATTCATTCACTCTCATCATGTCAGACAACACCACCACTATTTTCTATATTAACAAACAGGAATGGGATCAATCGCGCTGCATAGACGCAGTCAATCTCTGGAATTGGTGCATCGATCACCAGATCCTCTTGTCTGCAGCCTATCTTCCAGGGACACCGAATGTATTCTCTGACTCACTCAACAGATGTTTTGTGATTGGCCACAAGTGTGAATGTCATGATTCAGTAATACACGACATCTTCACCTGATGGGGGACCCTGACCAGAGATCTGTTCGCTTCACAAACAAAGAGCAAATGTGCCACATACTGCTCCAGAGGAGGCCTCGGTCACCACCCTCAGGATGCTCTCCTACTCTCCTGGTAAGACCAAATCAATTACGCCTTCCCTCTTTTATTGCTCCTGCCTGAAATACTGCACAAGATCCAGCGAGACGGAACGACGGTGATCTGATTGCCCCTCGGTGGCCCAGACAATTCTGATTTCCCAATCTCCTCTGCATGTCATCCCATCCACCAATTCCCATCCACACATTTCCCGATCTGCCAACCCAGTACAACAGTGAGATGAGGCATCCTAGTCCACATATGCTCCACCTCAGAGTAGGTATTTGGATGGGCATCTGCTCTATAATGCACATGCTCTCTGGCTGTGCAAGACATGCTCTCCCAACAGCAGGAAGGACTCCCCTAGGTGATGTTACCGAGCCAAATGGAAACATTTCTCATCTTGGATCCAACAAAAAGGACTTCTGCCTGAATTGGCAAGGATCCCCCGATCCTGGATTACATTCTGTCCTTGAAGTCATCAGGTTTCACCCTCAACTTTTGAGTCTACTTGGCAGCGATTAGCGTGTTCCACCCTCCAGTGGAAGGTTACATCGTCTTTACACACCCACTAACGCCTAGGTTTTGGAAAGACCTCATCACAGTTTTTCCATCTGTCCAAACGATCACATCCCAATAGGACCTGAATCTAATTCTCTCTATGCTAATGAAACCACCCTTTGAACCATTAGCATTGTGCTCCATGTCCCTCCTTTCCATGAGAGTCGCCTGCCTTGTTGCTATCACTTCCGTGAGAAGGGTCGGTGAACTTGAAGCTATGATGATGGACCCGCCTTTCACAGTGTTCCACAAAGATAGTCTCCCCCTACGTCTACAGCCCAGATTTTTACCAAAGGTCATTTCCCAGTTTCACATCATTCAGTCCATTAACTTACTTGTTTTCTTTCTGAAATCACATGCATCTGCAGAGGAACGTCGATTCCATTCCCTGGACGTCTGACGAGCTCTGGACTTCTGCCTGCAGGGAACAAAACCAGTTAGGAACAAAATCAGTCAGGAAGTTCCCTAGGTTGTTTGTTGCAGAAGCAGAAAGACTCGGAGGACAAACCATCTCCACCCAGAGGCTCTCTAAAGGGATTTTGGGTTGCATTACACTCTGCTACCAACTGTCTGGCATACCTCCACTCACGGGGTACAGGCTCACTCGACAAGAGCTCAGACTTCGACAATGGCCTCCCTTCAGGACATGCCAGTTATGGACATATGTAGAGCAGCCATTTTGAATTTGAGACCTTTGCAGCGCACTACACCTTAGTACAGGACTCATTGGCAGATGCCTCCTTCAGTATGGCAGTTCTCCACACGACCCCCATCCTCATCCTCCTCTAACCTAGGTACTGCTTGTTAATCACCCTCAGAGGAATACAGATCATCCCTCGAAGAAGAGGTTACTTATCTGTAATTGGAGGTTATTTGAGATGTGTGTTGTCCCTATCTGTATTCCACTTCCTGCCCTCCTTCCTCTCTGCTATGGATCTGTCTGATTTGCAGTGGAAAAAGAATTAGAGATGCTGTCGGTCTGCCCCACCTTTTATCACCTTAGCTGGAAGCATGCACGGACCAACAGACATTACTTCCAAATTCTCTTGACTTGAGGCCCATGGTTTGCATGTGTAACCCTCAGTGGAATCCAGATAGGGATCACACATCTCAAAGAACCTCGTTACAGGTAAGTAACCTCCTCTTTCAGTAGCTGTCATTCTGGATTGAAACAGGTCACAAGTGCTGGAGGCTGTGGGTCCCCCCTTTCTGTGGTCTCTTACTATGTCTCTGTGAATTCAACCATAATGCCTAGCACTAAGTCTCCTGCCAGACTCATGCTCCTATGTGCTGTTAACATTAGCTGGGGGCTTTGCCTGCTGACTATGGCCCAGTTTCCTATGTGCTGTTAACATTAGCTGGGGGCTTTGCCTGCTAACTATGGCCCAGTTTCTCTCTAATGTTGCCGCCTTGACTTCATAGGATCTGAAAATAAAGAACATGGGCTCGTGGGCAAGCTTGGTCCAGAAACCCCCCACCACTCCATCCTCCACAGCAAAGTCCTCCAGCGACAGCTTTGAGCATTTCAAGAGGGCAGCGCGGGAGAAGGAGGAGCGGGAGAAGGCACTCAAAGCTCAGGCAGAACAGGTGGAAAAGGAGAAGGAGCGACTGAGGCGGGAGCAGGAGAGGATGAGGTGAGAGGCCTGCACATCTGTATCTTGATGTTCCTAAAGCTCGTCTCTCCATGATACCAGGGTGCTGTGTGTGGGGTGGGAATGGGGCTGTATCCAGGTGGACAGTCACTTCTCCATCCTGCTCTTTGCTTCACTCGGCAGCATGGTGCCTTGGAGCCACTGCCTCATTCTTTGGGAAAAGACGGGTTTTGCAGCATGGTCAACCAGAAAAGGGTGAGGGTGGGGCTGTTCCCACTGCCCTTTTGAGGGGTAAACCAGACATGGCCCTATTGTCCAGGCTGCCTTTTCTCTAGCTCCTTACACACTTACACACTGCAGTGCAGGCACTCTGTACATACTCACAGTGTGTGTCCATGGTGGGCTCAAGAAGAGATGGTCTCCATGCCCACTCAGGAGCCAGTGCAAATTGTAGCGCTCCAGTGTCATACTCTGTTCACGGTTCATACGGTTTAGGTACCTGGCTGTGCTGCTGGGTAACAGCTGCTGGTTCCTCCTTCTCAAGCTGACTAATACCACAGTTACGCAAGAAGCAACATGAGCAAGAATCTCTCAGTGCTAAGCACTTTCCATAGCACAGTGTGGAGTGTCACGACTATGCAACGTACTCCACAGTGAGAAACCCCTTAGACACCCATTCTCCAGCTGGGATCCCCAGGGAGTGCTTCCTGGGAGAGGTGGCTGGACGTGATGCTGGCTGCTCTTCCTTGTTTCCAGCTGCTATCTTGCATTAAAAAATGCAACACGTTGAGTCCTTTCCTCAGGTGACTTCACAGGTGATTGCTGGAGTTGCCGCAGGAAGGTTATGGAATCACAATGGAGAAGGGAGGAATCCATGAGATGCTCTAAGATACAGGTCACATTAGGAACAAGTTTGAATCAGCCAAATCTGAGACATCTCTTCCCTCTCTAGGATGGTGTTTTCTCAAATAGTTCTTCATCACAGCAATGATGAGCCAGCCCAGGGTGTGGAAGAAGGGACCCTGCAGAACCCCTAGAGAGCTGTATTAGAAACTGCCATGCCTTACGGGTGTGCACAAAGCACCCCACCATTCTAATGTTGCTCTTGGGTCTTGGCAGGAGTCGTGATGATGAGGATGCCCTGGAGCAAGCACGCAGAGTTCAGGAAGAAGTCCGGAGACGCCAGGAGCAGCAGCAACAGCAGCAGCAACAGCAGCAGCAGCAGCAGCAGGTGTCAGCTGCAGCCTCTGCGCCCCAAGCACAGAGCTCTCAGCCACAGTCCTCTCAGTCCATGCTGGATCAACAGCGAGAGATGGCCAGAAAACGGGAGCAGGAGCGAAGGCGCAGGGAGGCGGTGAGTGGGGAAGGGGATATGGGAGGGCAGATGTTCAGGTAGTGAGCTCAGTGGCAGAGCATCACTCTGCATTTAGTTTGATAGTCCTAGAGCATGCTGGGTTTATGTCCAGGGGTTACAAGCAGGCCACAGTGCTTTCGCTGGGATGTTGATGCCTGGGTGAACTGAGTGGAGACTCCCAACTTCAGCAGATTGGCAGACAGCCGTGCTAGGAGACTTGGGTCCAGTTCTATAGGGCAAAAGAGCTAGATTTGATTCTACCAGTAAAAAGTTTAGGTAGCCCAGCAAACTCCTGGTCAAGTGCAGCACCCCATCCTGCGAGTGTTCCCAGGGCAATTCCACAACCTTTGTAATTCTCCTGTCTCCTCTCCCCCTTCAGATGGCAGCTACGATCGACATGAATTTCCAGAGCGATTTGTTGGCAATATTCGAAGAGAATCTTTTCTAATAGCGCCTGGTTTTCTTCTCCTGACTCTTTAATTTCCCGGCGAATCTTTGACTCTCCATAGTGTTAACGGCGGCTGGGAGGGGGAACGTTCCTGCAGCCCTTCTGCATGTGTGACCGTTGCGGATCTTTCAGTCAAGGCCTCAGAAGGATCAGCAGAGTCTGCCTTACAGTTTATCTTTTGCCCCCCTTCACACACTGAAGAAAGACCGACCAAGACAAGCCAACTACGTACTAGGTTTGATTGGACATGCAGCTGCTGGGAAGGGTGCCCTGATCACTCAACATTCTCTATGCCAAACTTATTCACAGTATATCCAGGACTTCATGTTCTTCACACCTTTTCTATCCATAAGGGTTCTCAGTTACAGAATGTCTATGAATAAACAATGCTGTGTCACGACAGCACGAGATGCTCTTCACTGAGAGGCTGCATATGGGAGAATCCTGGCAAGAATGGGAGACCTGGGGTCCAGCTGGGAAAATACACAAGCTGTATCTGGTCCTTTCATCACTGGCTTTGCCTTTAACTTAATTTCCCACAAGCCTTTAGCTGGGAGCCATTCTCTGTAAGTGTTCGCTTGTGAAAAAGGGAATAGTACAGTGGAGGTGTCAAGTGTAACTGGCCATTTGAGTGAGGTTTTTGTTTTAGCATTGTGTGGAGGTCCGGGAACTGGAGCTAGACTACCAACCAAAGTCAGTTTCTTTCAGTCTGTTTTTTTTCCTCCAGGCAGTTTGGCACTGCTCAACTCTTGACTGGGTATTAATTGTCTCTTCGTTATAGAGTGGAGTGGGGAAACCAATAACACCAGGGGAAGCTACCCACCCTGTCACTAGTGTTTGACCGTGGCTGTATTGTATAGTGACTATAGTTGGCATATATTTGTTTGAGGTTTTTGGTGAGCCAAAAACTCGGTGTAAAGACACTGCTTCTATTTTGCTCAGTTTCAAACTTTTAGTCTATATTTTTAACTGTAAAACCAGAAAGCTGCATTTTGGGTTTTTTTAAATGTCATAAAATATAGTTTAAAAAGAAGTTTTTATACCTAAAAAGAGTGGCTGAGAGGAGGGCAGGTGGAGGCGGCAGTTTTGAAAAGGCTCCTTCCACCACCTGTCAAATCTCACTCGCTAGCAAGGGCGCTTTCCCACGCGCCTTCAGTGTATGTTCTTTTAATTTTATTCTTTGAACTGTTAAAACGTTATGTGCCATAAATACCCACTATACAGTACAATACTGGTATGTCAGTATTGGGCAAGCGCTGGAGTCATTGATTGGTTTTACTTTAATACAGTAAATATGCATTTGGTCTGTACTGATCATGGAATAAACTCATCTCTTTTTTTTTAAAAGCTGGTGTCGTACTGACATTTCTTTGAATCCTGCTTGTGATGAAGTTGTTTAAAAGGGTGAGGTTTGTTTAGGAAAGCCTGTCCCTATCTCCTGACTGTGCTCTAGGGGAAAGGAAGGCATTTGCATGCTCCTGTCCCCATCCTGGGGGGGAAGCTTGTCCCAGGTAGCCCGTGTGCATCCTCCCTCCTAAGCGAGGGCCAGGAGAGTTGCCATGCTAGAGCAACACGGTCCTGGGCAAGGTGTAGTGAGGCTGGTCTTACGTGAAGGCTTCATCCTGCTATCAGCCCCTCTCTCTCTCACCCAGAGGTTGCCTCAGGACACCAAGCTGACACCCACAGTGTCTCAAACAGCTAGCTAGTCTAAAACCCTTTCCAGTTTCTGAGATTGTGATACAGACGTAGCGGATGCTATGTAAAGTAAGCACAAGAGCCTGCCTAACTCCAGAGGTGACACTTGTCCCACTGAGCAAGCACTGGGATTCTCCAAGCCTTGGCCAAGCTATTCATTCTGAGAGTTCATGGCTTCCATTGATACTTGCTTTCTGAGGTTTGGATGGGAGGGGGGATTATTCATGGGATGGAAGGAGGAGCGTGGACAATGGGGTGGAATGGTCTTGTCTTCACATTCCAGACCCAGGTCAGTGTGAGAACTGGGTGCAGCTATCCCCAGGAGGATCCAGTCAGGACAGGAGACAGATTAGATGGCACTAGTGTGGATAAATAAACTCCACTTTGCTGCTGTCTCAGTGACCAAGCAAGTGTTGAAATAGCAGCCTCAGGTGGTAGAATTTGACTGTCTGCCATAAGCTGACTTCAGTGTTTTCTAAATTAATCCCTTGTCATCCTTTGAGCTCTCTGCTGCCTGTGGGGAGGGGAATACGATTAAAAGAAATCAGCCTGTTAAGGAAGTTTCTCTTAGCTAATATGACAGACTGAGTGATGTGCGAGGTGGCTGGGGCAGTGGGGAGACTGCAAGAAAGTTTGAAACCCATCCCATAAACCTGCCCAAATCCTTCCCCTGCCCCCACTCCAGTGAAACACTTAAGTCAAACCTGGAAGGCTCCTCCTCACTCTAGTCTAGTTAGTGATCGAAACCTGTGCTGACCAAGAGAATGGTCAGGGCATTCAAGTCCTCCATCTCTGTAGATCTTAACCTCTGGCCTTCTTACTGTGCTAGCCATAATGACAGGCAGGCCTAGAGAAGCAGAGTGCAAGATTTGTCTGGTGATGGCGTGAGTGGCTCCTGATTCTGTCTAAGTAGCTTAGGGAGCCTTTTAACTGCATCAGTTGAGGGACTTTTGTGCTTTGGAATGTAGAGCCCCACTTTTCTGTCGACTGTTTGAGGAAATCATCCTGAACTAGTGAACTGCCTGTCTCGTTAGAACCCCTTGGCGTCTCTAGCGGAAAAGTCCTGGTTTCCCTTGTCTGGGAGAACTTGCATCAGGTAATTGCATTAGCAGCTGATCCTGCTGCTGCTGCAGAGAAATCCAAAGGAGCAGCATTCCTGTTCTTCTTGCTTGGCAGAGCCCCTGACTAGACCGGTGAGTCACTGCAGGTTAGCCTCACAGCTCAGTGGGTTTGTTTAGATCAGATGTGCCAGTTGTGGATCTCCAAGTTGTGGCTGCTCTTAACTTTAAAATACAACTGCAGTCTGAAAGCGTACAGATCCCAGGATCCTGTGCTCATGCTGGTGGCCTGACCAAGATAATTGAATGCTGGGATTTGTCGTTTTCTTGTGAGTCAGGTCCTCCGGTCCCCCTCCCCCATGATAAAAATGGACACAACTGACATTTTATGCAAATTAGGCGCCACCCTTATGCCACTGGCAAATGGTTGATGGGGCCTCAGATTGGGCAACGTGTGGGCAGACTCTTCTGGCTCGGGCAGATTCTCTGTGCTGTGCCAAGCCAGTGGAATAGGACTTGCTTGGTTTTACTCTGATCCCCAAGAATTGGCAGGTGCAAAACCTCATGGCAGGGTAGGGCATGGAATAATCACAGAAAGGTAGAGAACATGCCATTCCCATGTCCAAAGGGCTGCTAACATTCACTTCTAACAGTCCTTGCCCAGAGCTTCAGCTTCATCCTCTCCAGAACCAGCTGGTGTCAGTCTGTAAATTGCCTCTGGATTTCAATCTTTTTTCGGTTGTGCATTGCATTGTAAGATCGTAGTGGGGGAAATCTGAACCACTGGCTTCTCCTCTAACCTCTTCCAACAACGTCTCTTGAACATCATGCCAGAGCCATAGGGCGAGCTGCTTCCATCTCCCACCCTTCTTGTGCAGTATTCCTCTTTCCAAGCTCTCTCCTTCTTATGAAAGCACTTTGAGTGATCATCTCCTCCCTCCTTTAATTTTAAGCTCAGGGTTTTCCGGGTATTTTAAGTGCACATCCGCTGTAAGAGTGACCACACACACACTCATCGCGATTGTACATAAAATCCACCACACTGCAAACAAGAAAACAAACCAATTGGAAGTGCTGGAACTTCTAAGAGAGCACCCTCGGTTGTAAAATAAAGAAAACAAATATTATATAATTTATATGTATGCAAAGAACAAACCCCCTGTATCTAGTCAATAGCGAGATTAGTCCTTTTTTTAATGTTCAACCCTTTTTTGCATTTGAAATTTGCCAAACCTTTATCGTCAGTAGTTAAAAATTCAGAGTAGCAGTAGCATTTTTTAGACTGGTGGGTTAATCCAGTTGTCTTTCCCTTTCTTGCTCACCTCTGTATTGTTTGCAAATATCTGGAAATGTTTACAGGTTACACCTACATACTCTGTAACTTTGAATATTTTTTAAGCTGTACTCTTCTTGTTCTCTTCTGTGCATTTTTTTTGTTTGTTTTTACACGTTGCCGAATGATGACCATAGCGTGGTATTTCTAGCTGGAGAAATGGTTCCTTCAGTTTTTTTTCTGCCAAAGGTTTTTGCTATTCTCATGGGTTTTTTCCTGTTTTACTGTGTGTGTTTATAATTGGGTTGTCATTCAGACGATACACTATTTAATTTCCCCCACCACATCCCCTTGTGTATGATTTAACAGTTATGGCCATTAGAATGCATCCTCTTGCTATAGAAGTCTAGGCTAAATGATGTAATCCTGGTTATTTTCTCCCCCTCTTTAGTCCTGTACAAAAGAATAAGAGAAACGTACAATCCCACTGTACTTTTTGCACGGAACGCTTGGCAAATAATTCTGTCAGTGAATTTGAGACTTGTATTAAACACTTTAGACATTTGTAGAAGGGAATTCATAGAGTTTTCACTTATATACTAAAGGTTTTTTTGTGCGGTTCTCATTGCAAAAATAAACATTTGTACTGAATATAAAGCGAAAACTACTTGTCTGAGATTTTATCTGTTGTGCATTGAAACTGGATTCACTCAAGATTGTGACAGTGTTTGGGCCCCAGCTCCATAAAGGGCTCGTTTCAGGATCAGCTCCTTAATCATTGCATTTTATATTCCAAAAAAAATCTAATGTGACTAATTGCAACGGTGTCATTGATGTCACTGGTAAAACCCCAGCACTTAAAGCAGAGCAATGGCTAGTGCTGGCTGTTCTAACCTTTTTGCTGTCACACGGTCAACAGCCGTGCACTGGCCAAGGGTCTTCAAAGTGACGAATGATTTTGGGGGCCCATCAGGAGACCCCTTGAAAGAACCTGGTTCCAAGTGCCACACCCCCCTCTGAAAATCTCACTCCTTTAAGGTGTCACAAGCTGGCATCTAAGATCTTAAGTCTCTGGATTGAATCATGGCCAGCCCCACTGCATGGGCAGTGCAGGGTTTTTGCTTACGCCAAGTGCTTGTGTTTTGGAAATGGTAGGATATGGTACGTAACCACACTGGTCATTGAACGCCTGAGCGAGGGTGAAATCATGGCCCTGCACCCCCAAAGAGTCACACAGCTCCCTTCGCTATGAACAGTGGGGAGCAAAATGCCAAATAAGTGTCAGGCCCAAGACTGGAGCCCAGTTGTCATGGTCCCAACGGTGGGGCCCCGTGGCCTTTCTGCCATGTTACTAACCCTTTTGGGGCTTAACATCTGAAAATGTAGCTAAGGACTTCACTTCACTTTCACGGCACTCTTCCCCGTAGATTGCAAAGCCTTTCCCCAAGGTGGGTGAGAATCATTTGCCCCACAGTATGGTGGCCTGAAATGCAGAAGTTTGAAGTCCTTTCTTTGAGGCCCTGTGCTCTATTGGGTAAGACCTAGAGCTGCTACAATAAAGAGCAGAGCTCTGTTCCCCATCCTGCCCTGCATTTCCTATTTAACCTTTTCCAAGTCACTTATGCTCCCTGTCCCTCTCTTCCGCCCCTGGAAAATGGGCCTGTGCACGTTCCCGTGAGCCAAGGGGTGTTTGGGTGGCGAATGCGGTAGGAGTCGTCACTGCACAAGATGCTAGAGCGTCCTTCCCCTTTGAAATGTCCCCATGGTGGATCACAGGCTGCTGGGGGAAATAGTCACCAATACTGAGGGGGCTTCAGCAGCATGATGAACAGAAAATTGCATCTAAACAGACATTGGATTATTTGTGCGCTTGAAAACTGCCCCCTGGTGTGAGCCAGCTACCGCTGCCCTGGGTCCAATGCCACAGAGGGATGTGATATAGCTGAGGTTAGTCCTGCTTTGAGCAGGGGGTTGGACTAGATTCCTCCTGAGGTCCCTTCCAACTCTAATATTCTATGACTCCGAGGGGCACCACCATCAGGTGCATAACAGGCTTCAGAGGCTTTAATCTCAGCACTTCGCCCATGCGACACAGCTCTAAACCTCTGACAGCTGGATTCTTACTTTTCCCTTTTATCTGAGCTTGGTTTGGGGGATCCTAGGCCCCACTGTGCCCCTTTCACCAGAGCTGAGCCCCCGTTGAATAACAGTCCAGCTCAGCACTGGTGAAAGGGGCACGGTGGGGCTCAGGATCCCCCAAACCAACCTCAAAGGCCATGACCTGCAGAGCACAGAGTCTCCGTCTGAAATTCCTTCTACTTCCCGGGCGATAGTGGCTTTTTGCCATTGTAGGAAATCTTTATCCCTTCCCCATAAGGTTCAACAGGTCGACGCTTTAACTTCAAGTACCTTCATTAGTCCAAAGGCTGGTCAGCCCAATAGCACGTAAGATGATCATATGAATTAATTATCCCCCAGATGCTGGAAGTAGCCATCAGCTACTTACGGCAGACCCCAGAAATAGAACCCATCACATCTTCCGGGTGTCCGTTGTCCTGGCTATCGAGGGACCTTTGAGCTGCTTTTCCTCACTTACCGCTTACACGCCCCGACGCGGCTGCTCTGTACTTTGCCTGTCTCCTGGCAACTCTTGCCTAGCACTCACTCGACTGACTACTTCCCTGCACAGCAGTTGTGGCTAACTTGTGCTCGGTCTCTGGCTCTGCCAGGGAGTCCCTAAGCTCCCTGGGAACACTCTGCTTTCCCTCCCAGTTAACTATAACCAATTAACTGCACCTCCTGACTCGGGCATCATTTTACAAGCAACTCCCCACATCTCTGCCCGTTTCTCAAGGCCTTGCTAGTGCCTTGTATTCTTTCAGCCTTAAAGACCCAGCTCCTGGAGTTGGGATGATGGGTGAATTGCAGCTTTCATTTAGAAATAAAAAGCAAGTTTCTGGCCATGTGGTTGCAGAGAGAATCTGGAAAATGCCCTCAGCCCTCCAAAAGGCTCAGAAACCAGTTGGTGATGAACAAATCCCACAGTGATGATTGTTCAAATCTCAGGATTTTGGGAGCCTTGTTCTTGATTTTTGAACCCCTAAGGTTGGTGGTGTCATGGTCACGGAGAGACACCATGGCACCAGCAACAAGGCCCTATGCTGGCATTTACAAGAGCTGTCGCCCTCCATGAGCACCAAATCACTGGCATGTGATGATTGGTTTGATGCTTGTGTTGCACCAGAGCTCGCTGCCGGCTCTGGGCTGTCTGAACCTGCCACGCTGCACCTGCTGGATCCTCTACAGGCCGGTAGAGAGCTCCGGGGCAGGGCGGCACCCGGGGGGTCCCAATATACTCCTTCCCCCCACTTCTAGCAATAAGCTCATTGGTCATGTCTCAATCCACTTGGGGATTAGGTCTTAAGACTTGTTATTTTCTCTGCTATTGGCACTTAGCTAGGGACCAATCCACCATAAGCTGCAGTTACTTGTTTCAAACTTCTGCTGGCTTCTAGCTGGCTTAAACTGGTTTTGTGGTTAGCCTACTTTCCTACAGTTGACCTAGTTTTCTGCAGTTAGCCTACCTCTGCATGTCATCCCGAGTTTATGCCCAGGTTAGGAGGCACCTAGCTTTGCTCGGGAGGCCTACTTTTGCTCATGGGGCCTAGCTGTTATTACTTATGCTAACTCAGGCCTAGTCTTGCCACTCACATTGCCCTCACGTCACAAAATTCTTCCACTCCTTACAAAGTGTAACTTGTGCCTGGCTCGGAAGAATCCAACTGAAGACGGAGCTCTCCATTTGGCCTGCTTCCAAGTCAGGTCAGGAGACCTTCGCTCGCACATCTGTCTCCAGACAGACCCAGTGCCCCTTCGACTCAGCTAAGGTCTTCCCTAAGCGGGTGAATACTTCAGAGGACACAGGGAAAGCTCCAAAGAGGAGGAGCTTGGTCTCCCACCACAAGGAGCTGGCTCCCAAAAGGCCCCAATCTCCTGTGAAGTCTCTGATGTCGTCACTTTGATTTTTTAAGCACCAACGGAGCTGAGAGCAAAGGCACCATTTTAAGTCTGATGTAGATAATGCCATTCCAGAGGAGCTTATGTCCTGGGGCTCCCTGTCCTTCACAGATGGTATCGGGCCTGTCTAGTCGAATTCTCAACTAGGTAACTGGGGAGACAAAGGACCCTTCCTCCAGTACTGGGCAGGAGAAACACAGCTCCGGCAGGCAACGGGCAGATAAGGAATATTACGTTCCTCCCAGGGACTCAGAATTTGTTTTCCCACCCCCCACCCAATTCCCTGGTGATGGATGCCATAAACAAGCGGGATAAACAGAATTACTCCAGGTATACTCCTTATGATAAGGGCCAGAAAAAGTTAGACCTTTTTGACCAAAAGGCCTACTCATCGGTGACCCTCCAATTTCAGATCGCAAACTGTAAGGCAGTCATGGCCAAATTTGAGATTACAAGTTTGGAACCTTTAGTGATGATCTTCCAGGGGAGCACAGAGAACACTTCCAGGCCATTGTTAAGGAGGGCCAATTATTAGACAGAAAAATCTCTCCAAGCATTCTTGGATGCCAAAGACCCTGCCGCGAAATCCATCTCCACAGCAGTTGTTGTGCGCGGGGTGTCGTGGCTCCAGGCGTCAGGGTTCCCAAGAGATGTTGAGAATGTTTGAGGACCTCCCATTTGATGGTCAGGAGCCCATCTCATGAACTACAGATGAGTCCCTGCACACGCTGAAGGACTCCAAGGCCATGCTGAGGTCTCAGAGTATATACATTTCTATGAACAAGAAGAGATTTAGCAGGTCTCAAACCTATCAGAGATTGTGCTCAGCTCAGATGTTTGGATTTCACAGACCCACCGAACCCACTAGAGACAAATATTCTAGAGGAAAAGCACTACCTGCCCTCCTTCAGCTAGTACCCAGTCCTGAGGGTCTGTATCCGTGTATTCACCCCCTTATACACTGTTGTTTTGTGTGGTATCATTTGAAAACTCATTTGCTGGTTATTATTGTCCTGAAAAATATGTGGCAACACTGAATAATTATAAAATTATACTGTATGATTTTATTAACACATTCCCAACCCAAACAGGTCTGTCTGAAACGAAAGAATGTGTGTGCTGCTTAATTTGCATTTAAGCAGTAAACAGAATCATCAAGCACAAAGTGGGTCCCAGCAGGTGGGAAAACCAACAGGAGACATTCTCCCCTCTAGACTTTGTCTCCTGATTCTCGCCTGGAAATGTTCACTAGGAAGGGGCCTGACACTATAAAAATGATGGACAGACACCCCTAGGCACCCCTTCTCCTCCTCTCACCCTCTCTACTGATTGACTGCACCAGAAGGAACAAAGAAAGCAGCCATCACACAGAAGAAGGGGTCCTGGCCTCCAAGTTTGGTCAGTGAGGCTGTTGCGAGTGTGTGGTGAGAGAAACCTTGCTTTGAACTGAACAGAGCCTGTGAAGTTTGGCACTTTTTCTCTTGTAGCCATTTCCGACTTTCATGCCTCATTTCCTGTGTTCACTTAAAATCAATCTGTCGTTAATAAACATGTTTTCTTGCTCTCTCTCTCAACCAGTGCGTTTGAATTGACGTGTTCGGGAAACTCCATCTGGGGTAACCAGATTTGTGCATATCATTTCTGTTAATAAAATGACAGACTTTATATGAGCTTATCTGGTCCAGGAGAGGGCTGGGCAGTACAGGACATGCATTTCTGGGGAGAAGTCTGGGCCTGGGCTCACCCTGCTGTGTAATTCAGGCTAGTGAAAGCCTGAGTGTGCCTGGCAGTTTGCCCACAGACACAGCTGGGAGTGACTTGCCTGCTGGAGGCTGTTTTTGAGCTATCCAGGGGTGCAAGCAACAATAGCAAAGCATTATAAAGAGCAGGGCTGACCCAGCTACTCGCGAGGCTAGTTGGATCATGGGCATGTCACGCTAGTCGTCATCAAAACAATTCTGACAGGTTGGTCAAGGGCTCGCTTCCTCCCTCACCTCTACTTTGCAAGCTGCAACCTTTCGCCCACCTTCCCACTTTTGGAGACTGCCTCCCATTTCCAACATCCTGGGAGGTGTATTACAACAGGCAAGTGGGTCATGGAAGTTAGGACATTGGACTATCCCTTCCCTCCCTCCCTCCCTGTCTCTCCTCAGGGAGCACCATAACAAGACTATATGGACTACCCCTGGGGGAATTCTGCGCAATGCACAATGCAGAATTTGCCCTAAATTAATGTTCTGCACAGAATTTTATTTTTCCCCACAGAATTGGTGTTGCAGAGCTGCTGGCCACCCCTGGGGGGGGGCTGCTGGACCCAGCAGAGCCTGGCTCTCCAGCTTCCAAATCAGGACACTGCCCGGGGGAGGAAGAGAGGGCTGGAGGGTTCCCGGCAGCTGCAGTTCCCAGCACATCCTGAAGGAAGGAGGCGGCATGCAGAAACTCTGTACAAGCCCAGGACCTGGCATCAGGCTATTTCTCTCTCTGGATCCCTGAGCTCTAGGGGGAGGGGATGCAGGTGTCTGGGTTGGGGGTGCCCCTGTGGCTGGACTCTGGGGGTAGTGGGTGCAGGTGTCTGGGCTTGAGGGGCACCCCACGGCTGGGCTCTGGGGGGGGGGGTAGCAGGATGTGGATGTCTGGGTTGAGGAGGTGCCTTGTGGCTGGGCTCTGCGCATTAGGGGGTGCGGGTGTCTGGGCTGGGGGGGTGCCCCATGGCTTGGCTCTGCGGGGTAGGGGTGCAGGTTCTGAAACTGGAGGGGCAGCGTTTTCTTCCAAGTTGTGCCCAGCTGGCACTTGACACACCCAGACGGAGGCACCCAACAAAAGCACAACAGTGACACAGGAACTGGGTTGTCATAGGGGGTTCCTTGGAGAATGTGATTCTATTGCTGTTTTGACAGATAAAATATGCAGAATTTTAAAATATCGTCTGCAGAATTTTTAAGTTTTTGGCACAAAACCCTCCAGGAGTAACTGACTAAACACCCCCCTGCTTTGTTTAGGAGCCACAGCCCCCCCCGAGGAAGGGGTTTTACTCAAAGTATTTTCTCATGACAAAGGAGGACAGAGGTGGAAACCTGACATCTAAGACAACTGAACAAATCTGTAAAGTCGTCAGCGTTCCGGATGGCGACGTTAAAGGCAGAAAATCAGTTCTTGGCCCTCAGCCTACAAGTCACCTATTTCCATATAGAGTATGTCCCGCACACAGAGATACCTGCACTTCACCATGGGCCAGGATCATCAGTGCCGACTACTCCCATTCAGCCCCTCTTTGACCTCAAGGGTGCTCTCAAAGTTTTTAGCAGAGTAGCTGCTCACCTTTAGTGAGAAGCAGTTTAATCTTCCCGTATCTTGACGACTGGCTAGTCGAAGGCTGATCTTACACAGCAGTACTAATGTCCACCAGGCAGCCCTCGCCCTCACCCTCTTCCAGGAATTAGGTCTTGAGCTAAACATTAAAAAAAAAAAAAAATTAGTCCCTGTGCAGCGAAGACAATTCATAGGGATGTATTTGGATTCGCTGGTACCCAGATCCATCCTTCCCACAGGCAGATTTATAACTTTGCAAGCCTGGTTGGGACAATTCAAGGAAAACCCGGTACTACAGTAAGGAACTGTTTGCAGTTCCTGGGTCATAAGACAACTCGCACCTTTGTGACCAAGCATGCAAGATTATGCCTCCGATGCTTTCAGGGCTGGTTCAGAGGGACCTATTCCTCAACCAGAGATAGCTTGGACAAATAGGTTATGGCTCCCCTCCAGCTGAAGAACTCCCTGGATTGACAGAAAGATCAACGTAATGTCTGTGCAGGCATCCCTTTCACCCAGCCAGCTCCCACGATAACTGGACAGTGGATGAGTCTTGGCTAGGGTGGGCAGCACACCTCATCTCACTCTCAACTCAGGGCAGATGGTCACCGCAGGAAGCCAGAATCTATATCAACCTGTTGGAACTCAGGGCAGTCAGGAACACCTACCAGCTCCTACCCTCATCAGCGACAAATGCATGATCAGCATCATGACGGGCCATGTGGCTTGCATGTTTTATACCAACAAACAGAAAGGAGCAGGATCCCCCTCCCTGTGCGCTGAAGCTAGAAAGTTATGGAACTGGTGTATAGCCCATCAGATTTTACAGCCGTTTACATGCTGGAGTCTCAAATGTCACAGCTGATATGCTCGGCAGGCACTTCTCCCAGCAGTTGGATTCAGATTCTTCACAAGGTTTTCCAGAGGTGGATCTGTTCTCCACATCCAGCAACAGGAAGTGCCCCTTATTCTGCTCAAGAGGAGCCCTAGGTTGCCTCTCTTTGGGAGATGCCCTTTGTCCAGGGACGGAGAAAGGCCTGTTCTTCGCATCCCCTCCAGTGTCACTAATTCTTAGACTGATGACTGAGATCAGACTGGACAAAGCCAGGGTTAACCTTGCAGTGCTGACCTGGCCAAGATAAGCCTGGGATCCTTACCCGCTTCTCCTCTGTGTCCAACTGCTGCTCAAGCCTCCAGCCATACCTCATCTCCTCTCCCAGGATGTGGGTCAGGTGCTTCACCCCATCCTGGGGTCCTCTGTGTCCAGTCATGGCTCCTAGATGGTTCACGGAATTAGACTCCACCTGCTTGGCAGGAGAACAACAGGTAAGAACTAAACAGTAGAAGGGAGTCAATTGGAATTACCTTCAGAAATGGAAGAGCCTCATCTACTGGTGTCCCCATCACCACCACGGCCTTGTACCTGAATATTCTCCACTCTCAGCCATCTTGGATTATCTGCTGGATTTTTTAAAAACAATTGGATTTATCAGTTAGCTTTATTAAGGTCCATCTCACTGCAATATCGGCTTTTCATTTCCCTGTGAGGCATTTGCTATTTCTGTACACTGTATGTCTACTCCATTTATTACGGGTCTGGGAAATCTTTACCCGCAGGTTAAGGATCCTACTCCAACTGGGGATCTCAACCTGGTACTTAGATACTTTATGGGACCCTCCACTTGTACCTGTGGTGACCAGCTTCTGGCTTCATTTATCTATTAAGATGGACTTTCTACTAGCTATCACATCAACCTGCAGGGTTGGAGAAAGTGGCGCTTTGGTGGCAGATCCCCCATTTACAGCATTTTTCAAGGTTTCCCTATGGCCGCACCCAAAATTCTTACCTAAGGTGCTGTTGGCTTTCCATCTTAACCAGTTTATTCATCTACCAGTATTTTTTCCAAAACCACATAAATCTCAGCAGGAGAATTCCCTTCATATTGTCGTGGAAAAGATCAGACAGCTTCTCTTTTGGGTCAAATTGAGCAGAGCTTTATTCTGACAGACACACACAGAGCTATGGCCATAGGGGAGCCCTGGACAGCACAGGGTTTCTGTGCTGCTATCAGGAGACCCTCCCCAGGTTTGAATGCCTATGGCTTATATGGGATAGCTCTTCCCATACTGATCGCATAGTGGAGTTTTCCATTGCAAAACAAGTCTGACACACACTTCCTTATCTATTACACAAGTCTAACGGCTCTCCTCTTGGCTGTTACAAGAATAGCTAGGAGCGATTACAAGAGCAGATAGTTACAAAAACAGCTTAAAGTGCAATTAACAATCTTCAGTGGGGTCTTCCATCCTTAGTCATGCTAACTTCCATTTCCGTCATTCATTTCAGTGTAAGGCTGACCAGGCCTTGCTTTTGTTCTTCCATATTATATTAGCTACATGATGGGCATTGGCCTTTTATCTGGATAGGACCAAGCAATTTCGGAAATCACCTAGACACTGCCTCATCATAGAAGGATCAAAGGGAGTCCATGATCTCTTAACAGAGACGTTTGAGATGGAATTCTGGATGTCTTCCTGCTCGCTATGATGCAGCTGGTGCTTTCCCTCCCCAAACAATTACAGCACCCTCTACCAGATCACAAGCAGCTTCCGCAGTGTTACTCAAACATTCCAGTGTCTGAGATATGCAGAGCAGCTAGGTGGGTTTCAGTGGATGTGTCTTCTAAACACTGTGCCTTGGTCCTTACCTTCAGAGCTGATGTGGCGCTTGGTTCTGCTGTACTGTCTTCAGTCTTGGACTTGATTCCGAAGCTCCCTCCCCCTGTGCGGCTCCGGCTTGGAAGTGGAGCACCCATAGGGACACTACTCGCAGAAGAAAAAGTTACTCACCTTGTGCAGTGACTGGTTCTTCAAAACATGTTCCCCTACCGATGCTCTTCTGCCTGCCCTCCCTCTGCTTTGGACTTGTTGCAACGCAGTACCTGATATGTCCACCTCTCGCCCCCACCTACCCACCTGGTGCATCAGTAAAACCTCGACCTGACCTTATTAGACCATTAGCTCACTCCTGCTGAAACTGACCTTATTAGGCAATTTCCTCACTCCTCCTGAAACTGACCAGGTGACTGGGAGCAGCTGTCTACCTGACTGAAAGCACAGCCACCCTAACGGTCGGCTCACCTCCCAGCCAAAGGTTTGCCCTGATTCAAATGTCTCCCCTCCAATCAGGAGTAACCTTGGCCACCTGAAGCGATTAGTATAAAGCCGGGGCACGCCCCAGGCTCCAGAGAGAGAACTCACCATCTGCTAGACCCACCAGCTGCCCTGTTTTTTCCCTCTCCCACTCTGGACTCCGAGCCTGAACGTATAAGCCTGCTCTGTGTTGCTGTTTTTGCTTCAGGGTGTCATGTTGCAACTCTTCCTGCTGGGACTGGTGAGATCCTAACCCTCTCTCTCTTTTAGTTTCTGTTTTAAACCTGCTCTGAAAGCAGAAGCCCCCCCCTCCCCCCATTGCTAACCCTCTCTCTCTTTTAGTCTCTGTTTTAAACCCCGTTTGCCCCTTGCAGTTAACTGCCCGTGTGACCCCCCCCCCCCCTTTTCTGTGCCCTGTGATTAACTCATTGTCTGTGAAATCTCTATGTGAAAGCATTCCCTCCTGTAGTTAACTGCTTCTGCCTCGGTGCTTTTCAGTTAACAGTTTGTGTAACCCCTTTCTGTTTCCTACTAGCAACTAGTTGTCTGTGTAGCATAGTGGTAAGTGTCCTGTCTACCATGTGGGAGACCAGGGTTTGATTCCCAGTCAGTGAACCACTGTCTGCCTAATATTAGTTTAGGTCTTTATAGTTAGTTGCCTGTTTAATAGTTTCTTATATCAGTTTGTTTTGTGCTTAATTGTTTTTATGTCCTTTTATAACTAGTCCTGTTTAATACTTTCCTATATCAGTTTATGTTTTGTGCTTAATTGTTTTTATGTCCTTTTATAACTAGTTAAACCTATATTTCTCCTGTGTTTATAATTAAACTCATTTATTTCCAATCGATTCATTATTGACTCTGGGGGATCATTTACCTGTCGGAACAGGACTGTTCTTGTTAGATGTTTGGCTAGAGAAGGAGCCAAGGATGATTCACCCACACAGCCCCATAAGCCCTCCGAGTATGGCACAAAGAAGCTTAGGGCACCTTCCCATCCAGATGGAAAATCTCCAATCAAGAGCTGGAGAGGCTCATACACACCTGAAGTGGGACACTCATAGGGGGCCTCTGATGTTCACCCCACGTCAGCCTAGGAAAGGTTAATGAAGCCAATAATCTGGCTAGGCCCCAGCTGAGGGGAATTAGCTGGCCTAAGTAACCCCTGACCAATGTTCGAACCTGGTGGGGATGGCGCAGGCAGGGCTAAGATAAAGTCAGGAAGCTGGCAGCAGAATGGGGCTGCCCTGAGGGAACCTGGAGCCGCTTTCTGGGCAGTAGAAAGGCAGGAAAAGGCTCAAGGAAAAGGCAGTGAGGTTTAAGGGGGCACAGACCTTGGCTGCTGATCGGAGGGTCCCTGAGCTGGCACTTGGAGTAGAGGGCAGGCCTGGGTTCCCCAGCCAGTCACTGGGAAAGAGGCCTGCCCTGGGCAGTGATGGCATGGCAGCCATCTTGGAGGAAGAGACTTTGATACCCCAGAAGGGGAAACACGCACTGACCTGACCAGAGGGTCAAGCCATGAAGACAGAGCATCCTGGTCACTGAGGGTAAGCGAGAGGGAGGCAGCAGGGCATGTGGTGACCAGCAGAAGGGGGCTTCGGACTTGGAAAGAGCTAATCCCAGAGCAGCCAGGAAGAAGCGTCCTAGTGGTGAGAGCACCCCAAGGCAGGGAGACAGTCACTGTCGAGATGTGACCTCGTCTTCCTTAGTTCTGATACCTACAGATGCGCAGAGCTCGTGGCCTGCTGGATTCTTGTTGATTGTTAGAAATAACCAAACAGGTTGTCCCGGGGGTGGATTGGGGAGACAGAACCCTTTACTGCCTGCTCGTTCCACCTCGACGCCGCGAGTGAGCAACGAGGGGGTTACTTTACATTTCTTTTATCCATACAAGTATGTAAATGTATACATTTCCAGCAACTCCCCATAGACCCTGATTTGGTTACATTGACACCTATAAAATGAATATTAACAACTACATGATTAATATAATTATACCCGCCCCTGTTTGTTGTTTACAGGATTACCATACAGAGGGCAGGCACGTCACCTTCAAACCTATACATTTTACACTAGCATTCTTTGAAGTAAAGGCATGCCAGGGGAGAAGGAAGATAATGCGTCTTCCCACCAAAAGGCTTTGCACAGGAATGGTGATAGACTCATCCCCTGCACAGATGTCCAGGAAGGGAGGAGAAGAAGAGAGATGACAGACGCTAACTAAAATTCACACCAATTAACAGAAGCAAGGTTTGCCCTTGCCTTGACCCCGTTCCCTGTAATTTAGGCCTGACCACTTGTCCAGCTTTTAACGCTTTACTGTCCTACATTGATGATGGAGTCTTGTTGGGCCGGGTAATTTAGAACCAGTCTGGCCAGTTCTCAGAGTGCAGCCTAAGCGCTGATCCCAGTCAGGATGGGACAGCCCTTGTGTGACATTTCCCTGGTGCAATCTGGACTGGTGAATTGCTGTGTCACCCCAACCCCTCACTTCTGGAGCCTGTCTTACTGTGCTCTGCTATGAGACTCCCTCACTCCTGGGCTGTTCACGCACAACATCCAGCATGTAAGCTGCTCCCAACTAAGTGAGTATGCACTTCTAGCCAGCCACTCCTTGGAACATACAGCAGGCTGACACTAGTGAAAACCCACAGTTCCAGATACAACCCTAGGCACCTCCATCTTACAATGTTCAGTTACGCCCACTGACCAATGTCAGCTCATATAAGTTCATCAATTAACAAAGAAATTGATATGCACCAACCTTGTTATTCCAAGTGGAGTCTTCAATACACTTCAAACCAAACGTGCCGCTTTTGGTAAAGCAAACAAACAAATTTATTAACTACGGGAAGGCTTTTAAGTGATTATAAATCAAAGCATAAGAAGTCCGATTTGGTCAAAAGAAATAAAAGCAAAACACATTTTAAGCTAAGCTTAGCACTTTCAGCAGCCTCACAAACGTAGGTGATTCTCACCTCACGCTGGCTGGTTTTCCTTCAGCCAGGCTCTCCCCTTTAGTCAGCAGTTCAGTTGCTTGGTGGCGGTCATAGATGGAGGTAGAAGAGAGAAAGCACAGCAAATGTCTCCCCTTTTTATAATAGTCCATCCCCCGTCTGGGGCTTTGCCCCCCTCAGGGTCAGGTGACAAACAATGTCTTTGTATAGACTCCTCCATGTCCTGACTCAGTGAGCACTGCCTCATCATGGTTCCAAACTGACTAAGGGAAGGGAAGTGACTTACTCAAGAGTCCAATTTATCCTCCATTGATGCCCAGGCCAGTCCTTTGTTCCTGGAAGGCTGAGCTGGGTTTGTCCAAGGCACGCCTTGCTGAGGTGTGAACTGCCCCTCTGCTCCTGGCGAGTTTTGTCTGGACACGTGTTAAGCCATGAGGACACATCTTTGGGAATATTACGTAGTGCAGCCTCATAACTATGCAGATGACATTGCAACCAGCACATACTACTACAACAATGATCAGTACATCATGGGCTTTCCAAAGACATCGAACACGACATACTTTGCATTAGATCATAGTTTCTCAACCTGTGGTACACGTAGCCCCAGGGGTACGCGAGACACAGGCAGCAGGTACACAGCGAAAAATCCAGTGAGGGGAGGGGAGTGGCAGTCGCCGACTTCTGGGGAAGCCAAGTTGCAGCCACCTGCTTCCCGCCCAGTCCCAGCTCCTAGCTGGAAGGTAGATGGCAGCTGTCCCAGTCCTGGGAAGCTGAGTGGCAGACGCCAGCTTTGTGGGATGCCAGGCAGTAGCCGGAGGCTTGGGCAGCAGCCACTGGCTTTTTGGGAAGCTAGGCGGCAGCCACCCGGTCCTGCCAGGTCCCAGCTCCCAGGTGGGAGCCCAGTAGCAGCCTCCTGCGCCTTGCGAGCTGGGCTCACAGCTGGCTGGCTGCCACCCGCACCCCAGCTCTGAGCCGAGAGACAGCCTCCCGGGCCCTAGTTTGAAGACGGGCAGCAGCTGCCTGCCCACATCCCCAGGTCCCAGCCTGTGTGGAAGCCTTCTCTGCCCCAGCTTGGAGCAGGTGGAAGTCACCCACCTCCTGGGCTGGCAGCCAGGTGGCAGCCAACTGCAACTTGCCCATGGGGCAGCTCCCCTTCTCGGCTCAAAGCCCAGTGCTCAGAAAGCCAGGTGAAGAGCCCAGCGGCTTTCCCAGTCCTGGAACCCGGCTGTACCAGCAGGCTTACTTGTCAATTTCACTGCTCTAGTTGAACAGTGAAATTGACAACTATGACAGCCCCAGATTTTACCAGTATAAAAATGTTAAGAGGGGCCCACACAGTGTGATTTGCCCCAGGCCTGCACCCCCCTAGGGACGGCCCTGGGGAGCGCTGCTATCCACTCTGGTGGACCGCTAGTGCCTGCTCATACCTCACAAGTTCCCACCTGTGTGAGGAGAACACCAGGTGACCCCGCCAGCAGGCCATAGTGATTGGCTGGTATTGAGCTTTGCTCCTATATGGAGGAAGGGGATGAGGAAGGAGGGAAGAAACAGCAAAGGGGGGTTTTGTGATCTGCCACAGCCACAGAGCACTGCAGAACTCAGATCTCTCCTGCTGAATGAGAAATACAGCCGTCCAGTGGTAAAGGGGGAAAAGACTGTAGTCTACTTCGAGTGATTGCTCATGTCCATTCCAATATAGGTGAGTGCACGCCAGCGTGCGCGGTTCCCAGAACTTTTTTCCCCTTAGTAGACCCTGTGGGGCCGGCTCTGGTGCCCCCCTGGAGTGCCGTGCACATGCCACGGCACATGAGGCACTGCCGGCTCCACGCCCCCTCAGTCTCTTCTTTCCGCCCGTGGCGGTCGCATGGAACTAGCACTTGCTCTGCAAGTGCCATTCCCCTTCTTTGATCTCTGTTAGTCAAGTTTTAAGTAGTTGTTAAGTCCTGTGCCTGGGGGGGAGGGGAGAGCAAACAGGAAAGACAAGAGTGAGATATGCAAGGCTTTTAAACTGTAAGCCCGGAGGGACAGAGAGATCAGGTTTAAAGCCTTGCTCCTGTGTCCAGGTCGCCCTGCTCCCCCTCGGTGCGGAGCGCACCGTCGGCACCGGATTCCACTTGGCACGGAGCAGCATCCCCGGTGCCGACGACAAGGAGAGTGCATGGAGCGCGGACATTCCCCTGCGCCGTGGGTACGGGCAGGGTCGAGTGCAGAGATGCCACGGCCCGTCGAGTCCTCTCCGGGTCTGCATCTCTGAGTAGGGAACCACCCCCGACTCCTCGGAGTGAGAGAGTGCCCCTGCCGACGCCGAGGTTTTCAGGCGGCAAGAGCCTTGTTGGCCTGCCTACACCACCTCCGCCCCCCACTCCCCTCTACCAAGGGAGAAGGGGCCGGGGTCCCGGGGAAAGCTCGCGTGGGTCCCCCCCGAAGGGCGGTAGAGATCCCCGGTAAGGGGAGGATGATCTCCCGCTAGACGGCCACTGGGGGTAGAGCAAGGATGCTCCCCCAGCAGGTCGGTGGCGCTGCAAACCCACCCCGGTGCCGAGCCCCCCGGGACAGTGCTGGTTCCACCAGCGGTGGCGGGGCTCTCCGGCGCCGCAGCCCCAAGAGGGGCTGGAGCTTGCAGCGGCGCTGCAGCTCCACGCAGCACCGGGGCTCCACGCGGCACTGGGACTCCACGCCACGCTGCAGCTCTCCACGAGGCCGAGGGCTCTTTGGAGCTGCCCCTCAGCGGTAGGCAGCAAAAACACGGTCCCAAGGGATCGGCAGAGAAGGGGGAGTGTGGTGGTGCTTGTAGTGCAGTGCCACGCAACTGTGTTGACTCTGGACAAGCACGTATGGAGATACCACCATTGCCGCCCTGAAGAGCAAATACCAGGATGGTGGCGAAAGGCAGGAGCGGCTCGCCCCCATCCCTGTGTCAGTGCTGGGAGGGGCAGGTTACCCTGTTCAGCCCCACACCCGCCCCCTCACTGATCCCTGCCAGGCAGCAGCTCTGGGCCCGTCAGACGCACAGCTTGGCTGGGCCTGGGATTTCAGGCCTTTGTGGCTGAGCTGCTCCATGACGCATGGCCCCTGAGGTTGTGGCCAGGGCGTGAATGGGCTGCTGTGCTTCCCCACGTGGTGATGAACCTGCCGGTGAATTCCAGCCTCAGCGTGTGACTTGGTGCAGGGGCTCCAGCGTTGCCCGCGAGTGGTGCTGGGCCCTGGCTGATGATGAGCCATAAACCCCATGTCCAGTCTCCGCCCCAATTCCCAGCTGCGTTATCAATGTGGGACCAAGTCCCAGTGCAAATCTCTGTGCCGAGTCCCACACAGTGTTTGCCCCCATGCCAGCTGTTGATGACAGCCCTCCAAGCAGCTGCCCCAGTGCAGATCTCCAGGGGGGAGAAGACACAGGGCAAATTCCAGTGGGGCAAATGGTAGCTGAGCCTGTCTCAGGCCCACAGGTTGGAGGGGGCACTGTCCCCCTGGAAATTCCCCCCCCCCATAGGAATAAGATGTGTTCCTGTTCCCCCAACCCCTGTTTCTCAGTCTGTTTCCTCAGATGAGTGATTGTAGGCCTAAGCCCATGGAGTAGCAGTCCCAGTTCCAGGAGCCGGCGGGCCGCGGTATTGATGGTGTTTCAGCTATGGAAAGTGTGACACCTGCATTGCCTTGCTACTCTAATAAAAGATGAGTAACCTTGGTAACAAAGTGTCTGCAGAGATCCCTATGAAGTGGGCACACAGGGTTCGATGCTGGCGTTTGTGCCAAGCCCTGCCTACCTGTTTGGAGGGGACAGGAAAGCGTTCTTTCAAACTGAAGGAGAGGAGAAAGCAGCTTTCGGAGCACATGAGAGAGTGTGGATGGGCTGCCCAGACCTGGCCTGATCCTCTGGCGTCCAGAAGACAGACACAGCCTTAGCTGGACTGTCCAGGGACTGTGACGCTACTACAGGGGCAAGAGGAACTCCTAGGGCTTGTCTACACTTCATAGAATCATAGAATCATAGAATATTAGAGTTGGAAGGGACCTCAGGAGGTCATCTAGTCCAACCCCCTGCTCAAAGCAGGACTAACCTCTGCTATATCATCCCAACCAGGGCTTTGTCAAGCCGCAGCTTAAAAACCTCTAAGGATGGAGATTCCACCACCTCCCTAGGTAACCCATTCCAGTGCTTCACCACCCTCCTAGTAAAAAACTTTTTCCTAATGTCCAACCTAGACCTCCCTCCCTGCAACTTGAGACCGTTGCTCCTTGTTCTGTCATCTGCCACCACCGAGAACAGCCTAGCCCCATCCTCCCTAGAACCCCCTTTCAGGTAGTTAAAGGCCGCTATCAAATCCCCCCTCACTCTTCTCTTTTGCAGACTAAACAAGCCCAGTTCCCTCAGCCTCTCCTCATAAGTCCTGTGCTCCAGCCCCCTAATCATTTTTGTTGCCCTCCGCTGGACTCTCTCCAACTTGTCCACATCCTTTTTGTATTGGGGGGCCCAAAACTGGACACAATATTCTAAATGCGGCCTCACCAATGCCGAATAGAGGGGAATAATCACTTCCCGTGACCTGCTAGCAATGCCCCTCCTAATGCAGCCCAATATGCCATTGGCCTTCTTGCCAACCAGGGCACACTGCTGACTCATATCCAGCTTTTTATCCACTGTTACCCCCAGGTCCTTTTCTGCAGAGCTGCTGCCCAGCTCGTCGGTCCCCAGTCTATAGCTGTGCATGGGATTCTTTCTTCCTAAGTGGAGGACTCTGCACTTTTCTTTGTTGAACCTCATTAGATTTCTTTTGGCCCAATCCTCCAGTTTGTTTAGGTCACTCTGTATCCTATCCCTACCTTGCAGGGTATCTACCACTCCCCCCAGCTTAGTGTCGTCCGCAAACTTGCTGAGGGTGCAATCTACCCCATCCTCCAGATCATTAATAAAGATGTTGAACAAAACCGGCCCCAGGACCGACCCCTGGGGAACTCCGCTTGTGACCGGTTGCCAGCTAGACATGGAGCCATTGATCACTACTCGTTGAGCCCTATGCTCTAGCCAGTTCTCTATCCATTTTATAGTCCATTCATCCAACCCATACTTCTTTAACTTGCTGATAAGAATACTGTGAGAAACCGTATCAAAAGCTTTGCTAAAGTCAAGGTATATCACATCCACCGCCTTCCCCACATCCACAGAGCCAGTCACCTCATCATAGAAAGCAATCAGGTTGGTCAGGCATGACTTTCCCTTGGTGAATCCGTGTTGACTGTTCCTGATCACCTTCCTCTCTTCCAAGTGCCTTAAAATGGATTCCTTAAGGACCTGCTCCATGATCTTTCCAGGGATTGAGGTGAGGCTGACCGGTCTGTAGTTCCCCGGATCCTCTTTCCTCCCTTTTTTGAAGATGGGCACTATATTTGCTTTTTTCCAGTCCTCAGGGACCTCCCCCTGTTGCCACGAGCTTTCAAAGATAATAGCCAATGGCTCTGAAATCACCTCAGCCAACTCCCTCAGCACCCTCGGGTGCATTGCATTCGGCCCCATGGACTTGTGAATGTCCAATCCTTCTAAATAGTCTTGAACCTGTTCCTTCAGCACTGCGGGATGTTTGCCTCCTTCCCATTCTGTGCCACCCAGTACAGCAGTCTGGGAGCTGATCTTGTCTGTGAAGACAGAGGCAAAAAAGGCATTGAGTACCTCAGCTTTCTCCACATCCTCCGTCACTAGGTCGCCTCCCTCTTTCTTTAAGGGGCCTACACTTTCCCGAATCTTCCTCTTGTTGGCAACATGCCTGTAGAAACCCTTTTTGTTCCCCTTCACGTCCCTTGCTAGCTGCAACTCCAATTGTGCTTTGGCCTTCCTCATTTCATTCCTGCACGTTCGAGCAGTGTTTATATAATCCTCCCTAGTCATCTGACCAAGCTTCCACTACTTGTAAGCTTCTTTTTTGCGTTTAAGTTCGCCAAAGACTTCTTTGTTAAGCCAAGCTGGACGCCTACCATATTTGCTATTCTTTCTGCACATCGGGATGGTTTGCTCTTGTGCCCTCAATAAGGTCTCCTTAAAATACAGCCAGCTCTCTTGGGTTCCTTTCCCCCTCATATTAGCCTCCCAGGGAATCCTGCCCATCAGTTCCCTGAGGGAATCAAAGTCCGCTTTTCTGAAGTCCATGGTCCGTATCCTGCTGTTCCCCTTTCTTCCTTTCATCAGGATCCTGAACTCGACCATCTCATGGTCACTGCTGCCTAGGTTGCCACCCACTTCTACTTCCCCTACCAAATCTTCCCTGTTTGTGAGCAGCAGGTCAAGAGAAGCACGGCCCCTAGTTGGTTGCTCCAGCACTTGCACCAGGAAATTGTCAGCGACACTCTCCAAAAACTTCCTGGATTGTTTGTGCTCTGCTGTATTGCTCTTCCAGCAGATGTCAGGGTGATTGAAGTCTCCCATGAGAATCAGGCCCTGTGAACTGGAAACTTTCCCCAGTTGAGTAAAGAAAGCCTCATCTACCTCATCCTCCTGGTCTGGTGGTCTGTAACAGACACCCACCACGACATCACGCTTATTGTTCTTGCTTCTAAGCTTAACCCAGAGACACTCAACTGACTTATCTCCAGTTTCATACTGGAGCTCAGAGCAGTCATAGTGCTCTCTTACATACAGTGCAACTCCTCCCCCCTTTCGCCCCTGCCTGTCCTTCCTGAACAGTTTATACCCATCCATGACAGCGTTCCAATCGTGAGAGTTATTCCACCAAGTCTCAGATATTCCAATCATGTCGTAGTTTCTTGACTGTGCCAGGACTTCCAGTTCCTCTTGCTTGTTTCCCAGGCTTCTTGCATTTGTGTACAGGCACTTGAGATAAGTAGCCGACTGGCCTACTTTCACAGTATGAATCCGGAGGCCTCCCCTGCTGCCCCCTCCTCCTTCTGCTTCCTTGCGGTGTCCCTCTTCCCCACTAACCTTCGGGCTTAGGTCCCCGTCCCCCGTCAAAACTAGTTTAAAGCCCTCCTCACTAGGTTAGCCAGCCTGTCTGCGAAGATACTCTTCCCTGTCTTCGTTAGATGAATCCCGTCTCTTCCTAGTAGTCCTTCTTCCTGAAACAACATCCCATGATCAAAGAATCCAAAGCCCTCTCTTCGACACCACCTGCGTAACCACGCATTTACTTCCACAATGCGACGGTCCCTACCTGGGCCTTTTCCCTGAACAGGGAGGATGGATGAGAACACCACTTGCGCTTCAAACTCCTTTATCTCTTTTCCCAGAGCCACATAGTCCGCAGTGATCCGCTCAAGATCATTCTTGGCAGTGTCATTGGTGCCCACGTGGAGAAGCAGGAAGGGGTAGCGGTCTGAGGACTTGATAAGTTTTGGCAGTCTCTCCGTCACATCCCGAATCCTAGCTCCAGGCAAGCAGCACACTTCTCTAGTTTCCCGGTCCGGACGGCAGATGGATGACTCCGTCCCCCTTAGGAGGGAGTCCCCGACCACCATCACCCTTCTCTTCCTCTTGGGAATGGTGGTCGTGGAACCCCCATCCCTAGGAGAAATCATCCCTTGCCTTCTGATCAAATGGGTCTCCTTTTGATCCATTCCCTCTGAAGGGTCCTCCAAATCATTCTCCGCCGTAGTACTTGTGCAGAGAGGATGAAAACGATTGCTTACTTCTATCTGCATGGTGGGCACATGGGTTCTCTTTCTTCGGGAGGTCACATGCTGCCAATTTCCTTCCCCGTTCTTCATTTTCGCCTGCCCGGCCTTCTCTGAATCTTGCTTACCCTCTGCCTGTGCCTGATGGAGAAAGACATTGTTTTCTGTAATGCACCGCAGGGTTGACATTTGGGCCTCTAGTCCTTTAACCTTCTCTTCCAATAAGGCAACCAGCCTGCACTTGGTACAGATGAAGTCATCTCTATCCTGGGGGAGGAAGACAAACATAGCACACCCAGTGCAGGTGACAACAACAGATCGCTCCATCTCCATATCTCTGCTCTGAGAGCCTCCTCCGCAATGCCTGAAAGGCAAACACCTGCCGTGGGCTCTCTCCACAGGCGAACTCCCAGGCAAACTCCCTCCTTCTCCTTCTGTTAGCCGCCCCTCTGTGCGCTGCTCAGCTGCTTCGCAGCTGGCTGCCTTTTATAAGGCTGGGGCAGTTGCCCCCCCCCCTGCTCTTACCCCTCAAAGCCCCGCCCCCGCAATTAGCCCCACCTGGATCCAATCAATCACTCAAACAGACAAACCCCCAACTGCCAAAATGGTGCCTGTAACTGCACCAGTCACAAGCACCCACCCACAGTCAGCTGTACTTGCACCAGTCACACACCTGGTCTCCCAGGTACTCCCCACACAGCTGCACTCACTTAGCACTCACCTGAGACAGCTCCCAGGCAAACTCCCTCCTTCTCCATCTGTTAGTCGCCCCTCTGTTCGCTGCTCAGCTGCTTCGCAGCTGGCTGCCTTTTATAAGGCTGGGGCAGTTGCCCCCCCCCTGCTCTTACCCCTCAAAGCCCCGCCCCCGCAATTAGCCCCACCTGGATCCAATCAATCACTCAAACAGACAAACCCCCAACTGCCAAAATGGTGCCTGTAACTGCACCAGTCACAAGCACCCACCCACAGTCAGCTGTACTTGCACCAGTCACACACCTGGTCTCCCAGGTACTCCCCACACAGCTGCACTCACTTAGCACTCACCTGAGACAGCTCCCAGGCAAACTCCCTCCTTCTCCTTCTGTTAGCCGCCCCTCTGTTCGCTGCTCAGCTGCTTCGCAGCTGGCTGCCTTTTATAAGGCTGGGGCAGTTGCCCCCCCCTGCTCTTACCCCTCAAAGCCCCGCCCCCGCAATTAGCCCCACCTGGATCCAATCAATCACTCAAACAGACAAACCCCCAACTGCCAAAATGGTGCCTGTAACTGCACTAGTCACAAGCACCCACCCACAGTCAGCTGTACTTGCACCAGTCACACACCTGGTCTCCCAGGTACTCCCCACACAGCTGCACTCACTTAGCACTCACCTGAGACAGCTCCCAGGCAAACTCCCTCCTTCTCCTTCTGTTAGCTGCCCCTCTGTTCGCTGCTCAGCTGCTTCGCAGCTGGCTGCCTTTTATAAGGCTGGGGCAGTTGCCCCCGCCCTGCTCTTACCCCTCAAAGCCCCGCCCCCGCAATTAGCCCCACCTGGATCCAATCAATCACTCAAACAGACAAACCCCCAACTGCCAAAACGGTACAGGTAGTGCTTCAGTGTAGACCCTCACCACAACGATGGCAGGGGGATTCTCCCTTTGGCGCTGTTAATCCACCTCCCCAAGAGCCAGTAGCTAGGTTGACAGAAGAATTTTTTTCCATCAACCTTGCGCTGGCCATGTCTATGCTACAAAATGATGTTGAGCTAATTTGTGTCAGCACACAGCCACTGCAGTTATTAAATCACTCGTGTGTGTCAACACTTGGCGCCTTACGTCGGCAGTGCACCATCCTCACCAGGAGCGCTTGCATCGATGGTGGTGTCAGCGTGGGGCATTGTGGGACAACTCCTAAAAGCCAGTAACAGTTGACATAAGCAACACAGTGTCTACGCTGACCTCACTACATCGACCTGGACTCTGTGCCGTTCGGGGAGATGGTGTTACTAGATCCGTGTAGGGGAGGGACTTACATTGGCCGGAGCCAAACTGGAGTGAAGACACATCCAAAGATAGGTCGATGCAAGGGCACCTTATGCCGACCTAACCATGTAGTGTAAACCAGGCCTCTGCCTACAGCAGCCTAACTGCGTCACTCGGGGGTGGATTTTTCACATCCCTGAGCAACGTAGCTGGGTCAACTTCACTTTGGATTGCAGACCTGGTCCTAGATTGACAGGCAACAGGGCTGTGAGCACCACTGCTGCTAAAGCCGTCTGGTTTCCTTGGGGGCTGTAAGCACAGGTTGGCAGGGCCGGTGGTTTTTATCAAATCTGGATTCTGCAATTGGAAAAATGCCCTTTCTCAAGACAGGCTTAATCAGATATGAAACCTGCTTAGTCCACTTGATTGCAATGGCTGATTGGGCAGCAGACAGGAGACAAGAATCTACAGGTCATCTGTTGCTACGTCTAAATTTCTGTGACTATCAGGGTCCAGACACCCCAAGGGTAGAACAGGGTCTAAACCCCAGAAAATATGCAATTTAATCTCCTGGCTGTACACAATATTATTGTGTGTAAATATGTCAAGAAAGGTCTCCTATGAAAGCCTGCAAATTTCAGAACTGGATGGTCATTATGAGATGTGTATAGACTGTATTTGTGTATGTATAAAACTATGCACATAATCTGTGCTGCAACATTCAGTCCACCTTGCTACAGGGAGGTGAAACACTTAGACAGGGAGGGGCTGCTTCCCCAACCAAAGGAAACTAGTTCCCTAGTACCTAGCATCCTACAAGCTAAGAAAAGACTATGGTGGACCATTAAAGTTAATGGGAAAACACTGCAACAGCTTGAAATCGAAAGGAAAACCTCATTCTTGGAAAACTAAGAAAGGAGGGAACTTTTCTCACCCTGAATAACCAGGAATCACTGTGCCAAAAAACCCTTTAGCACCTATAAACTTTAAATCCCATGGCTTGAAGAAAACTCCAATACTTGATATGGTAGATCCAGCATACAAAAACTGTACTCATTTTATCATTTCAGTTTATTCACTTGCTCAGCAACATCACTGAATTATGAATTTGATTGATACTTATTTTATCAATTTTTTTTCAGATGTCACAATTGCTGCTTTTGTGTCAACCTCACAAATTGAAAGAAACAGGTACCATTTAAAAAACTTAGCAAAAATTATCCAGTTTGCTGAGAGGCTATCAAGAGCTCATTCACTTCAGAGACGGAGACCAGGTCTACACTACAGACTTATATAGGTATAACTACGTTGCTCGAGGATGTGAAAAATTCTCCCCTCTGAACAACTCAGTTATACTGACCTAACCCCCGGCGCAGACAGCGCTATGTCCATGGAAGAGCTTCTCCCGTCAACATAGCTACCGCCTTTTGGGGAAGTGGATTAACTATACCAATGGGAGAAGCTCCCCCGTCGGTATAGGGGCGTCTTCATTGAAGTGCTACAGCGTTGCAGTTATGCTGATGCAGTATTTTAAGTGTAGACCTGCCCTCAAGTCTTACTTTGAACAGTTCATCAGGAATTTTCCTCAATCTGCGCAAGTTTACTGCAGGACAAGAACCCAAATTCAAGAATGCTCTGAAAACCACTCTGGAAAATGCAAATACATCACTGCTGAAATTCAAAATGAAAGAATTGATGTTAAGAAGATGGGTTTGAAAGATATTGTTGAAGATATTCAGAAAAATGGTGATATGAAATTCTTCTGCCTGAAATGTGACACTACAAGGGAAGCTGTGAATATAGAAAATTTGTCCACTGTTTTATACTGCTCTGTTGATGGCAAAGCCAAGGAAAGCCCTCACTTACTTACTGGAGCAGCCCAATCGCATGGCCTCACTGCTGAAGATATTACACAACACATTTTGAAAGACCTCCACAAACTGGGTCTTGATGCTCAAAATACTTTGCTCTTGCTTTGATGGTGCCCAAGTTATGTCCAGGTGGAAAGGAGGAGTACAAATGCTTTGCAAGAGAAATTAAACAAGCAAATACCTAGCTGCTTAAATCACCACTGCTTAAATCACATCTGGTGGTTACTTGTGTGGGGGAAGAACTTAGCAGTGTCAGATATGTTCTCAAATGTAACTCTGCACACACTTTTTTTGCAGGCATGAAGTAAGCATGCTGTACATAGGGCAGCACCTGCAAAAATTCACAGAAACAAGGTAACTGGTCACTTGAAAACCTTGAAAATAATCCTCAATAATTTGGAAGACATTCAGTTTTCTTTCAAACTTTGTGACTGGATATGTCTATTGAAGCAAGAAGGCTGTTGGCAGTTACAGAGGCTTCCAAATTCTTGTACTTAGCTGAGGCTATAAGAATGATTTTAAAAGTTTTTGCTCCTGTGAAAAATTACCTTCAAAAGGAACAAATACACTTTCGACAAACGAGAGGCATTTGAAGCTTTTTTTCCCTGTGGTTTTGAGCACTGTTTTGAAAGATGCATGTGATGAAGCATCAACATTAAGATGTGCCATCGAAAGAGCCAAGGTACTGCCCTCAAAAATATCAAGATTCATTGAGTACTTACCAGGATTCCAAAGCATAAATGAGCCTCAGTGGGTCCAGATTTATCAGGAATTGATTGAATAAACCAGTGGTAAATTGCAAAGGAGATTTTTCTGTGAAGAACTCCAAGTTATACAAAAGCTTGCCACCAATTTATCCATCCACCTCTCCAGCTGTCTTGCAATTGGAATCCCTACGTGCTTTTATTGACTTGCTCAAATTAGCTATTGAGAAGGTGAAAGCTGAAATGGCTGTATTTGAACCACTGATAGATATGAGAAATTGCAAAGAATTTGAAGAAGTTCTAGGTGCTTCCAAGGAATTAAAGAGAGGGCTACTCATCTTGTGCAGTAACTGATGTGTGTCCCTGGGAGTGCTCCACTTGAGGTGTCGACGTGTCCTCGCATTGTCAATCGGAGATTTTTGCTAGCTGTGCTCGTCTGGGTCGTGCATGCGCCGAGGCTGCCCCGCAGCACCATGGGCACTCTTTTCGACACTTAAAATGGAGCACCCACAGGGACACTACTCGAAGAAGGAGGCTTTCCCAGGGTATTTTTAAAATGCCTATAATGGTCTTGTTTGGATCATCAACTGTAGCTTGTGAAGTTTCCGTTTCTTGTTTGAAAATAATTTTATCACACCACAGGATGAACATGACCCATGAAAGAAAGAGGAACCAAATTATCCTGTCATACAAAAATGATTTTACTTCAGAACGGACCCTGGCTGTCTCTGTGGAGGAATTCAGTCACCATTAGCCAAGGCTTCTAGTTTAGTTTCATGAACAGTGTTTACACTACACAGTACTTTCATGTTAAGATCTATAATTTCATATTTCTGAATCTTTGAATTGTTTGAATGCTTGAATATTTCTTATACTGAACAGCTGCATGAATGTGTAGCTTGGGTTTTGTATGTGTTGTGTAGCAACAGTATGCAGTCATGTTGTAGCTGAGTTGGTCCCAGGATATTAGAGAGACAAGGCTGGTGAGGTGATATCTTTTCTTGGATCAGCTTCTGTTCATGAGAGAGACAAGCCTTCAAGCTACATGGAGCTCTTCCTCAGGTCTGGGAACCCCAACAGAAGTTGGTCCAATAAATGATATTACCTCATCCACTGGCTCTATCTTGTTTTTTTCCCATTTCATAAAAATAAAGTTTTTAAAAAGGATTCTGACTGCACTTTTTTGACCGAGTCCCAGAACGTCTGCCCCCAGGGATGCAGTGGCTTTGGGGAAGTTACAAAGTGGCAGGCCCTGAAGGGCTGAGCAGAGATCTATTGGAGGAAATGGCCTCCAAAGCTGGGATGCTCCTTTTCCCAGGGACAGAGTCACCACTGGTCCTTTCCCCAGTCCCAAAAAACCTTCTGACCAAGCCAGGTGCAAAGGGGCCAAATGGAATCACTGGCTGGACAATGGACAATGGAGTTCTGAGCTTCAGGGCTCCACCTACAGCAGCTGAGCCAGGGGCATACAGCTAGGCTCCATGGATGGGACCCCTCCCTGCCTCGGGCCATGTGCTCTGCCTTAGATCCCACCACCCAGCCCAGACACAGAAGCCCTGCTCCCCCAGGGGCTGCTCCCCCTCCTCCTGCCTGCGAACGGGGCGCTGCAGTGATCCATACCAGGCCTCCCGGTGCCCAAAGGGGGAGAAGCATTAACCCAGCCCCATGGAGGGCATGGGGCTCCCGCTGTTCTAGGGACACACAAGGGAATGTTCAGCGCAAGGGGACAGATACAAGGAGATCAGTTTTCATTCAGGGTGTGATTTGCCTGTTGAACTCCCTGCCACGCAGCGAGGTTGAGGCCGAGAATGTCACACCAGTCCCAGAGAGATGGGACATTTCTGTGGATAACGGGTACAGCCAGAGTTAACAGTTCCTGCTGCCAGTGTTTGGGAAGGAAGAAAACTATCTACTGTGGAGCTTATATGGGTTCATAGGGACAGGTTATCTGTCAGCTGGATCTGGGGCTAGATCCAGTCCAGCAGTCCCTGTGTTCTGATCTGTCCCCGCCAAGCCCTCTGCTCTCTCCTGCAGTACATCTAGGTCTGGGCTGTGGTGAATCCATGCTGCTGGAAACAGACAGACCCTGCAGTTCCCTCAGGTTCTCTGCCCATACTGCCTGGTGTTGCCCATCTATCTGCCTGCTGGGCCCTTGAGCTGAGAACACCACAGCTCAATTACCCAGGAAACAGGAACCTCCCCTCCTCTCCCTGAGACCTGCAAGACAGCGGCCTGCCTGGCCAGCTCTGGGACACTTGGTGGGTGGGACCCAGAGCCATCCTATCTCAGTGGAAGAGTCTGTCAGCTGCACCTGGCATACAGAAGGTGTGGTGATTTCCCGTCGTTGCTGCACTAGGAGGCACTGAGGGTACCCAACAGCCAACCCCAACCAGACTCCCTGATGGGACAGCCCATGCCTGACAGATGTGCAGGCAGCTCTCATCTCTCTCAGGGCTCAGTCTGCCCCTCCCAGCCTGAAGGGAGGGGATGGTCAGTCCTGTCATTATGCGAACAGAAATACACGAGATCTTTTTAGGGGACAAGGCAATATGCCACATTTATTATGAGAAAACACAATTCTGTTAATAGTCAATATCTAGTACCTACACACACAGACACACCAAACCTTCTGCAGTGCGTCAGGTATAGTGACCGGTCCTGATCGTTGCTGGAGAGCATCGCTTGAGTTCGTTGCTGGTATTCGCAGCTCGTGGTGGCTATCTGGCCCAGGAGATGAGGGTCTCTGTTGGGCATGCACGGATGCTCTTTGACGCTATGCAGAATGTACCCAAAGCTTTCCCATTTCACCCATTCTTTTATAGGTTTTAATCTTGATGCGAGTCTGAGTCCTGCTGTGTCACGCTGCCTCAGGGTTCCTGTAGGACCATTGATCACCAGTCAGTTGCAGACATGACTTGCATCTTCTCCTGATTATTCTCTGTTCTTTTCTTTCTAGTCCTCCTTGCTTTTTCAGGGATTTGTCTGCATTCGTCAGTCCTTTAGATGGTCCTTGCATTCCTCCATCAGGACAGGCTGGCGTTGGCCATCTCACACACACACCCTCCATTCACACATCTCCATGGAATTACACAGTGTACACCTAGAGGAAGTATCAGCAAGAATGCAGAATGGAGTGCATTATTCCAGATGGAGTTCCAAGTACAACATGGAGCCCGTGGGACATTAGTTACAATGTAATAGGACAAAGTATGAAGAAGTTTAGTTTTGATGTTAAAGAACAGATTCTCTAATGGCTACCATAAAAGAATGAGCTACTTAAAAGACAACCAGGAACGTTTCTATCCAGACAGTTTCTCTCAGTGCTAATAAAAGCCCAAGTGATTGAAACACTGGCAGGACAGCAAGTGACGTAAGCAGTGGCGGGACAAGCAGCAAGTGACGTGAGGACAACTTGGTCAGGGGCACCTGGTGCAGACACGGGAGCGGCTTGCTCAGCGCAGGAAGGAGAGCAGCTCTGCCCCGCCCCTCGCGCGAGGTGCACGGCGCGGTACAGTGAATGACGCACGCAGCCGGTGCGGGTTTACGAACGAGTGAGCGTGTCACGGAGCCTGTAAAACCCCGATTCCTTTGCAATGTAAATTCAACGCGCTGCATCCAGCGCTGCCCCAGGCCGGCGCCCGGGAGGGCAGCCCAGGCACGGGGCTGGCCCCAGCCAGCAGCCGAGCTGGGGCCGCGCAGAGCGCAGGGGTCCTGGCTGCCGGCCCCGCCCCGCCGCGAGACCCCGGAGCCGGGCTGGAGCCGGGAGGCCGCGCTGAGCCCGGGGCGCTGCACAGACTGAGCCCGGCCCCGCCCCGAGGGGCTGCTCTAGGACCACGCCCCCTCCCGCCTCCCTGCCTCGGGGCGGTCCGTGAGCGGCCATCGTGCCCCTCCCCCCTACTTTCCCGCTCCGGGGGCGGGGTTGAGCGCGCGGCTCCGCCCCACTCCCGTTCTCATTGGCTCCCAGCCCCCGGGAGCTCGAGCCCCACTGACCCCAGCCGGCTGGCCAATCATTGAGTGGGATGGGGGCGGGGCCTGCCCTGGAGCCGGAAGGGAGCGGACCGGGCTGGGAGTGCAGGTAGGTAGGTAGGTAAGGTAAGGTAAGGTTAGGTTAGGTTGTGAGGGCGGGGCGGGGATAGATTGGGAGCTGTGGCTGGGGGTCAGCTATGGCAGGCTGGGGGATGGAACTATAGCTGGGGGGGGGTGGGGTTATGGGGTGCAGGTTGGGGGGCTGGGGTTATGGGGCCAGGTTCAGTTTCTGGAGACATCGCTGACCTTTGAATTTCAAGGCTGCAGCTGGGACCCTGGTATCTGGGGAGGCTGCCCCCAGCCGCAGGCCTGCATCGCCTGTGATGGGGTGCTCCTGCATTGGAGGGCCCTTTCCCCCAGTTGCACCCACATCCTGCTATTGTCACCATAGCCTTGTTTGGGCTGCGCCTCTCCCGGCCCCTGGCTCAGATGGGCTGCAGGCAGCAAGCTGGGTGACCCCACTAGTGTGAGCACCCCACATCCCCTGGCAGTCTCCTGGCTGCTGCCCTGCCCTCTGGGGCATCTCGCGGAGAAGGGATGAGGTGATGGGATTGCCTGCCACTCGATGACCCCAGCTCTATGGCCTGTGACCCCCAACTGGATTCCATGGGCTGCCCCAGCCATATCTCATGGGCGTACGGGCACCATCTGTCTCAGGCCTGAGCCCTGACTGGGGTTGGGGCACGGTGCTCTGCAGAGCCAGCCACAGACTGGGCTTTCAGCCGAGGGGCCCTGTCCCCCAGCCGTCTGTGAGCTTGTGGGGTGCAGCCCCTGGTTGTGACCAGACAGACGTGGCACCAGGAGGTGACACTGTTGTGAACGGCACAGGTGGCAGGTGCGAGAGAGATCACCCCCTGCCCAGTGAAGATGGGGCTGGTGCTGTCCAGCGAGACAAACTCGTGCTGACCAGCGCTGTGCATGACACAGCATCGGGCCAGGACACCTGTGACCTGAGCAGAGGGGGGTGCAGCGATCAGGGCGGGTGGAATGAAGTCAGGAGTGGGTGCAGGAGATGAAGGAGTGTAGGGCAGGGCTTAGAGGGGGTGGGAGGGGCCTGGAACTGGAGTGTAGCTGGGACGTAATTGTGCAACATCTAGAAAGGGAGCTAGACGCAGAAGAAACTGGTCTGGCGCCGGGATTACACTGAACTGGAGCAGGGCTGAGGTGAGCCTGCAGGGGTGGCCAAGGGGAAGGGAGGCTGTGCTAGCTGAGAGGGACCCAGCAAAGGGGTTTATTGTGGAGGAAGGATGTGGTAGAGAGAAGCCCCTGGACAGAGAGGCTGAGCTCTTTGGGGTGGGGGGAGCCAATAGGAAAGGTGTGTGTGGGGCGGGTCCTACTCACTGGGGGATAGAGATGCCCGAGAAGAGCTGGATGCAGACAGACACCCATACTCCCTCCTCACCTCTTACACTAGACATTCAGATCCAGTTTAGCCTGGCTGAGTCAGTGTGTGAGCAGACAGCCGATAGCTGGCCAGGCTCTTTAACCTAACAGGCAAAGGCAGAAGAAATTCCAGCAGCGGGGAGCTGAAATGAGATATGGTCAGACTGGAAATAGGGCACAAATATTTAACAGGGAGGAGGATCAGCACTGGGACAACTCCCCCAGGGATGAGCTGGGTTCACCATCACTCAGAGGTGGATGTCTGGAGAGCCCCCGCCGCCCCTCAGCCAGCAGTTCTGGGTGGGGTCTGCAGCATGTGCTCTGCTGGAGATGAGACTAGGTGATAAAATCCCTTCAATCACTAGCACTGCACGTACTGACATAGTGAAATCTTTGTCACTGTTTAAAACTCGGAATGAACTTTCCAAACCTAGGGTCTGATCCAGGCACTGTCAGGAGGGACCTGGTTGTTTGCTGCTCCTTTGTGGGTCCCCTCAGATGTTCCACCTGCTCCAGGCTGGGAGTGAGGCAGGGCTCAGCTCTGCCAGTCCACGCCTGGTATGTGGACGTGTCTGACATGGTGCCCTGTGGCACAGAAGGTGCCAGCTCTGCTCTTGTCCATCACTCACCTAGCTTCTCCTGCTCTGGCAGAGACCTCCTAGTGCTCAGAGGGGCCCCGGGGCGGATTGCTGCCTTTGTGCCGCTCTGAGCAACTGGCTGGGGAGCCCTGGGCTCAGAGCACGGGTTGTGGCAGGAGCTGGTTCCCTGGGCTTGGGCTGGGCTGGCTTGTCGTGGTGAGGGCTAAGATGTTGGTGTCTGCAGATCCCAGCGTAGGTCGTAAGGTGCCAGTTTAAGTTGCAGGGGGAAGTTTAGTTCAGGTACCTCGTGTGTGATCTGTCTGGGCTGGTGTCACTACATCTTCCCTGCTGTGCTGTCCCCTTCACCCTGGGGTTGGAGAAACCCTGAGGGCTTCCCGCCAGTACCCCAGGAGCAGGGTGCAGCTGGTGTGACATCCGGGACAGTGTTTCCATTTCAGGTGAGAGCCCTCTGCCCCCAAACACCCAGCACAGAGGGTGCCATCCCCTGGGCAGCTGGAGGAATTTCTGTAGGACCGTGTCAGATTCCCCAAGGCTTTCCCTGCAGGGCGGGGAGAGGGGGGGTGTCCAGTTCAGCGTACTCCCTTGACCTGGGGCCTAAGGTTATCCCTTGCTTACAAGGCTGACATGTGGGTGCCCTCTAGGGCTGGAAGGGATGGAAGCAGGGCAGTCTGGGGGCCCTCTAGGGCTGTGGGGATGGAAGGGGGCAGGTGGGCTCGGAGACCAGAGCACAGTGTGCGTCGAGGACCCCCCACCCCAGGTGCTCGTGGGCCCTTTGAGTGCAGGAGGTGGGGTGCTCATTGCTAGTGAGCACGCCGTGGTGATGTGAGGAGAGGCCCAGGGGCTGCTGGCTCCCTAGCGTGACCCCTCCCTCCTTGGCCTGTTCCCCTTGCAGTCCTGGGGCCGGAGGAGATGGCGCTTTCCTTCGGTCGCCTGCTGCTGGTCCCCACCCGCCTGGTGCTGACGCTCTCCAAGCACCTGTACTGGCTGACCGTGCATAGTGCCTCCTACCTGGCAGGGGCTGTCTACTGCCTGTGGGTGCCGTGGCTGGTGCTGACCCAGGGGCCGTGGCAGGCCTTCCGCTGGAGGGTGCGGAAGACGCCACCACCATGCCTTACCGACACCTCCTATGGGGAACACCGCTACCTGCAGCTCAAGGTGCTACGGGACGTGGGTGGGGGGGAATGGGTGGGACGGTGGGGCTGGGTCAATCCATGGACAGGGCCTCCTGCAGCTGGGGGGGCAGTGGCCTGCAGGGACCAGTCTTCGAGCTGCAGCTCTTACCCTCTGTGTTGGTTCTTGGGGTGCCCAGGACTGAGTCGCCTTGTAACTCCATGGCCTCCAGGGAGAGAAAGTCTTAGTTGTGTTTAAGTGGGCGTCAGCTCCCTGACACCTCCAGCCTGTTAGCCTTCAAACAGCCCTTACGTTGCCTTGGAGGTTAATAATAGGTGCACCCCGGCCCCTGAGCCCCTTTGAAGCGCTTCCCTGTGGTGCTCAGCCCCTTGTCCGCTGAACGCTGACCGACCTGCACCCACCAGCTGGGCTGGTTCAGCGTCGGGTCTGACACCACAGCACCGAGAGCGAGTGAAAACAATCGTAAGTTTAGTCTCGAAGAGAAGAGCTAACGAGTGAGGACAATGGAAAGGGGAACTTAACTTGTGCGTTGATAGACATGTGAGCCCGTCCAGCTCACCCCAAATACCTTTGGTGGCGTTTCTAACCAAGGCCGGCTGGGACCTCGTTTTCACACGTAAATGTGCTGCCCCTTTACATCCTCAGTGCTGGACAAAGGGGCGTCCCGTGCCTTCTGCTTGTATTCCCAACGCTCACTGTTTGCACGTGTCTAGGTGAACCCGCAGGGCTTGGTATTTCCTCTCTGCTGCTGTCTTGTTGACTCCCTGTGTAAAGGGGGCTTCCCTTGGGTTGGCTCACAATGCTTGTTCTCCCTGGCTGACAGAGCAATCAGTGAATCTCCGTCCGTTGTCTGACCCAAACCTGTCTGTCAGCTCTGCCTTTGACACCGAAGTTAAACCACGTTCTCAGTACATGTAGACAACTCCTTCAATATCATCCGTGCCCACCTCTTGCAATGAGTCTGAGAAGCCGGGTGACGTCAGCTTTCATTAGAGACCGCCATGACATCATTTCTGGATAAATGCCATGAAAGCAGTGTGCTTGGTGTAGTGAGTTTGTCAGGCCTGTTGGACTCCTTTGCCAGTTGGTATCAGTGGGGCTCTGTCACACCCCCACTCCCAAGGAGTGGGGTCCCAGCCTCCTGCCCAGCTGTCCCCCATAGCTCCTGCAGATGTGAGGCTGTGGCTCAGGGCAAGTTGGGGCAGGTGCTGCAGGCAAAGCCTGTGCCTGGGATGGGACGAACCAGAGGGACATGAGCTGCCAAGTCCAGCAGCCCCTGGCTCAGGGGAGGCGCTGGAGGGGCTGCCCTCGTCCTGCCGTGCTGCCCCTGACCCCTTGGTGTCTGGGTGTGAACGTTCCCCTCTCCCCATCCCTGCAGGGCTCAGGGCTGCGTTTGCACTATGTCACAGCTGGCCAGGAGGGGGCGCCACTTATGCTGTGTCTGCATGGATTCCCCCAGAACTGGTAGGTCTCTCTGGCTCCTGAGGGGGAAGGGGGGGGACCTGCTTCCCCAGGCCTGTGAGGGGGTGCACAGGGATTCCTCCTCCACAATGATGTTTGGTTCTAGGATTATCCCTCGTGTTTATTACAGCCGTGTCTAAGGCCCAGCCTAGGCCAGGGCCCCATCGTGCTAGGTGCTGCACCAACAAGCAACCGTCAGTCATTGCCCGAGGAGCTGGCAGCGTGACGGAGGCAGGGCAGGTGAATGGGCAGAACACACCAGCGGACACTGGTTCAGAGGTCTGCCTGGAAGGAGGGGAGCATCCACAGGGACCCTGAATTCTCTCCCCAAATAGTTGGGCCATGGAGGGGGTTAAAACATCATCTGGGTGGTGCCACTGACCAGCTGCGTGTTCCTCCTGTGACAGGTGTGGCGGGCAAGGCTGGGCGTGGGGTGAGCTCAGGGTCACAGCTCGGCCTCTGGCGCTCAGCCACGTCTCTGGGCAGCGCCCTGGCCAGGCAGCTATGGAGGCGATGGCAGGGCTAGGGAGCAGCGTGTAGGAATGGCCCCGCAATTTAGCTGGTGAGGACTCTCCCCCCCGACCCCCTGACTAGGCAAGGTATCCCCTGGCCCTGAGTGGGCTTTGTGCCTTGGCAGGTTTGCCTGGCGCTACCAGCTGCAGGAGTTCAAGAGGCAGTTCCGGGTGGTGGCGCTGGACCTGCGGGGCTACGGGGGCTCAGACGCCCCGCACGGGAAGCAGCACTACGAGATCGAGGCCCTGCTGGAGGACGTGCAGGGCGTTATCCAGGCGCTGGGCACCAAGGATCAGATGGGTGAGGAGTGGTGGCGGGGGACGTGTGTGAATGGAGGCCTCCCCCTCTGGGCTTCAGCTGGGGAGGGTACGAGCTAGGAGGGAGCTGGCCCCTCTGCTGGCAGGGAGAAACCTCCCTGCTCCGGCCTTCCCAGGCAGAGAAGGGCCTTTCCTTAATACCCAGCTGTGCCCCCTTGATCCTGTTCCCCCTGACGCCGTCCCAGATAGATCCCCCTTTGGAAGACTTGTGGGAGTGCCCACCTGAGCCTCGCCCAGAAGAGGCAGAGGGGTTCTCCCCCAACCCCCCCAGTGGCGACCCCAGAGCACCAGCACAGTTGGCTGTGGTGCTGTGAACCCTGAGATATGCCCCCCACTCAAGCCTTAGCATCTCTCTGGTTGGGCGCCACGTAGCAGCCAGTGGGCAGAGCGTGGCTGCTGTGTGGCAGTGCAGCCGTGCTCTGCTGAGTTGGGCTGTCTCGGGGTGAGAACTCGAGCGATGGGCAGGCGTCTGCAGCGGAGACGGACCCTCAATGTCCTGTTCCACCTGCTCCCTCGCTTGGTGTCTGTCTGGGCTGTCCCAATCTCTGGCTATTGCCCAAACTGGGGAGCAGGGAGACAGTGGAGGGGGGCATCTGTGTGGCAGGGTGAAATAGGGCATCCCTGTGGGAGAGGTGGGCATGCCCTTGGCAGGGTGGGGGGTGGCCTGACGTGGGAAGTCCAGGTGTGTCCAGCTTCACTCTGCTGTCAGCCCCTTTCTGCCCTGACGGTCGGTCTGTCTGTCTGTCTGTCTCTGCTGCCAGGCTTTACCAGGTGCATCCTGGTGGGACACGACTGGGGTGGCGTCATCGCCTGGGAGTTTGCCATGAATCACCCCGACATGGTGGAGAAGCTGATTGTCATGAACACCGTCCCCCTGTCTGTGTTTCAAGGTGATGCCCGGACCCGCAGGGCTACTGGGGGCTCCCTGCGGGTGGCCGGCTGTGGCAGGTCCAGGGTGGAGGTGGCTGGTTCTTGCAGCACGGGCAGCTCCACACCTGCCAGCAGCACAGAGGTCCCGACCGGCTGGCTGTGGCATTGCTTGGGCTGGAAAGGTGAGAGCCGCGCCCAACCCCACAAGGGCTGCAGGCTCTCCGAGCGCCAGGCCAGCTGCCAGCAAGCCCTGATATGGTGTCACAGGCAGGTGCTGTGAGCTAGGGAGATCAGGGGCGGGGGCTGGCTTTCGCTCCTGCCTCTGGTGGGAGCTCCCAGGGCATGTGGGTAGGAGGCCTTCCGGCCTCAGCACATCAGTGTCTGCCTTTCTCCCCACCCGCTGCAGAGTACATAGTCCACCACCCCGTTCAGCTGCTGCGCTCCAGCTACGTTTTCATGTTCCAGCTGCAGAGGCTGCCTGAGCTGCTCTTGTCTTTGGGTGACTTCCAGGTGAGAGGGGGTGGGGTGGGGAGTGGGCAGGGACCTGGCAGCCTTGGCTCACCTTAGCTAGAATGTGAAATGTGCTCATTCACAGAACTGTCTCTTTGCTCTCCCCCAGAGCCCAGGCTGCAGCCACCTCTGGGGTGGGGTCTGGCGCCTGGTAACCACCCATTGTGCAGCATGTTAGGACTGGAGGTGAGGGACACCATGTGGAGCTTCAGGGAGGGCAGGATGGAATGGCCTCAGTGGGAGTTTAACGCTGACTCAGGAAAGCTGCTGCAGGATCTTTAATGGCTGCGGACGGTAACAGCTCTGCCGTGCAGCTCCTTCATTGCCCCCTACAGCCCTGCTGGGGTATTGGCAGCAGCACTGACTCCGGAGGGCCCCTTCTCTCTTACCAGCGCCACTGGGGTGGGCACTGAGTGCTGGGGGAGAAAACCTGCCTACTGAATGGTGCCTCACAATGTGTCCTGCGCTCCGATGAGGGGTAAAACAGATGACCTAGCCACTCACGCTTGTTAAAGATCCTGGGTGCTTTTAGCAAAGGTGCTGGCCTGGCTGAATTCTGGGATTATACCCACCCAGGGAATTCAAGTCTGTCTCCTACACGCTTCCTTTTGGATGCATCAATGGAGCTCCCTCTCTTCCTGTCCCAGCAGCTGTGTTCCACCCCAGCAGTGGCTGCATGTCATCGCTGGGTGGGAATCTAATCTACCATCTTGTGTAGGTATTAACCTTGGCCCGGTGAGTCAGAGGGACAGTGGCTGCCTTGTAAATGAGAAGCCCCAATGTTAATTCAGGAACGTCCCATTCCTAATGGCTGCAGTGATAAACTGCTGGGTAATCACCATGTGCAGGGGACAGAGATTAAGCCGAAGGGACTTGGTGTAACTAGGAGGGGCCGGAGATAAACAGTAGAATTGATACTGGACAAAGGTAGCTCCTACGGCAGGGCTGGGAGGGTGGAACTAGCCAGCCCCACATCAGATGGGGGAGAAGCTAGGAACCGGCAGTGCTGCTAGGGACCACGAGATGGGGGGGTGGGTGCCCACTGAGCATGGGGGGAGCTCAAGTGTCAATTAATTAGGCTATTATCAGCTGCCAAACAAAGCACTGAGGTGAAGGGGGGAGCAATAGACATAGCCCGTGGCCCTGTCCCAGGAGGGTCATGTTGTGGGGTGAAGGGCGGCTGGGATAAAAGCTACAGTCTGTTTTTGGAGCATTAATTACCAGGCCTGGGACAGCTGCAGGAGCAGTTACACAGCAATCCAATAAACTGGTTCGAAGGGAGGCTTAGCTTTATACTGAAGGACCCCTGGCCCTTAAGTGCTTTGTTCTGGCTGCCTGGAGCCAGACTTCAGGAGGAAGGTGGGAAATTCACACCTAGCAAAGGAAGTAATTAGCTGGTGGAACTCCCCGCCACAGGAAGTCACTGAGGCCTGAACTTAGTGAGGTTCAAACGGGAATTGGATGTTTCTCTGGGGAACGAGAATAGCCAGAGAAAGCAGCATGTCGGTCAGGAGATGAAGTACGTCGCTGACTGTCAGAGACTGGGAGGACCTTGCGGGATCAGTGGTGGGTTCTTACCCCTTCCCCTCCAGCATCTGGTACTAGCCCCTGTCAGAGATGGGAGCCTGGGCTAGAAGGGATGTGGAGCTGATCCAGGCGGGTGATGCCCAAGTTGTTCCTCGGGTCTGTGTGTATGTCCTGCCCATCCCTGACCTGGAGGCAGGACGCTCAGCAGTGTGACCCACTCTCTCTACATTCCCCAGGGCCAGGCACCAGGCACCACTTTCTTTTTGCTTGCTAATGAAACATTTCTTAGGGTTTTGGATAGTTCAGGGACTGTCCCCTGGGATTCAGGATGCTTGTGAGACTCTGTCATGGGGAGGAGGGGGCTCGGCCCTCTCTACAGGTGCTTCTATTCCCCTCTTCCCCCTCCCCTGCCACGCAGCCCTTGCTTGATCAAAGCCACGTGGAGGGGGGGCGCTAGAGAAGTAGCAAGTGCCTGTGAGGGGCCCGCTCTGGGGTAGAGAAGACCAAATAGGTCAGTTTCCTCCCTAGTGCAGCTCTGTGGAGGCTGCCGACTCCATGCTAAGCCTGCAGGCCAGGAAGAACGGGGCGGGGGGGTAATGCTGGGGAGCACCCCACCTATCCCAGTAGCCAGGCAGGGTCATCTCTGTGGATGCGGGGAGCATCCATGTGCCAGGCCCTGGAAGCCAGGTGGAAATCTGCTGCCAGGTGGAAATCTGCACCACATCCCAGTCTAGCTGGCTCTGGATGGCGCTAAGATTTGGGGTGTGACAGGCTGTTTGCCCTTCGGTTTGCCGGGCTCTGGATCTGAGTCATCCCTGCAGGGGGATTAGGCTGACTGGCTCTGGATTTGGGGCGTGATGGTGTGTCTGCTGGGATCCCTCCCCCTGGCTCACCAGGCCCCAGAGCTGAACCCTCCCTGACCCCGGCTTTGTCTGTCCTGAGGCAGCTCTTGAAGCAGTTTTTGGTGAGCAGGAAGGCAGGAATCCAGAACTCTGAACGGCGCCTGACGGCACAGGAGCTCGAGGCCTACTTGTTTAGCTTCTCCAGGCCCGGCGTGCTAACACCAGCCCTCAATTACTACAGGAACGTGTTCAGGTGGGGATCGATCCTGGGGAGCACACGGGTCCCTTCCCCACATTCGAGAGCCGGTGCTAGGGAGATGAGATGGGTTGGGGTGCATGTGCTGGGCTGAGAGGATCCAGGAGGGGATGTTGGCGGGTAGAAATGGCTGCTGCAGCCCCACCAGCCATCCACGCAGCCTGTAGGGAAGGGATGGGGCCTGCACAGGGCTACAGGATCCCATTCCACCTGGTAGCCTGGGCCTGCTGCTTCCTGACACAGCCAAGGGCCGGGGGATCTTTTCCCAGGGGGACCCTGAGAGCTGCTGCCCCTTTCTGATCCTAGCACCAAATCTGGGGTGCAGTGGCCCCTGGCAGAGTCCAGCGCAGCCGGGGATAACTGTTGGGCACTGCCAGATCTGTGGGTGGCAGGACAGGACCCCCGGGCACCAGCTCAGCTCAGGATTGTTTTCATCCTGCATTTCGCTCTTGCTGGTGTAGCAGGTCTAACTCCCATGACATTCTGGGAAGGCAGGTGCAGCCAGGCAGCTGCCCACAGGGGCTGTCCCACCCCCTTCAGGACTAAGGTAACCTGAACGCCCCTCCCCCCCCATTCTCCTGTCTCCACCCATCATCTCTGCGCTGCATGTGGTCAGCACCGAGTGAGGGTGCCAGGAGCTGCAGTGCTGGGTTGGATGGGCGCGGCACAGCCCACGGTTTTCCCCATTGGCTGCCATCGTGCCCCGGTGCCCCTGTGCTGTGAGGAGGCTCTGTGCCCAGTGCCTTTGGCAAGCAGTCACCTCTCTCTCTCTCCCTCCCTGCAACAGGAGCCCCATGCAGCGCAAGGACATGCTAGTGCCCACATTGGTGATCTGGGGGGAGAAGGACGTGTTCCTGGAGGCCGGGATGATCCCCATCCTGGAGCAGTACGTGCGCAAGCGCTGCCGCGTGGGGCGCATCCCTGAGGCCAGCCACTTTGTCAATGAGGACCAGCCCCACAAAGTCAATCAGCTGATCTGGAGCTTCCTACAGGAGAGCGACTGAGCAGGGGCTGGTGCCATGCCTGGGCCCCGTTTAGTGCCTTGGGTGTGGCGCAGCAGGGACCTGATCCTGGCAAACCAACACCAGGACTCTCCACAAGGCCATGCCCCACCTTAGCTCATATCCCCGCACCAACTGGTCTTGTGCCTGATATATCGCCCCACAGCAGCAGGACTTCACCCCTCCAGAGAGGAGCCATGATTTCACAGGCCTATCGGGGTTCATGAGAGTGGGGTGCCTCTTTCACAGACCAGGGTGGGGGCTGTAGTTGACAGGAGACACTGCCCAGCCATTCCCCTCCATTTCCATTCCTAGCATCAGGACTGGGCTTTCTGGGCTTGGCCGGAGTGGATCCCTGCTCCTGCAGAGTGTAGGCCCATTGCCAGCAGCAGGGGAAGCTGCTGGGTGGGGGAAGGCTGCAAGTTTGGGCTCCTTGGAGTGAATGTGACCTGTAAAATGGCAGCATTGGAGACCCAAGAAGTGCAGAGTAGAGCACGCCTCAAACATGGCCCTTGAATCACCTTAACTCTGCCCCATGGTGATTCCTGGTGAGAAGCAGGATCTCAGCCACCTTCTCCAGCCAGGAGTTTCTCTCAGTCAGTGCCTTAGCACCTTAGGCCTTACTCTCCTAGGCGCTACGGATGATGATCTGTTGTGCCCAGAAGAGGATCTGGCTGTGGGTGTCTCTAGGGGCAGAGTGAAGGTGATTTGGGAGGCCTGGTTTGGGGAAGCATAATGAGAATAATGAATTTCCTGGGATCTAACCACTTGGTTTTTAGCTCAGTCGTTCCTGGCAGGTGGGTGCGCCTGGAGCTGGGGGTTCACTGCAATGGTGTCATTGGGGGGGCTTTGTGCTGACTTTGCTAGAAAGGATGGCTGGGGCAAGCACTATTTTCTGCTGTGGATTTCCCATTTACTGTTCCCTGTAATGACTCCATGTGCCCTGCTGCTGGAGCTCAGGGGATTCCAGGGCTGTGTCCCCTGCTGCCATTGCTGCTCCACCATCCTGGGGCCTGAATGCCCCGGAGATGGGCACCTTAATGCCTTTACCGTTAACCCATTTGCAGAAGGGAGATGGCTTCTGCATAGAGAGTGCTGCCTTGTGTTCCCGGTGCTCTGAATGTATTTAATAAATGACATTTGGAACAGAAACCTCCTGGTGTTGGGGCCATTCGTGAGCAGGCAGGTGTGGCCGGCCTTGGCCAAGGGCTCTGCATGGCGGGAAGCCTCCCAGGGCTAGTGTACAGGGGGAGTTAGGGCTGCCCCAAATGTGCCTGTGTGGGGCTGTATCTGCCCCTCACCCCAGACTGCTCCTGCTTGCAGGGGGGCTGCAGTTCCTAGTGGGGATTGCCGGCTGCAGGTGGAGGATCTGGTAAATGGGGAAATTCCCCCTGGGAGGGGGGAGGGAGGCAGGGGGCTGCCTCTGGGAGCTAGGATGGGCCGGGCCAGTAGTGGGCAGCAGCCCAGCTTACAGCTGCTGACTGTGGGCAGTGGTAAAGCTGTGTGCGATCTCGCCAGTGTGGCTCTGGGGGCAGGACACCTCTTGGCTGCCCCACTGGCTCGCTCGTGTCCTAGCCTCACCCCGCTGGGCTGTCCTCTCCCAGCTGTGCCTGGAGCACTGCCAGTCCCACCGCGCACACGGGACCTGGGGCTCAGAGAGGTTAGGGCCAAAGCCCTTCCCCACAAAGGGGTTGAGATGTCTGACTGCCCCAGACCCCCTCCTTGGGCAGGCCTGCAGCGCCTTCTCTCAGACCCTTTTTCACTAGCCGGGACGGTCCGATCTGTGTCTCTGCTGCCGCGCGGGTTGGGGACAGCCGGGGGGAGCTGGCTCTGGTGCGCCCAAAGCAGCTGGGCTGTTTACTGGTGCACGCTGTGCTAGAGTCCACCTGCTCCCGGGTGGACGTGGGGCCCAGCCCCACACAGAGCCCTACGCTAGCCTGGCCTTGGGAGCAGTGTGCTCAGTGCCGCCCCCTGGTGGAGGGACATGTGGCGAGGCTGTCCCCTCCTCAGGGGTAAATAGAGCTGGGGGAGGAATTCAGGTGTGTGTGTTGGGGGGGGAGATGAGAGGCCCCCTCACAATCCATCTCCCCGTTCCCCCATCAGCCAGCGCTGAGGTGGGGCCCAGTTCACAAGCAGGAGGTGGGCGGAGTTGAGCCACCCATGAGGAATCAGCTTCTGCAGCTGGGCTGTGTGGGGAACCTAGGGTAGAGCATGGCACTGGAGCCGGCAGGGGGCAGCTTCGTGCCCCAGGCTGGGCTGTTCTGGGTGGCACCTTCAGCTGTCTCAGGATTCTGCTGTGATTCCGTCTGCCCCCTCTCCCCGCAGCTAGGCCATTCTTCAGGGTTAGAAGAGGCCTGGCGGTGACTCCGTGGCTCCTGGCACATGGAGGGGCTGTGACACTGGGCCCGCGGCTGCAGGGAAACGGGAGAGTCCCAGCCCACGTGAAATAGATCTGGGCTTTTCCCTCCAACAAGGAGCAGTTCTCGCTCGCTGAGGCGCACTCAACACACGCTGTCAGTCAGCTGCAGGCTCTGCTCACCTTCCTTGGCCCAAAACCTTCACTCTGCTGATGAAGCTCCTTGCTGGAACAGCAGCTCATCCCTCTAGTGCCTGGTCTGCCGGGGGGCCAGTCCCAACAGATGATGGAAGCCCTCTGTGCAGCCAGCCCAGCTCAACCCCTGGTGTAGACAGGCTCAGCTGCCCTTTACCCTGCGTGGAATGAAGCTGTTCCTCTCCGCCGACACCCTAGGATCTGCAGTGTGGCAGTTATTGGGAGGGTTGCCATCAACAGCTGGCAGGGGGGCAAACCCCCCATGCATTCAAAGGCTGCACGGGACTCAGCGCGGCCACTTAGGCACAGAGTCAGCCGCCCTGGGACTTGGTTACGTGCTGAGATGCAATTAGGAATTCAGGTGCAGAGCGGATGCAGAGTTTGGGGTTTGTGAGCAGTCAGGGCCACTGGCACCCCAGGCAGTGCTGGGGTCCTGCACTGGCCCATGGGGTGGTCCTCATGCTGGAATTTGTGGCTTGCACTGGGGGGTTGAGTGGAGACAGGCACCCAGATGCCTAGAATGCAGCTGCCATGCACGTGCCCAGAGGCAGAAATTTAGGGGCCAAGGGAAGTTAGGCACCTGCAATCTTCAGTAGCAGCCAAGCAGCAGCTTTGTGGATTGTAGGGGTACTTAAAACGGGGGTTTAGGCACCTAAGTCCCTTGGTGGATCTGGCTCTGTGTGCCTCAGTTCCCCCTCTGTCCAAAGAGACTAACAGCTCTGCCCTGCCTCCCAGCTTGTGTGAGGATACATATAGTAATGACTAGGAGGTGCCCAGCCTGGGATGGGTCTGGATGAGAGGCTGATGGCTGGAAAGGCAGCCCCTGCACCGGATTGGCACAGGCTCCCACGGACCCTCCTGTTAGAACACGTCCTAGTGTGGCTCTTCAGGACCTATGCTCTGAGTGCTGGTTAACGAGGGACGACGGCAGATCTTTGCGCTCTCTCTCAGAGGAAGAATCTGCCGCACTTTTGGAGGAAAATAGCTCCCAGTGTAGGGATAAGGTCCATGATGCGTCTTTCAGGCTTCTCTCAGGGGAATGTTATCCCTGGTCTAGTTAACAGACGTAAACGGGTCTAAAAATCAAACGTGGTTTCGATTAATGTATTTGGTCTTCCCAGTTTTCTCTTAGAGCGCGTGTGAATGACAGCGCTGCACTGGTTTAATTTAAGATGTGACTTCAGCCGGTTCAGTTAAAGGCGAGAGGCCATGCAGATGCTCTTCTTTCAGTTTAAACCAAAATAACCACACTTACGCTGCAGCAAGAGTGTACAGGGATTTGAACTGGCTAAGAACGGCCATAAAGGGTCAGACTAATAGTCCAGCTAGGCTAGTGTCCTGTCTTCCGACAGTGGCCAATGCCAGGTGCTTCAGAGGGAATGGACAGAACAGGTCATCATCATGCGATCCATCCCCTGTCACCCATTCCCAGCTTCTGGAAAACTGAGGCAAGGAACAGTTCAGAGCATGGTTTTGCATCCCTGCCCATCCTGGCTTACAGCCATTGATAGACCGATCCTCCAGGAACCTGGCTAGTTCTTTTTTTTAACCTTGTTTGACTTTATTGGTTTAAAAGAACACATTGACATAAACAGATGCAAGTCTCTTGTTTAGAAAAGGTCACATACGCTTTGCACCTGTGCAGACCATACACGGGTTCTGTGATCATTAAAGGCTTGTGACTGTTGAAACAGGTTTCGAACCAGTATAACTGTTTCGGTTAAGGGGTGTGATTATTTTTTAAACTGAACTAGTTATACCAGCACAACTCCAAGTGCAGATGAATTTTGTACCAATAGGAAGATGCCTTATACTGGTATGCCTTACTCCCCTTCCCTTACTGGAGTAACAATAAGCACCAGTATACTGATAACTGCACCCACTGAGGGGTTGTACCCCTTTAACTATATCAGTTAATACATCTGATCGATCTATCTATATAGTTAAACTGATATACTGATATATCTTATATATATATATATCAGTATAGCTATATATAGTTGGGGTTGGTCCTGCTTTGAGCAGGGAGTTGGACTAGATACCTCCTGAGATCCCTTCCAACCCTAATATTCTATGATCAGAATAGTTAAAGTGGTACAACTTATGTGTGTAGACAAACCCTTGTAGTACGCTGTCCTCTGAAGAGAGATTATTTTACCTCCTATATTTGGCACTGGTGCGACTGGAATCCAGGGTCCACTTCTGGTGTCCACAATTCAAGAAGGATGTTGCTAAATTGGAGAGGGTTCAGAGAAGGGCCCAGAGGATCATTAAAGGGTTAGTGACTGAATGCTTTGAGTCTGTTTAGCTTAACAAAGAGAAGGCTAAGGAGAGACTTGATTGCAGTCTACAAATATCTACAGGAAGACCAAATATTTAAGAATGGGCTCTTCATGCTAGCAGAGAAAGGTTTAACTGCTCCACTGAAAGAGGATGCTCTAGAAATTCAGACTGGAAATAAAGTGTATCTTTTTAACAGTGAGTAATTAAGCACTGGAATAACTTACCACGGGTCATGCTGGATTCTCCATCACCGACCATTTGAATAGTGGCTGTTTTTCTAAAAGCTCTGCGCTAGGAATGATCTGGGGGCAGTTCTCTGGCCTGTGTTTACAAGAGGTCAGGCTAGATGATCACAGTGCTCCCTTCCAGCCTTGCAATCCGTGGACAGACAGGCCCGACCTCTGCACCTGTTCTGTTCTTTGTGGTCATTCCTGGGACACGGGGGCAGCAATTCCCCACAGCAGCATAGTGCCTGTTTTAAAGATGGGGCGACATTTGCTCCTTCCAATCTCCTGCAGGACCAGTAAATTTTAATGCAGTGGCAGCTGGTGGGGGCAGCTGAGCCCGGATCTGTCACAAGCCTCAGCCTGGCCCACAGACTCTCTACTCTGGGATGAATCCACTGGGCCCAGCCCCTGCTCTCCTAAGGGCACCTCATCCCTGGTGCCTTGAGGGCAAAGGGCTCTCGCACCTGCATGGAGAAACCCAGCCCTTCTCTCCCTTAGCTGCTCCCTTCCCTGGGAGCCAGAGGAGAGGGCGGTGGGCTGGGGGCCGTAGTTAACAGCAGAAGAGAAGGGGGCAGTGGGCCGGGTCAGGGCATGGAAAAGGAGCAAGGCAGAGGAGGAATGGGGCAGTCAGCTAAGGCAGGCAGACGCCTAGCAGCAGCTTCTATGGGGAGTAGAGCTGGGGTCAGCTCTGACCTGAACATGCTTCCCCACAGGCTGTGGGGGTAGAGACCCATCCCCTACCTCTTCCCCAGCCTCCCCCCAGGGCAGGGGCTCCAGCAAGATGGCAGGTGGCTTTCCTCGGGGAAAAACAGCACCTGCCTGCCCACAGACACCGACTCCCACCCCTCAGGGCAGCTGCTGCCTGCAGAACCTGGCCCAGCCAGCAGCACCACACCCCTCTGGGGACAGCCTGGTGAGCAGACGCAGCAGGAGGATACAGGGCCCTCCTGCCCCCCACAATTCCCCCTTCATGCAGGAGCCCTGAACACTGCCCCCAAGGGCCACGTTCAATGGGGCTGAGCCCAGGCAGGCCCCAGGGCTCCAGCTACCAGGCCAGCCACGCCACGCTGGAGTAGTGCATGCTGGGAGCTCTGCAATAGGGGCTGGGGACAGGGCTTCGGCCGCCCCGATGCTGGGGAGAGGGAAGAGGGGGACAGGTGGGTCTGAGCTGGGCACTGCACAGCCAAGGGGAGAGGAGAGGAGCCACGCTTGCCTGGGCTGAGATGTGGCTGTGCTAACCCCTCCCCCCCCCCCCACCGCCTTCACCCCTCACGGACAGTCCATGGCCCAGGGCGGAGCCTGCATGGCTGGGCCTGGCACCCGGGGGGTCACTCTCTGGCTGGGCATGTGGCAGGGGCAGTCGAGCTGCAGCCTGGGCGGGGCGGGGGGGTAGTGCACAGATTAGATGCCCCCTCCCAGTATCCAGGAGCCTGCTTCAATGGGGGGGAGGGGCCCTGTGGACAGAGGACCCATCTCAGCACCGGGTCAGGACAGCTTTCAGCCAGGGGCCCAGCCCACGGTTTCCAGCAGACGGGCCGCACAGTCGCATCGTGCTCCCGCCCCAGGCCGGGCAGCGCGGCAGCCGGTGATTCACCTGTCCTGGGCGGGGCGGCAGGTGGCCCATCCAAGGAGGGAACCTGCCAGGGGCAAGCTCTGGCACCAGCCCGTGTGGCAGTCTAGCCAGAGACTCAAGGGGCTGCACGGGGCCGTTGCCTGGCAAGGGCACCGCACACGACCCATGCAGCACTTCCTGGTGCCATTGGCAGGAAGCGGTGAGTGTGGGGCCACCCAGGCTGACCCCACTCGGTCAGTCGCTGCCCTCACTCCCCCCAAGTGCCAGCCCTTTCTGCCTGGAGCCCAACCCCAGGTGAGGAGGCAGAGCTGGCTTTGCAGAGACTCTACTGGGAACCAACACGAGGGGCCCCAGCCTAACAGCTGCCCGGGCCCTGCGGCCCAGTTCCCAGGGCTTGGCCCCATTCGGTTCCAACAGCCCCAACAAAAGGGCTCCTCACCCTGCCCTGGAATGAGGATTCCCAGCCAGACCCCTCCCTCGTCGCCTGCCTTACCCCTCGGGGCAGCCCCCATCACCCAGAGCTCACACCACGGAGCCAGAGGCAGGAAGAAAATGGAAGGTGATTCCCAGAGAAGGGCTCTACTGGGCTCAGAGACAGCAGGGTCTAGTGCATTGACCCCCAAACCTTTCACAGGCGCCCCCCTCGCCACGTCCGTGCCCCCACGGGAGCTGGGCCAAAGTCAGGTCTGGAGGCTGAGAGCCAATGGGTTGGTGCGGCACCAGAAGCAGCAGCTGGGGTAGGGGCTAGGTGCAGAAGGGGGGGCTGAGGTCAGAGCTGGAACCGAGGCTGGGGTCTGTGACTGAGCCCAGGGACGGAGCTGCAGCAGAGCATAGCTGGGTGGCACTCCCTCCCTGGCCCACCACGCCCCCGCCAATGTTCCTCTGCACACCCCTAGGGGGGCGCACCCCACAGTTTGGGGACCTCTGGTCTAGTGGTTAGAGCAAGGGGGTGCTAGCCGTCAGGGCACCTAAGTTCTATCCCGAGCTCTGGGAGCCGGACGGGATCTAGTGGGTTACAGAAGGGGCTGCTAGGAGCCAGGATCCTGGGTTCTGTTCCCAGCTCAGGGAAAAGACTGGGGCCTGCGTGGGAGAGGATGCAGGACTGGCAGGTTCCACGCCCAGCTGGGCGGGTGCTCCCCTTCTGGCCTCGGTGCTTCCCGTTAGTGCGGGCTTTGCTAAGCTGTTTCCATTAGGAGGAGAAATTGAGGCTGAGTTCAGTATTTCTGCTGTACACTCCTCTTTATTTACAAAGAACGTTTGTAGAAATGAGGGACACTGGGGGGGGCCTTAGCCCCACATGAAGGGTGAGAGGGGAACCAGGGGAGCATATCTCAGTGCCAAATGTGGGGGCGGGGAGCTTATCTGGGAGAAGATTGGGACTGCACCCCCGTGACCCATGGGGGGTATCCTGGGTGTTACTGCAGCCATGAGGCCCCATGACCCCCCCCAAATCTCTGGGGAAGGGGCCAGGAGACCATCCACCCACAGCTCACCCCAAAGCCAGCCCAGCCCACGGCCTGGGAATTCAGTGCCTGTCGGAGTAATGAGATTTCACAGGCAGGGGAACGTCATTTTGTGGGAAACAGACTGACCCCTGGGACCGCCAAACACCCTCCCAGCACCTGGGGTGGTGGGTGGGGAGAGCTGTCACCCAGGGCAGTTGCAGCTCCAGTCCCCCTGGCCCCATGAAAACAGCCCTGGGCCAGCCAGAGCATCCCTGGAGAGAGCATGACCCAGGCTGCAGGTGCCAGGCCAACAGGGACCGGCCACTAGCCCTGGGCGCCTGCCCCCGTGGGGCTGGGGCCGAGGTGCCAGGGGATCTATCCCAGCAAGCCCTCTCCTCCCACCCCCGGTGCAGCTCCACCAGCGGCTCAGCTAGCATGGGGGAGCAGCCAGAGACACCCCACACAACCCCACCCACCATGGGACTTGCTGGGGACTCTTCTGCTGAAAAGGTGGGGTGGGTGGATCACAGTCCCCCTGCAATAGCCCCTGGGGTCCCTGGCCAGCTCACCGCCACTTCCCCCCACTGAAAGGGGCTTCAGGTGTTGCTCTGCCCCATGGGGCTGCAGCTGGAGGCACCAATCCCAGCAGCAGGTTTCCACAGCTGCAGAGCAGGACAAGGTGCAAACTCAGATCTTCACCCATCAAACGGGGAGGCGGCCACACCTGGGCTCCATGGCAGGGCAAAGCCGCCTCACTCTTTCCCCCACCAGCCATTCCCTCCAGACCCACTTGGAGCGCGCTGATCAGCTCCCAGCCCAGAGACAATGGCGCCCCCGCACTCCTGGTTCCAACAAGCCGGCGCTGCACTGCTGGGCAGCTCCTGTGCAGAGGGGTGGGGTGGGAGCAAGTTTAGTCAGTGCCAACCCCACCACACCCCACCTGCTGCCCGACGCCTCCCAGCCCTTGAGGGGCTAGATGCACAGCAGCTGGGGCGGCTTTGGAGAGGGAGGTAAGATGCTGTGAGGCCTGGGCTCTGTTCTCCTGGGGAAGCTAGCCAGGGTGCCAGGAGGAGGTCTGGGCCCCGCTAGCAGGAAGCTGGTCTGTCAGGGGTGTGGTGCGCCAGGGAGATTCCACCGTGACAGCTGCAGTCACCTTCTGTTACCTCCGGGGTGATGGAAACAGTACCTCCTCAGCACATTGGAAACGGGGCTCCCCCGGCACCCCACAGACAGACACCCCAACATATGTTGCCAAATGGGGTGCAGGATCCAGAGCCACCCAGAGAGGAATGGATGGCTGAGAGAGCCAGGACTCCTGGGTTCTATTCTCAGCTTTGGTAGGGGAGTGGGGACTAGTGGTTAGAGCAGAGTGCTAGGTGCATGAAACCCACGCTGAATAATAACCCTGCGCGGTATTTCTCTTGCCCAGCAGTTCTCTCCTGGCTGGCACACTGCTGTGCGCTGGCAAGTCGGTGCACAACACCCAATTAAAATCATCATCTTATCTCCCGTACGCGTCACCTCGGTTCCCAGCTCACACTCAGGGGAGGGGGCACCTCTCTGACCAGCTGGGCTCCCAGGACTCTTGCTGAGTTTGCCACTTGCCTGGCAGAGCCAGGGGAGGCCAGATCCCAGCTGGCCCAGAGCAGAGCCGCATAAGCATTTTAACTTCTCTGCCGGCCTCCTCGGGGCTTCCCAGCCCGCAGGCCCCAGCTCTGTGGAGAAACGGGGCCGGCCCAGCCTCCGGGAGCGACCCGGGATGGCTCCTTGGAGTCACTTTCCAGCCGACACAGAAAAGTTGGAGCATCAGAAGGCGGGGAAGAGCCGGAGTCAAAGCAGCTGCTGCAGCATCTGTGCAGAGCATCAGCCTCCGCCCCCCCCCCCCGAACTGCAACAAAAGCGCCACCAAATGCAAGGTCAGCTCCAGCCCCCCCGCCCAGGAAGCCATTTCATGGCAATCCCAGCTAAACACCCGGCCTGGGGTCCCTGCCCCCCCCAACACACCCACAGCCCCCACTGCACGACCCCCATCACAACGCAACGGGACCCCCCCGGGGAGCTCCTGGATCCCCCCCAGCGCCGCACCCCGCGCCTGGCTCGGCGGAGATTTGACGGGCAGGAGGCGGTGATCGCAGAGCGGGGGAAGGGCGGGAAGGGGGGAGGGAGCCGGCCCGGCTGGGGGCGGCCGAGAGGAGCCGGATCCGCGCTCCAGGCCAGGTTTTCCCGCGCTCCCGGCCGGGCTGGCGCAGGCTGCGAGGAAAGTTTACTTTGCTGCGAGTCAACACAGAGAAAACGCTGCGGTTTCAAACCAGAGCTGCGCAAACCGCCGCCCGCCCCCGCCGCTGCGAGCGGGGCGCACCGTGCACCCCCCAACCTGCGCCAGCCTCGCACGTGTCATAAGAGCCTGCCCCCCCCGTCCGACTGCCCCCCACTGCCCCCAGCCTGCCCCCCACTGCCCCCAGCCCGACTGCCCCCAGCCCCTCTCCCCGGCCTGCCCCCCAGCCTGCGCCCCCTGCCCCGTCCCACTGCCCCCCTCAGCCCACCGAGACCCCCGGCCCCTCTTACCTGCTCCGGCCCCGAGCCCACCCCGCTGCTCCGCCGCCCCCGCCCTAGAGATCCATGGAGGGGCCGGGAGCGCCGCGCCGCAGAGCCAGACACCAGCGCAGCCAGGCTGCCTCCCTGCTCCCTCCCTCCCGGCCGGAGCCTGGGAAACTTCCCCCGACTCACTCAGCCCGGCCCGGCCACCCCAGCCCCTCCTCTGCGCGGGGCGGGGCCCGGCGCCTCCTCCCCAGGCTCTCACGCTCCCTCCTTCGCTCCAGCCTCGCCCGCGCCCCGCTCCCGGGCCAGGCCCAGCCGCAGCCGGCGCCCCCTGCCCGAGCCGGCGCCGGCAGGTGGCGGGGGGATGGAGGGGCTCAGCCCGGCGCTCAGTGGGGCTCAGGCTCCGGGGGACGAATGACTATGGAGGGGCGGGGTGTAGGGGGGCTTCCCCTGGGCCCAGTTGGCGACAGGGCAAAGGCCCCCCCCATGGCAGAGGGCTTCAGACCTGCCTGCCCCATAGCAGGGCGGGGGCACCGGCAGGGCAGGTCTGGTCTGTGTGCTGGGGTCAGAGAGTTGTGCTGGCTCAGGCCCCACAGCCTCCGCCTTTCCCCTCCCCCCAACGTGACCAGAAAGGTGGTTCTTGTTGTTTTCAGGGGGGCTGCATCTTGGGAATGGCTTGGTCTTTTGCCCCACATTTTGCTCAGTGTCCAAACCAGGCACCCCCATGATGCCCCCAAATGTCAAGGCAATCCAAGCAACCATGTGGCTTTTAGAGAACTTAAAAGAGTTAAACTTTAAACAGAAAGCTGATCTTAATCTCAGCTACAGCAGGGCTGGCACTTCACTAGAATGTATCTATTTAGGAAGTTTTAACAGCTTTCCAAATCCCTGCCATGTTGCTATCAGAGCCCAAACAATAATCAGCTTTTGTTTACAGAAACATTCTCCTGTAATGTAATCATCAGATCTTTATTTAACAGGGAGAGGAGGATGGCCCTTTTTTGCTACCCTGGGCCTGTTGTTTCTGGTGATTTTATTACACTGAGTTAAACTACTTATGTGTAGTTATCAAACCAGCCCTGCCTATCAGATGTTACTATTCAAAATACTTGGACAGGTGTGCCGAGGTTTGTTTTGCAGGTTAATGTAGTTTGTCTAGTGTGGAAGAAATGGTAACCATATATCTAAGTAGCTCTCGGGTTTGCTGGGCGTTTGTGCGCTTTGTTCCATAACAATCTCCCAGGGGTTTGGCTCATTCCCCAGGAGTTGGGCTGTTTTTCTTTCTCCAGTAGGAGGCCGTCGCTAGCCAAGCAGCTAGCAGCAGATGAGAAATTAATTCTTCCTTTCTCTGTGTGTGACCGTTTCCAGCAGGAAGCCCCAGGAGGGTTACCAAAGAGTAGTTGGTAATGAACAGCTTGTGATATTTGGTTACCTGTTGGATCCCCTGGCCTGAGGCTGATTGTATCTGGGTGAGCTAGTCTTAGTAAGGAGCTGTGTGCAGGATTGAGGATGCAGGAGTTTTCAGGGTGCAAATCCTCTAGATCAGTGTAATGTTCCCCTGCTATTTTTGGTTCCCAGGTAATAGGAGATTATGAAATTGAAGCATGAAAAGAACAGGGCCCACTGACATTGTCGCTGGTTAAGGGCCTTGGCCCTACATAGATATTCAAAGTTCTTATGGTTTGTATACACCTGGATGGAATACCAGACCCCTTTTAGCTGGGGACGCCATACTTCAAAGGCAGTTTTAATTGCCAAGAGCTCATTGTCCAAACTCTCGTACTTCTGTTCTGTAGGTGTGAGTTTCCTGGGATAAAAGGTGTAATAACTGTTGGGGACCGTGTCTCTGAGAAAGCACTGCTCTGATCACCACATTGGAAGAGTCTACTTCCATGATGAAGGCCATGATGATGCTTCCATGATGAACCAGTATGGGAATGGTGGTGAATGTGAGTTTTAATTACTTGAAGGTCTGTTGGGCCTCAGGGGAACCAGAGATACTAGGTATTTTTGTGGAGGGGGGTGGTGAGGGCGGGTGATGTATTCTGAGAACCTCAGGATAAACCATTGATAAAAAATTTGCAAACCCCAGGAAGTGCTGTAGTTTGCAAACGTTGCATGATGCTGCCCACTCAAAGACTGCCTTCACCTTGCCAGGATCCATCTTACTACCATTAGGTGATAAGATGAACCTTAGGAATTCTACAGATATCTGGCCAAAGACACATTTTTCCTGTTTACTGTAGAGGCCACAGTCTCTTCAGGACAGAACAGACGTGCATGGTGTACAGTTCAGCATTCTCTGAAAAAATGTGTGTCATCTAGGTATACTACCATATTTTGGTCCAGAATGTCCTGCAGTGCATTGTTCATAAAATATTGAAATGTGGTGGGTGCATTCATCAAACCAAAGGGCATCACGAGGGACTCAAAATGACTGTAACAGATTCTGAAGGCAGTATTCTATTTATCCCCAGCTCTAACATGGACTAGGTTGTACACCCCTTGGAGGTCTAACTTTGTGTATATCCAAGTTGCTCCTTCCCGGTCCAATAGTTTGGGGTTTAAGGATAGTGAATATTGGTTACTAACAGTGACTTGATTTAGGGCTCGATAGTCCACGCAGTCAGAAGCTGCCTTTTTTTTTTTTTTTTTTAAACAAAGAGGCCTGTTGCCCCAGCAGGTGAAATACACTTGCAGAAAAAGCCCTTAGCTAAATTCTCCTCAGTAGATACACAGCAGGGCTAACTTGGGCTTGGATATGGCGTAATGCGACCACATGGAATGTTTGCTTCAGGTTGTAACTTGATTTGGCAATCGTAATCCTTGTGGGGGGCAGGACATCTGTGTTTTCCTTTTCAAAGATGTTGGTGTAGTTGGATGAGAGACGGGAATCAGGGTCAGTGATTGGCTCTGGTACTCTGGCTTGTGACTGGTGGGGAACTAGTGCATGCTCCGCATTTCCTGGGGTCAAGCCATGCTGCTGGAAAAATTCTGAGGAAAAACTGACTGTTAGTTTGTGCCAGTGGACAAGAGGGGCATGGAGTGTCAGCCAAGAGATACTCGGGATCATGGGAAAATGTTGGGAATGGAGGGCAATGAACTGTAGTGTCTCTTGCTGTCCTTGAATGGTAACCTCCAGAGGAATGGTTTCCATGGTCACCAGCCCAGAGGACAGGAGGGACCTGTCAGTTGTCTCTAGTAGGTCCAGAATGGGCTTGGGTTGCAGGGGAATCTTCAGAGCTTGGGCCGCCTCCATGTCAGTAAAGTTATCTACTGCACCTGAAACAACCAGGGCCTGGTGTAGAGGTGATGGTTGAGAATTCCCTGGTGTTTGTCACTCAGTCGGTACTAGTAGTAGTAGAGGGGATGCTGGCTGACAGGAATCTGCTTCTGTTCCAGTTAGGACCACTTTGTCAGGGTGCCCAGGCCAGCCCACTTCACTGGGGCAGGGCTGGCTCATTTCCCGGATCCCTTCATGCTGGGTTCTTCGTGGGGCAACCGGAGATAGTGTGACCGGTTCTCCACAGTAGAAGCACGGGTTAAGGCATCGCCGGTGCTCTCTTTCCTCAGAGGTGAACTGCCAGCAAACCTGGTCTCCCTGCATTGATTCGATTGGCAGAGCAGAATCCAAGAGCAGGGTACACAGTTGTGACATCCCTTTTCTTTCTTCCCATTGTCCACGGAGCTGACCGTTGATCGGGATGACTGGATCAATGAAGTTGTCCAGACCTGTGCTCGTTCTTGATCTTGTCCCACAATTGCCATTGGAAGTTCCGTCCCGTGTCCAATATAAGCTTGTGGAAGTTTGCTGCACAGGAAGCGGCGATGCCTGACCTCATCAGAGTTTCCACTGGGAAGTCTCAGCAGAGTGGGCGCAGTTGGGATCATAAAAGATGGTTGATATCACCCACTGGAAGGTGTCCCAGTTAGACAGCACTGGACCGCTGGTTTCCAATGTGGGGAGGCCTCCCAAGTCAGTAGACTAATTGCCAGGCCTACCTTGGCCTGGTCGGAAGCGTACATTTGCAGTCGAAGCAGAAACAAGAGGCAGCACTGGTTCATGAAGCCCTGAAATTCGGAACAACTCCCATTGAAACACTGCAGCAGAGGGACAACATGTCCTGGCTAGAGTGATGGCGCAGCTGGTCGAGCCAGGATCAGTGTTCTCTGCATGGAGTTGATGTGCTTACTCCTTCAGTGCCTAGTTTTCAGCACAGCTGCATGATCTGCACCTGCATTGCTCGATTATCTGCCTGGAGGCGAGTCACCAGTTCATGCAACGCCAATGCTCCTTGGGGTAAGGAGAGCTCCACTGGGTCCATGCTAGACTGGGCCCACTCAGAGTAGTGGCCTGAGCAAGCTGTAGGGATCAGGGTGTGGGTGGTCAGGCCTAGTGGTCAGAGCTGGGGTAGAAGCCAGGAACCAAAGCTAGTTAGAGCTGGAGTCAAGATCGCTTCAAGAGTAGGGCCAGTATCGGGGTCAGGAGATACAGATAGCAGTAGCAAAGGTCAAACCGGAGTCAGGGAACAATCGATTGGTCAAACCGGAGTAATGAGTTAGGCCCCAGTACAGCAGGAGATCAGGAACCCACTCAGTTGCTCATGCAACTTCCTGTGCCTCCTTCCGGCTTAGTGTGTCTGGGAAAATCGGTTGGGCTGGACGTCTACTCCAATCAGGAGCTTTGTGCGTGGAGCCTCTGGTGGGCTGGAGTTCCGCTAGCTCCTCCCCTGCTGGCTCTGGAGTGCTGCTGGGTGGCGGTTGCAGTCTGGACACCGCTTGGAGGCCCATGGGCCTGGGTTCGAACTCCCTCACAGCTGTGTCTGTGGAAGCAGCGCACCCCGTGCACTGGTAGTTCAACATCCTCCTGGGCACAAGGCACTTAAACGTGTCAACGATAAAAAACAAACTGAAGTTTATTTAACAGACTTGAGCCAGAGAGTCAAATAAAAGCAAGTCGAAGAGTTTGGAAACCTAAGGTTACAAAACCAACGAGAGTCCTGTGGCACCTTAAAGACTAACACATTTATTTGGGCCGAAGCTTTCGTGGGCAGACACCCACTTCGTCAGATGCAGGAAGTGGAAACTTCAGTTTCCTAAGTATATTTACACCTGCAAGGATGGGCGAGTTACATTCCAGTGAGGAGGACACGTGTTACAGAGGTTAATTCAATCCGGGTGGGTGAGGCCATTCACAACAGTTGCTGAGAAGGTGTGAATGTCAAAAGAGGGAACATTATTTTTTGTAGTGGGCTAGCCACTCCCAGTCTCTATTCAGACCTAGGTTACAAGTAAAACACAAAACATAAGCCACAATCTGTAGCCTGTGCATGTTAACAAGTTATTTTCCTGTCTAGCAAGGTCTCTTAACAGTCAGTCCTAACAGCGCTTGTGCCTTGCCCAGTTCAGAAAGCTGGGCACCACCTTTCATCAGCCACCCGTGCGGGCAGAGATTTTCCGTCTGTAATGGATAACCAGGAAGGCCATTTCTTATGCAGTTCTAGGCTATCGTCTCTTAGCTGAGGGGGCCCCTATTCAGAGAGCTGTCCCGGGGTTGGTTTGTAATTGCAGTGCTATCTCCAGAGTTGTCCGTTCTCAGCACTGACTGAGGCAGCCCTGAGACCCTGCCTCGCCCCACTGACCAGTCTCACTTCAGCGACTTTGCAACCTACTATTCTGCATGTTCCATGTCTCTGAAGCTGTTTCCCATACAGACATCTCAGAATAACCACGACAACCAGCTAGTTCTTGGCTTTCTGCAGAGACCACACACGACCCCTTTGGTGAGACATTGAGAAGATGGTTGAACACAGACAGGAGTGATACACCTGCCTGGGGTCATCTGTGTCACATACACGTAAAATCTTCTCTCTCACCACAATTTCTCCAACCTCTGTCCCCTTTCACCCTTGTGAACCTGACTGTTGTGAGGTACCATTGAAACTGTATCTTAAAGAAATGTTATTTTATTGTGCTGCAGACTGAGGTTGCTGGTCCTCTGGGATAATTTGTCTGCCCAGATCCTTTTCCCTGTGTATCATAGATGGACATTTTTGTTCGGAAAGTTGCCTGCAAAAATGGATACAAAATTTGTCCGTTTCCTAACGGACCAAATGCTGTCACTTCTGTGAAAGTTGAAGTTAGCTTGCTGTATACAAAGCAGCTTGTTTATTATGAGCACCCAAGACCCCAAGGAGGGGAAAGATTCCATTGCTGGCTGGCTCCGGATGGGGGCAGCTCACCGGCCCTCATCCATCCTCCCCACACCTTCACCCTGTTTGTCGTGACTCCAGCCCAGCGTGGTCATGGAGGGCAGGCTGGTGGGAGGCTGTAGTCCTGGCAGGAGCCCAAGTACTTTGTTGGCATTTGGGAGGGGGATGCAAATTCTAGGGATGGAGCAAGCCTGGATGAAGAGACTGAGTCTCTGAGAACAACTGATCACATCCCAGTCAGATCAGAACCAGTGGGGGGATTCTGGCACCTCCTGCCCTTTAGTCCCAGCTGCTCAAGAGCTGGAGAGTGCTACTCACCCCTTCTTTGAGTCCCCTCAATCCATCACCACCTGGATTTCCACCCTGCTAACATTGCCAGCCCGGAGCCCATCAGCCTCAAATTTCCCTGGCAGAATCTAGATGCTCATCTGGTTTTTAAGCTGAGGCTTGACAAAGCCCTGGCTGGGATGATATAGCTGAGGTTAGTCCTGCTTTGAGCAGGGGGTTGGACTAGATGACCTCTGAGGTTCCTTCCAACTCTAATATTCTATGATTCTATGATCTGTTGGGTTTGATGAAACCTATTGGAGGAGGAAATCTGGGGTGAAGCCAGTTTGTTCCTATTTGAGTCCTACTGGGGTCCTGGGTCAGCCTGGCACAGCTGCACCGAGGCTCATGTGCCACCTCCCTGGGCTATCACATGCCAGGAAGCTCTTGACTCACTAGGGCGGCCCAGGCACTAGGTGCCTCTCTGGAGGGACAGGCACAGGGCTGGGGCTCTAACCCCACCACTAACACTGCGCTTGGATAGGGCCTCACAGCCAGCTACAAGGTGCCCCCCAAGCTCTGGGGCAGGAAATACCATCACCGGGGAGGTGAGGGTGGAGACCCAGAGAGGAGAAGTGACTCACCCAAGGTCCTTCAGCAACTCAGTGGCAGGGCAGGAATAGACCCAGGCCTCCTACTCCCTGCCACAGACAGGTCCAGAGCTGTGATCTTTTGTGTGGGGACCTGGCCACAGCCTCCCTGTTCCCCCCACTGTGTTAGCAAACCCTGGTACAGTTGCATGGGGAGCTGAACGCCCGCCCCAACAGCCTCCTCCTCTGTGAGCCCTTCTGCTCCCCACTTTCTGTGCAGCGATTCTCACAGCTCAAAGCCTCCTATTTATTTTTCTCTGTCATTCTTGTGTGAATGCTAAAGCCAGCTGTGGGGAAAGGCCAGGAGCCAAGGCGCTGGGAAAAGAGCTGCTCAACCCCCAGCCGGCTCGGAGCACCTGTTTGGGGAACTGGGGAGCAGCCTCCCACAGCAATGGGTTTCAGATGCCAAGGTGCAGCCAGAGCAATAGGCTGGGGGAAGAAGGAACCCCCAGGGCTCTGGGGGACACAGATAGACTGGGGGGCAACATGAGGAGCTTGGGGGGCACACTGAGGTGCCTAGAAGTGCATCCTGTGAAGGGTTTGGGGTGACAAATTGGTGGGTTCGGGGGGGTGAGAAGCACAAACAGGAATGGGTTTGGGGTGCCTAGGGGTGCACCCCATGAGTGGTTCCAACAACCTCTCCAGAACAGAACCAGATAACAGATTTTTTTAGGCAAAGGGAATGTAGGGGATCTAATCTACCTAGATTTCAGGAAGCCATTTGATATGGTTCCACGTGGGGAATTATTAGTTAAATTGGAAAAGATGGGGATTAATACGTAAATTGGAAGGTGAACTGTCAAGCTGGAGGGAGGTTACTAGTGGAGTTTCTCAGGGATCAGTCTTGGGACCAATCCTATTTAACCTTTTTATTACTGAGCTTGGCATAAAAAGTGGGAGTGCGCTAATAACGTTTGTGGACGACACAAAGTTGGGAGGTATTGCTAATGCAGAGAAGGATCGGGATATCATACAACAAGATCTGGATGGTCTTGTAAACTGGAGTAATAGAAATAGGATGAAATTGAATAGTGGAAAGTGCAAGGTCATGCACCTACGGACTAATAACAAGAACTTTTGCTATAAGCTGGGGCTGCATCAGTTGGAAGTGACAGAGGAGAAGGACCTGGGCGTATTGGTTGATCACAGGATGACTATGAGCTGCCAATGAGATGTGGCCGTGAAAAAAGCTAATGTGGTCCTAGGATGCATCAGGCGAGGTATTTCCAGCAGACACAGAGAGATGTTAGTGCTGTTATATGAGGCATTGATCAGACCTCATCTGAATCCTGTGTGCAGTTCTGGTCTCCCATGTTTAAGACAGATGAATTCAAACTGGAACAGGTGCAGAGAAGGACTGCTAGGGTGATCCAAGGAATGGAAAACCTGCCTTACAAGAGGAGACTCAAAGAGCTTGGCTTGTTTAGCCTGACCAAAAGGCTGAGGGGAGATATGATTACATCAGAGGGATAAATACCAGGGAGGGAGAGGAGTTATTTAAGTTCAGCACCAATGTGGACACAAGAACAAAGAGACATAAACTGGCCAGCAGGATGTTTAGACTTGAAATTAGATGAAGGTTTTTAACCATCAGAGGAGTGAAGTTTTGGAACAACCTTCCAAGGGGAGCAGTCAGGGCAAGAAACCTAGCTGGCTTCAAGAATGAGTGATAAGTTATGGAGGGGATGGTGTGATGGGACAGCCTAATTTGGCAATTGACTGATCTTTAACAGCTAGTGGTAAATATGCCCAATGGCCTGTGTTGGGATGTTTGATGGGTTCTGAGTTACTACAGAAAATTCTTTCTGGGTGTCTGGCTGGTGAGTCTTGCCCACATGCTCAGGGTTTAACTGATCGCCATATTTGGGGGTCGGGAAGGAATTTTCCCCCAGGGCAGATTGACACAGGCCCTGGGTTTTTTTTGCCTTCCTCTGTAGCATTGGGCATGGGTCACTTGCTGGTGGATTCTCTGTACCCTGAAGTCTTTAAATCATTACCTGAGGACTTCAGTAACTGTCGTAGATTGGGGGTCTATTACAGGAGTGGGTGGGTGAGGTTCTGTGGCCTGCGTTGTGCAGGCGGTCAGACAAGATGATCATAATGATCCCTTCTGACTCTGTGGTCTATGAGTCTATGACAGAAAGCCCATTGCTGGATGTGTGGAGAAGGAAAGGTTGTGGCCCTGCCCTTTAATAGTGAGTGCTGGGAGGCAGGGTAAGAGGCAGGCTCCACCCCAAACTGCCCAGGCTCCGCCCCTCGTGGGGTCAAAACTACTCCAGAGATGCAGAAGGGCTGGAGTGAGGTGCTGCCCTTGGGATGGTTCCTACAATGGGGGTTCACCCCTGGGCCAGGCCAGGCTCCCCACCAGGCAGCCAGACTCCATTTGCCCCACTATGACCTCGACCTTCACTTCCTGTCCTAAACAGCCATGTTTGCACAGCCATGTAGTGCAATATGGTTGTTAAGCTGCCCTTGGCTCACCCCAGAGGTGGCTGCCTCTCAGCGCCGGCTGGTCCCTGCATCCCATGTACATGACAGTAGGGATGGGAGAGCGGCAGTGGGGCCTGCAGAGGATCTTTCTGTCTGGAACCATCTCTCAGGCCCCCCTTGGGCTGCAGTCTCTGCTGGGTCCCAGCCCAGACGGGCTTTGCTGGAATCACTGCAGCTGTTCCCTGGTTAGGCACGGATGACAAAGATGCATCTTTTCAGCTTCAAAATGACCCTTCCCAGTCACTTCCCCTGCTCCCCTCCAGCCTCACAAATCTCCCCTCCAGCCCCATATCCTCCCAGCCCCACATGCCCCTGCACCTCCCCTCCAGCCCCTCCCAGATCCCTCCCCTGGCAACTGGGGCCCCCAGTACAACAGAAGCTGTTGCAGGGATGTTGAGGGGCAGCTGGTGAGGGAGCTAGAGGGGAACTGCGTTGGCAGAGGGGATGGTGCTGAGGAGGGGGTTGAAGGTGGGGCAGGGCTGTCTCAGAAGCAGCAGCAGCTGCATTTTTGGGCAGTGAGCTCAGGTCTCTGCACTCCATCCCTGGGAGGCGCGAAACAGATCCAGGCTGGACTTGGCATTGGGCCCCAGCTAGGGCTGCAGGGATACAGGGGAGGGGCGGTGGGGAGAGGAAGAGGAGAATCAGTGGCAGCAGCTGCTGAGGAGAGGAGCCCTCTTTGCCCCATATGTCATGGGGCACTGCGACCCGGCCCAGCCCCAGCCCAAGGAGAGCTGCGCTGTGGACACCCAGCGCAGGGCATCCCCCCAGCTCAGTGGGGTGAGGGGCGCAGTGCTCCCTACCAGCAACCCCAGCCCAGGGAGTTTCCCCTGGGCCCCTTTATGGCAGCTGCTCACCCCAGCACAGGGAGCCATGGGTCTGGGCTCAGGATCCCACCCTGTGTCCTGGGTGCTGGGACCCCCTGACTCCCCTCAGGGTGCCAGCCCCTTCTGGGCCAAGTGTCACATAGCTGCTCTGAGTCTGGCCCTGCTACGCAGGGCTCCCCACCCCCTCTGGAGACAGCAGCTGCCCTGGGCCCACAGCCCCACCTGGCAGCGCCCAGCCCAGTCTCGGGGACGGTGCCCATGGGGCGCAAGGTCCCAGCACGCAGTCGATGTGGAGGGGGAAGCTGGGGCCAAGGGGAGTCTCCCTCTCCTGGGGGGAGCCTGGCACCCCAGGACACTGAGGAAGCCCAGTGCAGATCAATCGCTCAAAGACCCACAGCCGCCCCCGTGATCTTGGCTGGGGGAAGCAGAAAGGGGGACCAGAGCAACCCTAGTTATGGCCTGGGGCGCTAACCAGCTATAGCCCAGGTGACCCAGCCAGGGGGGTCCACAGGGGTTCATTGGGGCCCCCTCTTCCCATCCATCCACAGCAGGGAGGGAGCTCACGGCAGCAGGCAAGGGTGTGGGGGGGGGCGGGGGAAATGGTGCAGTACTGGAGTCAGGACTCCGGGTTCTAGCTCCAGCTCTGGGTGGGGAATGGAGTCTACTGGTTAGAGCAGGGGGGTGCTGCGCAGGCCGGGGTCAGTCCCTGCCCTTCTCTCTGCCCTGCCCCCTAGTTCAGGAGGAGAGTGGGGCTCAGTCTCTGCCACCTCCCTAGCGAGGTTGCCGGGGGACAGGGAGCCCAGTCACTGGGTAGGACTGGGTAGTCTGGGCTGATGGGGCGGCTGCCCTAGGGAGGGGCTCCCCACCCCATGAGGCAGGCCCCTTCGGTCTTCAACTCTCTGTAGAAGGAAGGACTTTGGGGGGAGGGTAGTTGGAGGGGCCTCCTCCCCCAGGGGTGCTGGGTTTGACTGAGACATCTGCAGATGGGGGGGGGAGGGCTGTTTGGAGAAGTATCCCCTCCCCCTTCACTCCCCTCCCCCTCAGCAAGTGCCCAGCCCCCTCCCTCCCTCCGGGCCTGCAGTGCCTGGGCACCAGGTGACTTTGTGGGTGGCTCCCGTGGCACCTGTGCAGAGCCACACGCGGTTCCCTGGGCACCTCCCCCCACAGCCCCTCAGTGCCGGCGTGGGACTGGGTCCTCGAGCCGGGCAGGGCCGTGCTGTGCAGGGCAGACAGACTGAGCCGCTGAGTTCCTCTGGCCCTGGCCCACCTGACATGGGGCCCTGGCCTGGCTGCAGACTGCTGGGGGTCAGAGCCGTGGGCCCAGCTAGCCGTGCACCCTGTGTCCCGTCATGGCCAATGCTGGCCGTATAGCAGCCTGCCCTCTGCCATGCTGGCCCAGGGGAGATTTCCTCTGATCCCGGATAGTGGGCATCTCAGCCCTGGGGGGCTCCAGGTCTATCAGGGGGTGTCTGCCCAGCACTAGACCCCCGCGGCTGGCCCATGCCAGCAAGTTCGGCCAGTGGGGCGGCTCTGTTGCTGTGTAGACGTCCGGGCTCAGGCTGTCGGACCCTGCGAGGTGGGAGGGTCCCAGAGCCCGGGCTCCAGCCCGAACCCAGGAGTCTTCACAGCAGGGAAAGATCCCCAGAGGCTGAGCCAGCTGCGGGTGCGTGGTGCTGTGCAGACATCCCCTCAGAGCCATGCTCCCCACAAGGCCCCGGCCAGCTGCCCTTCCCACCTCATCTGGGAGGGCACCAGTGGAGAACTCACACCCAGCTGCTCCCCACACCCAGGCCTCAGCTCCCTGAGCTGCAGGAGACCCCTGGGCCTGACACAGAGGGGCAGCTCGGATGGCATCCTGCAGAGGGCACGAGTGTCTCTCTCTCTCTCACATGCACACGCTCTCTTGCTACATGGGGAGGCAGCAGTGGTTGGGGGTGACGGTGCCAGGACTCCCGTCTGCCCTGCAGGGAAACGCCCCAGCCATCGGCTGCTGGCGCCGCAAGCCCCCCTCTGTGCTGAGTGAGCAATTACTGTACTATTGTTATGGTTCCTGGGTGTGCCTCAGTGTCCCTCTGGACTTTGCATTGCTACTCAGTAGGTGCCGAAGGGTTAAATCTGCTCCTGGGGCAGAGCAGAAGCCATGAGGTGATGGGTCACGTAGCTGTCCGGGGGGGGGTGGGGGGAATGGGGCATTAAAGGGCTGTCTGAAACTGCCCCATATCAATGGCCAGCCTCTGTCTCAGCTGGACATGCTGGGCAAAGCTCACGGGGTGAGGCAGGATGGCTGGAGCCCAGGGGCTCAGTTTCAGACACATTGAGGCAGCGTGGCCTGCCCTTAAGGAAGAGTGGGACCCCTGGGGGGTCTGGCCCACTGAAGGGGGTCCTCCAAGGGCCTGTTGAAAAGCTGGGACGTGGCAGCCCTGACACTCCACAAGCCCCGCTCCTTCCCCGTGCAGGCTAGCAATTCAGACACCCGCTTTGTTGCACTCGAGTGCCCAGTCCCTTCTCTTCTAGACACCCGCCTGCACAGCGATCCCGGGCCCTGGTTCCACCTCCGTGCAACACACTCTCCTGAGCACAGGGCGCGTAGCTGTGTCCAGAGTAAAGTCAAACCGCAATCGATGCAACAACGCGCCTTAAAATTCAAATGAGAGCCGGTGCCAGGGTTTGGAAAGATACCGATACAGCTCAAAACTCCCCAGAGAGCACAGGGCAGAGCCTGCACTTGTTAACCAGCGGCTCCTTTCCCGTCTGCTGCGGTATCTCACCCACGGTCAGTCCGTGCGGCGCTTGCCCAGGCCGGGGAGCTGGGCTCCACCTTCCATGGGCTGCTCCCACTGGCAGAGTGTTGGATACCACTCGTGCCCGCTTTCCTTCTCGTACGCAGTCTCGGACCTTTGTCTGTGTCAGGGCTCAAGTCTGCAGTGTCGCTAGCCCGGGCTGCGCTGGGCTCCCCGGCTGCATTGTCCTCAGTGGTGCTGGAGTCGGCTCTGCGACCCGCCCGGCGGCTGGGGACATGCTGCCCCTCCCCCAGGTTTGGAACCCAATAGTCTGCTCTGCAGGTTATGTAACGCTACCAGTGCAAACATCCTGCAACAGCTGGGCTAGGGAGCCGCTGGCGGAGCCCGCACACGAGAGAGAAGATGGTTGGACACGGATGGCCTGTGCCTGCCCAGGCACAGCTGTGACACAGGCTCCCAGAGAAGGATCCAGACAGTGGGACTGGGTGCGGGGGTGGACAGACAAACTGAGGGAGGTTGGACGGACATGAAGAGCAGAGTCAGAGACGGGGCAGATTTCCAGGCACAGGGATGTGCCCAGCTCCTGTGGCCGGGGGGAATCGAGGGGGGCCAGGTCCCCGGGTGCTGGCCTGCAGCCTTTTGCACCCCACTGCCCCGTGCATCATGAAGGGTCTGCCAGTGCTCCCACCCCCCAGGCAAGGGGTTGTGGTCACCCTGTCCGAGCTGGCACCGGGCCGCAGGGCTAGAGGCAAGCGCCAAGTGGTGGGTAGGTGCTGGGGGGGCGGAGCCAAGCCTGCATTTGCACCTCCCCCAGGCCTCACCTCCCCCCCCAGGTACAGACCTCCCCAGGGCAGCTGGGGGGCAATGACTGGACCCCTCTTGCCCTGCGCAGAGGGGGGCATGAGGCCTGGGTGGGGGTGCAAATGGCAGGCTTGGCCCCTGGGTGCTGGAGATCCACAGTACACCACTGCCTGTGCCTCAGTCACTCTCCTGGACTGACCCGGCTGGGCTGATCCTGGCTAACCCAATGCCCAGTGTCGAGGTGCTGCTGCATGCTGGGGTCGCAGGTGTAGCCATAGGGCCAGCTTGCCTTTATTACTGTAAGCCAGGTCTGAGTGTCTCAGTGGCACTCTCCCTGCTCAGCAGCTGAAAGGGGGGCACTTTATTTGCATGGGCTTTGTATCTGCAGGAGTACAATTAAGTATTTAGCATAACTTACCTAGGTGCTGAGCATAATGGGGAATGGTTGGCAGGGCTGGTTTTGGGCTACAAACCACTTTTGTGTTAACTACTGGGGTAATGAAATGTGTCCTTCAATTGTATGAACAGATGTCAGCAAAACTGCTCAGTCTGTTGTGATAGAATCTGCACCCTAAACTAAACCGAGCTCCACAAGGGTGGCAGACAGATGTTTCGATTGCACTGGCCGTGGTAAAGGGCTGCCCCCAGGCATGGAGTGATTCTCTCTCCCCATTGTTAAAAGATAGAATTAATGACTCATCTTGGAATTTTTTGTTTCTTAAAAGCAGGGACATTGCCTGTATGTCAGCAGAAGGTTTACCCATGAGCTGAAATCACTAAGAGGATCTGGGAAACCTTGCCTGACAACTAACAGAGCTGAGTGAGCACCAGGCAACTCTGGCGAGAGGCTGGCACAGTCGGTGCCAGCCGGGTCAGCGATTGGCAGAGGAGTCAGCACAGTCGGTGCCAGCCCGGTACAGTCAGCGGGAGCCAGGTGCGGTCGGAGCCAGCGGTCGGTGGGAAACAGGCGTGGTCGCTGCCAGCGGTCGGGGACTCAATGAGGCCCGAAGGCGGTAGGAGACAGCAGCAGAGGGGGCCTGGTCAAGCCCATGTTGGACAGGAGCGGCATAGGGGGTGGAGCCACCCCCAAGAGGTGGACATTGCAACCACGCGGGTCATTACAGGGGCAAGAAGGAAGGGAGAGGTGAAGGACACGCCCCGTACTCTGGGAGGGGTTTGGATCATTGAGTCATGAACGCTGCTTGCACTGTTCCCCAAACCAGTGCTGTGTCACCTCTCTTTTGCTATTAAAAGGTTTCTTTCTACACTCAGACTCTGTGCTTGCGAGAGGGGAAATTTTGCCCTTTGGGGGGCGCCCAGGGAATAGTGTGTAATTTCCCAGGTGACTGGGTGGGGGCTCGAGCCAGTCTGGTGTTGTATCATTGACAGGACCCCTAGATATAGAACCCGGCCCTTGCTGCTGCCGACGTGGTCTGGCAGAAGGGTTACATTACAGTCCCTGCTTCGTATTATATTCCGCAGTAAGGCCAGGAGCCTACAGGCCTGTCTCCTGTCAGACATTAGCTTCAGTAAGTTACCGTCGGCCTGTGAGCTTTGAACAGATAAATGGCCTGTCGCAGGGTAGGTACACCCCTGAAGGGGGGTGCTGCATTGCGGGGGAAATGAATGAGAACAGGGTGGCCTAGTGCGCTAGCCTTCCCAGTCGTGACCAACAGAACTACCCTTTTTGGTAAGGCAGTGCAGCCTAGCGGTCAGAGTCAATAGGGCTCTCCTTTTGTGGCAGGCAGCATGGCCCAGTGGCCAGAGTCAATAGGACTACCCCCTTGCGGCAGGGCAGTGCGGCCTGATGGCCAAAGTCAGCAGGGCAACCCTTTCGTGGCAGGGCAGTGCGGCCTAGTAGGCAGAGTCAATAGGATTAACCTTCTGTGGCAGGGCAGTGCAGCCTAGTAGACAGAGGGGTTGGGCCGCCATTGAGGGGTGGGCGGCAGCTGGAGTAGTGGGACCTAGGCCCTCCCTACCCCACCAGGTCCTTGTCTGTGGCTGGGGTGTCCGCCACCAACTCAGCAGGGATCCTGCCCAGACACCTGTCGGGTAGACCCCAGTTCTACAACCACATCCCCCTTAAGTTCCCCTGGGCTACTTCTTACTTGTTCTTCCACGGCTGCTAGTCTCGGGGGTTCCGTGGTCTTTCCTCCGTTTGCGGTGTCGGGGGGTTGGTCAGCGCCACAGCCTCTGCATTGTCTCCACAGGCGCCTGCAGCACGTCTCTGCCCCTTTTCAGTAGTCGGCCCAGACTGAGCTGCGCCAGCCTGCTCTCCTTCATAGCCCGCTTCCAACTAGAGCGTGCCCAGCAGCCAAGAGAGGACATGGCCTCCTCCAGTCACAGGATGTGATTAACCCCTGCTGCACCAGTGCGGGGGAGGCACAGCCCATCACATGGCCCAGCGGAAAACCCCAAATATTGGGGAGTTGAAATTAGAGTGTTAAAGGGGAATTTCTGACCCCAGGAACATGCCCCGGCTTACGAAAGGGCCATGGGAACGAACTGCTGTATGTGCGAACAAGGTGAACTCACTGATATGCTAACCCGCAGGAGAAAGACACGCCGAGATTAGGAAGGGGAGGATATACAAACCCGGGAAAGGGGAAATACCCCAACTGAACGTGCATCACACACACAGCGGCGGCAGCGTATGACATTGGAAACGCTGCGTCCCAGCCTAGGGGCAGCGGGAGAAGGAGATGCAGTCCTGGGGAGGCGCCAGAATCACGGCCCCGGTGATGAAGAAGACGATGGCTGACATTCCAGGCTGTCCTGCCAGGAATGGGGCGCGTAGATGGCAGTGTAGGTGTGTGCTGTGTAGTATCGCTGGCTGCCTTACTGAGCTGGGGAGTTTGTGACTGTGCTAAATGCATCAATGACCTGTTTGTAAAGAGCCAGCAGTTCTATGGTGTGTGTTGCAGCTGTGCGTGTCGGGGTTCCCAGCACTGTCCTAATTTAAATAACCCGGGGCCTGAGCTTGGGACGACAACCTGGGAACCCTCAAAGTGATAAGTGGGAATTCTTCAGTAATCAATATAAGCTATATATAACCTATAGATCCAGCTACACAGGTGACATCCTTCTACCCCCAGCACCAGTGTGGGCAGCATGTCCTGGTACTGTGCGCGGACAGACATACAGACGTTGGTGAGGCGCTACTGCCCAGGGGCACCCTGCACTCAGAGCCTGCTACACCCTGCCTGCCTGGAGCCCGCTGCTCGCAGTGGAGTCTGGGTCCCGCAGCAGATCGTGAGGGTTTGGTGGGAGAGTCCCACATGCTGGCTTGAGCCGCTGGGACCCGATGCACCTGTTTGGCCTGGTATTGCAGCTCCTGGCACTTCCTCTTGGGGGGGTAGCATCGCCCCACACCAGCTGTGATACTGGGCACAAGGGAATTGGGGCAGAGACAGCTCCACTGCATTGTGTGGGGAAGAGGCTATCTGGGCATGCACAGGTTGGCAGGGGGGAGCTGCCCAGCTCCATTGACCTTTCTTCCCACCCCCCATCCCTCACATCACTTCTGTCCCCACTGGTCCTTCGGTTCCAGTCCTCTTGTGTAGGAAGTTCACATCAAATAGTCCTGTGGTGGAGGGGAGGTCACATGGCCAGCTAGGGAGCACTGGAGGGAGGGGGACAGCCACAGCCGGAGGGGCTGGAATGCTGCCTGGAAGGGAGCAGGACTCCCACCCAGAGGTCTCTGTGCCCATGGGAAGCCTGGCTCCTGCACAATCTAGGCACTCCGGATGGCAGCAGCCTCTTGTGCACCTCCACTCTTCCCCTGTGCCGTGACATGCAGCCATCTCTGGGGGGGAGCATGGCACCTGATAACTAACTAATAATCAGTGCCCTAATAATCATGAGATTTTAAACATGATCATATTTGGGTCTGTTTATTGGCTGACTGATCTCTGCGTCCTTCGGGGGCACGATTCCCAGCTTTTCTCTGCAAACAGCCAGGAGGACCAGAAATTCACTTTATTTTTTCATTGAAAGCCAAGATTTTCACATAATCACGTGACTCCAGGAGCTGGTGATTTTCAAAAATGCCCTTTTTTGTGAGCATCATGATAAACTTGTGCAAGTTGGAAACACTGGGCCTGGGAACCAGGAGTGTGTTGAGGAAAAAAGCTCCAGGAGATAGTGCACTGCAAGAAAAAGTGTGTGTGTATGTGTGCGCGCATGTACACATGTGCTTCTGATCAAAGATCTAACTGATCTGGAGGCAATTTGGCATGGACCAGCTCCAAGCAATGCCTGTTGGGGGGAATAACCCAATGTCTCCATGCACTTGACTGGGAGCAGCACTGACTGGGAAGGGCTGGACCCCCCTGAGAGCAGCTCAATGAACCCCAACCGCACGTGCTGCCACGCTCCACACAGACACACAGCGCTGGCCTGCAGGAGGGCCAGCTGGGGACTGAGGTGGGGGGATGTGACTGTTGTGGGGCTCTACAGCATGGGGCACTGGTGCTGGCCTGAGCATCTGTCCCCAAGGGGTTCAGCAGGGCACTATGGCAGTGAGACAGGCTTGGAGAAATTCCCTGTAAAAGAGATGGAAGAGGCTGGGCTGGGACTGTACAGAGAGGAACTATTAATATTAACAATAGGGGGAAGGAAAACCAGCCAGACTAGGGAAAGAAGTGGATAAAGGATATTTAGATGTATTCAAGTCATCAGAGCTGATGAAATCCACCCTAGGCACTTAAGGAGCTAGCTGAAGCAATCCTGGAATGGCTAGTGATTATCTTCAAGAACTCCTGGAGGATAGGTGAGGTCCCAGAGGGCTGGAGCAGGGGAAACACAGCCCCAGTTTTTAAAAAGGGGAACACAGAGGACCCAGGGAACTATAGACCAGGCAGCCAAACTCCGGTACCTGGAAAGATACTGGAACAAATGGTTAAACCTAGAGTTTTCCCGCCCCAGTTATTATTCCAGCATGGCTGCCCAGTCCTTAGCCAGGATCCAACATTGAGCCCAATGTGCTTGCGTGATGGGATGGCCACCCCACCCCAGGTCTGACGGGTTTAAAGTGGCCACGTGAGCCAGTTAGCTGTCCAGGCTTCACCTGGAGGAAGAGCCCCGGGAACAGGGATTCACTAGATGAGGCTCAGCTGGACGGGAACAGGAGGAGCCTAGAGAGTGGGGAAAAGCTCCGGGGAAGAGTGGGAAGGGATAGGATGGTGCTGACCTTGGCTGCTGATCAGAGGGCCCCTGTGCTTGAGCCCAGAGTAGAGGGTGGGCCTGGGTTCCCCCCAGCCCCTGGGGAAGTGACACAGAACAGGCAGTGGAGGGCAGACTGCTGAGGATTGTTTGCTCTGGAAGACTTTGGTGCCCTGGAAGAGGAGGACCCTAGTGACCTGGCCGGAGATCCAAGTCCCGCAGAGAAAGCTGCAGCTCCTGGAGTGAGAGGGGAGGGTGGGTGGAGAAAACACCAGAGGAGGGTGCAGCACCTGGAAGGAGCTAATCCCCAGAGCAACCTGGAGGAGACACCCCAGCGGTGAGTGGACCCCACGACAGCTTGGCTTTTTTGTCTCCTCGGGTGAAAGATGCCAAAATGGCTCTCTGCTTATATCCTCAAAGTTTATCTTGTGTTCAAAGCCAGGAGCCCTCCCGGGGGTTCAGCTTGCTGTGTCCACCAGGAGCTGATGCCATGTTAATTTCTGTCCTCTCCTCCCCCTGCCAGGAGAATTGCCTGGCTCTCTCCCCCTCACTAGTTTGATGGCTTTGTTTACCTTCTATGTAAATGTACTTCCAGGGTCTTGCTTTGCCTCATTTACATTAGAGACATGTTCAAGCAGGTGGAACCACATTCCTTTGTCTAGGGCATGTGCCTTAAACCCTGTGTGCCGCACACATTCCCAGCCCGTATTTATAATTCTCTCTAACCATACACTCATCATACAAGAATATTGACAATTAGTGAGTTGCTAGTTTTCCAGTGACATCTTACAAGACACCTGTTAAATAAATATGACAACGGTGGTCAGGCCAGCTGAGACTTTTTGTAACACACGAGGGAGCCCCCTGCCCTCTGGTGCTGGGGTGCTCTTCGGACCACACACAGTCCCATGTGATGTCCTTGTACGGAAACTAGGGAAATGTGGCCTAGATGAAATTACAATCAGGTGGGTGCAAAACTGGTTGGAAGAGTGAACTCAGAGAACACTTCTCAGTGCTCCACTGTCAGACTGGGGGAATCACAGAGTCATAGGATCACAGGGCTGGAAGGGACCTCGAGAGATCGTCTAGTCCAGTCCCCTGCGCTCATGGCAGGACTAAGTAATAGCTAGACCATCCCTGGCAGGTGTGTGTCTAACCTGCTCTTAAAAATCTCCAGTGACTGAGATTCTACAACCTCCTTAGGCAATTTATCCCAGTGATTAACCACCCTGACAGGCAGGAAGTTTTTCTTAATGTCCAACCTAAGCCTCCCTCGCTGCACTTTAAGCCCATTGCTGCTTGTCCTGTCCCCAGAGGTCAAGAAGAACACGTTTCCTCCCTCCTCCTTGTAACAACCTTTTCTGTACTTGTATCTAGTGGTACCCCACGGGGGTCCGTCCTGGATCCAGTACTAATCAATATTTTCATTAATGACTAGGATAATGGCGTGGAGAGGATGCTTATAAAATCTTCAGCTGACACCAAGCTGGGGGAGGGGTGGGGGGGCTGCAGGCACTTTGGAGGACAGGACTAGAATTCAAAATGACCTTGACAAATTGGAGAATTGGTTTGAGTTCAGCAAGATGACATTCAATAAAGGCAAGTGCAAAGTACTACACGAAGGAAGGAAAAATCAACTGCCCAGCTACAAGATGGGGAATAACTGGCTAGGTGAAAAGAATCTGGGGGGCTCTAGGGGATCACACAGTAAATATGAGCCAACAATGTGAGGCAGTTGCACAAAAAGGCTGAGATCGTTCTAGGCTGTATTAACAGGTGTGTCGTGTCCTATGTGAGACACGGGAGGTCACTGTCCGGCTCTGCTCGGCACTGGTGAGGCCTCAGCTGGAGAGCTGGGTCCAGTTTTGGGCACCACATTTTAAGGAAGATGTGGACAAACTGGAGAGAGTCCAGAGGAGAGCAACCGAAACAAACGGTTGAGAAAACCTGCCCTAGGAGGGAAGGTTCAAACCTGGGCGTGTTCAGTCTGGAGAAGAGACGACTGAAGGGGCACCTGACAATAGTCTTCCTCTAAGGGCTGTTATAAAGAGGGTGGGACTCGGTTGCTCTCTCTGTCCACTGAAGGCAGGACAAGAAGTTATGGGCTTAATCTGCAGCAAGGGAGCTTGAGGTTAGGTGTAAGGGAAAACTTGCTAACGCTCAGGGTAGCGACGCTCTGGAGCAGGTCACCAAGGAGGCTGTGGAATCCCCGTCATTAGCCGTTTTCAAGACCAGCTCAGACGAACACCTGCTGAGGATGGTCTCGGTTTATTTGGTCCTGCCTCTGCACAGGGGGCTGGATTAGATGCCCTCTCAAGTTCCCTTCCAGCCCCACATTTCTCCGATTCTCTGAAACGAGTCAGAGTGGGAGTAATTCCGGTCTCTAGGGTAACGGAGGGGCCAGAGGGCGATGGGTTACACAAGAGCGAGGGCTGGTGAGATAGAAGGCAGTGCAGTCACAGCTGAGAAGGGGCTCTTTCACACAAGGTGTGGCTGGTCTGCAGAACTCACTGCCACCAGATGGCAGTTGCTGAGGCTGATCCTGAGTGGCAAGAATCCAGCATGCTGAGTGGTGCTGGACAGCACGGGAGCTGGGGGCCTCTCTGTCTGACTCCCCCCAGCCCAGAGGGCTGATGTCGCCCCCGAACTATTGCAGGAACTTGTTCCGGTCAGAGCGAGCCCCATGCAGCACCCAAGTCAAGCTCCCCACCACCGGCCTGTGCTGAGTTGCAGAGGCAGGCAATCCTGCAGCCCTCCCTGTGGTGGCCTCAGAAAACCCCTTGCCCCACATTCCCCACACAAGGAAGCGGAGCTGTCTCTGCCCCAGTTCCCTGGTGCCAGTATCACACTGGCGTGGGGTGACGTCACCCGCCGCAGGAGGCTCTAGGATCTGCAGTGCCAGGCCACAGAGGCACAAGCTGGTGAGTGGGACTCGCCCAACAAATCTCCAGCAGCTGCCGCAGGGCCCGGGCTCCCCTGGGAGCAGGAGGCTCCAAGCGGGCGGAGCACGACAGGCTCCGAGTGCAGGGTGCCCTACGGACGACAGGACCCCACCCGCTTCCAGCCGTCCGCCCACACTGCCTGTTCCTCGTGCAGTGCCAAGATATGGTGCTGCCCAGGCCGGCTCTGGGAGGAGAAGTACGTTGCCCAGGAGGCTGGGCTGCTCCCTCCATGGATCCTGTCACCGAGCACTGGGTCAGACAGGATCGGCCCAACTTGGTCGATCTGCGAGAGTGACGTGGGGGAGCTGAACCATTGACGCACCTGGGAATCCGCTTGGTCCCCAGCTCCTTTGTCAGGTCTGCCCATTCCCCTCCCCACACTGTCTGTCTGTCCATCCTCCCTATCCCATTGTCTGGATCCTACCCTGGGAGCCCCCTAAGCCATGGGCTGTCTGCGAGTGTTGATTCATACAGCACCTAGCACCGAGGGGTCCCCTCTAGGCTCCACTGTATAAGAGAACGAACTACCAGGCTATGCAGAGCCCTGGCCGGGACCCTCCACTGTGCCAAGGGAAGGTCGCTGGGACATGCCCCACCTGGCTCATGCCCGTGGGGAGGCTCAGACACAGCTCAGCTTCCCTCTCCCCGTATCCTTAAAGTCCAGGCTGGGCTGGGTCAATAGCCCCCTGCCCTCTCCCCCACGTCCCCGCCGAGCCCAGAGCAATAACCCTGGCACGGGTCTTCCTCACCCAGCTGCTGCTGCTGTCACTGTGCCAGCAGCGGCTGCCGGCGCTATGTGAATCCTGCCAGAGCGGGGCTGCGTGTGCACCTGGCTTGGCGCTGGGCCGCAGCCGCGCTGGCTCCCCCCTGCGTGAGGCGTCCCTCCCTGCCTCCCGCCGGCATGGCTTCTTCGGCTCCAGGACAAGCCTCATTCTGGCCCCCCTTTAAAACCCACAACGTCCCGCCAGTCTCAGGGCTGATTTCTCCTCGCCACCCCCCGGGTCCACCCCAGGGGCACCCTCCAGCGCTCACACCACCCAGCGCCCGCTCCCTCTGCTAAGCCGCTGTCTCCAACACCCTCCCCTCGCCCCACTGCCCTGGCCGCTGCCCCAGCGGGTGTATCTAGCTGTGGCTCAGGCCTGCTGTCCCCCCACATCACCCGGGGAAGCTGCAGCACCAATCTTGCCGGCACAGCCAGCATCCCTGCCTCCCTCATCCCCTGCTCCGGGCAATTGGGTGGCATGTGGAGTCAGGCTGGGCTGCCCTGCGTGCCTGGTGCAGCCACTGCTGGCACTGGCTGGGGGTGATGGCAGGGCAGCATGGGGAAGAGCCTGTCTGTGCCCCCTCCTGCACTGCTGCCTCTTCATGCAGTGTGTGTGTGTGTGTGTGCGTGTGGGAGACACTAGCGCCCTCTGCAGGATGCCATCCAAACTGCCCTTCTGTGTGTCCCAAGGCCGTTACACACCCAGGGTATCTAGTTACATCACAGGGGGTCCAGCCCAGCCCCACGGCTCTAAACAGTGACTGAGGCGCAGAGCTCTGGGTCTCACTACAAAGCCCCCTCCCTCCGGGGCCTGTTACTGTCAAGGCCTGACTCGTCCACAGCCCTCAGCCAGCGTGGAGAGACCCGCTCCACCACACACCAGCAGGGCCAGGCCGGTTCGAGGACAGGGGAGCGTGGCAGTCACCCTGGGCACCAAAGCCTAGGGGTCCCGTCCCGTCCCGTCCTGCTGGCCGGCCCTTCCTTTGCTCAGCCGCCCTGGCCAGCAAAGCACCTATGGCTGGCAGCCATCTGGGCCAGCTCGGTACCAGCAGCTCTGCTTCTGCTGACCGGGGCTGGTGTGAGAACGACACCGTCAAACCTCACTGCAAAACCAGCTCTGTTTTCACACTTGCTCTCTGGTCACCCTACCCTGCACACACATACTGGAGCTTGAATGTTTACTACATCCTTCCTCCAAGTCCGTTACCCCCCCACCAGCCCACGCCCCGCCCATTGCCTAGCCCCGGTCATGGCACAGTGATGACAATCTGTGATCACTGATACAGTCCAAACCTGAACCAATTCCAGCTGCATTCTGCAGGGGGAATTATCTGTCCTTCTAGGAAACTGGAAAAGCAACTTCCCTGTCTCCCGTACACCCTGGCCCCGTGGTGCATCCTGCCTGGCCCCTGGCTCTAGCTGGCTGCAGCAGGGACTGATGTCTGATTTTTTTTTTGTACAGCGCCTAGCACTCTGGGGCCCTGATCCTGGGCTGGGTTTCCTAGCTGCTACCTCCTTGCCTCCAGGGTCTGAATTCAGGAGCGCCAAGGCCTGGGCACAGCCTATTTCCCCCAAACCACACCCAGTGCTGAGATACAGGGGCTGAGCTGGGGCTACACAGGACTTACGAACGGCCATACTGGTCAGACCAATGGTCCATCTAGCCCAGTGTCCTGTCTTCCGACAGTGGCCAATGCCAGGTGCTTCCGAGGGAATGAACAGAACAGATAACCATCAAATGGTTCATGCTCTGTCATCCAGTCCCAGCTTCCGGCACTCGGAGCTTTAGGGACACCATGGGGTTGCATCCTGGACCGCCTCAGCTAATAGCCATTGTTGGACTTATCCTCCATGAATGCATCGAATTATTTTTTGGACCCAGTTATACTTTTGGGCTTCACAACATCCCCTGGCAACGAGTTCCCCAGGTTGAGTGTGCGTTGCGGGAAGAAATACTTCCTTTGTCTGTTTTGAACCTGCTGCCTATTAATTTCCCCTGGTTCTTGTGAGATGTGAAGGGGGGAATAACACTTCCCTGATTCACTGTCTCCACACCAGTCCTGATGGTACAGCCTCTGTCACGTCTCCCCTTTCTCGGCTCTTTTCCAAGCTGAACACTCCTCGTCTTTTTCATCTATTCTTATATGGAAGTTGTTCCATTCTTGTTGCCCTTCTCTGTACCTTTTCTATTTCTGATATATCATTTTGAGATGGGATGACCAGATCTGCTACGCTTGGCAGCAGTGGCATTTTGAGAATCTGGACTGGGGGCTGGGAGTCAGGACTCCTGAGTTCCATTCCTGGCTCTGAGAGGGGAGTGGGCTCTAGTGGTTAGAGCAGGGGGGGCTGGGAGTCAGGACTCCTGGATTCCTGGCTCTGGGAGGAGGGTGGTTTAGGGGTTGCAGACAGGACTGTGGCCAAGTACGTGGGTTTACCACATTCATTGCAAAAGGCAGCGTGGCGGGGACTTGACCGGGCTCAGCTCTGCCAGGTTGACCTTGTGCAATGCCTGGGTTCTCTCTAAAGGGGGGAGGAGACCGAACCGAGGGTGGCTTGATAACATAGGCCTTGGAGCAGACGTTCACTGATGCCACTCAGTCAGCGCGGTTGGCACTTGCCCTCCCAGCACAGTGCCCGGCCCCTGGCTGATGTGGAGACTTCATGCTCCAGCCCCTCCGCTGGGGAAAGAGCCCCTTGTCTGTGAGCCTCGCTGGGGACCGAGTGTGACCCGTCCGTGCCCAGGGCAGCCACCTGAAAATGCCAAGGTCAGGGCAGGCTGCAAAAGGAGAGCAGATTCTCCCAGCACTGGTGGTGACACTGAAGTCAGACTTCCCAGCCAGCCACAAACAGTGCTTCTGATTCCCCACACTGGTTATCAAGAAGCCAAAATAAAATACACACAGCCCCCTTTACTGCATCTCAGTCTCTGGCTCCCAGTCGGCCACTGGGTCCAGTAAAGAGACCAGTTATTTAAACTCTATGCTCTTTACCAGAAAGGTTTCTCCTGACCCCAAAGGGTCAGCCACATTACCAGATCAATATAAGTTTAGATCTTACCCAAAATCCCACGCTGCCAGCCAATCCTTTAGTAGCTAAAACTAAAGGTTTATTATAAAAAGAAACAAACAATAAGAGAAACGTTAAAAGATTAAATCAGACACATACAAATGATTGAAAGTCCACATACATCAGGTTTCTAGGAGAACTGTGGAGTGTGCAGGCTTGTACAGTCCCTCTGGTGCACATCCAGTACCTGGGTGGGTCTCCGTCCTTTATTTCACAGCTTCAGTTCAGTTGGAGATGAGTTGATCCACAGGTAGGCTGGAGACTGAAGATAGACTAAGACAAAATGGATGTCAGGCAGCTGCCTTTTATGTCCTTTGGCTTTTTCGATGCTGCTTGTGGAATTTTACAGGAACAAGATGGAGTCCAGAGTCACATGGGCAAGTCCTGGTGACTCATCAGGTATATCCCGGCTTCTCCCCCTGGGCCCCCTGTACCTGTGAATTCCCTTAATGAGCCATTAAGCAGGCTAGTGCTGCAGCCATCCTGCCTGGGGTGTCGCCCAGACACAGCACAATTTGAAATACCGATATATCACCCATGTCCATAACTTCCATTACACACACAACACGTGAACATAAACATCATCATCTGACAGCACATTACAGCCTTCCTAGCAGTACCCGACACGGCATATCTCACATGAGTTATGAGGATTTGACATACTGATGTTAAATAATATAATAAATGCCCCTCCCCCCCAATCCAGCATGCGTGACACCCAGGACCAGCCCTGGAACCCGATCACCCCATGCCAGGCGTCTGCTCTGATGTCAGCCCCCCAGCATGGTGGGGGTGGGGGAAGGCCCCTGGTAGCAGGTGGGGGTGGGTAGGAAGGTGGGGGGCTCCTGGAGCCTGACAGCTGGGGAGAAGCAGAGGAGGCTGTGGCCCCCCACCTGGGACAGAGTGGTCAGGGACATAGCAGACACTTCTGTCCTGATATAGACAAGGAGGGGCCCCACAGAGGGGTGGGGCAGGCGCTCGCAGAGGCTGGTGCCCTGAGCTGCACCATGGGGCAGCAGGCTGAGGAATCTGCCCCGGCACTGACACTGACCCACGGAGCTGGGCCCAGAGCCACCTGGGGCTGGCCAGGCCGGGAGGGGGCTGGCCAGCTGCATGGGCACAGGCAGACAAGGGGCTGGCATCCAGGTCCCAGCGTGGCAAAACTTGCCTGTTGGCAGCTGCTCTCACAGACCTGGCAGCTGCCCCTGGTCCCCGCTATGGCCCACAAGGATGGGGGTAGCCAGCAGGAGACAATGGGGGGGGGGAGGAGGTCCCTGCACTGTGGAACCAGAGACCCCAGAGGAAGAGACAGTGGGATACGGGGGTGGGAGTGTAGGGACTGGGGCCTCAGAGGGTGGGGTGCCCAGGCCCGGATGCTGGGGACAGGATGGGTTTTAGGGCCCAGTGGATGGCAGGGGGTGAAGGCAGGAGGGGGTCGGGGGAAGAGAGGAGGCGGAGGGGGGACTGGGCTGTGGGAAGGGAGGGAGACGACAGCCCCAGAGCAAGGCCGGGTTGGGGGGCACAGCAGCATGACAAGGGTTGAGTGTGTGTGGGCGGAGAGGGGCAGAATGTGGGGACTCGGGGTGCAGGCAGAGACCGGGGCTGGAGGACCCTGGAGCTCCCCCCACAGCCAGGGCTCCTGCCCCGCTCCCCACAGCGCCCCTCGCTGGGACAGGCCAGGGCTGCCGTGGCTGGGAGCTGCGTAGTCAGGAACCTGACGCCCCCCATTGGAGCGCATGGGCAGTGCATGGACAGCAGGGGGGGCCCCGGCAGGGGGGGGCCGGCCTGTTGGGTCCCCAGGGCACCACACCGGTGAGCGGCTGGGCAGCAGTGCCATGGCTCCTCGGGACCAGCGTCGCGGTTTGGGGCCCAGGCGGTGGCTACGCTCTGTGGGGCTGGAGGGGGTTGGCTGGGGCAGGGGGCCTGGGCAGTGGTAACCCTCCGCAGTGCCCAGCCATGGGGAGGGGGGGCAGCCAGGCCCCAGGCTTTGCTGTGAGTGGTGCTCATTGCAGGGCCTGGCGCCGAGCCAGCCTGACACTTCGCTCCCCACGGCGGGCACTGGGCCAGCCCCTCCCCCAGGCTGGGCTGTGGGAACATTCTTACTCAAGCAAAAGAAATGCCGAAGCCGTGCCTAATAGCTCGCACATGGGGGGGCGGGGCCCTGGGGAAAGGGCCGCCTGCGTCAGGGGGCGAAGGGCGCCTCAGGACACACCCCCAACCCGGCACCCGGCGCCCCAGGGGCTGGGGGCGAGCTGTGTCCTGGAAGGGGGCAGTTCTGGAGCGGAAATCTCCCCTCGTTGTGGGGTGATTGTCTCTGGGGCCCCCACTTTGGGCCACTCCCTTTGCAAGGGAGCCCACATGTAACAAGCTGCACTCAGGGATCTCTCCCCCAGCGCTGAGATGCAGCCACCTCTGGGGTGGGGATGGCAGAAGTTTAACAGCCCCGCTTGACATCACCCTGACACTGCCCAAGAATGTCATTCCCCCTGCAGTGTCTAGGGACCGGCACCCAGAACCAGGCCTAGCCCTGCCAAAACCCTCCTCTCCAGCACACTCGAATGCGGGGCCAGCAGGGGCTGCGGGTCGGGACTGGGGGGTACTGGCAGAGCTGTGAGCATGGGAGCAGTGTAGAAATGGAGGGAGCAGTGGAGGGGAACCAGGCCTGCAGGGGAGCCCCGGGGGGGGGGGAGTTTTGAAGTAAGTGCTTGGGGGCAGTTAGTGCTCCCCCACCCCCCGGGCCAGCTCAGCACTGGAGGGTGGATTGTTTCCATGTGTTGGCAGCTGAGCCCATGGCTGGGTTGGACGGGGCCGGGGAGAGCGGGGGGCGGGGGGGAGACACAATCTGGGCTTGATTTGGAGCTGTCTGTTTTTCCCAGCTCCATTTCTGTTTTAAGCCAAAGCGTCTGTGTCCTCCCCTCCCCCAAACACCCAGCCCCTCATCACACCCCGACGTCTCCCCATCTCTGGGGCTCCCCACACACATCCCCAGCCCCCGAGTTATTCTGCCGCAATCCCAGGACTCCTCTGTGCTCCTGCCCCCCAGAAGCCCCCTTTCACACCCTCTCTCAGCAACCCTCCCGGCCCTGAACAACTGCCCCTCTCACTGCAACTGCCCCCCATCTCCTGCTCCATGCTCTGGATCGTGCCCCTGGGCTCAGGGGTCACTCAGAGCAATAGCCAGCAGGGTGGGGGGAGGGGCATCAGAGTGTAGGGGGGGTTCGGTGGGGTGGAGGTGGCAGCAAGGTAGCAGGAGGCAGAGAGGAAGCAAGATGGGGAGGAACTGGGCAGCGGGGGGCACTGGGGTAGCAAGGGGGGGTGCAATGGGGCAGAGGGGCAGCAGGGTGGAGGGCAGCCCCTCAGTCTCTCTTCCGCTCTGGGGAGATTCCCCCTCTGCCCAGGCCTCCCTTGTCTGGGAGGCTCCTCCCCAGCCCCAGCTGCAGCCCATGATCTCCCACATGCCGGCCCCTGACCCGAGCCGGGCGTGCCTGGGAAAATGCTGCTCTGCATCCAGCTTCATTCCTTTCTTGGCAGGCGCCTGACCTGGGGGCGGCCGTTCCAGGTTGACCTACGCCGGGCAGCCCTTTCCCAGAGGGAGAGCCCAGGCCTGGGACCTGCCGCCTCCCCAGAAGGGAGCCTGGGGGTGCTCGCCCCGGACCCAGTGCTGGAGTCCAGCTTCCAAACACCCTGTCACTGCGCCAGGGGCTGCGAGCTTCCCTGCAGCAGTGCCCTGCTCTGCCATGCTCCTGGGAGTCCAGCAGAGGGCGCTGTCACACAAAGCGTGTGTGCGGTTCATGCCGCTGGGGTGCGGCTGGAGTCAGGACTCCTGGGTTCTGTCCCCAGCTCCGGCACTCCCGAGTGCAGAGTAATGCAGCTGGGAGCACAGCCCCTCTGGGAGGAGACCCCCTCCCTGTGCATCTGTGCCTGATCCTGGCCTCTCAGCCAGCGAAGGGTTAACAGAGCCCAGCCGGGGAAGCTGCTGGCCCCGGGAGCTGGTGGAGCGGCTGGGCATGCTGGGGGTTGTAGCTGAAGCGCTCTTTCCCCTTACCTCCCCACCCCCCCGCCCCGGCGGAGTGGTTCCTGTGCCCCCTTACACCCAGGGCCGGATCTAGCAGTGGGGTGGACCCGGGCACTGCCCTGTAGAATAGGAATAGCACTACATGGGTGCCATGCAATACATCAGGTCATGTGACCCCTGCTGGCTGGCATGAGAACCATGGGCCTGTGCTTCCTGGGCCCTGCACTGCAGGGCTGAATGGTGAGTCCCACAGTACCTGGGGGGCCAGAGATGCGGCTGCAGGGACGGGGTGAGGGGCAGAGTTTTAGCAATTCTGCCCCTGTGCCTGGCAGGAGTCTGTGGGTGGGGAGGTGCCATCCTGCGCCATCTGTGCAGGGCTAGTGGGTCCTTCCTGGAGGGGAGGCTGGGAATGTTCCGACGGGGGCTATTTATACTGCACCCCGAGGAGCTGGGGCTGCTCCCGTGCAGCTATTTGTGTCCCGTGCTCCACTTCCTCCTGCCCTGCTGCCCTTTTCTTCCATCCTCTTTTATTTATAACAGCTGGGCCTCCGCTGACCCGCTCCGCTCCCCAGAATGGGAGCCAGGACTCCTGGGTTCTCTGCCCAGCTCTGGGAGGGGAGAGGGGTCTAGTAGTTAGAGCAGGATGCTTTTGGGAGGGAGTCCAATGCAGAGCGAAGGCAGCACCTTCCTCCCCACCCGCCAACAGAGGGGCGAGCGGAAGAGTCCATGGATGTATCACAGTGACAGCAGCGCTGTGGTCCCCGGAGGCTCCTGGCTGCAGCCTCTCCTAGCCTCATGGCTACAGCAGGCACAGAGCTTGAAGACTGGTGACCCAAAAACTCAGGCTTCTGGCACGCAAGTTATGGGAGAATCCCCTTCCGGTGTTCGCAGTAGAAGTAGCATGACACACAGTGGTGCTGTTCTGTTCCATCCAGCCGCAGGCAGCGCTTGCTCTCACATACCCCAGCCTTGCAGAGCGCTGCAGTCCCACCCTGAGCCCCAGGCACCCCCCACCCAACCCTGGCAGGGACATGGTGGGGCAGCGGGGAGCGGCTTGTACAAGATGTAGCCTCATCCTCGGGAGCTGCAGGGAGCAGGGTGGCAATGCCCCTGTGTGGGGCTAGGGGGCGCTGTGCTGCAGGGAGCAGGGAATGTGGGGCTGGGGGGCACTGTGCTGCAGGGAGCAGGGAATGTGGGGCTGGGGGGCACTGTGCTGCGGGGAGCAGGGAATGTGGAGCTGGGGGGCGCTGTGCTGCGGGGAGCAGGGAATGTGGGGCTGGGGGGCGCTGTGCTGCAGGGAGCAGGGTGGCAATGCCCCTGTGTGGCGCTAGGGGGCGCTGTGCTGCAGGGAGCAGGGTGGCAATGCCCCAGTGTGGGGCTGGGGGCCTCTCCCCTCTCCGGCTCTGGGCACCGCTCCAGCCTAGGCATACAATGGGCTGCTGTTTGAACCTGCTGCCACAGCTGGCCGCTCTGCTGGAACAGCTGGCTGCCGGGGCGCCTCACCCCACGGGGCCCTGGCAGGGATGGGAGCAGCTGGGAGCCAGCCAGGGAGCTGAGCCATAGCGGTTCTCCCCACTCCTGACCCCGCCAGCCCCATGGCCCTTTGCATGGGGCACCAAGAAGCCATTGAGCAGCAGGGATGGAGGCCAGGCCTGCAAAGCGGGAATGAGCCCTCCAACCTGCTGACCCAGTCTCTGCCAATTCCCCGGTTCACACTGACCCCCACCCTGATCCCCCCGGTTCACACTGCCCCCTTGTCCCTTAACTGGGTCCCTTAACACAGCCCCCCCCACCCCCATATCCTCTGTTTGGGTCACAAAGCTCCCTGTCCTCTGTCTGGGTCACACAGACCCCCGCCACCCCCTCTGGTTCACACAGCCCCCCACCCTGAGTCCCTGGGTCACACAGCCCCTGCCCCTCCCCAGGTCACAGACCCCCCGGCTTGTCCCGTATTCTCCTCCCTGGAGTGACTCCCCAGCCCCTGGGCAGAGCTGGAGAGGGGGTTTGGAGTGGGGCAGGCTGGCTGGGCTCAGATGATCCAAGCACACGGGAGCCCAGTGTGGGGCAGCCTCTCTGGATTTGACTCGGCAGTTTGGGGCTTCTGGCCTGGGCAACTCTGGGGCATCACGCCCAGATCAACCAGCTGATGGGGCGACGGGGCCATGTGGCAGAGCCAGGCAAGCTGCTGCCAGTCTCCCCCCAGCTCTGCCAATGCCCCTCAACCCTGACCCGCAGGCCCCCTCGCCCAGATCTGCGAGGCACCTACACTCCCCCAGGCCCCTCTGCGGTGAACTCTGCTGCCCCCCATCCCAGGTCCTCCCCCCAGTGCAATGGGGAGGGATCCCAGCACCCAGTGAGGGATCCAGCCACTCTGGAATGTGCCCGGGCTGCTTTTCCGGAACCACCTCCCAGCACCCAGGGATGGGCAGGACCCGCTGGCTCCCCGCTGCCAAGGGCTGGCCCGAGGGGGGGGGGGGAGCAGGGCCCCAGAGCAGGTGCCTGGAGCTGGAGAACCAGAAATTCCTGCTCCCTGCGGCAGCTCTCCTCATGGGAGGGGGGTGGAGAGGGAGGCCCAGACGGTGGGGGTGAGGGCAGATGGGTGGGGGTGGGGGGGACAGAAGGAGACCCAGAGGGTTGGGGGGGGGCAGAGGGAGGCCAGGAGGGATGGGGGGCAGGGGGAAATCTAGGAGACAGAGGGGAGGCCCAGGGGAAATTGGGGGCAGGGGAAGCCTGTGGGGCAGAGGGGAGGCCTGGGGACATGGGGGACGGGGAAGCCTGGAGGCGTAGAGGGGAGAACTGGGGGGGCAGAGGAGAGGCCTGGGGAATGGGGGGTAGGAGGATGCCAGGGGGGCAGAGGGGAAGCCTGGGGGGGCAGAGGAGAGGCCCAGGAGGGAAGGAAGCAGGGTATTATTTCAAGGACTGACCTGGAAAGATCCTTAGCACTTTAGGAAGCAGAGAAAAGGGGGCTCCCCCTCCCCACTTGGGCTCAGATTTAGCCAAGAGGCCTCTGAACAAACGCTACTGTTAAGCAGAGGTAGCATGCCTAGTGGTTAGAGCTGGGAGCCAGGACTCCTGGGTTCTGTCCCTGGCTCTGGGCAGGAAGTGGGGTCTAGTGGTCAGCGCAGGGAGGAAACTCCCAGCTGGGTCATGCTCCGCAGGGGAGATTCTCTTCTCACCCCTGGGGGGAGCCCATCCCCTGGAGCCTGAGGATCCACTGGCCCCAGGGACAAAGCGCTGCGGGGAGGGGATTGACTGTGTCTGGGGAGGGCGGAGAGACAGACAAGCTCTGGGTCTGGGGGAGGAGGATGTTTTAGGGGGCTTCGGCACATGGGGCGATGGGGTTGAGCCCCAGGGATTGAGTGGGACAGTCTGCCCCAGAGAGGCCGGGGAGGGAATTCGGCATGGGGGGGGGCGGCTCTAGGGAGAAGGTCTGTTGGGGCAGCTGGGTCCAGGGTAGCCAGAGAGTGATCCCACCCCCAAGCTTGTGGGTCTGGGATCTGGAGGTCTGTCCCTCCCCACATAAGGGCCCCACCTGGTTTGTATTCCCTGGGGCAGGGGAGGCTGGGAACAGCTTTGTTTTCCAGGCTCTGCCCCCCAACAGCTCTCCCCCATTGTGGGGTGAGCCGGGCTGGTCGGGGGCTTGAGACTGGGCCCCGGGGCACTGCCCCCCCAGCCATGCTGCTCTCAGCTCAGCCAGGGTGAAAGTGGCTCAGGCTCCAGCCCCCCTCATAGCCCCACATGCTCTAGGGCAAGTGGCCTGAGCTGCAGCCCCTGACCCCACCTGCAGGGGGAAATGGGGGGCTGGGGTAGGGCGTTGGGGGGGGAGAAGCTTCCAGGCCCTCTCCCCACCTTCCTGTGCAGCTCACCCAGCCCCCCCCCCAGTGGGCCCCTCATCCTCTGGCCAGAGCCGAAGTGGGGAAACTCCCAGTGACAAATCAGGGACAGACACAAGGACGCAGCCCCAGAGCCTGGGCAGCTCAGCTGTAAAGCAACCCCCTGCCCATCACCCCTCTGGCCCCCCCGCCATGGCATTGCTATATCAACCCCATAGCTCCAGCCAGCCAGCCAGCCACACCCCTGACCCCCCCAGCCCCCAAAGCCACACCCACACCCCTCAGATATACCCCCAGACCCCCAGCCACACCCCCCAACTCCCCCATTTTTCCACAGCTGCACCCCTGCCCCCCCAGCCGTTCCTCTGTCCCCCCAGCCGTACCCTCCTGCGTGCACAGTGCCCCCCAGCTTGTCTCCCCTTTACAACCCTGTGAATTATTGCTGCATCGGCCCGGGGGAGAGGGATCCTGAGGGGCAGTTCAGGGCCTTGGCTCCCTCCTGAAGGGCTGCTGCTCCCTCCCCCCACACTGCACTTTCTGTCCATCTGGTCCTTTTTCCATGGTGGGGGGAGCCTAGGGCTGGGATAGCAGGCCACTGTGGGCTTGGATTGAGGGGCACTGCAGAGCCAGGAGGGGCTGTGGGTCAAGATTTAGGGGCATCACACAGGGGAGGCCGTGGGCTCCACACATGAAGCTGGGAATAGAACTCAGGAGTCCTGACTCCGAGCCCCTCCCCCGCTTTGAGCCCCCACATCCCAACCCAAAGTCCCCCCAGCTAGTTCTAGATCCTACTTCCTCCAGAGCGGGGAATAGAACCCAGGAATTCTGACTCCCAGCCCCCTGCTCTAACCGTTAGACACCCCCCACCCCAGAGCTGGGGATAGAGGAACCCAGGAGTCCTGACACCCAGCCCGCCCCTGCTGTATAACCCACCAGCCCAGTGCATGCTGTGCCCCTCGTAGTGATGGCCACACAGGCTGACAGCTGCCCCTTTGGCCGCAGTGCCAGAGGTCTGGGCTGGGGTCCTGCGGCCTAGGGGTCAAGCCCTGCCCAGGTGTGGGAGAAGTTACCCTGGGTGCAGTTGCTGGGTCCCTTTCTCCTGCTCCTCTGGCGGCTGTGGGGAGGGAGCCCCAGCTGCAGCATGAACCCCACCACTCTGAGGGGCAAGGAGTGAGTTTTGTAGGTGTTGTGTGTTTTTCCTGTTTTGGGTTTGCGTTTTTTTGCTCCCTGTTCAGTTTATAGAGACCAGTAGGCGACAGTGTGCTGTGAGAGAAGCAGAGCCCTGATTAGGGGTGGGGCTTCCCTGATAAGGGGCGTGGCTTCCTGGATTAGGGGCGGGGCTTCCCGGATTAGGGGTCCTATAAAGGTGGCCAAACAGCCACAGCCAGCAGCACAACCTTGGTTTGAGTGATCACGAGCCAGCAGTCGGCATCCTTCGGTCTCGAGGGACCATGGGCACGAGCCCCTGAGAAGTAAAAAATGTGCCCGGTTGGTTTTATGGCAGCCGCGGCTGTGGCTGTGACAATCTCTGTCACCGTTAACGGTGGTGTTTCGACCCTTTGTGCTCTGCCTTCGGAAAGCGCTTTTCTCCTCCGCTCAGCTGGCCTGCTCCTCTCATAGCTTTGGAGACCTTTACTGAGCTCTTGTTTCCACAGGCTGCAGTCCTGATTGCGATCTTCTCGCTTAGCCGTGCCCACGTCCATGTCTGTGAGGTCTCGCTTGCACCCGTCCTTGAGACGCAATTTTGCTTCTTTCGGTCTTTTTCCAGATGCCAATTCGCTGTAGAGGGTGTCCTTGGGGAAGCGCCCATCATTCGTTCGGCGCACAGGGCCAAGCCAGCGGAGGCGTCTCTGTTTAAGGCGTGTTTGCATGCTGGGTATATGGGCGCACTTGAGCACCTCACCATTGGTGAGTCTGTCCCTCCAGGAGACTCGGGCAATTCGACGAAGACAACGCGTACAAAAGCTGTTCAGCCTTTTCTCCTGATGAGAGTAGAAGGCCCATGTCTCGCTCCCGTACCAAAGTGCACTGATGCTACGTGCACGATACACACAGAGCTTGGTGTGTTCGGTCGGTGTATTATAGAATCATAGAATCATAGAATATTAGAGTTGGAAGGGACCTCAGGAGGTATCTAGTCCAACCCCCTGCTCAAAGCAGGACTAACCTCTGCTATATCATCCCAACCAGGGCTTTGTCAAGCCTCAGCTTAAAAACCTCTGAAGATGGAGATTCCACCACCTCCCTAGGTAACCCATTCCAGTGCTTCACCACCCTCCTAGTAAAAAGCTTTTTCCTAATGTCCAACCTAGACCTCCTGCCCTGCAACTTGAGACCGTTGCTCCTTGTTCTGTCATCTGCCACCACCGAGAACAGCCTAGCCCCATCCTCCCTGGAACCCCCTTTCAGGTAGTTAAAGGCTGCTATCAAATCCCCCTCATTCTTCTCTTTTGCAGACTAAACAAGCCCAGTTCCCTTAGCCTCTCCTCATAAGTCCTGTGCTCCAGCCCCCTAATAATTTTTGTTGCCCTCCGCTGGACTCTCTCCAACTTGTCTACATCCTTTTTGTAGTGGGAGGCCCAAAACTGGACACAATACTCCAGATGTGGCCTCACCAGTGCCGAATAGAGAGGAATAATCACTTCCTGTGACCTGCTGGCAATGCTCCTCCTGTCGATGGAGTGTGTGTCTTCAGCTCCTTGGCACATTATGTTCGTCTCTTTCAACGCAGAGTGAGCCCAAACTCTTGGCAGGCTTCAGAAGAACTGTCCGTGAGATTCTGGAGATGGACTTGGTTGTCACTGCTGCATCTTCAGTGGAGAGGGGTGTTGAATAAGGACCTCCTGAGTCTTGGTTTCAGATCTAAGTCTTGCAAGACTGAACAGCTTCCCATCGATCTGCTGTGCAAGTAGATTCCCTCAGCTGGGAAACCAAAAGCTTGTTTCAGTGGCCAGGAGAAGAAGACCCCGAACAGAGCTGGGGCAAGCGCACAGCCTTGCTTGACCCCACTGCAAATCTGGAAAGCCTCAGAGACTGAGCCGTTGTATTGGACTGTGCCGTACATGTTTTCATGGCAGGACCAAATCATGCTTAAGAACTTGGGGGAAGTGGGGGGGATCCAATCCTTTCTAGAAGTGCAAATAGTCCGCTGCTACTGACAAGGTCAAAAGCCTTTGTGAGATTGATAAAGGCTATGCAAAGGGGTCCTTTTGTTCTCTGCATTTCTCTTGTGGTTGTCTCAGGGAGAAGACCATGAGCTAATTCACATTAAACTAAATGGAAGGATAAACAGAAATAGATCTGCAGCTAGGGTCTGATTTCTAAAGGGCAAACGTTAAAAAATGAAGGGAATTCATTAGGAGTGGACTGGACTGAAGAACTCAAGGATCTGAATGTGGAGGAGGCTTGGAATTACTTTCAATCAAAGTAAGCCTGCATCCCAGGCAAGGGGGAACAATTCATTGGGAAGGGTTGAAGACCAGGCTGGGTGAGCAGGCGTCTCAGACAGGTGACTCAGAGAAAGCAGAAAGCCTCCAAGGAATGGAAGATGGGAGGGAGCAGCACGGAAAGCTGCCTCCTGGAGGTCAGGAAGGGTAGGGATAACGTGAGAGCTGCCAAAAGCCAAGGAGAGCTGGACCTTCCAAAGGGAATTAAAACCAACCGTAAAAGGTTCTATCGCCATCTAAATAAAAAGCAAACCAGGAAAGAAGTGGGCCCGCTAAGCGCTGCGGATGGGGTGGAGATTAACGATAATCGAGACGTGGCCCAACACCTAAACAAATGATTGTCTCAGTTTTTAATGAGGCTAATGAGGAGCTGAGGGGCAGGGGCAGGGTGGCTAATGGCAGTGAGGATATGGAGGTAGAAAATACCATAGCAGAGGTGGAAGTCAAACTCAAACAGCTTAATGGGGCTAAATCAGGGGGCCTGGATAATCTCCATCCCAGAATATGAAAGGAACTGGCACATGAAACTGCGAACCCAATAGCGAGGATTTGTAATGAATCTGTGAACTTGGAGGTCAGACCCCATGACTGGGGAACTGCTAACATAGCACCTATTTTATGAAAGGGGAAAAAAAAGATCCAGCAAACAAAAGGCCTGTTGGTTTGACCTCAACTGTATGCAAGGTCTTGGAACAAATTTTGAAAGAGAAAGTATTTAAGGACATTGAGGTTAATGGTAATTGGGCTGAAATACAACATGGTTTTACAAAAGGTAGATCGTGCCAGACCAACCTGAGCTCCTTCTTTGAGGAGGGAAACTGTTTTTTTAAACAAGGACATTCAGTAGATCTAATTACCTGGATTTCAGGAAGACATTTGATACAGTTCCACACAGGAAATTATTAGTTAAACTGGAAAAAATGGGGATTAATTTGAGACTTGAAAGGTGGCTACGGAACTGATTAAAGGGGAGATGATAATGAGTTATATTGAAAGTGGAGCTGTCAGGTTGGGGGGCGGTCACTAATGAAGTTCGTCAGGGATCAGTCTTGGGACCAATCTGATTTAATATTTTTATTACTGACCTTGGCACAAAAAGTGGGAGTGCGCTGATAACATTTGTGGATGACACAAAGCTGAGAGGTGCTAACAATACAGAGGAGGACCAGAATACCACACAAGAAGATCTGGATGACCTTGTAAACTGGAGGAATTGAAACGGGATGAAATTTAATAGTGCGAAGTGCAAGATCATGCATTTAGGGACTAACAACAAGAATTTTGTTGTTACTGGAGATGAATCAGTTGGAAGTGATAGAGGAGGAGAAAGACCTGGGTGTATTGGTTGATCAGAGGATGTCTATGAGCTGCCAATGAGATGCAGTTGTGAAAAAGATTAATGCCGTCCTAGGAGGCATCAGGTGAGGTATTTCCAGCAGACACAGGGAAGTGTTAGCATCATTATACAAGGCACAGGCGAGACCTCATCTGAATCCTGTGTGCAGTTCTGGTCTCCCATGTTTCAGACAGATGAATTCAAACTGGAACAGGTGCAGAGAAGGGCTGCTAGGGTGCGCCAGGGAATGGAAAACCTGCCTTATGAGAGGAGACTCAAAGAGCTTGGCTTGTTTAGCCTGACCACAACAAGGCTGAGGGACAATATGATTGTTTAAGTTACGGGCCAATGCTGGCACAAGAGCAAATGGATATAAACTGACCAGCAACAAAGTTAGGCTTGAAATTCGGCAAAGGTTTCGAACCATCAGAGGAGTGAAGTTCTGGAGCAGTCTTCCAAGGGGAGCTGTGGGGCCAGAAAACCCAACTGGCTTCAAGACTGAGCTTAATAAGTTTCTGGAGGGGATGGGATGGTGGGACAGCTGACAATGGGAGGGAGCCAATCTGTGTCTGCTGGCAGGAGATATCTCCACTGGCTGGTGACGGGACACTAGCCGGGGAGGGCGCTGAGTTACTCCAGAAAATTCTCCCTTAGGAATCTGCCTGCTGGGTCTTGCCTACGTGCTCAGGATCTAACTGAGCCAGATTCGGGGTTGGGAAGGAATTTTCCCCCAGATCAGATCGGCAGAGACCCTAGGGTTTTTTTTGCCTTCCTCTGCAGCATGGGTCACGGGTCACGGGCAGGTTTAAACTAGTGTCAATGGTGGGTTCTCTGGCACCTGAAGTCTTTAAGCCACGATTTGAGGACGTCAGTAACTTAGCCAGAGGTGGTGGGTCTATGACAGCAGTGAGTCTGTGGCCTGCAACGTGCCGGGGGCCAGCCTGGGTGATCATGATGGGCCTTTCTGATCTTAAAGTCTCTGAGTGCCCACCCCCCATGTCTGCACTGCAGGTCCCCTGGCGCTGGACTTAGGTGCGGCCTGGGGGACCGGTTATGAAAGGCTTTCGGTGGGTCTGTCCCTCTTCACATAAGAGCAAAGCGCTGAAGGGAGCACAGGGCACCGCGGGGCTGAGAGGCTAAATCCCCACGGCCTGCCAGGCCTGGCTCCATGGCACAGACATGGCGAGCGCAGCCTGATGGGTCCCCACATGCTGAAAAGGATCCTGCCCTGCCCCTACATTGCCCATGTCTGGGGTGCACAGCCCCACGGGTCCCCCGGCCTAGAGTGACCGTACGGCCCCTTTTGTTTGTTTCTTTAAGCCCTGTCCCCATTTTTTTGGACACAACTGGGCCTTTGTCCCGTTTGCTCTTGCCAACTGGTGATCAATGGGGCGCGGAGGAATATGCAGGGGGGTGAGCGGTGACCCCAGCCCTGTGCGGGCCGGAGGGCTTGGGCCAGCGGCTCAGCTTGGCCCGGCCCCGCGCCGGTGGACAAGCAAGAGGCAGGGAGGAGCAGGTCGGCCCGCGTGGGGGGAGGTGGGACTCAATATGGTTTCCCTAATCACAAGCTGGATCAGATTCCGCCTCCCCAGCCAGGCATGGCAGTGCTGTGAGCCCCAGCTACAGGGGGGAAACTGAGGCAGAGCAAGGGGACTACCCCAAACTAGGGATGTGACCCAGGAGTCCTGGCTCCCCCCTCTGCTGCCAGGGCCCCCTCCACATGTTCCCCTTTGGGGAGCAGCTGGGAGCTTTCTAGGCCCCAAGGGATTTAACGCAGAGAAAGAACGAGCGAAGAAAGAACCAAAGTCAGGTCCCCGGGGCGGAGCACTGTGCCTGTGTCCCTGCAGCGCTCCAGGCAGCTGGGGAGGTGTGGCAGGGACCTCAAACAAAGGCCGCACGGTGCCATCCAGCCCAGCCAGAGGAGCCTGCGCCCAGGCCCTGCCCCCAGGCTGGCCAGACAACATCCACCGCCCCCCACAGCCTGCCCAGGCCCCAAATATCACTGAGCATATGATTGGTGGGGGTCAGGGGCAGTGTCGTGAGGCTGGGGTCTAGGAATGCAGATTGATGGCACCGGAGGGACCTAGACAACGGTGGGCAACACCCACCCATGCCAACCCGCCCCCGAGAGCTGAGGGGTAGGAGGACGTGTGGGGGGAATTGAGGGGCTGCAGCTCCTGCCACTGCCCCCATCTCTGCGGCCCTTGACAGGGGCCAGTGTGGCCTGGCTCTGCTCTGCGCCGCCCCAGGGCCAAGTGCAGAGATCTAAGCTCACTGCCCCACTGCAGCTGCAGCTGGAGAAGCCCCCAGGGAGCCCAGCTCATGCCCAGCACTGCCCCCCACATCTGGGACCTGAGCTGCATCCCACACACCCACTTCTCAGACAGCCCTGCCCCACATCCTCTGGCCCCTTTCTCCATCCCCAGCGCCCCCCCCACACCCAGTCCTTGCCCTTCTCCCAGCCCATTCTGTCCCCTTGGTCGTCCCCCTCAGTGCCCCCAACACCCTCCCCGTAGCTTCAGTTGCTCTCAGCACTCCAGATGCTGGGGACAGGGGAATCTGGGAAGTGCTGGGCTCTGGGGAGCCTGGCATGGGGTGCTGTATCCCTGGAATGGGGGTCCAGGAGGTCCTGGCAGCTGGGGGGGGCACCAGGAGGTAGGGAGCGGGGATCACAAGTTTGTCAGTAGGTTTGAGGCAGCTGAGTTTGGGGTCACTGGACGCTGGAGGCTTGTCACTCGGTCAGGGAGGGTTTGGGCATCTGGAGGGAAGCAGGGGGCAAGGGCTTGCCCTGTGGGGGGGGCAGCTCCCTGTCACTGTTGTATTTTAATGGGCCCCCCCATATGATGAAAGCCATTAGAGATCCTGCCTCCACAATGGGGACACTTAGTCTGGGGCACAGACTGTTTCTGGAGGGAAGGTGGGAGTGGATGTGGGGCTGGAGGGGAGCAGGGGAGATGTGGGGCTGGAGGGAAGTGTGGGAGGATATGGGGCTGGAGGGGATGTTTGTGAGGCTGGAGGGGAGCAGGGAGGTAGCTGGGAAGGGTCATTTTGAAGCTGAAAAGATGCATCTTTGTCATCCGTGCCTAACCAGGGAACAGCTGCAGTGATTCCAGCGAAGCCCGTCTGGGCTGGGACCCAGCAGAGGTTGGCCAGGGAGATGGTTACGGACAGAAAGATCCTCTGCAGTCCCCACTGCTCCCCCACAGGCCTGCCTCTCCCATCCCTACTGCCATGTACACGGGAAGCAGGGACCAGCCAGCACTGAGATGCAGCCACCTCTGGTGTGGGCCAGAGGAAGTTTAACAACCACATTGCTCTACATGGCTGTGCAAAAATGGCTGTTTAGGACAGGAAGTGAAGGTCAGGTCATAGTAGGGGCAGATGGAGTCTGGCTGCCTGATGGGGAACCTGGCCTGGCCCAGGGGCAAACCCCAATTGTAGAAACCATCCCAAGGGCAGCCCCTCACTCCAGCCCTTCTGCACCTCTGGAATAGTTTTGACTCCACAAGGGGCGGAGCCTGGGCAGTTCAGGGCGGAGCCTGCCTCTCACCCTGCCTCCCAACACTCATTATTAAGGGACAGGGCCGCCCGCAACCTACCTCTCCCTCCCCACACCCAGCAGTGAGTGTGCTCTCCGTGGGAACCAGTCGTGGGGTGCACCCCGGGCACACCGAGCCCCTCACTGTGCGCGCTCCCCAGGCACCCCCAACCCCATTGCTGTGTGTGTTCCTCGCCCCCCTGACCCCATCACTTTGCCACCCCAAACCATTCACAGGGTGCACGTCTAGGCACCTCAATGTGCTCCCCAAGCCTCTCACTCTGGGTGTTCCCACGCCCCTCCACCTGTCTGTGTCTCCCAGAGCCCTGGGGGCTCCTGCTTCCCCAGCCCATTGCTCAGGCTGCACCTGGGCACCCCAAACCTGTTGCTGAGGCTGCTCCTCGCTCTCCCAAACCTCTCCACAAGTGCTCCGAGCCGGCTGGGGGTTGGGCAGCTCTTTCCCAGCGCCCCGGCTCCCGGCCCTTCCCCACAGCTGGCTTTAGCATTCACACAAGAATGACAAAGAAAAATAAATAGGAGGCTTTGGGCTGTGAGAATGGCTGGGCAGAAAGGAGGGAGCAGGACCGGCTCACAGAGGAGGAGGCTGCTGGGCCGGGCGCTCAGCAAACCCTGGTGCAGCCGCATGGGGAGCTAACGCTGTGGGGGGGACTAGGGAGACTGGGGCCCGGGCCCCTCGCAGATATCGCAGCCCTGGCGTGGGCAGCTGCCTAGGGATTTGAAGCCATTTCCATAATTCAGTGCAGTCGGGACCCCATGCCCCCATTGCACTGCAGTGCTGTCCCAGCCTGACGGGACCAGAGTCCTCACAATGGTCGTGTCTCAGCCCCCGTGAGACGAGCTGGCTGGGCCTCAGCCTGGAGTTTACGATCCACCCCCCCCAACAGGGCCCACATTGGGAGCCTCAGCAGAGGGGCAGGTGTGGCCCCATTGACAGAGCTCTCCTCTGCCCCCAGAAAGGCCTGTCCAGGGCAGGGGGAGGTGTGTTGCTGGGGGTCAGGAGGCAGATGCCCGCCCTGCTGTAGATGAATCTTCAGGGCCTAATTTTCCGAGGTGCTGAGCTCCCATAAGTCCCGTGAGTGCTCACCACCCCTGAAAAGAGACCCCAGCTCCCCAGCGCTGCCCCGTATCCCATGCCCCTCAGTGTCATGCAGAGACCTGTCCAGGGAAGGGAGCATGGGTGGCCGTGTGCCAGTCTCAGGGCACTCTGCCACTTAGCCGTGATTGCGACAGCTGGGCGCACCCCACCCCCACGTGTGCTGTGGGGCCAAGGGGCCAGAACGTCACCCGCCCTCCAGGACTCACGCAGCAGCTGTGCCCCTCAACTCAGTGGGGTGAGATGGCAGCAGCACTGCAGCCAGTGAAGGGTTCAATTGGGTGTGATGCTGTCCCGAGCAGGATGGGAACCAGGGTCCAGTCTCCTCTGTAGTCCAGACAGCCCCCCAGCACCGCCCAGCCTGGCAGCCCAGCCAGCAATTCCCTGAGCCCCACTGTCCCTGGCGAGATCAGTGTCACACCACACTGGGGCAGGGGCTGTGGTGCCCAGAGGGGAGGCGATGTGCCCAAGGCCACCCATGAGTTGGGGGCAGATTTGGCACCCAGAATCCAGGAGCACAACCCCCCCCCAGCTGAGCCTGATCCCCCAGCTCCTACCAGGGACCTTCTCTCTGCTGAAAACGTCTCTGCCAGTTAAACCCACCACCGCCAGCTGCTGTGAGGAGCCGGGCTAGGACGGGTGGGGAGAGGTTCTGCTGCGCCAGGCTTCTCGCTGCTCCTCCAGCCTGCTGAGGGCACGAACTTCAGGGAGCAGACGGGCTGGGGAGGCTGGCCCTGTGAGGGGGGCACTGGGCTGGCCCCCACAGACCTGGGTTCTGGTCCCAGCTGTGCTGGCCCTGCTGGGTGACCTTGGGCAGGTCACCTCCCCTCTCTGGCCTGTTTGCTGGCTCAGCCTGTGAACTCTGTGGGGCAGGGAGGGTCTCTCCCTAGGCCTCTGTGTAGTGCCATGGGGCCCTGAGCTCAGCTGGGGCCTGTAGATGGACCACAAGTGATAACGCCCGCTGGTACCCATGCCTCTGAGAATCAAGAGCTCTGATCTCATGGGATGGAGCGATCTCTTGAGGGAGGATGCAGGCCAGCCCGTTTCCTCCCTAGGGGGCCACTCATAGATGCCAGGGGTCTTGGGAGCTGTCTGTCTGTCTGTCCCATGCACCTTGCCAGCTCACCCATGGGAACAGCAGTGAGCTGGGGAGCAGGCTGGGGTGGGGTGGGGATGGCGTGCTGTCTGTGGCAGGGAGTAGGAGGCCTGGGTCTAGTCCTGTTCTGCCACTGAGTTGCTAAAGGACCTTGGGTGAGTCACTTCCCTTCTCTGGGCCTGTTCCCCCCATGATGGTATTTCCTGCCCCAGAGCTTGGGGGGCCACGTAGCTGGCTGTGAGGCCCTATCCAAGCGCAGTGTTACTGGGGGGGGGGGGGTTAGCGCCCCAGCCCTGTGCCTGTCCCTCCAGAGAGGCGCCTAGTGCCTGGGCCGTCCTAGTCATGTCAGCCCCAGTGGGTCCAGTAGTCAAACTGCCTTCGCCCTGAGAATTAGCCTCCTCCAACGACACCAGGCCTCCTGGAGCCTCACAGAGCAGCATCTACGCTGAGCTGCCTTTGACCCTCCTGGATCCCAGCTGTCTTGTCTTACATGTCAGGCCCAAGGGCTCTGGGCTGGCGACGGTAGCAGAGTGGGCACAGCGGACTGGTGATGGAGTGAGAGGGGCTCTGCTTTGAGGAGGGGCAAGTGGCTCTCTCCAGTCCTTGAGCAGCCAGGGCAAAGTGGCAGGAGCTGCTGGTGCCCCCCAGATGCTAACCAGCCCCCCAAGTGTCTCTCTCCAGCCCCTCCCCCCCACTGGTTCTGCTCCAGCTGGGACGCAGGGTCCATCCCCCCGTCCGCCTGGCTCCCCCCAAATGCTAACAAAGAGCAGGAATCCTACAGACGCCCCAGTGTGCCAACCTCACTGGCTGCCATGGGTTGGAGTCACCGGAAGCGGGGGCGGATGAGGGGCCGCCCCCCCTCCAGAGCCAGCCAGCGATGGAAACTTTCCCCTCCTTCGGGACTTCCAGGCTCATAAAAAACAACCGCTTTTTTTGGTCATGTTGGAGGGAAGATTCGTGACTCTGTGGGAAAGGCCGAGGCTGTGGGGCCCGAGCCAGCGCATCTCTCTGACCCCAGCACACAGACCAGACCTGCCCTGCCGGTGCCCCCGCCCTGCTATGGGGCAGGCAGGTCTGGAGCCCTCTGCCATGGGGGGGCCTTTGCCCTGTCGCCAACTGGGCCCGGGGGGAGCCCCCCTGCACCACGCCCCTCCATAGTCATCCGTCCCCCAGAGCCTGAGCCCCACTGAGCGCCGGGCTGAGCCCCTCCATCCCCCCGCCACCTGCCGGCGCCGGCTCGGGCAGGGGGCGCTGGCTGCGGCTGGGGCTGGGGCTGGGCCTGGCCCGGGAGCGGGGCGCGGGCGAGGCTGGAGCGAAGGAGGGAGCGTGAGAGCCTGGGGAGGAGGCGCCGGGCCCCGCCCCGCGCAGAGGAGGGGCTGGGGTGGCCGGGCCGGGCTGAGTGAGTCGGGGGAAGTTTCCCAGGCTCCGGCCGGGAGGGAGGGAGCAGGGAGGCAGCCTGGCTGCGCTGGTGTCTGGCTCTGCGGCGCGGGGCTCCCGGCCCCTCCATGGATCTCTAGGGCGGGGGCGGCGGAGCAGCGGGATGGGCTCGGGGGCCGGGCCCCGGGCGCTGCTGGGCATCGCGCTGTTAGCGCAGCTGGGAGCCGGAGCAGGTAAGAGGGGCCGGGGGTCCCGGGGGGGGCGGATCTGGGAGCTGGGGCCGGGGGTCCCGGGGCGGGGACCGCGGCAGCTGCGAGTGCCAGGGACCCCCTCCCCCGCCGATCTCTGGCGTTGGGGCAGTTTCGGGGACCCCCCCGGTGATGGGGTTCTCTCTTGGGCTTTGGGGGCTGTGGCGGTTTCGGAGCCCCGGGGGGCGAGTTGATCTGCCCCCCCCCTCCCCCCGCACTTCCTCTTTACAAACTTCGGAAAACTTTTCCTGGGTGAGTTCAAAGCCGGGAACCCGCCGCGCGGGGCGGCCCCCCCCAGTGGTGCGGGCTCCCCCGAAGGGGATCCGCGGCTGAATGCGGGGGGCTCCGGATGGGGACGGCTCCGTCCAACTTGTAGCCCGTCTCCGGCTCGCTCCCCCCTGCCCGGAGCCCCCTCCCCTGTCTGCGCCGCGGGGAGGGGGCTGGCCCTGTGTCCGAGCACAAAGAAAAGACTTAATCGTTGTATAATCCCGGCTTGGGGGAGGGGGCTGCACGGCCCCTGCCCCGCGGCTGGGCGGGGGGGGGGTTCGCACTGATTTGAGGCTGCGGGAACAATCCTGCGCGGCTCTTTCTTTATTGACTCGAAGTAAACTTTCCTCGCAGCCTGCGCCAGCCCGGCCGGGAGCGCGGGGAAACCTGGCCTGGAGCGCGGATCCGGCTCCTCTCGGCCGCCCCCAGCCGGGCCGGCTCCCTCCCCCCTTCCCGCCCTTCCCCCGCTCTGCGATCACCGCCTCCTGCCCGTCAAATCTCCGCCGAGCCAGGCGCGGGGTGCGGCGCTGGGGGGGATCCAGGAGCTCCCCGGGGGGGTCCCGTTGCGTTGTGATGGGGGTCGTGCAGTGGGGGCTGTGGGTGTGTTGGGGGGGGGCAGGGACCCCAGGCCGGGTGTTTAGCTGGGATTGCCATGAAATGGCTTCCTGGGCGGGGGGGCTGGAGCTGACCTTGCATTTGGTGGCGCTTTTGTTGCAGTTCGGGGGGGGGGGAGGCTGATGCTCTGCACAGATGCTGCAGCAGCTGCTTTGACTCCGGCTCTTCCCCGCCTTCTGATGCTCCAACTTTTCTGTGTCGGCTGGAAAGTGACTCGAAGGAGCCATCCCGGGTCGCTCCCGGAGGCTGGGCCGGCCCCGTTTCTCCACAGAGCTGGGGCCTGCGGGCTGGGAAGCCCCGAGGAGGCCGGCAGAGAAGTTAAAATGCTTACGCGGCTCTGCTCTGGGCCAGCTGGGATCTGGCCTCCCTGGCTCTGCCAGGCAAGTGGCAAACTCAGCAAGAGTCCTGGGAGCCCAGCTGGTCAGAGAGGTGCCCCCTCCCCCCCCCTCCCGAGTGTGAGCTGGGAACCGAGGTGATGCGTATGGGAGATAAAATGATGATTTTAATTGGGTGTTGTGCACCGACTTGCCAGCGCACAGCAGTGTGCCAGCCAGGAGAGAACTGCTGGGCAAGAGAAATACCGCGCAGGGTTATTATTCAGCGTGGGTTTCACTCTCCCATGAAGCTGCCCAACTGGTTTGGGCAGCTCTGGAAGCCGACCTGCTGCCTGCGCTCCCAGCCCATGGGAAGACATGTGGCGGGGCCCAGGGCCTGCGGGATGGCTGCTGCCAGCTGTGGATGTCCTGGAGTATAAGCTTCCCCCCCCCCCCCCTTGCTGCCTGGCTGGATGTAGATGGGCAACTTGGCTGCATTGCTGGAGCCCTGCATGGCCCCACGGCTGGACGGGTCTGGCCCCGCTGCTCTGCGCAGACTCCTGGTGCCAGCCCCCCTCACAGGGTCTTGCAGCATCGCAGTCCTGGAGCCAGGCATCGGCCGCCCGGCCCACACGAGGGGAAAGGGGCCTCCAGCCCGTGTCACAGCCCTAGTGTGGACGAGGCCTTTGCAACTCCCAACTGCTTGGCTGGTCAAGGGGAACCCTCCTCTAGCAGCCATCAGGCTGGGCTGGGCTGGGCTGGGCTGGGCAGGGGAGGCCTCTGGACTTGGCTCACCCTCTTCTGGGTCAATTTGCATCTTGTGCTGTAGGAATCAAAAAATAAATAAATCAGATTTTGGGGTGTGAATTGCCTCCACCCCACAGGTGGGGATGAGCAGCCTGGGTTGTCGTCCCCCCACCCAGCCCAGAGATGGGCGGGGGGGGGGAGTGGCCCTGTGGATGAGCTCCCTGGAAGGGGGGAGCGACACGATCCCCCCTGGCTGGGGATGAACTCCTACCTTTGCAAAATCTCCTGCTCCGCCAAGCTTCCCCGTTTCCAGGACTTCCCGTGCAGCGCGGAGGGTTTTCCTGGGTGTTTCTAGCGACCCCCTGTTTACACACCCCCTTCCTCCAGCCCAGCCCAGCCTGGCTCCTCTGTGCCCCTGCCGCAGCAGCACGGCCTCCCGGGCGTAATGGTTTGTGTGGGCCCCAGCTGGTCTGTGGCCAGGCTCACCACATTGCCCCCTAAACAAAGGGGCTGGGGGGGGGGGGGAAGCCGTCCCTGGGGGCCCAGTGGAATGTGGCGTGGGCGGGAATCGGGTGGCAACAGGTCTGTGGCGCCTGGACCTGTTTGGGGCTCTCGCCTCTGTCATTCACCCCCCAGCCAGTGTGGGCCCCTGCCCCTCCCCAGCGCTGGGTGTGCGCAGGGAGCGCTCAGAGCTGCAGCAGCTGCCTCCCCTCCAGATGCAGGAGAGGGCCTGCCGGCCGGCCGGACCATTCACTCGCCTGCCCCTTTCTTCTCCCCACGGCGTTGCTAGCCTGGAACAAAGCGGCCAGGCAGCTGGAGAGCTGTGGAATCTGGAGAGGGCCCGGGAGCTGCCTTAACAATCGCGCTGTCTAATCCGGTTGTAAACACTCCTCCTCCAGAGCCCCTGCGTCCCAGGGAGACCCAGGGACCCCAGTGGGGCTGGGGGCCGGACCTGCCCCACCACAGGCAGAGGGGGCCACACACTTTCCTGCCTCAGCTGGACCTGCTCTGAGGGGCTCTCTCTGCCTGGGTAGGGAGCTCCCTTCCCTGCCGCCGATTCATGGGAGTCAGCAGAGCTTTCCCATGACCAGGGCCTGTACCCCCTCACTCATCCGGTGAGGGGGGGGCAGGAATGCTGTGGCGGGTGGCATCTCCTGAGCCCCCTCCACCCATGGGCTTTTAGCAGCAGTGACCCCTGCCCGACCACGGGGAGAGTGAGCCCCTCTGGGCCCTGCCGGGGGCGCCGAGCACACTGAAGGGTGCCTACGGGGGCCGGGGCGGGGGTGTGGATGCCAGGGCTTGGACTGCACCTTGTCAATGCCAGGTCCTCCTGGCTCCCACTCCTGCTCCCCCGCCCTGGGGCTGGCAGTGCCCCCCAGAAGAGAGACTCTCCCAAGCCAGCCCCCTGGCTCTGAACTGGTCTCACTGTTGGGGCAGTTGGCCATGTCTGCCAGGCCGGACGTCCAGCTCCGCTCTCCTCTGAGCATCAGTTCTGGGCCGTCTGTGGGTCCTTGGCTGGCCGGAGCAGCCCCTCCCCTGCCCTGGGGGGCAATGGGATCCCTGCGCTGGCCTGGCCGAGTTTTCCCTCTGCGCCGCTTTCCCTCTGTGCCTTGGCTCCTGGAGGGCTTCACAGATGCCAGGGAGGAGGCAGCTCGGGGCTGCTTCTGCCCCAGCAGAAATGACTCCGAGGGCAAGTGACCGGCCTGGTCATTGGCAGAGCTGCAGATAGAACCCAGGAGTCCTGGCTGCCTCACCCCCCCCAACCCCGTTCATTCCTCTCTGGGTGGCTCTGGATCCTACGTGAATTGGGGTGGTTCTGCCTTTGGGGTGCGGGGAGGCCCCCATTTCCAGCAGTCCCTGGGCTGGCAGTGGCCGTCGGGTCCCTGCTTCACCCGACTAGTTTACTTGGCTCTGCTAGGCTGCCCGTGGTGGGGACCCCAGGGCCCTGGGGCAGCATAGGATCGGGGCAGGGAGACCCTGTAGATATGTGCCCCACCTCAGCTGGCATGCCTGTCGGGAGAGCGTGCTGGCCCCCGATGCAGAGGGATGGGGGGCTGTGTCCCGGCATGCCCTGTCCCTATCCCAGCTGTGGGGGACAAGAGCATCTTAGCAGGGTGGGAATAGGGGCCCGGGGGCTGGGCCAGGTGTGTGTTGGCACGGTGCCCTCCTTGCTGCACCCCTCGTTGCCCGCAGCCCTTCGCCCACTGCCGGGGCTGCCAGGAGACTGTGCCCCAGGCCTGCCGCAGCGAGGGGCTGCTGGGTCTTGTGTGGGCAGCAGCTGCATGTCCGGAGTGGAGCGGTGGGGTGGGGTTTGCTGCGTGTGAGTGTCCCCGTTTGGGCAGCGGGGCTGCTGAGCTTGGGGTGGGGTGTGTGTGTGGGGGGGGGGGTCATTCTTTGCCTCCCACCCCCCCAGGAATCCACCCGGGCTGACCCCGTCATTGGCAGCGTGAACTCCCCCAGCGTTCCCACAGCTTCTTATCTCCGCTGGCCTTGAATTTCTGCAGTGACGGGCCCCGGCTGCGGTGGGAGCGGAGCTGGAGCCAGTGGGGTAGAGCAGAGGAGGCTGGCAGCCCGGACTCCTGGGTTCTCTCCCTGGCTTTGGGAGGGAAATGAGGGTTAGATGGGGGGGTGGGGCTGGCAGTCAGGACTCCTGGGTTCTCTCTGGCACTGACTTGCTAGGTGACTTTAGGCAGTCCCCTTCCCATTTCTATGCCTTAGTTTCCTGTCTGTGCCCTCTTTGGGCATATGCTAAGGGTGCCCCATTGCCTTCCCGCCAGGTCTCCCTGTAGCCGGGGAGTCGGAGCTGGCACTGGAAGGGTTAATGTTCTGTGACCTCTCCTCTAGGGTGGAAGAAGTTAGGACCCTTCTTAAAACACTCCCCCCGCCCCCTCCCCTGCTGGGCCTACCCCCTGGTTTCCCATTGAGGGGGGACAGGGTTTTCATCACCCCCGTCTTATGGGTCCCAGTGTGGAACAGGCAGCTCTCCCGCCCGGCCCCTGTGCGGGGCTCACCTGGGCCTGCCGCTCCCCAGACACGTGGGCCTTTCTGTGCCTGACGGCCCGGGGGTTCCCTGTGGGGCCCGAGCTGCCTCCTGGTACCCTGGGGTGGCCGCGCCAGCCTCCCCGGCAGAATGAGCCTCTCGGCATCTCGCCCCCTCCCCCGTGGGGCGGGGGTTGGCCCAGAGGGCAAAGGAGCCCAGGGATCAGGGTGGGGGTTGGAGCAGCCTAAGGCCAATGCCACCCCCCAGCGTAGGGGCCCAGGCTGCAGCAGCCGTGTGTGGGGAGGGGGCCGGCCGAGCGAATTCCACTGCAGCCAGCGCCGGCTCTGGGGGCTGCCTGCCGGAGCCGGGGCTGGCGTGGGGGAGAGGGGCGGGGGCGGCATTGTCTCTGGGAGCTGATCTGTGTGCTGGGCACGCAGCACGCTGCAAGTGGGTCTGGAGGAAATGGCTGGTGGGGGAAGGAGCGAGGCCCCTGAGCCCCACATGGTCTGTGGGGCCCTGGCGTGGCCTCCTCTCTCTCTCTGTGCATGGTGCGGGGAGAGGGGGGGGGCTGTTGAGTTTGTGCTGCTGCGGTTTCCCTTTGGGATCGGCAGGGGCAGAGACGTGTCTGAACCCCATTTATTTGGGGGGCCAATCCAGCCAGGCCCCCAGGAGATCCTGCCTGCCCCACCTTTCCAGTGCGTCCCATTGGCAGGCTAGGCAGTGGCCTGTGGGGTGTTGTGGGGTGTCTGGTTCCCCCCTCCCCCGCTAGCCCAGCTGCTGGAAGAGCTGCCGTGGCCTGGCGTCTGGGAGGGGAGCGGGCTCACGGGGCTGGGTGCCTCGGCCATTTGCCCCAGGCTGGGTCCAGCCAAGGCGGGCAGCTGGTCCCTGCCAGCCTGGTGCAGACAGCCTGGGTCACAGTCTCCCTAAGGTGCTTCTTCCTGAGGCTGTGGGGCCTGGCGGGGCTGGGGCTGCCCTGGGCAACAGCTCCCTGGGCTGGGGAGGGAATTTGGGGGCCTCAAGGTCCATCTGTGTCCCTCAGAGTGACGCCCCCCAGCGTGTGGAAACCCGGCACTGGGGTGAAGGCACTGGGTCCCCGCTGGCTGTGGGGCGAGCTGTGGGTGGTGGTCTCCAGAGTTAGGGGTGGGGGGCTGTCGGTCCTCGAGCTGCAGCAACACCCAGGATGGTGCAGGCACAGTCGCCTGCTGGCTAGGCTCCTCTGTCCCTGCATGTCGGGCTGATAAATCCCCTCTCCCCCCGGGCTCCGTGCTGCCCGTAGCCCCTGGCTTGGCCCAGCCTCCTTGGCAGGGTGGGGGTCTCGGAGCCGAGTCGGAGCTGGCAGGTTACTGCTCTGAGGGGCCTGGGAAGGGGCAGAGATTAGCAGGGCAGGTCGCTGGATGCTTGATGAAGACACTGGCCGGGCTCTGAGGCTCTGACAGGCCCCATGCTGGCTCCTTCCCCGTGGGGTCCTGGTGGCCCCTGGGGCCGAGGATTCTGGGAACTGGTGCTCTGGGGGCTGATGTCCCCTTGGTCCCAGGGGGTGTGGGGCGCTAGTGTCTGACAGGGGCCTGCAGGTTCCCGTAGCCCTGGAACCCCTCTCCCGTGGGCAGGGTCACACAGACCTTTCCTTGGCTCATTGTGGTGGGGGGCACCTCCAAGCTAAACTTCCTACCCGTGTGTGGGACTTGTCTGTGTCAGCTGCCCTCCTCCATGCGTGTGTGCGTGCGTGCGTGCGTGCGAGCGTGTCTTCCCTTTCCCTGCTGCTGCTGTGATGAAAACTTTCCCGCCACCCCTTCAGTACCAGTCTCAGGGGGGGCGTTTACTCTGAAACCTAATGACTGCAATCTAAATCCCAGCTCTGATAGCAGTGTTGCTGTTGATCCTTTTGGGGTGGGAGGGTTGAGGTTATGGGCAGGGTCCTGCCACCTCCATCTGTTTATGCGGTGCTCCCATGCCCCCTGGGGCTTGCCCTGAAGCGTGTGCTCTAAGCCAGAAGGGTGATGGGTCAAGGACCATCGGGGTGGGGTGGGGTGGGGGGGACAGGGAAGCAAATAGCAGTTGCTGTCCGGGGGTTGCTGCTAGGAAGCCCCCCTGGGTCCCAGTGCCCTGATTCCCCCACCCTGGTGCAGCTGGCCCAGCCAGTGACCGCAGAGGGGCAGGGTGCAAGGGGCTCTGTGTGTGGGGGGGTGGATAGAGAGGCGGGGGGGCCATTCCTCTGTGCTCTAATGGGATCTCTCCCACTCTCTCCCTGCAGCTGTGCAGTGTCTAGAAGGCTCCACGCTCTGTGAGAATGGCGGCCAGTGCATCCTCTACTCCAACGGGAAGGCAGTCTGCGTGTAAGTGCCCCTGCGGGTCGGGATCCAGCAGAGGGCTGTGCGCAAGATGGGCCCCACGGCACTGGGGCGCTGCTCACAGGCTGCCGGGGGCCCTTCCCACCCTCCCTGGGGCTGGGAGATGGGCAGGTCTGGGTCAGCAGGAACCGGAGGTCTGGGGCCGGGTTAGCAGGAGGGAAGGTGGTTCCCTGCAGCACGGCCATAAGGAGTAAGGGCAGCGTGGCCCAGTGGTTCAGCCGGCCCAGCTCCAGCCTGGCGTTCTGGAGCCCTGGGTTCTGTTCCTGGCTCTGCCCCTGTCTGGC